>NC_136059.1:1090227157-1090900325 GCF_964261635.1 Lissotriton helveticus | reverse complement strand
TTTATCTTTTAAATGACACCAAAACAAAAATAATCCACTGTAGGAAACCAGAGATATGAATTTTTAAAGATTAGTCACTAGTGCTTAGAAACCAACAGTGCCCCTTTTAGTCATTCGGTTGCCTCTGACAGGAACATATTTACCTTTAGCAATTGTTCTGGAGGATCTCTCACCAGTCTTGTGCAGCCCCCTCCAACAGGCTGGGTCCTGTTAGAACTCCTTCCTGAAGTTCTTCTTGCGGGTCCCAAAGTATACAACACTCAATCGAAGGTTCTGGAATCCCCATGAGGGTCCTTGAAAGTGTGAGGCTTCAATTCCCACCATCCACTTGGACAAAACCCTTCCAAATCCACTGAAAGTACTCCAGGCTGGGGATTCTTTGTGGTGATGGTCCAGGTGAGCTCTGTTAACCTATAACTTGCAGGGAGTCCACTCCTGAGTTCTTTTGAAGTAGGTTTGATCCACAGGGCTGTAGTTTCAAATGGTGCAAAAAGGCGCAATCTTCAGAGTGCAGGCCTTAGGAAATGCACATCAAACTCTTCAGCGCAGACCCCTCTGATTCTATTAAGTTTCAAGAAGCAGATCTGAGAGGCACCGCCCCTCTCAGATACTTTTTCAGCACTCTCTGGGGTTCCACCCAAAGGTCTGACCAATTCCTCAAAAGTGTGGCAAAATGCTAACCCAGAAATCACTATTCTTCCAAAATTCAATATGTCTGATTTTTTAGCAGGGAGGGAAGAGCTGGCTAAACACACCCCTAGGATGACTAATCTCCATAGTCTCTCCCCCTTGCATCTGCTGCTCATTCCTTCCTTAATCCTAGCATCTGGCTGGAAGTGAACAGGGTAAGATTGTAAATGACACTTGGGTCCTCCCCTTCGCTTGAAGTCCATGGTTTACGACTCCTCCCCCTCTCTGGCATTCCTATGCCCAGCAACCTCTCCTCCCCGAGAGGCTTCCTAACCCCTGGTGTCATTTTTGACCTCTTCAAAGCAGCCAGGCTCCCCCACTTATCTCTGACCAATCAGGGCAGAGCAGTACAGGGTTGAATTTTGGCTTACAGACCAAAAAAAAGTCTTATAACTACTTGCCTGTACATTTTACAATGAATTCAACAATACCATATTGTTGGATTTATCATTACCATTATACTGAGTCCTTTAATCCTAGTTTTATGGCTTTTCTTTCTCCAGTTATTAACCAATAACCTTTTCCAATGTTAACCTATGGCTTGGGATTTCCAATGGAAAAAGTGACTTGGGACATTTTTCCAGCACCAGGGCTTATAAAATCATATTTTATAAGTACTCTACATATATCTACAGGACCCCCACCCCAGGAACACCTAGGGGAGACTTTAGGGGTTCTGAATATGTAAAAATATTGCAGATCTTCCCTCCACAATGTTCCTACCACCAAAGTCGATTTTGGGCAACACTTCATCACAATGTGGGGAGTGTAATGGGCAATTTCACTTTGCCCAGGGCATATAAAACTCATTGTATAAGGGTCCACCTTATAGACCCTGGGGATAGCTAATATGCCCAAAGATTGTAGGTTAACCATTATTAAGTGCTCCAAACAAAAAAGTCAAGTTTGGGCCCAATTTACTTTTTAAAAGTAGTCCTGTCGCACAGACCCACTTTTACAAAGACCTCAGGCTTCAGCAGTGCACACATGCAAGTGCAGAAAGGGCTGCTGACCTCTAAACTGCCATGCCCTATTATTATACTAGGGACTGATAGGTAGTTTCAATCCCCCTGCCCTATTATGTACTAGGGCCCTATGGGGTAGGTCATACCAATCTCAGGGGTACCCCAACCCTTAGTGTACCCTAGTGTCTGTAGGGGTTTTCACTGTATTCTAAGTGTTTTCACCATAGCACTGGTTCTGGGCCTGGTTAGGCAGAGCACAGGGTCAGTCAGTCAGTTGCCACCAGTACCAGTCAGCAAAAAGTTGGGGGGTCCCCAGGGCACAAGATGACTTTTCAATAGACAGTATGAGTCACATCTATCGTATGATTTACCGTCTTTATGTATTACCACTATCTTTGCCAACCACAGATCACAGGATAAGATGCCTTCATTATATGACAGTAATAGGTGTATAGATCTCTTGAGGTGGGGACTCAAGGGATCTATAGATCGTTTATGCAACTCTATAGGTATCCCATTAGGGCTGTTGCTATTCCCATGTCGCAGTTTTGTCACTTTCTCTTGTATTTCTGTTAGGGTCAGGTCAGCCTACTGTGCCTCTTCGTCTCCCAGCACCAGGGTCTGAACTGCTGCCAGGCATTCCGCTATCTCATCATTTGTGCTAAGTGGGAGGGCTGTATAGAATTCCCTGTAGTAATCGGGAAATACCCTAGCAATGTGGGTGTCCGAGGTGTGTGTTACATCGCGACTATCTGCAATGTCCCACACCCATCTGGCTTGCTGTTCCTTCCTACTGATCCAGGCCAGCAACTTCCCCACCTTGTCTCCAACTCATAAAGGCGATGGAGCATTGCCAGCCTCTGCTTCCTTGAATTATCCTTGGCCAGATCTCTATAATCCTGTCTCAGGGTGTTGGGTTGCCGGGCTAGCTGCTGATCATTGTCATGGATTGCCTTTCTTTCGAGGCATAATTTCTATTGTTCTAGTTCTTCCAGTGATTTGGCCCTTTCTTTCTTTTCCAATGCGATTCGGTTTTGAGCCTTGTCCCGCAACACAGTAATGTATGCCTCCCAAACCGTCACCCCAGAAGAGAAAGAATTCTTATTTTCAAAGAAATATATTTCTCTGTCCGCCTGTATCCCCCTCAGTATCTTACCATCTTGCAAGTCCCAAGCATTGAGGTGCCACCCTGTGGAATGGTCATGACCCTGGGTTCCTATTCTCACCATGAGCTGAGAGTGGTCAGAGAGACCCCTCGCCAGATAGTCAGCCTGCCCTACCTTGCTTAGTTCGTCCCCAGGAACAAAGGCATAGTCTAACTTGGAGTACACAGTGTGTGCCCCAGAATAGTAGGAGTATTGTCTATCTTGGGGTTGTCGTCACCACAGGTAAGCAAGCTGGAGGGTACTAGCAAATCCTGACAAAGCGGTGGTAGTCAATGAACCCCTATCACCTCCGGAGTGGTAAAGCGATGGATTAGTTACGTCATTGAAAACACCCCCTATCACATGAAGGGTTGAAGGTTTCTCAATCAGAATATCTACAGTCTTTCTCAATGTGGGCTCTTGGAGTCAGGGTGTCGCATATGTGCAGGGTTACGTCTCTCCTATTACATTTTCTCGGAACTCCCACATACCGTCCCATGGGATCCTTTGAGAGACGTATTGTCTGAAAGGGGAGAGATCTTTTGATTAATATGACTACGCCCTGTGACCTGGTGGAAAAGCTTGCATGCGCTAACACAATTTAGGTGCCTCGGCAAAGAAATCTGCACTGTGTGCCCTGCAAATATCTCCTGAAGCTTCACTATGTTTGGTTGCAGCCTCTTAATAGATTGCGTCTCCAACCCCCTTTTAATTTTGTCATCCAGACCATTGCCATTCCATGTCAACACCGTAAAACGGGATCCTCAGCTAAAGTAGACGCGGACATGGGATATGATCTTTCTACACACCACCTACGTGGGATATGCTCTTAACCTCTTTGTGTAGCCTGTGTGGTCTCTGTCCCTTAGTGACCTTATGACTGACAAACAATAACTACAAAAACTCAACCATAGTGTCAGCTTCTCCAATACTACAGTATTAAATTGATGCACAAATGGGGTCCACCTCTTGATCGTCTCCATTCTGTATGCCAATGTAGCTCAGAATTTTTATATGATCAAGTGAGGGAAGTATAGGAAGGGAACAGCGTAAAAGGAGACCTAGAGGAAAGAATACACCATTAGTCTTTTACTAATAATTTTGTTTGATGAATTTAGATATCTATACAATACTTTTCTAACCAGTACCTGTTCCTAGTCAATATACATAGCTATCTATAATATCTGTGGATCTCAGGAACAAAAAACTGTTGAATACATAACTATTCTCACTATACTTGGCTTCATGCTAATTTCTTTTTAAGCTTAGTACCCACCATTTCAAATACCTGGCCAAACGTCACAGGGGGAGGGAAACCACCTGTCCTTAGATGACCCCCTGTTAAAATTGCATGAATATAAAAGAGAATCAATAGCGATAATGGTATGCTTCCGTAGTTTCTGATTCACATTGATAATAGCAAATAAATGTTTGCGAGATGGTAGCCCATGAAATATACTTCTGTCAGGAACATGGTTCTACTAGAATTCCAAAGGATTGATTGTGTCGTAAAATCAAGATATGCCCAGAAACAATGTACGTAATCCACAATCAAGGTTGTAAAACGTTTTCCAACTTTATCTGATACTCGCATATTTGCCAATTCTCCTTGGCAGAAAAACACAAGCCTCTTTTCTGACAAACAAACTCGCACAACTATCAATCTGTTTTGGCAAAGAAACACAAGCTTATTAGTAGTCAAACATACTCTAGTTTTACCAAACCTTGTTCGTCTCGCTGAAATGTGTGAATTACCCACCACACTGATGGGAAGTTCAGCACACACAATCTTTGTATGCCATGATACGCTTGTATCACGAAACCTTGTTTGTCTTTCTGAGACGTGGTGGCTAGCCGCCACACTGACGGGAAGTTCAGCGCATACAGTCTTAATATTCAGAACCGAACACTTAATGCAGGCATAGTTGTAGACCTCAACATAAGCAAAGTAGCCCAGGAATGGTGCCAAAGCACCCTTACCGAACTGGAGAAAAGCGCGCTCAAACACGCACGACGTCTGCCACTGTAGTGAATAATCTGCATCGGCCTGCTGATCTGAGTTTTTTTTAAAACCCCGCCCTAACTAGATGTCACCTCACAGAATCATGGGAATTGTAGTACAAGATACTAAAACGTAGTCGTACGGCTTTCACAGTCCACCCAGTGATGTTGTTGTTTAATGATTCAGACACTGATATGGCAACCTTCACAGGAGTAACTGCATCAATCATAACAGTACATCCTTATCCAGGATAACACTGTCATGGTTTAGGTTTAATGGGATTCCTCACATTAAACCATTTAACAAATTCTTGGGGCATGAACCCCCACTATCTGGTTCCCAGGAATTTTCTTCAGGTCCATACCCTTTCCACGATATGAGATGCCATAGCTTGTCAACTTGTTTCTTTGTATCAATGATTTCCTGTAGCTCATATTCACGTTCTTGGTCGACCCAGATCGGGGTTGGTAGCCTCTTCATATGATGGTTTAACCAAAAATACTTGAGACACGAAGTGTATCTTAATGTGTTTGGGCAGAGCCAATTTCACTATCACTAGATTTACTATCTTAATCATTTTGTAGGGTCCTATTTAACATGGATTGAATACACTGTACCTCCTGAAGTGTACAACCACACCCCATCCCCTTTCTTATACTGAGGCTCTTTTCTCTGATGGATATCTGCATATTTTTAATACTTGTTTTTAGCCTCTTGAATGTTTCTTTGTGTTGTTTTCATGAGTTTTTGGATGTGTCTTGCCTGTACTCTCGGTATTTTATGACCTCCACCGAGACGTACCAATGGAAGGAATCGAGAATGAAACCCACATGTATTGAAATAAGGAGCTATTTTTGTGGTACTACGTTGAGCACTGTTGTATGCCACTTCAGCGATCCATAACCATTCTACCCATGTGAGTGTTCTTATTCACGTAGCATCACAGATACTGCTTTAATGTCTGATTTTATCTCGGTCTGTCCATCCGTTGGGGCTGAAAACTAGTGGACATGGCAGACGAACTTTGTAAAGCAGAACACCATACCATCCAAAACTGAGCTGTAAATTGTGTACCTTGGTCAGAAACGATCACCCTAGGATGACCATGTAACCTAAAAATATGCGTTAGTAACAGTTGAGCTACTTGTCTATATGTAGGGGCTTAAGGGCAGGCTATGAAGTGACCCATTTTTGTCAGGCGATCCACCACTACTAGAATGATCATACACCCTGGATCTTTCTGCAACCCTACGATAAAATCTAAAGAGATTTGTACCCATGGAACTTCAAGAGAAGACATTGGATGCTATAGCCATTAGGGTTTGCCCATGTCAGATTTTACTTGCATACTTATTTCACACTTATGGATCATGTTTTGATCATTCTGTCTTATTGATGGCCACCAAAATTGTCCTAACACTCTTTCAGTAGTTTTTTTCACTATGCCCAGCGAAGGGCGCATAATTGCACAATTGTAACACTTTCTTACGTAGTTCTATCGTAGGGATCAATAACTGTGTACCACAAGATGGTAAGCCTAGTCTTAGTTTCCACTCCTTTTTATTCAGTAACTATGACCCCATCTATGTGATTTTATGGACTGTACAACCGTGTCTAAGAATTGTTCCATTTTTAGAGCACATACTATCTTCTGTGGATCAATAATGGAGTGAGCTTTAGCTTCTTGAGGTGTCTGAACTGACTCCTGTCTTGTGTGGCGTTTGCTTTTTTTTTCACTCCCGGGCCTATAGATGAGTATGAACTGAAATTCCTCAAAGAATAACATCTATCTAAATTGTCTAGGGGATAAAAAACGAGCTGATTTCATGAACTGTATATTATGGTGATCTGTAAGTACAGTTATGATGTGACTGACTCCCATGAGGTAATGTTGCCATTCCCGAAAGGCATCTTGTTTAGCTAATAATTCTTTTTCAGCTATGGTATAATGTACTTCAGACTCATCTAACTTTCTGGACATGTAGGTGATTGGATGCAACTGCCTGTTGTCTATGTCTCATTGGTAGAGGACTGCTCCTACTGCCACTTCTGATGCATCTGCTCCCACCAGATAGGGTATTTCAGGGCTTGGATAGGCCAACATCAGAGCAGAGGTAAATGCCTTTTTCAACTGACAGAACTCCTGATTAGCTTCCTCTGTCCATCCAAACAGAACTTTGTTTTTTAACAGTTTTGTAATTGGTGCCACCACAGCCTAAATTGATTAATGAATCAACGATAGAAATTTGCGAAGCCCAAAAAACATTGTACATCATGAATTTTGGCAGGGATGAACCCTTGTTCTTCTCTTTGAGACGTGCTGGTTAACCGCCACACTTGTGGGAAGTTCAGCGCACACAGTCTTAATATTCAGGATCGAACACTTAATGAAGGCATAGTTGCAGACCTCAACAAAAGCAAAGTAGCACAGGAATGGTGCCGTAGCACCCTTACCGAACCGGAGAAAAGTGCACTCAAACACACCAGACGTCCGCCGCTGTAGTGCATAATCTGCATCTGCCTGCTGATCGGAGTTTGTTTAAATCCCTGCCCAACCGGAAGTCACCTCATAGAATCATGGGAATTGTAGTACGAGATAATGAAACTTAGTCGTACTGCTTTTACAGTCAACCCGGTGATTTTGTTATTTAATGATTCAGAGATTGACATGGCAACGTTCACATGAGTAACTGCATCAATCATAACACATAGCCTACCTCCACACCAACCAATCTCCCTTCCCACCCCTCGCCACCAGGCCCCTTTATCCAAGAGAAACAGTTGTTTGCTAAAGAAGATGGAGAGGTCTGTCGAGCACAGTGTTCAAACTTGAAGCACTTAGAACATATAAACCAGTCGACAATGCAATTCAAAAAAGAAACCCCAGCCCGAAGCTAGGGGTGTAGATTATACATGTAGAGCCCCATCTCTCAGTATTCAAATGCCAGTTCCTAAGTCTATCTGGTCCGGGTCTGGTGGGTTTTTCGATGTTGATTGTGTTGCAGCCTCTATGTCTTGGTCCATGCATAGATCGCAGCAGCCAGTGGGTGCAGGGTTACTTGTCCTGAGGACATCCCAGTGTCTTCCAAATATATATAAGTGTCTGATGACTTGCTCCCCATGGCAGTCTTACTCTTTGCACTAGTCTTGTCACCTTTTTCATCAGCAAGGAGTCGCTTGTACTGAGTCGTTTTTCCCAGGATATAAGGAGTCTCTCCAGTCCCGCCCTTCAGCATACTGTTGGTCCTGCGCTTCCTCCGCATCAAGGGTCTCGTCTTCACGCGTTGCACCTGATGTCTCTCCAAGGCGGATTCTTTTGGAGGGCGGAGGACCGGCCTCTCCTCTATCCAGTTCCATGCCTCTTCGGGGGTGTTAAAGAAGTGTCATTTCCCCATATAAATGACTTTCAGTTTTGTAGGACCATGTATTGAATGTGGAGGGCTCTGAGTTTCGTTTTGACGGAATTGAATGTCTGGTGCTGATGTTGGACCTCACCGCTGTAGTTCAGAAATCCCATGATTTTAGAATTTTCATTTCTAACTTCACCTGTGCGACACATTTTACACAGGCTCATGTCTCTATAGAAAATTAAGAAACGTTGCTATGATCGGTCTAGGAGGGCCCCCGACGGTGGTCGTGTGCTCAGTGCTTGGTGTGCCTGCTCTTTGATGAAGCATGCAGAGAACTGTTCTGGCAAATTTATGTCCCTGAGCCAGGTCCCCAAAAACGCAGGTACATTAGTCCCCTCCGCTCCCTTTGGGAAGCCCACGAAGCGGAGATTGTTTCTCCGGGCCCTATTCTCTGCATCCTCCAGCTGCCACAGTATATCGGAGTTTGTGCTGTGGAGTTCAATCACCCCTTTCTGGAGGTCCTTAACCACATCCTCCACCTCCAATACTCAAGTCCTTGCCAACGTCACCCCTTCTGATACCTTTCGTAGGTCTTGACGTAGGAGTGTGACTTCAGAGCAGACCTTCACTATTTTTCCTACCAGCGCCTCTCTTGAGCATTATATTGCCTCAAGCAATACACTGTGTCTGGCAGGAGCTGCATGGTCTGCACGATCTTCATCTGGGGGGAGGCCAGCACTTTTGTGAATCGGCCCTGTCTAGGGTGTTTGGGGTCCCTGTCTTTTGCCGTCATAGTGATCAGGTAGTAGGCTTGGCTGTTGCTTGGATGATTGTGTGCAAGGCTAATCCGCCCAGCCACTGAGAGACAGGTGGGGCGATCACACTGGTCACGAGGCCCAAGAAAGTAGGAGTCAGCTGCCCAAGTCTCTCCGTCCCAGGCGCCCACCGTCAGCATCCGCTATCAGGTAACGGATCCATGTGGATTGTCGCTTTAGTATTGTCTTTGGTACCATGCCTGGCTTCCCTACTGGCTCTCCTCAGAGCCACTGATGGCTAGACTCAAGCTGGACACATAGGGAAAATGGTAGGGAAAGCCTCTGGTGTAATCGCCATTGAACCAATCCTGTAGTCACACCGGGCCCTAGCCTGAAGTCCTTTCCTACATGCAGACCAGGTGAGCCGTTAGCCGTCTAAGACTCTTGATGGGTTTTTCCGCAGTATGGACTAGTCACTTATATCCTCATTGCTGCTGGTACAGGCTGCCTGTAGAAGTAGGCAAATGTCCTTCCTTTTGTGTAATGGGGGGCCTGGGACTTCCCCCTCATTATTCCCCGCAGCAACCCAGTAGTGCAGCTGTTCTGTTAGGGATGGTCCCCCTCATGGGTCCCGTCCCGGCGGCCGCACCCTTTTTCCTCTACTCAGCCCCTCTCTCCACTCAACAGTATTTTGGCCCAGAGGCTCTTACCTCAGGACATCGTGGAGGACAAAAGAAGAATATGGGAGGGGGGCCTCCAGTAATCGCCCCTTCAAGATGCAGCACTGTTTTCTCTATTGGTCGCGGGCCTAGGGGGCCACCTCCTTCCTAGGCTCAAGGAATTTGTCTCTTCGTTTTTCCAGGATCCACCTTAGGCCACTAGCCCTGCATCAGTCGGGCACCACGCCTCTTATGGGCCTCTCTACAAGCCCTGATCATCAGACCTCTGGGTCCACCGAAGTCTCCGGCACACTTCACATGGGCCGCCCCTGGCCAGCGTAGACCCTGTGTGGGACCTGGCAGCTCCTACCCCCGGTCACAGTCCCCGCCGCTTGGCCCCTCTCACCCAAGCGGCTTCCTCAGAGATTCCCATTACCGGGGGGGGGGGGAATGAGGGAGGAGAGAAACACCAGACCAAGAGTCCCCTGGGTCCTGTTTCCTTCAGCCGGCCGCACGGCTTGTGCTCCCCACCTCGTCCGCACCATTGTCCCCCAGTGGTACTCCAGGAAAAGTCAGGCCAGAGAGGTCACCATCTTGCAAGGCACCCATCAATTCTGGCACTGGCAGCTCAGGAGCAGTCGCTTTTTAGCCAGAATCATACAACTCCCTCAGATTATTGCTCCGGGGCAGCAGTGCATATTCAGGACAGCAGGATTTCTTTTGGATTCGGTGCTCCGGCAGGAGCTCTCAGTAAACGCAGCTTACACGGCCATGCTTCAGGCCACACCCCCAATAATCTTTATTCTTAAGCAAATTTCCAATCTGTTTTGGCAGACCCAGCCAACGCGTTTCATCCCTATATAGAGACTTAATCAGGGCGTAAAAAATATACATATATACAATAAACAATACTTCAATCTTACACAATTTTAAAAGCATTTTGTTTTTTTTCCCTTTTTTACATATTTTTCCCATTATTTTTAGGTTTTCTTATTTTTTATATACAAATATTATGTTAGTGTGCACCTTATGCACATACATTATCATTTAATCCTAATTTGCCCAGCACTACAATGTTATCCCAAATTCCTAATGTGACATTGGTCCCATGCGCATACAAGCTCAGATAATCAACAGTGATTACAACGATACAGTATTTATTCCACGATGGTGAATTCGTTATCGTGAGGAAGCAGGCGAATGAGACTGCGTTGATCTGGCTTTTCATGGTGAGTTTGCTGTTCAGGATAGCGTCGAGTTTGCGAGCATGGCCTTTCTGGGTGTGTGATGGTCCTAGTTCAGAGGGCCAACAGGAGTCGTTCCATGTGGAGGTATTTTTGCCGGAGATCAGCACTTCAGTTTTGTCTGTGTTGAGTTTCTGGCAGTTTTTCATCCAGTTGGCGACTCTGGTCATGCACCTGTGGAAGTTGGCCCTCGTGGTGGTAGGGTCTTCTGAGAGTGAGACCTATACTTCCTCATACCCAAGAAAGACAGGACCCTCAGGCCTATACTGGACCTCAGGCCACTCAGTGAGTACTCCTGTCAGAACATTTCCATTTTTCAGCTGTCTCAGAGCCGTGGATGACTTGGAGCCATCTCAAATTGAATGCTTCAAAAACGGAAATACTCACGTGTGGCAATTGGAAACATTACAACCCGCTTGCCGCATGGCCTAATGAACTGGGATCACTGCCTAAAGTATCGAAGGAAGTAAGAAACCTCGGAATGACCATGGACTCCAAGCTGTCGATAAATGCCCTAGTGGACAAACTAGCACAATCAAGCTTTGTCACTATAAGAACGCTGCGACTAATTTTCCCTCATATGGGATTTCCGCACAAGGTCCAAGCTACCATCTCCCTTGTTCTGTCCAAACTCGATTACACCAATAGCTTCTACCACAGATCACTTTTAAACACCATGAAAAGGCTACAACGGATTCAGAACTCGGCTGCCAGACGACTCTTGTATATCAATTCGCGAGACCACATCTCCCCTGCCTTGAAAGTCCTGCATTGGTTACCGGTTGCCAGAAGATCCACGTTCCAGCGGCTTTGTATCACCCACAAAGCAATACATGGAATGGGACCACTCTTCATTAGAAATAAAATCACCAAACACATTCAACAGAGGAAACCCTTCTCTGAAGGAGCATCTCGCTCCAAAATCCCAAGATACTAGAAAAAAACATGGGTGGCACATCCTTCTCTGTTCCAGCAGCCAAACTATGGAACTCTTTACCCCCCAACATAAGATCCAGCGACAACCACCTTATCTTCAGAAAACTACTAAAGAATTGGCTCTTCCCCACATAAGCACCATACGCAAACAAAAATTTACAGCGTATCCCTCTGTATATAAGCATTTGTTTTCACAATAGATTTGTACGTATCTTTGTGTATTGATTTGTATCAACATGTAGAATAATTATGTCGTTGAGTGAAAAAAAAAATGAATACATTTATCTTTGGTCTACATGTACTTACTTCCATTGTGCATCTATGTACCTTCCATGTACTTGGATCTGTGTTTATATTACTTTTCTCCTGAAAAGCATATCCAGTGCACTACCCTATTTCTCATCCTGTGCCTCTATCAATATCTTTAATCTACATATACTTACCTCCTTTATGTATCTATATACTTTCAATGTACTTCTTGATATATATATATTTATCACTTTCTTCTGATTTAGCATTTCCAATGCACTACCTTATTTCTCAGCCTATACTCTCAATATATCTTCTACCTCAACCTTCTGACTCATCTCAACCTTCTTTCTACTACTCTTTCCAATGCACTACCCTATCTCTCATCCTATACATTTATCAATATATCCTCTACATCCACTCTCTCATTTATCCCAAACCCATACCACTACTATGATCCCCAAAATAACCCTTTCTAAACTATCTCCTACTCTACCCCTCCTTGCATCATCTGACACCTCTGTTACTAACCTTTCTAAACTCTTCCCTCTGACTCCTCCCCTCCAAAACTCCTTTTTACTCATCCAAAAGCCTCCTCCTACGGCTAAGACTTAAAAAGAAATCCTTCACTCTTTTATCCCTCCACTATCCTTTTCAATCAAAATTAACAGACTAACATGTTCACTTCTCAAATTCCATATTCAACTGTACTAATTCACCAATAATCCTTTATGGGTTCTAGAGTAGCATGCTACTCGCCAATAAAGCGTCTCAACACCCCATCAGGGTTACAAGCGCTATATGAATGCAAACCTTTTCCCTTTTCTACCCCTCCCCAACCCTTCTCAATCCAAATAACTGACTAACATATCCACCACTAAAATGACTTTCATGTTTCACTATACTAATTCAACACTAATACTTATGGGTTCCAGAGTAGCGTGCTACTTGCACTTCAAAACCCCATCAGGGGTAGCAAGCGCTATATAAATACAAACCTCTTTCCCTCTTCTATCCCGCCACCTACCCTTCTCTACCCAAATAACTGAATAACATATCCACTACTCAAATTACTTCATATTTTACTATACTAATTTTCAACACTTATCCTTTATGGGTTTTGGAGTGGCGTGCTACTCGCCAGAAAAGCGCTTCAACACCTATCAGGGGTAACAAGTGCTATATGAATGCAAACCTTTCTTCCCCTTTTATCCCTCCGCTTTCCTTCTCGCTCCAAATAACTGACTAATATTCACCACTGAAATTACTTTCATATTTCACCTTATTAATTCACCACTAATCCTTTATGGGCTTACGGAGTAGAGACTTTCACCTCTCCATCAGGGGTAATAAGCTCTATATAAATACAAACCTTTTTTCCTCCTCTAGCTTTCTGCTATCATTCTAATTCCAAATAACTGACTAACCTATCCACCACTTAAAATGTACATGCATGTTTTACTATACTAATTCAACACTAATCCTCTATGGGTCCCGGAGTAGTGTGCTACTCGTCGAAAAAGCACTTTGACGCCTCGTCAGGGGTAGTAAGCGCTATATAAATGCAATTACAACACAATACAATATGGTCATTGTACTAAACGTCAATATTGCTGCAACAATGCAACTCCATGACCAATCTTGATCTGCCCATCCACCCTTCTCAACGCTGCTACCTACAACTCATGGAAAGTGTTCAAAATAATCAGTTGAATGTGCTGCGCTTCGGGGTCATTACGGCTCCCATGTCAGGAGGAGCAGCATATACACGTTCCCTTATTTGGATGACTGACTGATCAAGATGCGAACAGATAACAGTGTCTCTCCCACATTCAGACCACCTTAGACATCCACAATTTAGGTTTCATTGTGGAAACAGTCAAGTCCCACCTTCATCACCTCCAGGTCCAGCCCTTGCTGGGCTCAGTTCTGAACACAGTCACTGGGAAGGCCTACCTCAGCCAAGCACAGGTCCAAGCTTTCCAACTGTCTCTGCCTCTTTTTTAGCCATTTCAACAATTAATGGTTAGAACACACATGCGCCTTCATGGCATGATGGCCTCTTGTATATTCCCATGGCCCCCCATGTGAATTACATGTGCGTCCTTTACAAGGGTACCTAGCCACACAATGGTCACAGGTAGTGCATCAATGGGAGAATCTAGTGTTGATTTGGATCAGCACCCATCGCTTTTTGTAGTGGTGGAACAGAAGCAACCTGTTGCAGGGTCAGCCCTTTCTACATACAGTTCTGCTGGTGACCATCACTACAGATGTGTCCCTTACGGGGTGGCATGGCTGCATCTAGTGTATGACCTTTCAGGGCATGTGGACACCACACCAACAGGGCTTCCACATCAGTTACTTGCAGCTGATGACCATCCCGCTAACACTCAAGGCCTTCTTCCATCAGGTCCATCACAACATGGGCTTTATCAAGACGGACAAAATGATAGCCATGTATTACCTTCATAAACAGGGAAGCACTCATTCTCTTCAGCTGTCAGCACTGGTGCAGAACATCTAGCCTTGGTCACTTCACCACAGGCTACACTTGCTATTGGAGTATCTACTGGGAGTGTACAACAACTTTTCAGACCTGTTAAATGAGCTGTGGCATCAAGTTCACGAGTGGGACTCCATCCTCCAGTCCTACTCCAGTACTTCTGTTGTTAGTGGTTTCCTGACGTAGATCTCTTCATAACCATCCAGAATGCGAAATGCCAAAGCTTCCCATCTAGGTTTATTCACTCACAATCCATGGGTAATGCACTATTGATAAAAGGGTCAGCTGTATTTGCCTACATTTTTCTGCCTGTGCCACTCCTTCCATATGTGGTTCGGAAGCTTTGGCAAACGTCCCTCACCCTCCTTATGTTGGCTCCCACTTGGGCTAGACATCCCTGGTCAGACAACCCTCCTAGAATTGTCAGTGATTTTCTATGAGAAACTGCCGAACTGGCCAGACCTTTCTACTCAAAACCAAGGTGCCATCAGGCATCAAAACCCCAGGCAGCTCAATCTTGTATTTTAGCTCCTTAGATCCTAGAGTTCAACTTTGTGCTGCTTGTAGAATGTATGTCTATCCTTAAAGAGGCCCGTAATCCGACTACATCGACCTGCAATTCTGCCAAGTGGTAATTATTAGTCCACTATTGCCTTCACAAACACATAAATCCTCTCAAGCCAGCGGTAAAAAACATAGTCTGTTACCTTCTTCATCTTCAGACATCAGGCCTTGCATACACTTTGATACAACTTCATCTGACAGCAATCACAGCTTATTTGTAAAATAGAGAGCACTCTTCCTTGTTTATCATCCCTGCCATCAAAGCTTTCATAGAAGAGCTCAAAAAGGTAATCTTGCCCAAGGGTATCTCTGGCCCATCTGGAACCTTAATATTGTACTTACAAGACTTATGGACCCTCCTTTTGAAACTTCAGTCCTTGTCTTGGAAGTTTGCCTTCCTTGCCGCTAACACTACTAACATGTCCTTTAGGTGTGTGAGCAAGTTCCAAGCTCTCACTGTAGAGAAGCCCTTCTTACAAGTTCATAATGACAGTGTCGTCCATAAGACCAGCACAAAGTTTCTGCTAAAGATTAATCAAACCATTGAGTTACTGGTTTTCTTCCCACAGCCAGGCTCTGTGGCAGAGATAGCCCTCCATACTCTGGATGTCAAGCTTGCCCTCATGTACTACATTGACAGAAACAAAACCTTTTGTGAAACCCAGCAACTGTCCAAGGTGGCATAGCCAGATGGTTTGTAAAAATGTATTCAAACTTGCTACGCTATGGACAAAAGGCAACTGTCTGCCCTGCCCACATTGCACTCCCCTCAAAGAAATGGGGCCTCAATGACCTACCTTGGCAACATTTCCATTGCTGACATATGTAAAGAAGCTTCTTGGTCCACTCCACGCAAGGTCACCAGACACTCCTGTACAGATGTCTTAGCACACCAACAAGCAAAGGTTTGCCAAGCTATTTTTCTGTCTTCTGCAACATTCTTTGGCTAGTCACCACTTAGGGGAGTACTGATCATCAGTCGATGCAGAGCATGTGTATCTACAGCTGCGCATGCCACAAATGGAATTTACTACTTACCCTGTAAGCATCTGTTTTTGGCATGTAGTGCTGTAGATTCACATGCACCCACCCTCCTCCCGGAAGGCTCTGGCTGTTGTAGATGTCCTTTACTCTTTCTCTTTTTGTATGGTCATCTACGTTGTGCACAAAATATTCTAACAAAGGAGCCGATGCCCATGCATAGGAGGCATCAACATACCTCATCAGTCGAAAGACTATTTTGAAGCAAAACAATTTGCACACACTAGATGGCAGGAGTATGCGTAGCATGTGCATCTACAGCACTACGTGCCACAAGCAAATGCTTACAGTGTAAGTAACTTATTCCATTTTGAGGGTAAGTTAATGCCCAGTGTCCAGTCCTTTGACAATTGTTTTTTATTGTGTTGTCTTGTACATCATTTTAAGTAATCTGAAAATAAATCATGAATTTACCAGAATTGAGTATTCACAACAGTGTTTTGGAAATGCTTTACCTGGAATATTTTGCTAAATGGTGTCTTCATAGATTATGAGTGACAATACTGTTTTGTTTTCCCACGTTGGTAGATATCATTTACAAACATTTGAAATAGTTAGAAATTCTTCGTCCTTAATTAAGTTATTATGATCTATATTGGTTAATGGTGCAGCAGATTGCTAGAGCTATTTGTCTTGTAGTTTTCAGTTTTTAGAAAATGTTTATATAGTTTTTAAAAGTTTCCCTTGTATATGGCAGTATAATGACTGACAAACATATCTTTTTCTTTTATTTCTGCACCTTCAGGGTCCTTCTGACTCACTGGGCGTCAGCATTGCTGGAGGAGTTGGAAGTCCTCTTGGAGATGTGCCCATATTTATCGCCATGATGCACCCGAATGGAGTTGTAGCCCAAACTCAGAAACTCAGGGTAAGTTATTTGTAATCATTAAATATCAGGAGTTTCCCAGATGATGCAGAGCTACCCCAGCATTTGATGCTTATTCATTTATTTATGTTCTATTTGTCTATATTAGTTGCATTCATTGACTTGGGGATTTCTGTTGGACAATTCTGTAGCCTTCATTTGTCTGTGATACTTGTAATAACCTTTTTGGCTAGATTGGTGAAAAAGTGTCCCTCTCTCTGAGCCTTCCTGGGCCACACATTGCATATCTGAATCTTTCTTATTACATTCAGCTGTTGATCTTTTTCACCACCACTTTTACTAAACCGGCCAAAGAGTGTAGAGCTAGTACCTGTTTTCCAAGCATTTGTCACACGTGTCCTTTAGAGAATTGAATTTCTGTTAAAAAGGTCGGAGCAGAAGCAGTAATGCTCAGAATATGAAACCGACCTCCCCAAATCATCTTCAGTTTGGCATGTTTGAGTAATGTAGCTTGTCCAATAGCATATCCAACGAGAAGGATACACCCGTTCAGTTCCTACAGCCTTTTGCCATGTGAAGGTTTCATCAGAGAACATCCAACGATTGCATTCATTGCCAAGTCTTGTTGAGTTCAGTTTAATGGCTTGAGATGACTCTCAAACGTTACCACGTATGGCTTTTCCCCCATGTGATGACCTTTGCAACACTTTCTAACTCCACAGCAGGGCTTTACCACTCAATGCTGTGGTATTGACTGATTTTCATAGCTATACATATTGTATGGGAGAAATATTTTAAATATTTTTATTTTTGGGGAAAGTTCTCATCATATATATATATATATATATATATATATATATCACCACCTCCGCTACCGCAGCGAAATGAAGACACGGCCCACAGGCTGTCGGCAAGGTAGATTTAATTAAGAAACTCTCAACGGGCGATGCGTTTCGAGCAACAAGTGCTCTTGTTCACACACCGTGCACCCGGTCAGCAGACTTGATATATACTTTTTTTAAAGTGATGCTCCACCTCTCCACCAAACCTTTGGCAAACGATTGAATGACATTGATTACAATCTACAGTTTACTGAGCACATAAAAATCGGTAAAAATCGAATTTTTGGATGTGCTAGTAGACACCATTGATAATTCAATGCAGACTAAATTGTTTCGCAGGAGCACTGCGGGTAACAGTATTTTGAATGCCGCAAGCTCTCACCCTAGACAACTAATGTACAGTATCCCGTATGGTGAACTGTTACGAGCGAGACGTAACTGTAGTTCTGATGAAGGTTACTTACAAGAAAAACGAATCATGATAGAAGGATTTCAGGAGAGAGGATACCGCAGTAAAATTTGAGTATCAGAACTCTGACACAGGTCATCTAATTGTTAATCAATTGAGTACATATTATGTAAAATATTCAAAGTAGACGCCATTATGTTTATTACTCTGTCTCAACATTCTGTGTATAGGCATCGTTATTATTACACCCTCTGTCTCATGACTAGGTTGCCCATGACAAAATGGCGGTGCCGTTCGACACTTTCTTCATTGTATGTTATGTTTTTCATGGTGTTTTATCAGTCCTTCTTTTATGTTTAGCAAGGATGTGTATAAGGATGTGAAAAATTACTCTGCTTCTTAGCGTGACCAAGAGGAAAGTCGAAACGCGTTGCTGTGCAGTCTTTGTAAGAATAAATTACCTGCAAACCCATTCAAGGCGTCCGTGAGTTCCTTCCGCTTTGGAAATTGCTGTTGGGGATATATATATATATATATAATGGGGATTATATATATATATATATATATATATATATATATATATATATAATCGATCGCAGTAGATCTAGTTAGGACCTAGTTTCCTTAGGAAAAGTGTTTTTGATATGCCTATATCTATGGTGCCATTTGACGAATCTTTCCAAACTTTTTCCAAAAAAGAGTGCCAAGCTGGTTCTAGTTCTCCATGGAAAGTTTCAGGGTGATTCGTTAAGCGGGGACCGAGAAAAAGGGGAGGTAAAAAAAAGTGTGTTTCCCATGTTAATTCCCATAGGGATTTTTTAGACATGACTGCAGCCCGAACAGCTGGACGGAATTAAAACAAATTTGGCAGAAAGGTAGCTCTTGGTCCCGAAGGAGCTGCTTTTGTTATTTGGTGTAATTTCGTTCAGTAGTTAGGAAGATATTAAAATCCAAATGTGTATATCTAGAGGCAAGACGCTGCCGCAAATATTGATGCTCTCTTGCCTGGATCAGATTGGCAGCCAGCACTTCAACCAGGAAGCAGGCCAAAAAAAAGCATTGTTTTTATAATTTTACCACAATTTCATGACAGATTTACAAATTCAGAGCAAAAAAAAGCAAGCATGGTCTCCCGCACTTGCTTGTAGTTGAGTTCCCAGATGGGCCAGGTCCCAGGGGCATGCATATTTATATTTAAAATGGAGGGGGGTGCATGCAGCCTCCCTCAATGCACTTATAGTGCCCCGGAGACCACCACCTCCCCAGGGCTTTAATTATACGTAGGAGGGGGCCACACAGATCCCCATCATTTGGCTCAAAGAGCCCCAGAGAGCAGCACCCCCCCCCCCATGACTTGTTAATTAAATAGGAGGGCCACCTCTCATTGCTCCTAGAGGACCCTGGGAATCATCACCATTCTGGGGCCATAAATTTACCAAAAAGAGGAGGGGTCCGTATGTCCCCCCTATCCTGTCCTTACTCGGCCCCAAGGACCACCACTTCCGTGAAGCATGGCCACAATACCAAGGGGGAGTGGGGCCACGTGATCCTCCTCCCAGGCCTTATACAGCCCCATGGACCACCGTCTTCTCGGGGCCTGGAGGCGGGGGTCTGGCAGGGACTGTGAGGGCAATGAGGCTCCCCCACGGTCCCCACCATAGCACTCTGGGTTCCCTGGGCGCACTCCAAGGCACCCAGAAGGAGGAGACCGGTACCCGGGAGGTGGGGTTCCCTGGGCTCATTTTGGCCCAGTGAGGAGAGCCATGCGGCCACCTCCACTCCTGTAAAAAAACTTGGGCTTGCAGAATGCAAAGCAAGTGTGTTTTCTCAGTAAATCCACATTGAAATGATTTGTGAAGGTCAATACTTTGTTGATCTATTGGAGCGCAATCTGTGGTGTCTATGATGGGTGGGTTCTTTCTTGTTCTATCATTATGAGAGCAGAGTCCATGGTTCTCCCTTTAAATTACTACGAGTATTTAAATGTGCAAAATCACCTGGAAGCTACGCCCGTTTAGCCATGTCCCATCCACCTCAGTAGTATGTAATGGTCTTCCTTCCTTTTGCCAGTATGATGGACAGCATACTAAAATGCCCCACACCACGTTTCCTGCTGGTATTTATGATGTGTTCTTGATGCCGAGGATTATGAGAACATCTACACCAAACAAAAAAGCACTTACTTCATACATTAAGAGGAAGTACCCTTTTTTGGTGGAGATTTACCTCGTAGTATTGTTGTCTTTCCTATTGGATGATTCATTGTATCACAGATATCTGGATAAAAACGCACAAGGAACAATCACATTGCTGAAACGCACATAAGGTCACTGGGGACATTTCCACATGGTCCACTACACAGATGTATTGTAGAATACCCACTGGACATTTACCCAGCGAGATAACACTTATTAATTTACCAATAGAAAGTAACCCAGTTGGGTATATATGTTGTGCAGAACTGTGGAATCTTTTTGGATAATGGAGCAGATGATGTTCCGTTCTGATTCAGTCACTCACGCAGCCACTGACTGTGAGAAAGTGCCCTCTTTCTTGCATGATATGCCCCCACTTTTTGCTGAATTGCTTATGTACTTTGACTGAGTGTGCCCTGGGCTCCTGCCAATCTGGTACCCAGGGCCTGTGTTCCTTCCCGAAAACTGCATTGAAGCCTAAACCCAATTGGCATCTCTAGCCACATGTCAGTCCCTGGTAAGTGGTATCCTAGGTATCCAGGGCACTGTGACCAGAGAAGGCCCCTAAGGGCTGGAGTACTTATTGTGCCACCTTAGAGGCCCTGTGCCCTGACCCACACACTGCCTTGGCAGGCTGCGTGTCTTGGTGCAGAATAAAACAAAGAGTCGTCATGGCACACATCCCTGTGTGCCATGCCCACAAAACACTGCCCTGGCATACATCAGTCACCCCTCTAGCTGGGTGCCCTATGCCAGTGGTGAGGGTACAGGTGCATGAGCCCTGCACCCTTACAGCACCCAGGTCAATTTCTGGGCACTGTAAGTGCAGTGCTGCCATTAAGAGTATATGGTGCTGGGAGGTTGTCATTACGAACTCCACAGCACCATAATGGCTTCACTGAAGACTGAGAAGTTTGGTATCAAACTTCTCAGCACATTAAATCCACACTGATGCCAGTGTCGGATTTAATTATAAAATGCACAACAGAGGGCATCTTAGAGATGCCCCCTGAACCTCGACCAACTCCCAGTGACCTGACTGAGTGGCTGCCGAGGCTGCCACCCCCAAACATGTTACTGGACCCCTGGGTCGAGAGCTTGCCGCTCTCGGGGGCCTGACACAATGCACATCCTGGGACGAGGTGCCAAGTGTAAGAAAGGGGTTCTGTATATACTGCACCAAAGTAAGGTACAGTGTGCACCGAGTCCACAGTCTCCAGAGGTATGGCAGAGGTTAAAGTTAGATATAACCTTACTCTCTAAAGTGGTAGCTTGGTCGAGCAGTAAGGCAGTATCAGAGGACAGTGTAAAGCATTTGTTGTACAGCAAATGGTTTCACACACTCAAGAACTGAACTCCAGGCCAATTATTTAGTATATAGAAATATGTTATTTTATTTCAGAACCACAAGTAGGAAAAAAAAATCTTCCTCAGAATGAGATGTTGCAATTGAATACTTTCAATGAGCAATAGACTTTTGAATGCAATAGATACAGTTGCTGCAATATGCAACATCAACTTAACACAATAATAACATTGAGCTCAATGGGAATTTTAAGTAAACGCAATATCAATTACTTTGCATGTGTTTTTCTTACTCATGGCTAGATCCTGGATTCAGCTCTGGTGCATCTCCTGTAAACAGTTGGAAGAAATTGTTTATAGTCAACGGGCGATTTTTAAGGAATATTTGTAAGTTGCAAAAATCGACACTTAGAAGAATTTCTGGTAAAAAACAGGCAATGTTATCCTATGGGGGAAAATCAGGTTATCGGAAAATCACAGTTGTAATTACTTTTTAGGGTCAGTGCTGGGCACCAAGATTCAGCACTGGGATCTCTCCTGGTAACAGGTGAGTAATTTCGTTTTTGTTGATCGGACGATTTTTTGTGAATATTTCAAAGTTTCAAAACTCGACACTTAGAAGAATTTCCAAGTGAAAATCAGTCAATGTTACCCTATGGAGAAAATGTAGGTTATCGGTTTTCAGGTAAGTACTCGACAGGCAGAGTTAAGGTTCTGGGGTTAGACTCAGGGCTATCCCAAGGTTAGGTAGGTATAGTAGTTACTCCCTCAACGGCACAGGGGCAGCCGGGTGTAGAGAGAGTAGGCCCAATGTTAGCCTATGGCGGGTAGGGGGCCTTTAGTTGGTGGCTTCTAGCAGGCAGGCCATGCGGCTGTGGGAGCTGGGCTCCTGGTCACTTGCTCAGGGCAAGTGGGGAAGTCGAACAGAACAGAGGTTGCACTCCCAGCGACACTGGGGCGGCTGGGTGCAGGGTGCTTATGGGCATTCGAGCGCCCAATGGATTTCAATGGGCAAGTTGCAAGACGAACAAAGGCTGCAGGCTTGGGGACGGAGTTTCTTCAGGTGCGACCACCACTTCAAGAGGTAAGTTGGGAAGCTGTAGGTCAGGTAGGCACCCAGGAATTGGGCACAGGGAGCCACAGGGCGCCTGGTGCATGGGTGTCTTGTGGCGTCAGGAATTCTTACCCCTCTGCTGGTCGCGGTTGGTGGGGTCCCTGTAGTTGAGGCTGCAGGCGTCGTCAGGAGCGTTGAGGAAGGTCCTTGGGTGCTGGATTCTTGGTCACAGTCGCAGGGGGGGACGTCCTCATGCTCTTTGTCCACTCAGGCACGGGCCAGCCTCGACGGGTGTAGAGTGTGCTGGATTCGCTATTCCTGGCTGGCACCAGGGGTTGTAGATCTTTGAGCAGAACCACTGCTCGTGGGAGTACCAGTCTTTGGATGAGCAAGGCAGTCAGGTCCTTTTCGCGGTTACTGACCACAGGAGACGCTGGGGTTTAGCAGGAGCAGGTTCGAGGGTCAACAGGCCGGTAGGGCTGGGGCCAAGTCAGTTGGTGTCGTTCTCTTGTTAGCAGCTGCATGACAGGTCTTCTTTCTTCTTGTTCTTCTTTGTAGTTTTGGAATCGGGATCTGAGGAAGGAAGGTTCAGGGTGCCCCTAAATACTAAATGTAGGGGTGTTACAGGTAGGGAAGGACATGGACCTATGGGTCCCTTTCCTGGGGTGAGTACACCCCCTATCCTGCCACTCTCCAGTGGGAGGGGGGCAGGAGCCTAATCCTGATTGGGTAGGGCTCCCCATCCTCAAGATGGCGAAAGCCCAGAGTTGTGCTGCACCTCGCCTCCCTCACCTGAGGGGTGGGGTTGGCAGAGGCTGGCACACCCCCTGTCCTCACTTTGGTTTTCCCGCCTGTCTTCCCGCCAGAGTGGGGGTCAGAACCGGTGGGGGCCAGTTGCAGAGTACAGCAAGAAGCTCACAAAGGTGGCATGCCTTTGAAGCTTCCCCTGCCCGTCCTGGGGGAGGAGGCCTAGCACCTCGCCCCAGAATGTGCATTGTTGCAGGCCCAGGAGAGCGGATGGCTCTCTACCCAGGGGTTCAGCAACATGTCTGCTGGGTGGCAGCCTAGTCAGCCTCTCCGGACACAGGTTGTGGGTTAGTTTCAGGGGGGCAACTCACGCACGCACACAAAGCACTCCACAACGCCAGACCAGTCTACCTGAACAGCAGACTCAGCTTCCACACCCCCACCCGGGAGCTCCACTCCGCTAGCCTCCCCTCGCAGCTGTCCCCCGCATCCAATGAATGACCTCTGGTGGCAGTTCCTTCTCCTACCTTGCCGCCAAGACCTGGAACACCCTCCCTACCCACATACGGCAGACCCAAGACCTTCTCGCCTTCAGAAGGTTCCTCAATACCTGGCTCTTCGAGCAGTAGCAGCATCCCCCGCCCCTCTCCTCTGCGCATTGGGACCCTTACGGGTAAGTAGCGCGCTTTACAAGTACGCTGATTGATTGACTGAGTAAGTTGCCCTCTGTCGTGCATTGTACATTAAATCCCACACTGGCATCAGTGTGGATTTAATGTGCTGAGAAGTTTGATACCAAACTTCTCAGTCTTCAGTGTAGCCATCATGGTGGCATTTTAACCTGTGCCCTTCTCATTCTTGAACCCTAAAAATCCTTAATACCCTTACCCTTCCCTAAACCCTTTAACAACCCTAACTCCCTTACTAGCCCATACCTTTACCCACCCGTGAACACTAACAAATTAATACTCAGTGCACCCTTAACCATCCCTTGACCTTAAAAGCCCCTTACTACCTCATACTTTAATGCAAACCTGACCCTAAAAGCTCCTTAAAACCCCATACTCTCTCTTGAACCCTGAAAACTTCTTTCTGCCCCTTACCTATCACTATACCCTAAAAACCCATTTAAAATACCTACTACCTTGAACCCTTACTCATCCCATAACTCGTAAATCCTCTTTTCTTAAAGGAAAAAATTATTTAATTTTCTTTAAAAAAATAAAATCTTACTTGGTAGGGTACTGTGTGGTAAAGTATCAACAATAACCTGAGTGGTACTTCCCTGCTTGGTAAGTGGTACTTCCCTGCTTGGTAACATCCTACACGATGAAGACTGTATTCTGCTTGGGACAGAATCTTTGCGTCTTTCTGAAGCTAGACAAGTTTACCCTACTGTTTGAAGCTATGCAGCTACCTTATTGGAAGTGGGCATGGCAGAGTGGCAGGTCGCGATGAAAGCCTGGCAGTATACAATTCGTTAATAATATTCCAATCAAATCTATCATGCTTGCCATCCTTCTCCAACCAAACTTACCCCTATTGACCTTTTATCAGGTGCTCCAGAAATGCTTAATACTCAATTTAAGGATTAGGGGGCACCGGAGCGTATATGCTTCATTCAATCACCAAAAGAAAGATGTTTGTTTAAAAAATAAATAAAGGGCCATAATAATCCCCTCTGCAGTCAACAATGTCAAAGACTCTCAAGAAGTACTCCTGCAGGGCAGTCGATGTTGTGTTACGACCAGAGCTGTCGACTTTTGAACTGGTGAACCAGGTTCAAGCCTTGGCTTAACATCCTGTGATTCCTGGCAAATCACTTAATTACTCTGTGCCTAAAAAATAATGTAATAATGTGTAATATAACTGGTGCTCATGTAAACTGCTCCAATACCTTTGGGTCTAGTTTGTGATAAATATGTAAAAAAAACTGTAAAGTGCCAAACAACTGTAGTGAGTCACTTAGCTTCATGGGAAATCCGAGTGTTCCAACCAAAGGTCCAGTTAACAGACCTACACATTCAATATGCTAACACATGGCCTTGACGTTATAAAACATATGTTTCTAATCCAGTGTCTCTCGGGATATCAATCTTTGAGCTTTCTTCCGACATGAAAATGCAAGCTTAATCTTGTCATAATTTATATCCTGTCTTTGAGTGACCAGAGAGCAAAACTTTTTCTGTTTTTTTGTCAGGTAATGAGAGTGAGAGAGCAACTTCTCATCTTGAAACCTCTCATGAGAAGCAAGTGTTGGCTTTTGGGCGCTTTGGCCATTAAAACTGGTATATTTTTTTTGTTAGAAGCTTACCAGACAGCTCAGCTGTCTGGTTTGCTTGCAACTTGTTTTGGGTATTCTTAAAGCTTTCTTGGGCATGCATGTTGCCCATTGCTTACTATTGGCTTTGTGGTTTATAAGTCACAGTTGCTTGTTTTCTGTTTGCTGGCTTTATTTACTTAAAGGCAGTCCAGCTTGAGTTTGCCCCTCCGTGAGCAACCCCTGTTTACTGTATCCCTCTGAGTACTCGCTGTCTGCAAACTGGCCTTTAAATCTTTTTCATGTCACATTTGCTGTGCATTCAAAGACCTAAGTCAAATGTCAAGCTTTGTCATCCGAGGGAGCCTGGTGTTTGTTTTTCATTCTCTGACTTCAAAGTGAGAACATTTATGTTACAATCCTGCTAAGTACCTATGTGAGAGGAGAGGGTGTAGGGTGTTAAATTAAATGTGCTGGTTTTTCAGGATATATCAAAATTCAGAAAATACAAATGAATTACTTTTTTTGTGTAATTCTGAAGAGTGTTAGAACAGATATTTGATTACGAAACAAATCAATACACTAGGTGATGACATTTCCACACATTATCGTTTTTGCTCACAAAACTGTATTTCGGTTCAAATGTAAATTTCAATAAAAAATGTGTTGTCCATATTGGCAGTGTGCTACCACACCATTCATACTTCACAATACGGCACTCCAATTTACACCACTCCACAACACTCAACTGCGTGCCTTTTCACTCATTGTTCTCCACGACATGCCACTCAACTCTATTCCCCTCTATTCTAAGACACTCTGAGTCACCACTCGACTCCACTCTTCTCTGCATCCCTCCACTCTATGCCCCTCCACTCTACACAACTTACCCCACTCCAGTCTAACCCAGTCCACTCTACCCCACTCTACCCCAATCCACTCCACTCTACCCTACTCCACTCTAATCTACCCCACTCCATTCCACCGCACCTCACACCACTCCAATCAAACCCAATCTACCCCACTCCAACCTACCCCACCCTATTCCAATCTACCACATTCCACTCCACTCTACCCCAATCTACCAGACTCCACTCATACTACCTCACTCCAGTCTACCCCACTTCATTTCATCCCATACTACCCCACACTTCTCTTCAATCTACCCTACTTCAGCCCAATCTAACCCATGTCACCCCAATCCACCCACTCCACCCCAGTCTAGCCTACTGCTCTCCAATCTACCCCAATTGAATTCACTCCACCCCAAGTTACCCCACTCCAATCTACCCCACTTCACTGAAATCTACCCCAGTTCAGTCTACCAGATGTCACTCTAATCTATCCTAGTTCAGTCTAAACCACTCCATTCCAATTTACCCCACATCACTACAATCTATCTCACTTCATTCCAATCCGTCTATCCCACTCCAGGCTACCACAATCTACCCCACTCCAGTCTACCCCACACTACACTCTACCCCACACTACACTCTACCCCTCTCCACTCTGCCCCAATCTCTCCCACTTCAATCTTATACAGTGTACCCCACTGTAATCCACCTAATCTGCTATCCACACAGTCTATCCCACTCTACTTCACCCCAATCTACCCAACTCCACCGTACTGTACCCCATCCCACCCTACCCCTCCCCACTCCACTCCACTGTACCCTACTCCAGTCTAGTCTAATCCACTCCACCCAAATCTACCTCACTCTACTCCACCCCACTCCAGTTTACCCCACTCCATCCCAATTTACCCCTCTCCAAACTACTCAACTCCAATCTACCAGGATCCAATCTACCCCACTCCAATCCAATCTACCCTACTCTACCCCACTGTACCCCACCCCACCCTAATCCACCACACTCCACCCTACCCCACTCCAGTCCAGTCTAACCCACTCCACCCCAATCTACCGCACTCCACTCTACCCCATTTACTCCACCCCAGTTTACCCCACTCTACCACCAATTTACCCCTCTTCAAACTACTCCCCTCCAATCTATCACCATCCAATCTACCCCACTCCAATCCAATCCAATCTACCCACTCAAATCCAATCTTCCCCAATACACCCCAATCCAGTTTACCCTAATACACCCCAGTCCAATGCACCCCACTCTACCCAATCCACCCCACCCCAATCTACCACACTACAATCTACTGACTCCTCTGTAATCCGCCCCACTTCAAACCTCCCCACTCCACTCCAATCCAACCTAATCTACCCAGTAGGAAGCTGGCTCTGTATATACTATACCAAAGTAAAGTATAGTATGCACAGAGTCCAGTGAATTCCCAAAGGCTTACAGAGGCAAAAGTAGATAATACATTACTCTCTATCTGTGGTAGTGTGGGCGAACAATAAGGCTTTATCAGAGGTTAGTATTTATTGTACACACTCAGGCAAGAAATGATGTCACACACTCAAAGACTGAGCTCAGACCAATTGTTTGTATTAAAAATACTCATTTTTTAAACATTTTATTTATATTAAAAATACTCTTTAGTTGTATTTATTTGTAGAACTAAGCAGGACTAGGTACAGGTAAATAGAATTGTACGTTGCCAGACAGATTGATCAACAAGCAATCTGGATGAGAATGACTTTTGTCACTGGTTTGTGCAAATTAATTTTTAGATTCCTTTTCATATTCCTTTTTCTACTCATTGTGATATGCCTAGATATCACACTGGGACATTTCCTAGATAGAAGGTGAGTAAAACGTTTTTTATCAAAACACAGTGTCTTAGGTTTCCATACAAAACACCCTCAACGCTTAGACGTTTTTCAGAGGAAATCAGTCAATGCAATCCTACGGCGAAAAATTAGGTTTTCAATTTGCAGGTAAGTAAACGGTCTTGAGAGTTGAGTTTTTGGAGTTAGAACAAGGGTGGGCGTCGGGTGCAGAGTCGTGCAGACTCGCGGATTTGGCTGTAGCCAGAGTCTGTTTCTTAAGCAAGTCCGGTATTCACGGGAGACAAATTCATTGTAGGAAAGGCAGGGCAGGTCCTCTAGGTTCTGGGGGGCTGCTGGCTGCAGGACACACCGGGATTCTGCTGGAACAGGTTGAGGTCGGGACAGGCCGGTAGGGCTGGGGCCAAGGCAGTTGGTGTCCGCCGCTTCTTCCTTTTGCACAGCGCATCAGTCCTTCTTCTTCTTGCTTGTCTGACGAGGCACGGTTCAGGGTTGCCCATAAATACTAAATTTAGCGGCGTTTGAGGTAGGTACAGGTTGGGACCAATGGGTCCCTTCCTTGGGGTGGGGACACCCGCTAATATGCCACCCTCCAGTCGGAGGGGGCTTAAGCCTCACTCTGGTTGGCTGGGTCCCCCCACCTTCAAGATGGCGACGACTGAAAGTTGTGCTTCACCTCGCATCCCCCACCTGAGGGGTGGGGTTGGCACAGGTGGGCACACCTCTCCTCCTATCTTGGTTTTCCCACTGACTCTCCCTCCCAAAGTGGGTGTTAGAACCGGTGGGGGCCAGTTGTTGGGAGCAGCAAATTTCAGGGTCAGCTCACAAAGCGAGCAAGCCTTTGAAGCTTCCCCTTCTTGGACCCTGCCCATCCTGGGGGAGGAGGCTTGGCACCTCCACCCAGGATGTGCATTGTTTCAGGACCCAGAGAGCGGGTGGCTCTAGACCCAGGGGTCCCGAAACATTTGTGAGGGTGGCAGCCGGCGAGCAACCGCTCAGTCGGACACTAGAGTTAGGTCGTTCTTCAGGGGGAATCTCTAGGATGCCCTCTGAGTGTATTTGGCATTAAATCCCACACTGGCATCAGTTGATGTGCTGAGATGTTTGATACCAAACGGCCCATGTTTCAGCAGAGCCATTATGATGCTGTGGAGTTCGTAATGACAAACTCCCAGACCATATGCTTTTTATGGCTTTACTGCATTTACATTGTCTAAGAATGGACACTGTTATAGTGCATCTTGCTAGTGGGGTGGCTTACCTATGCCATAGGCAGTGGTTTGTAGGCATGGCACACAGGGATGTGTGCCATGTCGAGACTTCACTTTTCTCTCCACCAAAACACGCAGCCTGCTATGGCAGTGTGTGTGTTAAGGTACAGGGCCTCTAAGTGTGGCACAATATGTGTTCCAGTCCTTAGCGGCCTTCGCTGGTCACAGTGCCCATGGAATTCATGGTACCATTTACAAGGGATGTACATGTGGCCACAGAGTTGCCAATTGGGTTTGCAGCAGTACAGTTTTAGGGTAAGAAAATAGGCCCTGGGTACTTGGTTGGCAGAAATGCAGGGCACACTTAGTCAAAGAGCATCAAAATCAGGCAAAAAGTGGGGGCAACCATGCAATAAGGGGCACTTTCCTGCACACCCCACTCCAGCCTACCCCTATCCACTCCTCCCCACTCAGATCCACTCCAATCTTGCCCAATTAGCCACTCCAATCTTGCCCAATCTATCCCACTCCAATATAGCCCACTCCACATCACTCCATTGTCCAATCTACCCCACTCCAGTCTAGCCCAATCTACCCCACTCCAATCTAGCCCAATCCACTCACTCCAATCTAGCCCAAATAACCCCACTTTAACCTAGCCAAATCCGCCCGCTCCACTCTACCCCACTCCAGTCCAATTTACCCTATTCCAGTTCAATCTACCCCTCTCCACTTTAAACCACTCTACCCCAGTCTACCCCAATCTACCCCACACCCCCTTTTACTCACCCTGGTCTCCTGTTGAGACTTTTGAATTTGCTATCGCATTGTGTTCCATCACCTTGATACATGTGTTTTTTCACATTTTCATTTTTGTTTAATTTTTGGTCGATATTCTTTTCTTGTTGCACAGCACAGTTCCTACCACTCTTCACGTGCTGGTTTGTCTTCTCCTACACACCTCTCAACTCACTGTCATCTTCCTACCTTCTCTTCTCATTTTTCTTCACTAGGTCCACGTTCTTAATCTTTTTCCTCAATAAGTGCTATTCTTAACTGTGTATCTGAAATTATCATTGAGCACTCTCTCTACCCTCGCATTTTAGTTTTGTTTTCACATTGTGTGTTACTTGCAGAGCAAGGACGTGTTTTGCCAAGAAAAAAGTGCCAAAGTTACTTTATGAAGTGAGGTTTTCAATGGGAATGGGAATAAATCAAAGTTGCACTTTTCAACAAAAAATGCAAAATGCCAGACCCTGCAACTGACCTCCAACTGTAGACGGCACAAGAAATAATGTGTTTTTTTTATAGCTTTATCGTGGTATTGGAACAATTGGGAGTTTGGGATTTGTATGTACCCATTGCTGGAAGAAGGGCTGTGTGATGACTTTTTCAACATCTCACAGAGAACAGTCACATAACCCTTTTCAATTTTTGTTATACTGTAGCTAAATTATTCCTGTCATGTTCTGAGACTTGTTTTCACATTTGATCGTCAGCCAACATGAGTGGGCCATGTTCGGCTCTTAACATGAAATTGACTTCTTGTTGCTACCCAAGTCCTTGTGTGACCATTGCCACAGTATGTGGTTTATATTTTTCCATCCTGTTTGCAAGGTACTACAAGCATTTGCTGGGACTAATCTTTTTGATTCTCCTTTTTTGTTTCAATGCATTCTTCAGTGTGATCTAGAAGTTATTTTATGTTCATGCTTTCTTTGTTGCACCATTGATTGAAATACAAAGCAAAAGCAATTTGATGAAAACAAAATAAAAGCAAGGCCAGAAATATATGATTAAAAAGAAACAAATTTAAATTGCATCATAGTTTCCCTTCTAGGTTAATGAAAAAGTTTTATCTAGGTTTTATGGTTTGGGTTGGTAAATCGTGAAGAACTGCTGCTTTTGCATCTGTTGGGTGTGTTTTACTTTCATTTAAATATTGTTAATGATCATGGTAGACTACTGACAACGGATCAACAGTAGGTTGAGCTCCAGAAACTGAAAAGGGACTCTTGTTTGAGTACTCCACTTAATAATTTGATACATTGTTTATTCGTGCCCTACCTAAACTCTCCCTCTTGCTCTAATTCCAACACTCCCACACCACAATGCCACAACCAGCTTTCAAACGTTTAGGATTCCTCAGCTTCCATAACTTTAGTGCAGCATGTGGCCTACCCTTCCTGTGCTGAGGTAGATTTGGGTTAGTCCTAAGAGGTTTCCATGTTGTCCTTCATTGAAAACGCCCAGCACTCTTACAAAATCAAATAAGGAACTGATAGAACTGTTTGGGCCTTCCCTTTGTGTGAATGACCCAGAGGTCATCTTTTAGCACCTAACTTGGGCCACTGCAAGCGTACTATACCCTTAGTTCCAGAAGCCTCAGTCCACCCCCTTAAAAATAATGTGCCCTTATTAACGGATAATCCTCTTCTCTTCATCATACTAGTTTAGAAGTATGCTCTGTCTTCTTGCCATGAATCGGTTGAAAATAAAATCTTTTAAGAGGGCATATTCATGTATTTAACTGTTGTCTGAGGATAGTCGTCTCTTTAGAATGATGTGCTTTAAAAATCACTAGGTAATTTGATGTTATGAAGACCTGTCTACAGTAACAATGCATTTCTTGTCTCTCTTATATCCTTGTATCCTCATCCAAGGTGGGAGATCGGATTGTCAGCATTTGTGGAACATCAACGGATGGCATGACGCATTCCCAGGCTGTTGGAATATTAAAGAATGCCACTGGCTCTATCCAGCTGCAGGTAACCTACAGCCCTCTACTGATCTGTGACCTAATTAAGAAGCAGTTTGAAACATTAAGATTTAATCCAAGAAAAAGTTTGATTAACTTCTTTTTCTGTAATAATTCCAATGTAGGCCATGGTTTTGCATCAGCCAATTTCATGTTTTCTTGCACTCAACGTCCAGATTTGACAGTGGCCAAATTCGGACTGTGGAGGGAGTGTCACTGCAACTGTCTTTAGCCCTACAGATCCAAACCGCTGAAAATAGACTGCCTCTGGTATTTGGTTTTTATGCTATCTTTTATACCCACTAGGTATTCATATTGCCTTAATTGAGAAGATGGGCATCCCATTGCAGTGTCCTTTACAGTGACTAATAGCAGAAGAACTAAGCGGCACTGACAAATACAATAAGCTGTTAATATATACTGTATATCAAGCGAATGTAACAATCCCAAGAACAAATTAATACAGTTGCCCCTGTAAAAAATGCACCTTTTATTGCACAATCTTTCAATTCACATACATGGTTTTGCTCTGTACTCTTCTCTTGAGAAACTTGGACTCAGTAGAAAGAGCAGCCATGAAGAAAAAAATGGTAGGAATAGGTTAAACACTTTTGTTACCACCTCTTACCCCCCCCCCCTTAACTTTATAAAGTACCTTTGTGAATTATGTCACTTGTTTCAGTTTTGTTTTGGGAAAACACAAAATGAACTTTTCGTGACAGGTTCTATACTTGGATATATTGCTAAAATGTAAGCCTTACATGTGACCATCGGAGCATTGAGTTTTAAGCTAGGTGCTAATAGAGTGTTTATGTGAGAAATATGCCCAACAAACACACCAGAGTATAGACTGCAAATCAGTAATGAGTCTCAATCCACTGGTCCTGTCATCTTACTCAAGAGTCCTAGGAAAAGCAAAGCATTGTTCTTGGTAATTTTGCAGGCACACATAGTCCGTCTCAAGTGCTGACTCGAAATTCATGTTTGTCCAGTTTTAGGCTTTTCTGCATGACACTGACACTGCTCACACACATGGCCTTTTTTCTAAAGTTGTACATGGCCTTTTTTCTAAAGTTGTACCTTAAACTGTGCAAAACTAACTATGTGCTGTTGTGTCCTTTTTCTGATTCAGCATACACTTTGCTGATCACTAAAAGAGTGAACATGTTTCCCCTTATCTGCAGTGGTGAAATCGCTAACTTAAACCCAACCCAAGTTCCATTTTACCCTAACATTTCTCCTGTCCTCACCATTCTTTCAGAAGTAAAACAAGCTGCAGCATACTTCTGGTCTAAGCCACAACAATCTACTTCATCATCTCTTCTTTTCACTGCCAGCCTCTGCCTCCTGTCCTTAACTCAAACACTCTTCAGTTGTGGTATTCCCATACAATAGCCTACAAAGTTGCATCTCATCCAATACTAATATTGGAGACCGGACCCCAGAGCTTCGCACTGTCAGAGCCTAGATTGGTGACATACCTATATTCTTGTTTTGCAGGACAGGCTTTTGTTAACAGTAGGATTACTTTCTGCCACACCAGTTTTGGCTGTTGGACAGATAGTCTTTCCTTTTTTAGGTCTCGTCTGAGCCAGCGTATGCGACGCTCTGGCGAGACGTTTAGTATGTTGGCTTCAGAAACTGCTACCATGGCCTGGCCTAGAGCTTGCGGTTACACGTATGAGCTTTCCTCTCGCTCTCCCGCGCGCGCGCCTTGCTCTGCTTCTCTGTTTTATTCGCGCAAACTCCCTCCCCCTCCCTCACCACAGAGGGCGTCTTTTCACTTTCAGCCCGGCCGCACTTCAAATCCCTCCCACTCCCTCACCACAGAGCGCCTTTGACCAGGGTAACTGTCCCTAGCTGACCCGCGCAGAGTGTTTCTGAGAAGGTGCTGGAGGGCGCGGTGTGTCTAAGCTAACATTCTTTGAGTGGTTCTGAGACGTGTGGCGCCAGAAGTGCTGTGAGCTGGTAGTGCGTTTCATAGTTGCCAAGGTTTTATATTGCTAGGTGTGACATTTTCATAATTTCAATGTAATTATAAGTGACATTTGAACGACTATGAGTGACACTTTGTAGGCTATGCCAATGCTTGTTATCTGAGTTACCCGAATTCCCCTCCAATCGGGTACAGGCCATGTGAATATATCGCAATAATGAATCTTTCTTTCACGTTGTTCGGAACAAAATGCAGCTTTTAAAAAGCGCCTGCACAGCCTGAGAGCCAGCGCTCGGCACCACAAAAGAGCAACGTCTCATATGTTTCTTCTCACGAGGCTTTCAAATACATGCAGTGGAACGTCCAGCCTATATGTTGCCATAGTAGCCAGCGGTTGCTTTTCATACTGGCTTTGCCTTTCACAGACCAGAGTTTGGGATTTTACTGAAAGGTTTGACGGTCTGTTAGCAGGTGACATCCATTGCGGCTGCTGTAATACATCCCTTTGTATGTGGTCACATTTCAGCATATAATGTGCTCTGAACAAGTTTGACATTTTTAAGTGCCACTTTCGATCTATTGTCTTTTTTTTTCTTCATTCCAGTTTCTGTTTCGGCACAAATGTATGCCTACAATCAATATTCAATGTTCCTTCCTGCCACAGGGATGTGAGAATTTAGAATAATTCATCATTCTCGATCTTTGTTCCATTCTTGAGATGATTTGGTGCTAACTGTGAACCCAGGCATCGCTTGTAAAATCAGCAACCTTCGCAGTGTCAGGCCCTGCCTACACAATCAACCACCCCTGCAAACAAGCATTGGCATCGCCAATAGGTCTCGCTTTTGGGACCTTATAAGTATTTAGTTATGCAGCACAATATCCTTGGTGCAACAACATCAACTGCTGCATGGCTAAACACTTATAAGGTCCCAAAGGTGAGACCTATTGGCTATGCCAATGCTTGTTTCTAAAAGGTGCTGGCATAGAGAGAAATTCATAATGGACACAATGACTGTGAGGTAACCAGGCATCCCGAATGCAAGGCTGACCTAAATTATTGAACTTTTACAGATAAGCTTGACATTTTGTCTGAGGGTCTTGCGATATTTTGCAGTATTTTTTTCCAAACATGTCATTGTGAATTATAGCCTAAGAACTCAACTTTGCTTTCACCTCTCCAGAGGACATTGCTCTAGATAGCCTTTGCTTTAATTAGGTGCTGTTTTGCAAACCTAAGCCATATAGTAGTGTTTTATTTGGAGTGAAGGGGTTTTTACTGGTGGTCATTCCATTAAAGCCATACTTGTTGAGTCTGTTCTTCATGTTACCATCATGAACTCAACATTTACCATATTGACTGAGGCCTGTAGATCCTCAGACATAGATTTGGGATCTCTAGGAGCATTATGTGGTCCGATCTTTGGGTGATTTTGCTATGACGCCCACTTCTGCATCAATTGGCAAAAGTCTTCATCTAGGGTGTAATTAGAGTCTAACGTCCAAACCTTGGATAGACAGAGGTATAAAACAAGAGTGCATGTTGGCCCAACCTTATTTAACTTATACCTGGCAGACTTGTGCTCTCAACTTGATTCCACCAGCTCCCATCCTCCAAAGCTCAGTCAACAACTAAAAACTTCACTACTATACACAGATGGCATTGATTTATTGAACCTATCTGGCTTAGGTTAGCAAAATCTGTTAACATTCCTCCACCAAAATTGCTCGCCCAATGAGTTATCTATCAAATTTGAGAAAACAAAGGTAGTCATATTTGGCAAATGGAAAAAGACATGGCATTGCCAGGGAAGCCTATTGGTCAAAAGTGGAAACTACAAGTACCTAGGTGTATGGCTCCAGGACCGCTGGTCCCATCGAATGCATTTAAATACACTGAAAGCAAGGGTGGCTTCACAAATCTCAGTGCTCCAAGTCCTGGCAACCAACTTTCAAAGTCCAACCTGGCAGCCACTGCTTACAGATAAAGTCAAAGTTACTACCAACGTTTACATATGGCCTGGAAATCATCTCCGGAATGTTTGCAAGCTTCTTGTGCATTACTCAGAGGAAAGTCTTTCCCCTCATCTTCCTACTGCCACAGAGCACCTCTCTGGCTCAAATCAGAGTAGAATTTGGCCTTCAGGATCAAGAACTGCTACAATAGGGTTCTTTTCTCAAGTATGCATCCCTGCTGAGACAGGCGCACCCAAACTCACTAGGAGCCTTGTAATGGCAAGAAATTAAATCCACCACACCCCCAAATACAAATTCTTGGTCAGAGAAAATAGCAGTGTCAGTTAAACACCTGAAGGCGGAACAACTTTGGCAAAAAACCCTACCTCACTAGGCTTTTAAGCTAGCACTGAGCAAACAAATCAAGCAGCTCTCCTGGCGAGAAGACAAAGCATAATTTAGACTGCACAGCCATGAATAGATGGCCATTAATACATACAAGGCACCCTAACCACAGTCCTACTTGGATGCCTCCTTAAGAAAGCATATCAAAATAAAAGTGTTCCAAGCCAGATTCAGGCTTTTTCCTCCACTCGACGCTGTTCTAAATTGGCTTCGTACCTACAGAGGACAAGTACAGGCTTTAACAATATCCTCTGGAAGACATTTTGCACATACTATGCATATGACCAGTTTTATTACCTTGGAGCAAAATCTATCTTATAAACATCGTCAATTTAAACGGCATCATTCTTGCCACCAAGCAATTTTGTTCTGCCTGAGGGTTCAACTACAAGAACCATGGCATACTTTGTAAAATTCCTTTTAAAGGTGGATCTTTCATCAAACAGTCCACATCCAAATCCACAGGACCCAGAACAGAGCACGCATATAACCCGTTTTTATCACTGACCTCCCACCCCCATTTATTATTGGATCAAAACTTGACAAATACACTGCACTTTAGCAACTCATCACACATCAAGCCCATCAGATATTATGCACTTTGCTGGGACTCACATGGACTCGGTAGCATACGCCCCTCCGTCGCTTACCATCTCAAGCAGAAGCACAGCACTGCAGCACTTTATTTTTGTTGGTTTTTGACCAGGAACATTCTTAGCCCACTATGACTAGCTTAAACTCTTTTTAACTTCTCTTTCTTTCAATTTTTACAGTTCATGGTGTACCTAATGTACTGACTATGATTTTTTCACTCCATTTCGGTAGTTGATTGCAGTGGTTTTTATTAATAATGCAAATAAAGTATTTTTTTTCATTCCAAGCATGTCATACATTCTAGCCTAAGAACTCAACTTTGGTTTCATCTGCCCAGAGGACATTGCTCCATGCCTATGGTTTAGTTAGGTGCTGTTTTGCTAACCAAAGCTATACGGTAATGTTCATTTGGAGTAAAGTGTTTTTTACTGGCAGTCATTCCATTAAAGCGATACTTTTTCAGTCTATTCCTCATTTTAGAATCATGAACTTAACATTTACCATATTGACTGAGTCCTGTAGATCCTCAGACATAGCTTTGGGATTCTCTTGGTGTGAATTTGCTGGGACGCCCACTCCTACGTGGATTGGCAAAAGTCTTGACCTTCACCATTTGTAAATGCAATTCTTCCTTTTACACTATTGAAAATAACGTTTGACCGATGCATGATGTGTGTATATTATGTCCAAGTAGTAGCACTTCCTCATCATCAAGTAATCAGATGCACTTGTTTATAGTTTCCTGCTTATTTGAAAATAATTACACCATTATATACATAAAGGTGTAATTATTTTTCACTCAAGGCTTTTGAATGTTGGATTTTTTTTTATATATATATATATAGTAAATGATGACACATTTAACATAGTGTGTGTTTGTCACATGAGGTTAGATTTAACTCATGATAGGATGGATTTGGTGAACAATATAATACCTACTAGTGGTCGCCAGTAGAGAGTTATAGTTAGGACAGTGTTTCCATAGGAAAAGCGTTTTTTGACTTTCCCTATATATTTGGCGCCGTTTGACGTATCTTTAAAAAATGTTCCAAAGAATGTGTCAAGTTAGGTCTTGTTGTGCATGGGAAGTTGCTGAGAAAAAGGGGGGGGTCGAAAAAGTGTGTTTCCCATATTAATTCCCATAGGAGTTTTGAACAAGACTACAGCCCGAACCAATGTATGAAATTACACCAAATTTGGCAGAAAGGTAGATTTGGTTATGCAGATCACGCTTTCCATTATTTGGTGTAAATCTGTTCAGTAGCTTTTGAGAAATTAAAAGAAATCGAAATTTGTATATCTACGATCATGAAGCCTTCGCAAATAATAATGCGCTTGTGCAGAGATCTGCAGAGCTCAGATTAGCTGCCAGCACTTCAACCAGGAAGTGGTGGCAGTCATCTTGTGGCTCGGCTTCATCTGAGTCCATAAAAAAAAATCAAAAAGAAAAGGGGGCAATGTAGGAATACCCTGACCCCTTAGCTCTGGTCTTGAAATACCAGAGGGACCCGCCACGGCAAATCAAGCACTTTTTAAAAAAAATGTTGCCACGAAATTGCAAGGAATTTGCACCAAAAATTCAAACGGGAAAAACAAGCGCTGTCTCCCACGATTGCTTTTAATTAAGCCCCCGTGTTTGCCAGGTCCAGGGGTTATGCCTACTTTAATAAATTAAAGGAGTGAAGCACACCTGGTCTCCCTCTATTGGCCTTTTTTTGCCCTGGGGACCACCACCACCCCAGAGCTTATGTTTAAGGTTAATATGGGGGAAGCAGCCTGGACCCTGGCGACCAAAACCTCACTGGGGCTATAGATAAAATGAATAGTGGGGTCCACGCAAACCCCCTGGGACCACACCCCGAGGGGTGTATGTTAAAAGTGATAAGGTGGGCAGTGCAGACCTCCTCGGGACCGGGGCTATGAATAAAATAAATTAGGGGGCTGTTCAGTCCCGCCCCAGGGACCACTACCTCCGCGGTGCCAAATACAAGAAAGCAGGGGGCCCACAACCCAGAGTCTGCTCCTGCTATGTCCTGAGGTGCCCACCCCCAGGACATAGCTGTTTGCTTTTGCTTGGCGGGTCCGGTTCCAGGGGGCGGGAACTGGCAAAGTGCTCCCGCCTGCTGGAAGCGGAGGTTTCATCTCATTCCCTGCCGCAGACATGCAGGCAGGGAAAGAGGTGAAACTATTGCTATTGTCGGAGCTGACTGAGGTGGATGGAACATCCTCGGGCGCTTCTTTTTCCTCTAAGTTCTCCCCACCTGACTCAGAGATGTCAGAGTGGACAAAAATAGGATTCGGCTGGTGTGCTGAAGGTTTGAGTGATTCCTCCTTTTTGGTGCGTGGGGATCAGCCACGCCAAAAGCTGGCATTTCTGTAGAGGATTGTGACATCCTGCTGTGTGCCCACAGTCTGACCCGGCGCTGCGATAGTCTTCTTGTTGCAGAACGCCGAGCAACAGCCGTTCTTGTCGTGCTCTGGCTACCGGTAAAGATTGCATGGAGATCAGCCCAGAGGTATTTAGAGTGACATTGGGGACATCTCGTGAAAGGCGTCCTCTCTGTTACCTAGAGTGTAGCTTCATTCTCCAAGGGGTAGGCAGAGCACACAGTGGTCTGAAGGGCGCAAGGGCCAAAAGGCCTGATCAGTTAAAGACAACAGATTGAGGAATGGAATCAACACCGATATCGGAGAAAGCAAGGAAGAACTTCTCACAACAGGGTGCAAGGCAATGGACTCTGAGGCCATAATGGGTATTGCAAAAAATTTGTCAAGACCAGGAGTGTGGTGATTCATGTGTGAGCCTGATGGCAGAGAAGAACATTCTATAATGAAGTCTGTGCCCTTGCGCATCCAAGACCATAGGAGATGTCACTGAGACCTCATGACTCGAAATACTTTTTCAAAGATAACAAATTGCAATCATCTGATTCCAACACCAGATGGTAAGAGTATGCAGAGCATGTGTATCAGTAACTCTACAGGCGAAGAACAGATGTTTGCAGGATAGGTAACATAATCCTACCTATGGGATCTCGGTCCTACCAAAGTAAAAAAATACCCCCCAAAAATAATTAAAATCTGAAAAAAGGTCTATTGTGATCATCACCAACACAACTCAGAGACATTATCTTTTTAACTCATTGGACAATAATGGCTGCCAATGCCTAGGGCCTGCAGAAAACCCATGTTGTGCACAACCAAAGGTTGTATGCAGTGGAAGTGGGGTGCTTATGGTCATTCGGGCAGAGGGCCTGACCTTTGGCCAGGGCCTTCAGTCAAACTCGGCTGTATATTGCAGTGGCAAAGGGAATAATTTCAAGGAAAATGTATATAGTGTACCTTAATGTATGTTTTAAAAAACTCAGAAATTTGCTTAAAAGCCTACAGTTCTAGTTACGAATTAGACTAACAAGTCGGTGAAATTCTTCAGTCAGGAATTAATCTGCATTCTATAAATCTCAAAACAGTTATGGAAACAATAACTATTACACCAAATGCAATGCATAACTGATTATATTCAGTGCTATTTTGGTTTTAACATTCTTAGTAGACCAAGACAGAAAAAAGAACACAATGTGTCTAAAGCATGGAAAGAAAACTCCTTATTCATCAGGGACATTTGTTTCTGTATTTCAGAAACCACCATTGTCTTCAGAGGTATATACAAAGACACATGCAAGGACGTCTTCATGACGTAACCATTCTCCTACTCATTGTAGATGTGAAGATGTTTCCACCATTTCCACAAAATGGCAACTCATAGTACAGCTGTGTACCACATACACTGCCACACAACTGCCTAAACCCATGACCATCCTTTTAAGGCTCTGCTTACCTTTGTTGCTGCCTCATGTTTACCAAACTCATTTGAATATAGTAGCTTTAGGATTTTACAACTCATTAATTTGTTTTATTTTATTTTCTGAATCTGTGTGATAGCACAACCATTTTTTTGCAAAGATTGTATATTTCCCTTATTTTAAGCCTAATTAAACACCCTAACTGATAATGTTAGGAAAAGCACATTTGTGTGCTATTACTGCCTTTGTATAACTGGTCATCTCTTTTTCTGTCATCAAAATATTCAGGTTGTAGCTGGAGGAGATGTGAGTGTAGTCACAAGTCGGCAACAAGATCAAGCTGGTGCCAGCGTCAATTTGACTGGGCTAACGTCCAGCAGTATATTTCATGATGACTTAGGGTAAGCATGTGCAAGTCATTTAGTGAGTGAGAGAGATTTATTAACCATCCTATGCAAGGTAAGTTGTGTATTCACTGTTAGGTGAATCTACATTATGTCTCAAACTTGCCAGTTGAATCTGTGTTTTCTATATTTGAACTGTTACTCATGTGTTATTTATTATTATTATTATTGGATTTGTGAAGCACATCAGCTACTCAGTGAGTGTATCAGCACTTTGCAGTAAAAATCTGATCCCAAACTCAGAGGTGCTAAAAAGCTGACCCAAAAAGCCATGTCTTGAGGAGTCACATAAAGATCTGAATGTCCACAATAGCACGTTGCTGTTGTGAGAGGGCATCCCACTCCCTGGTGACCAGATATGTCTAAGAGCTGCAGCCCACTTTTTTCTTTGAATTGAGGTAATCCCACCAGCAAGGAGTTGGAGGACTGGAGTGACCTGGCTGGTTGGTATGGGTTGAATCTGTTGGATAGGTTCTGAGGGCCTTTGTGATAAAAAGCTGTGTGTGTGGTTTCTTCTTTGTACCCTGGTTGCCTCTTCACCATTTTGTGTGTGAATTTCAGTTGTTTATATAGAGAGGAAATTTAATCCGAAGATCATGAGACTTAATTTTTAATTCATCCTTTGCTGTTCCTTTAATTTCAACCCATTGTACTACAGAGCATTTAATTAGCCACAGTTCTCTATGAGTGATGTGCTTAATGGGAGAGGGGATGTGGGGTCGAAGTGACTGCTCCATGCATCATCATGTCTTATTCACCACCCTAATTATAAGCAAGATCTCCTCAGAGATTTTTATGAAGATCTCTACAAAGTCTAACAGTGATGGTTTCAGATCTATTTCTTAGCAAATAACACCCCTCAAAAGTTCTCTTCCCAGTCTAACAAGAAATGCCTGCCCTCCCACAGCAAGGTTTATCTCCAGCTTGCTCTCAAAATCTTTTTGACAGTCTAATGACATTTCACTCAGCCACAGCTGATAGAATCTGATTCAACTCGAGGACAACTCGGGAGATTCTAGCTAGGTTATGTAAAGTCCCTTTGTTCTCTGTGCCTAATTAACCCATGTTCTCTGTGCCTCTTTATCTGCAGCAATGAAGATCCACAACTTACTAACTCTAAACCCCTATTGCAAATATTATAGTAGCAAAAGGGGCACATGTCACCACATAAAACCTTTATCGCAAGACTATGCAACAGCTCCATTGGGCCAAGTACATCCTATTACCTCATGCTATAAATTAAAATAAATGCAGACTTTGATACTTTGACAAACTACATACCTATCTCTTAACACTCCTTGAGTCTTGAGGATATTCAAAATACTCATAAAATTCATAACTCTTAAAATGTCTGCCTAGCTGGAACAATGTTAATGCAACTTTTGTGAATATTAGGCAAGAGATCAAGAAGCCACAGTCAAACCTGTGCTCTGATCCATTGTAAACCCTTAGCAACATTTGATAGAATTGGATGCAAGGACTTGTCCTGAGTCTTTTTGAGCCCTGAAGGAATGGCAGTGCCAATTTAATCAAATCACATTTATAAGGTACAATGTGCATGCTTTCTCTATGCTAGAATCACCATATATTGCATTTTATTACGCTGATCATTATTAGTGCCAGCCATCTAACGTATACACAAAACATACCTTGCAAGCATCCTTAACAACAACGTTTAATATTACTACATGTACTTCGATTGTACATGGATCCATCTCTATTTCCAGAAGAAAAGTGTGGAGCAGAAGCTACTCATCTACGGAGTAACACATTCACTTGTGTCCAAAAATTGATTCAAAACGACTGATTCTGCCCTAAACCATCTTGCTACTGACACCTAGTCAGACACTATCCTATTGTTCAATTAATCTCAGCTCTGGTGCCTTGCCGTACGTCCTTGCAAACAGTTTGAAATGTGGCAGTTACTTTAAAGGTAGTCCTGTCTTTTAAAATCTAAAGACTAGACTGGTGCTAAAAAAAGGCTTCTAGCATCCATGCTTCTCGTGTGGAGCCAGCTTCTTCGGTTCCTCCAGATCACTACTTTGTTGATGTTTGCAATGGCATTGAGGACAAACTTAAAGTCATATACTTGGCCATCTCCTTCGAAAGCTAGAACCATAAGAATGACATCACCCCTGCCTGATATTTCCACATTGTCTTCCAATCAAGAAACATCTGAACTTAAAAACACTCTGCCTTGCCCACAAGCATGTTCATTGTATTACTCCCTGATACCTCAACAAGGTAAGGCAGTCATACTATTCAGTATACTGTGGAAGGATGGTGTCACATATCTACCAAATGTTTGTTGAATAATCTTTTTTTCCACAAGCACCGACCCATCTCAGATCAAAATGACAGTCACCCAAATTCAAAAACTGCTTTAAAAATGTCTCAATCTCCCTACCTCAAGTATTTTTCCTCAAATTTTGCAGTATTCTGACCAAAGTGACTCAACGTTCATACATACGGAAGTGGAAAGGGCATTGACTGCCCTGGCTTCACTTGAGCCATGTTGTTATAGTAGGGTCAGAAATCGCTGTAAGGGATACCTGGCTGCCACTGCATAACTGAATACTGCTGATATGCACACTATAATATACTTGTATTAACGCTACCCTTGTTTCTTAATCAACACAAACTAACTTTTTCGAAAATTCATTTATATGTGACTCGCTCCTCTCTCACGAGCTGAGTGGTCGCTCCCAGTGTATCTGGTATCGTAGCGCTGCATTGCCTCGTGCTGTTTCAATATTGCCATTTAATTCTGCCTACTGTGTGCTGGTTTACCGCTTTGATTAAATTGCGCTCTGTGTATGCTATTGTGCTGTTTAAAGTCTGCTAGCGCGTTTACCTCTAGTTTGCTCCCCCCTCCGCCTCCATTTTGTTTGTTGTTGTCCTTGTGTGCCCGCCCCGCCTCCCAGCTGAGACGCCCTCCCACTGAGCAGAAATAGCGCTCCTCTCCCTGTAGGCGCCGTGACTCGCTCCTCTCTCACGAGCTGAGTGGTCGCTCCCAGTGTATCTGGTATCGTAGCGCTGCATTGCCTCGTGCTGTTTCAATATTGCCATTTAATTCTGCCTACTGTGTGCTGGTTTACCGCTTTGATTAAATTGCGCTCTGTGTATGCTATTGTGCTGTTTAAAGTCTGCTAGCGCGTTTACCTCTAGTTTGCTCCCCCCTCCGCCTCCATTTTGTTTGTTGTTGTCCTCGTGTGCCCGCCCCGCCTCCCAGCTGAGACGCCCTCGCCCCTCCCCCTCCACTCTCCATATATGACAGTAGTTCCCGTGCGCAGCGTTCACGCGCAGCGACCGCGCCCCATTCGCGCCGAAGGTGCGCCAAAGGTAAGCCCGTCTACGCCCGTCCGCGCCTGGACCGCGCCCAGCGCCAGACCCCCTGCCCCTCGCAATGCCCGCCCCGCCCGCATTTCTTACGACTCCTCCACCCTCCTAGCCCTCAACCCCGGCCGCTCCCCCAACTGCGTCCAAGCCGCTCCTGGACATACCCATGGACCTTTCTCCTGCTACTCCTGCAAATTCATCGGCTCCGTCAACAACTCCGCTACGATCACACCTCAGATTCCCGACCCCAACCACCTACAATGCATCCTGCTCAACACCCGATCGGTCCACAGGCACGCCACTGACCTATGGAATCTACTAGACACCATCTCTCCAGACGTCGCCTTCCTAACAGAAACATGGATGAACGCCTCCTCCGCCCCAGACATCACCATTGCCATCCCTGAAGACTATAAGATCACACGCAAGGACCGCACCGGCCACACAGGAGGAGGAATCGCTATCGTCCATAAGAAATCCATCCACATCTCAACCAGCTCTGACGCCAATCTCGCCAACTCTGAACACCTTCACTTCCAGATCCACATCGACCCCAAGACCACACTCAGAGGCACCCTCCTTTACAGACCACCAGGACCCCGCGCAAAATTCAGTGAAGACATCACGGACTTCATCACTCCACACGCGCTCCCCTCCAAAGATTACATCCTACTGGAAGACCTCAACTTTCATCTTGAAAAGAACAACGACCGCAACACCATCACCCTCTTGGACAACCTCGCCAACCTTGGACTTAAACAACTGGTCACCTCCCCCACCCACATCGCAGGTCACACACTCGACCCTATCTTCACCTCCAGCAACCATGTCTCCTTCAGCCACACTACGGATCTCCTCTGGACTGACCACAGCTGCGTTCACTTCACTTACAACAAGCCGAAACCCATCAACCACCCCCAACCAACTCTGCAAAGAAACTGGAACAAAATCACCATCGACCAGATCTCCTCATCGCTCCTTCTAAACACCCCAGCCCACTCTTCTAACCCAGACCAAGCCGCCACCAACTTCACCCTATGGTTATCCAACAGCGCCGACATCCTAGCACCACTGAAAAAACGTCAAAGCAAACCTGGCAGCAAGAAGGCCTCATGGTTCAACGATGATCTTAAGAAGTCCAAGAAATTCTGCCGCTCCCTTGAAAAAGCCTGGAAAAAAGACCCAACCACTAGCACCAAGGACGCCTTCAAAAACGCCACCCGCATACACCACCAACTAATCCGAAAGGCCAAGAAAACAGCATTCAAGGATCGACTAGATAACAACGCCCACAACAGCAAGGAACTTTTCAACATCGTCAAGGAATTCACCAATCCCTCGGCCAACTCCAACGACATCACCCCATCTCAAGCCCTCTGCGACTCCCTAGCCTCATTCTTCCACAACAAAATTGCAGACATCCACAACAGCTTCGACAACCAACCCAGCGACCAACCCACCCAACCATATGCTGACCTTTCACCCCCCTTGAACACCCTTAACGAATGGAACCCAATCTCCACTGAGGACACCATCCGCCTGATGAACTCCATCCACTCAGGATCCCCCACAGACCCATGTCCTCACCACATCTTCAACAAAGCAGACTCCGTCATAGCACCGCACCTCCGAGACGTCATCAACTGCTCCTTCAACTCCGCCACCTTCCCGGAAAGCTGGAAACACGCTGAACTCAGCGCCCTTCTGAAAAAACCCACAGCGGACCCCACCGAACTCAAAAATTACCGCCCCATCTCGCTCCTTCCTTTCCCGGCCAAAGTCATCGAGAAAGCTGTCAACAACCAGCTCGCCGCTTTCCTCGAAGCCAACAAATCCCTCGACTCCTCACAGTCTGGCTTCCGAGCAAAACACAGCACTGAGACCGCCCTCATCGCAGCAACAGACGACATTCGAACTCTACTGGACAATGGAGACACAGTCGCCCTCATCCTCCTCGACCTCTCTGCAGCCTTCGACACAGTCTGCCACAGCACCCTTTTACAACGCCTCAGAAACATCGGAATACAAGGAAAAGCACTTGAATGGATCACCTCGTTCCTCACAGGAAGAACCCAGAGAGTCCGCCTTCCACCTTTCAAGTCCGAGGCCACTGAAGTCATCTGCGGCGTACCACAAGGATCCTCACTCAGTCCCACCCTCTTCAACGTATACATGAGCCCCCTCGCGGCCATCGCACGCCAACACAATCTCAACATCATCTCCTACGCGGATGACACTCAACTGATCCTTTCACTCACCAATGACCCCAGCACCGCCAAAACTAACCTACACGAAGGAATGAAAGAAGTTGCCGAATGGATGAAACACAGCCGTCTGAAACTGAACTCAGACAAAACAGAAGTCCTCATCTTAGGTACCTCCCCCTCTGCATGGGACGACTCCTGGTGGCCGGAAGCCCTTGGAAAAGCACCCACCCCGACAGACCACGCACGGAACCTAGGTGTTATCCTGGATTCTTCACTTTCAATGAACAGACAAGTCAACGCCGTCTCCTCATCCTGCTTCAACATTCTTCGCATGCTCAAAAAAACATTTCGCTGGATCCCCACCGAAACCAGAAAAACAGTCACCCATGCCCTGGTCACAAGCCGATTGGACTACGGAAACACCCTCTACGCAGGTACTACCGCTAAACTCCAGAAAAAACTCCAACGCATCCAGAACGCTTCAGCCAGGCTCATATTAGACATCCCGCGTAACGAACACATCTCTGGTCACCTGAAAAACCTCCACTGGCTACCCGTCAATAAGAGGATCACTTTCCGGCTTCTAACCCACGCACACAAAGCACTCTACGAAATCGGACCAGAATGCCTCAACTCACGACTTTCCTTTTACACCCCCTCCCGCCAACTATGATCTTCAAACCAAGCCCTCGCCACTGTACCTCGTATCAACAAGACCACCATGGGAGGTAGATCCTTCTCTTACCTGGCAGCTAAAACATGGAACTCACTTCCCACCTACCTTTGCCTTACCCAGAACCACCTAACATTCAGAAAGCAACTTAAAACATGGATATTTGACAAGTAATCCTCCTCCCCTCCCTAAGCGCCTTGAGACCCTCTGGGTATGTAGTGCGCTATATAAATTCCTTGACTTGACTTGTCCAATGCATACATTTGATAATATCTTTTATTGTGATTAATTCTTATCATTAGATTGGGGAGCTGGGAACAAATACTTTACTGAACTTTTGACTACATGATAGCATAAAGCTTGCCACCGAGAGGTATACCGGCCATTAAAGACCCTTACTCAAGTTATAGGCCAGAGGTGGGGATCTATAACTAGACATAGGGCTTGAAAGTCCAGTATATATGAGGCTGAAGGTTTATAATGTTGTTAGAATATGCTGGCCATTAAGGATAGAATGTTTGAAATTAAAAGGGAAACCAAAAAGACATAGATGGGCATGTTGGAGAAGACATTAGTGGGCCTCTGCCACTCCATTGACATAAATGAGGTTCCCAGCAGCCCCATGGTCAAATGCAGGTTAGATCTAGATTGCAGTGGAATATTAATATGACTCACTGGAGCAATGGCTGTATATGCTCCAGCAGATTCAATCTGTTTCAGACAATAAACTAATATCCCCCAAGCTTGTTACATCCTTAAGTCATTATACATGCCTACCCTACAGTATTAAATGTATGCTTGTAATGCAACTGTTTTGCTCTAGAATTAGGAATTTTGCCTAGAGCTGGCCATTTGTAGACTCATTTTGGAACAGGCTTTTGTGTACCTCCAATAAGATGCAGCAACAAATACTCGTTTGAATACAATAAACATAAATGCAATCTGAAGTTTGTGTCTTCATGTGTGAAGCTCTTCAGGTTTTGGGTTAGTCTTTATGATTCATAAAGATTGACTATTACAAAACCCCAAACAATGTATTCATAACAACAAGGTGACTTTCCATTAGAGTAAGGAACAGTGTAGAGCATGTGAATCTAGAGTAGGTTCAGACTATTACATGTAGTTCGCGTTTATTTGATATCAACAGTAAGATAGTTAAAATACAATAATTTTTGTGTCGCACTGATGACTTTATTTGGGATGTCTATAGAAATCATAAAGATATGTATAAATTATGAGCCCGGTGTTGCACCTTCCCACAAGAAAGGTGGTGTGGCATGGCAAAAGGGGGATTTCTCCAATGTTGGTGATTAAACAAAGAAGTACCCATTTTCAATTGGAAATGCACTGTGTTTTGTTTAAGAAGAACTTGTGAAACTAAAATTGAACTGTGTAAAACAGCCTGTGTTCTATACCAACGTTCTTTTTCTGTTTTTTAGCCCGCCACAGTATAAAACCATAACACTGGACAGAGGACCTGATGGCCTTGGATTCAGTATAGTAGGAGGCTTTGGCAGCCCGCATGGAGATTTGCCCATCTATGTCAAGACAGTGTTTGGCAAGGTAATGGCCAACATTTTAAATCATTAATTATATTTTATAGTGCAGGGATATTCGTTACTATTTACATATGATTTAAGCATCTTTCTATTACTATGAGGTGCAACAGTTCATATCTGCCATTTTTAGTATTTTTTCTATGTGGAATTTATGAAATACATAATATAGAAAATTAGCCCATCTTCAGAAAACTGAAATATTTAAGCGTTGACAATTCAGATGTGTAAATAACAAAAATGAGCAGCTCATCATTATGTCATCTGGTACTTCTCTATGTAGTTGTGTTTTATTTTTTAAGGAATACCTTATGAGATAGCATATGTTAATGCCAAATAAAAGATATAATCAACTTTATATATGTGTTGTTCTTCTTGTAATTAATTCTTCAGGTGTGTGCAAAGTTAATTCAAGGAAATATCTTTGATTTCTATTAGTAGTGTTCCAAATAAGCTATTCAGTTTGTTCATGTTCCAGCTAGTGAGTGTCATTGCAAGAGCTATATCGAGGATTGTCAAGAGGAAGAAGGGGTGTGCTCTGAAGTACAAAGCTTTTTGGATTTGGCATTTAATATCCACTTGAAACTTACCACCATGTTGTGTATTTAACAAGTGATTTGGTAACCTCTTTGTTTTGTCAGAAGGCTGAAAACCTGTAAAAATGGAAATAGTATATGAATTTCATGGGTATGGTTGTACTGGACATGGAACCAGCAGTTTGTCTTTGAATATTGGCTCTCCAAAAGTACTGCAAGACAAGAAAGGTCTCTGGTGCGTCGCTCCCTGCACATTCTGTGGAGAACAAATTGCTCTGGGTACCTTTGAAAAAGCACTGATTTTTATTGAGAATTTTCTGTAAATGGTACACAGATTCCTTTTAATTTATTCTTGTTTACCTTTTTTATGTAGTAACAATTATTAATTTGAGGAATTTGTTTGCTATTGATGTCTGAGTTCAAGAGGAGTTTGTTCAGGGCGCTGAAACCATAGGACAGTGTTAACTAAGATTTGTGACACAGGAAACCAAGATAGTATGGCATGGTATGCATTTGCTGATAAGCCTTTACTTTTAAGAAAGTTTGCTGATTTCAGTTTCATGTTCACAAGAGCAGTAATTGTCATTACAAAGTTCCTTCCTTAAGGTTTAATAAAATCTATAAACAGTCAACCCTTAGGATACAGTTTAAAGTATTTTCTGATGCACATTATCAGTTCCTATTTTTCAATAAGACTCTTAACCTGCTGTTTTAAGCTGTAAGTACTTATTTGAGATTCGCAAGACACGTAGAGTTATACAAAATCTAAGTGTCCAACATTCAAAATTGGGATTTGCTGTAAGTGACATGGGAGATATTGCTTAGTTGCCTATGCACAGCAAATAAACGACAATCAGATTATTTTTGAAAAAAGAAACAAGTTGCCTACTTGTAACTGTTTTGAAAATGAAATGAGTTATAATCGCATATGCAGCAAAGAATATCACAATGTAAAATCAATTCATAGATGCTGATTAAACAAAATGTAACAAAGTGCATATAACTCACAATTTGACTCCCAATGACATCACAGTATTGACCCCGGTTCAGCTTCATTTACACAAGAGCTATTTGCTGCTGGTGTTGGGAGAGGACAAGAGAAATAAATAGAAACCGCAGAAAATAGTTTGTTGCTGCTTTGGCTTCATGTTCTGCAAGAGTATGTGTTCCAAGGCCTGTGCCAATGATTGGAAAGGGATAGGAGTTTCTCCCCCAAGCTAGCCCAAATTCATGTCGATGAGTAAATTCACCTAATTCATAGGAGTTAAATGTTAACAAACATAATGCTTGAAATACAAAACGATGCATACAAGATGGCGCTAACGCTTGGAAAAAGAAGATCCTACATCATGGGAGTCATCACACTTCATTGGTAAAACCCTGCGTAGCTTCTGGGACTTTATATTAGCATACAATTTATCGGATCCCTGATTACTTGAAAGATTGGAGGCACCAGCATTTGCTGATGACTCTTTTCCGTTCCCCTCTTCAACAGCACAGGTCGAATCTGAGCTAGTTACCAAAGCCTTGGATGGCACTTATAGTAAGTAGTTATTATTATCCTTTGTGGAATTGCAATCCTGTAAATTAGAGCCTCACCCCCTCACTCTACGAATTTAGTTGACAGAATTTTCCCACTTCATAGTCACTAATTGTCACCTACATACAATTCCCTGGGTAGAGTTGGGCTTTCTCATGCCCATTTGAGGAATCTATCCTAACACCATTGCTTCTCTGAAGCAAAACAAACTTTTATTAACATAACAATCTGTACATGCTCTTTGGTCTCTTGCTACCAGGGATATTTTGACCAACATTATGTTTCTAGGGGTATTCATTGTCCAAACAAAAATACCTGTCTTTCCGTGGGTTTCTATTCCTCAAAGCAGTTGTGGTTAGCCTGGGTGATCAAAAAATGAAGAAGGACAATTCCTTAACTACCTCTTGCTCCTTTGTTGATCTCCATTACCCATCATGACAGAGCTGAAATGGTTTTTATAAAGAGAGATATGAGGGTGTAGTAGGACCAGCTCTGGTCAATGCAAGCACATAGCGTTGTGCTGGGCAACCTCTCTGGCAACAATTGTATAAGGTGAAGGCACTGTTAGAATATTGAAAGCAATTAGGCTATGTGGAAAAAAACATTATATTACTGTTGGTAATAAAACTTTCCGTTTGCTTTAACCTTTTAGACTGAGTAGGTATTGTCAAACCCTACCTGATTCTAGAGCCTAGATTTGCAACATCTGGGTATGCACTTATTTCACCATGTCCTCTTCATTATAGTCCAATGGGAGTTATAAGAGCTTCCTTTCACCAGATTTGAGGAACAAATGGAAAGAAGAAAGGTTGATCTCTGAATGGCCTTTAATGACACCAAGAACTCCAGAATGTTCTTATCTCTAGTCACCTAGGGAATACGTGGCTGTGCAGCAGATTTTGATATATTGCTTCATGATAAAGTCTGCAAGGAGTGTTTCCTCTGGTTTATGCAGCTGATCTCAGAGAAAATGTGCTGTTAGGAACTTAGAAGTAACATGCAAATAAAATGCATGTATATTTGCCTTTACTCATTAAGGTGGCAGAAGCATTGAAGCATTACAAAGCTAGAAAGGCACCTTGTTAGACCTAGTACCTAATGATTTCTGTAACAGTGTCCTTAAGGTATGGGATTGGAGTTGGCTATGAAAATTTTGAAATTGGTCAACAAAAACTGCCCAATTTCTTTGATATTTTTGCCAAGAAATGTCCTGGTGAAAGAGCTCCTAACCCGAACCATGAGAGCTAAGGGCATTAGTAACAAAGTAGATGAAAGTAGAACAACTGTGGACACAATTGAGCAAATCCCTCCAGCTCAATCTTCTAATTATGAAATATGTTACTCTTAGGAAAGGAGATTTCTATTCAGGGTTTATTGATCTAAAAGATGCTATCATGGATGGACGAGTTAGTGTTTGGTCCGTTTCACTATCAAATATTTCTACATGGATATAATTTTGAAATTGTGGGATCTAATGGAGAGATGGAACTACTGAAGGACTTTTGCCCTAAATAGGTGTTGTCACCAACTTCTTTTTGACTTCTTGTTAAGAATTTGAAGCCACATATTAATCCCTTTAAAGTGAATGCATCTACAAGAGGGCATAACCCCCATTTTAATTGTACATTTTTCCAACTATGTTACTTTGATACCTACACAGTGAATTCTCTACACAATTGGTTAGAGTGTTGTGGCACTTACTGTATGGTTAAGAAAATGGTTACTAATTCAACAAAAACAAACATTTTGGAGGTTTCAATTCCAGAAGGCTGGTTTTTATGTCACCTTTATTGCTATGGTGAAGCACAGGGTGTCTTTTTATAGTTTCACTGTGCTCTCTTTGATTGCAGGGGGCAGCAGCGGAAGATGGCCGACTTAAGAGAGGTGACCAGATCATTGCTGTGAATGGACAAGGCTTGGAAGGCGTCACCCATGAAGAAGCTGTGGCAATCCTTAAAAGGACAAAGGGTTCTGTCACTATGACTGTGCTGTCCTGATACTTCTGGAAGTCTCCCAAAAAGCTTGTCCATTGATCATTATTGCAAAGACTTTTTTACAGAATTAAAAAGCACAGCCGTGTAAAAAAAAAGAAGTATTTTTTGTTGAAAGATTTTAATATGTTTTGCCTTCCCTCTGCTGCTGGCAGTGTATTATTTTAATTCTTTTACATGGGGAAATGCAAGTGTTTTAATAATTACCAACTATTCCGTTGTCTTCTGCTTCCAGCACATCCCCAAAGAAATATGACACACATTTGCATACGTTTTTTTCCGTTCACTTTTTCTTGTTTGCAGGTAAACAACAATTCAGGGTACAGCTTCTGTTGCAAGTGTTAAATCTTGTTTTAATGGTGACATGTATGCATTGAATGAAACAGTGTAAAGATTGTTTTTCATTTATAATTGCACTCCCTGTATAAATTGTTTTAAAATAACAGTAGCAGATGCAAACAATGAAGGTAAACCTGAGAGTTTTACAGAAAGGAGTGAATCAGAATGATTCTACACTTTAAAAGCTGGTTAAAATGTAACACTAAAAATCAAGAGTAGTTCATTAAAATGGTGCGTAGTTGTATCACTGTACAAAAAGTATTTTTAAAGCTTATACAGAATGCCGTTGGAATGTCAAGCAAGCACTGTGGTATATTTTTAATGTTTTATGTGTGTTTTAATGAGACTATTTTTATATAGCTGCTAAACTACAAAGAACACTGTAAAACATTTGTATGCTGACTACTCACAAGTGATATTTTGCGGCTTTGCTGTGTTGCCACTGCCGTAAGCAAGCTAAAATTTCTTATTACTTGTTAAGTTTTTGACTAAACACTGAGTAGTTGAAAAAAACAGAGTATCTTGTGTGGTTTAATTTGACAAATGTGTATTTTCAGTCCCTTAATATAAACAGAAATGTAGAATTGGTTATTAAAATGTACCCAGAGCAGAGTGGTCCAGTAAAATGTGTCTTCAATCTGCACACTCCTTAGTGGGTAAGATCAAATACTTTATTACGGGTCAGCCTTTGACCTCCAGTCATCAACTGCCACAGACCCCTTCTCAATCCCACATTCCATTACTACATTCTGAAACAAGCACAGAGTAATTGATGCAGGTAACACCATATGAATGCATAGACCACACTTATCCCGCCTTTAAATATAAACATTTCAAATATCACACAGAGAAATATAATACTTAACGCCTTATTAAATAGCATTAACAAGTAAGAAGTATCTCATATACTGATGCTACAATAAATCTGTTTCACTAATTTTTCTTCAAAAAAGAATAATGAAATAATATTCAATGAAAATATGTACATGGTTGACAATACATGGACATTCCAGCTAGGAAATGAGAAGAGAGAACACTATCAATGTGAACTACAAAATTCCTACTAGTTAAAATAATCCTTTGAATAAGTGAGACATTTTTGCACTCTTATGCTCATTGTTCTTTCAAATAGATTATTGTGCATTATGCGATTATTAATGGCACTTTCTTCATTTCTAACCACCTCCTTCCCCTGATTTGGCAAAGAAGATTCAATCTAATTATTAGATGACTTATTCTGCAACACAACAACACAATTGGTATTCCAAATCCTACCATCATGTGTTAGGGCATTTAAAAAAAGTTGAACCACTTTCAGAATGCTAGAAAATGTAGGCCATTTTTCTTGCCCATCTCTTACCCAAACTCTCAGCGGTACAGCCATCCAGCGTTTTCTCCGCTCTTGTTTTTCCATTTGTCTTGTCATTTATATCATCATCATCAATTGCTTTATTTTGATAACTTGTATCATAAAAGCATTAGCGACATTTGTACAGCGAGTAAAAGAATGAATTGATGCAAATAATCGGTTAATGCATGATTGAACTGGAAAATGTGCTTACGCAGTACTTTAAGACATAATATTGCACCACTAGGCATAAAAACAGTTATCTAAAAAGCTGTACAATACAAGTTTCTACAAGTTCATTGCTAAAATGACACATAATTTAAAAACAGATATTTAAAAAAGATAAAAACTTGACAGTGCAGCCCAACAGGCTTATATAAAGTGCCAGTGCATTTGCATTGTAAAGAGGTTTTCTTGGGTTAAGGTGACATCTCAATGTGGCCTAGAGTATAAAGATTAAGGCACCCCTCACAAGGCTTTTTGCCTGACTGTTCATGCATAGCTTGGAACTTAATTACTCCGTAAGTAGAAAGCACTTTAGTCAGGTTTCAGTTTGCGCAGAGCAACCAGAGGGCTTCCGGTGTGACCTAAAGCACAAAATTAAGGCACCCCTTGCGAGGCTTTTTGCCTGACTATCCAAGCATAGCTTAAAAACTTAGCCACCCGCAGGCAAAAAGTGCTCTTCAGTCGGATTTCAAAATGCACAAAGCGGCCCGATGGTCGCGGGTACCCATGTGTCTGCAGATCGGTTTCAACCATTTAGACCTCGCTGTGTTATAGGTTGCCAAGCAAACATGACATGGGCAACACACTCCAGCGAGGCGCCGCAGCAGGGGCAACCTTCTGTTATATGTTTGGGTGGATGCCAGTTTGATGTTAGTGCATGGACTGGGAGTGTGCTGAGCCTAAAATGGATATACAATGCCCTAAATCGTGGGACCTGCATTATGTCTAGATAAGGCTCGAGGCTTCTGGTCTGGTTGTAGTTAAGGAATTCTTCCATTAGCCTCCCCGCATTGAGCTTACTAAGTTCCCGGCTGTCTGTCCAATCCCAGTATATGCGTTTAGGCTCTACCTTGCTTGGGGGTTTTGGCTATCCCATGATTCTTTAAGGCCCAATAGTGTCATAGTTTTCCTAACGTTTGATATCCATTTAACCCTATGATCCACGTCTAGGTTCATCACCTCCGTTAGTGCTGCAGCATATTTGGTAAGCTCTCGGGTACACCTTGGGTGTGCCCAGAAGAGCAATGGGCGTAGCTTGGCAATGTCTTTAAACGGCTGCCTGCTCATGTCATACATTAGAGATGTTAGTGGAATTTTGAGGGGGAGCATCACCAAATCCCTCAAAAACTTGTGCTCTGATATACTGATATCATCTGTATTGTCAAAGCTGAGCTAACTGCCTTAGCGCCATAGTCTATGAGGGCCGGGACAACTGGCCTGCTGTACGAAGAGCAATTTTCTTTGCTTAGTGCCCCGACCACATGTTTGTGGTTCATGAGCATTTTGGCTAAATGGGGCCTCCAGAGCATTTTATCTGAGAGTCAGATGCCAAGATAATCGAAGGTACTGAAAAAAGGTTGGTGCCTTGGAAAAAACCTATAACACCAGAGGTTACATCTCCAAGCAAGGTCTCTCCATTGCTGCCATCTCACCTGCTGGAAGAGGAAGATTTAGATGAAGAAGATGACGAGTATGGAATTGCGAGTAGCCCTTCGCAAATGCAGGTCAAGTACCAGGAGGAGGATTCTGAGGAGGAACATGGGGGTTATCAGGAACAACCCCAAGAACAGCACCGATATCGCCAACAGCAACGCGAGGAGATGACAAGTGTGTGATCCTCTTTGTTGAAGGACCTCCAGGGCATGTTAGAGGATTATAGGAGGAGATACCCAGCGACTCCAGTCGCTCAACAGGCCCCAGAGGTTATTCCACGTCCACGATCGGTACCAGGGACACCGGTTCGTAGGAGAGAGATTTTGCCGGAGCCTACTGCTAGGTCTCCACCGCCAACGTCACACCACGATACCTCTGATGACGATCATGAGGATGGGGAAATTGCGGACACAAGTGCAGAATGGCATGACTATATCACCCCCTCACCTTCATCTCCTACGCAGAGACCAGTAGATTCTCCACCGGAGGACTTTGGTGGATTTCATAATTTGATGGAAAGAGCCACTAAGAGATTTGCACTAACCATGACAGAGGAGAAGACGGAGTGTTTTTTATACGACTTCAAGGACTCGTATCGGAAATCTGTGCGATCCCTGCCTATAGTGTCTCATATTTGGAAGGAAGGATTAAAGGTCATGGAGACGCCAGCTACGGTAACGCCGGTTCTGGCTAGACTAGATAAAAAGTATAAGGCACCTATTGATGCTCCAGCTTGCTTTTTGGGTCATCCCAAACTGGATTCTGTTATTACTCAGGCGGCACAACAGAAATCCAGGAACCCATCTGCTCCGATTGCAACACCTCCAGACAAAGAGGGCAGAAGATTGGATAATGCGTGAAAAAGGTTTTCCTTAATGTCGGCTCTGCTAGTGAGAGCAGCTAATGCCCTCGCTATCTTGGGAAGGTATGACAGGCAGATGTGGTGTGACCTGTCTCCATACATTAACCAGGTGCCGGAACCAGAGAAGCAGGAGGCGAAGAAGATTCTCATAGAAGGAGAGAGGACTTCGGCCGAAATCATAGACTGCGCTATGGATATAGCGACCACGGCGTTTAGATCCTTGGGAGGAGCGGCGGTCCTGCGCAGGCAAGGATGGCTGCGAGCAACAGCGTTTAGACCGGATGTGCAAAACAAGATTTTAGACTTCCCTTTCAATGGAGAACAGTTGTTTGGGAAGCATATTGATGATACTCTGCAGAGTATCAAGAAGGATACAGATACGGACACTGCAATACAGAAAAAACCCTTTTCATGGCTCCAGGGGTAGAGGGCAGTCCTCGTATAGAGGAGGATACCAACAGGGGAGATATTCTTCTTATCCGTCCTCATCGCAGCCTTACCGTCAACAGTACAGCCAACGTCAATCAGGAGGATATACAAGATCATCTCCAAGAGGACGGGGTGGCCGGGGAAAGGACAACACCCGTCAACAATGACGACCTCCATCTTCCGGCTCTGTCAGATGCTCCCCTGGGTGGAAAGATTGCTCAATATCTTCAGAATTGGCGGAAAATAACAACGGACCAATGGGTCCTCAAAATAGTTCAATTCGGTCATACCCTAGAATTTCTTCAGACGCCCCCTTGTACGCCACCGATGCACCAGAGAGCCAACCATCTGCATCAACTCCGGCAGGAGATTCGGACAATGCTCCGAAAGGGAGCAATAGAACCGGTACAGAAAGCCCAGGAAAACAAGGGTTTTTACTCCCGGTTTTTTGTTATTGAGAAAAACAAGCTCCAGTGGCGCCCCATTCTGGATCTCAAGAAACAATCTTTCAGGATGGTGTCTCTGCAGGACATCCTTCCGTTATTAAACCCAGGAGATCATATGACCACATTGGACCTACAAGACGCGTATTTCCACGTGCCGATCCATCCTGCACACAGACAGTACCTTCGGTTCTTAGTAGCCGGAAGACATTACCAATTCAGGGTACTGCCATTCGGCTTGAAGTCAGCGCCGAGAGTTTTCACGAAATGCCTGGCTCCAGTGGCGGCTGTGTTGAGGAAGCAAGAACATGAAGTATTTCCTTACCTGGACGACTGGTTAGTCAAAGCGCCATCAAAGGTACAGGCCAGAGCGTCAACACAGGCCTGCATAGACTTATTCGCCAATCTAGGATTGACTCTCCACGAGGGAAAGTCAAACCTCCACCCAGCAAAAGTGATCACATTTCTGGGGGAAAAATTGGACACGGAATGCAACAAAGCGTTTCCCTCCGAAGAAAGGCAACTGAGGATTGTGTCCCTCTTCCAAGACTTTGTAAAAAGAAAGTCTCTTTCAGTCCGCAGGAACAAATCCTTGCTGGGCACAATGTCATCTTGTATTCCCCTGGTACCTTGCTGCAGGCTAAGGATGAGACCATGGCAAGAGCAGATCGATCTCCAATGGCGTCAAGCGGAGGGATCCTTCGACGATACAATATGAGTGACACCAGTGATGGTACAGGCAGCAAAGTGGTGGACACAAAAATGAAATGTGTCTCAAGGACTGACGTTTCTGGCAAGAGCGGCTCCTCTAGTGGTAATGACGGATGCGTCGTTAGAAGGATGGGGAGCTTTCCTTCAGGACCTTCAAGTCAGCGGTCGTTGGAAGGCGCACGAGCAGCAATTACACATAAATCTGCTGGAGCTAAGAGCGATCCGCTTGGCATTGCTGGCTTTTCTACCAAGGATAAGGGGCTCGCCGGTGTTGGTAAGAACATACAACACTATGGCGATGCATTATGTGAACAAGCAAGGGGGAACGAGATCTCTCTCCCTGTCTCAGGAAGCGCAGGAGATATGGGAATGGGCTCTTCAGCAAGGAATATCATTGGCAGCAGAACACCTCCTGGGGGATCAAAATGTCAAGGCGGATACTCTCAGCAGGCTCAAATCGTCCTGCCACGAATGGGAGCTAGACCAGGGGGTCCTGAACAGCATATTTCGAAAATGGGGAACACCGATAGTGGACCTCTTCGCTACAAGGGAGAACAGAAAATGCCAGTACTTCGCAAGCTGGCTTCCCCAGAAGGGATCTTGGGGGAATGCGTTTTCCATGGCGTGGTCTGGCATCTTTGCCTACGGTTTTTCTCCAATTCCTCTTCTCCCCCGCGTACTGGTGAAGATCAAGAAAGAGCCGTGCAGACTGATCCTTGTAGCCCCGTGGTGGCCCAGACAACATTGGTTCACGGAGCTGCTGCTGCTGTCGGAGGACCGTCCAATTCTGTTGCGTCCAATTCCATCACTTCTGACAATGTCCAAGGGGCAGGTGCTCCATCCGGACCCGAAATCCTTGCGATTAGCAGCCTTTCTCCTGAACACTGTGAGTTTAGCCATCTGAACATCTCACACGAATGTAGGGAGATCCTGTCCAAGGCCAGAGCGGAGAGTACCAACAAAATCTACAGAGTGAAATGGAAGAGGTTTTGTCTGTGGTGTAAAAGGCATAACGTTCACCCTCTTACTACTGCACCTCATCAAATGATACCTTATATTCTGCTATTGGCAAAGTCAGGATTAGCACACGCTTCCATCAAGGTGCATTTGGCTGCATTATCCTGCGACAGGAGGTCATCGTCAGGCCCATTCTTATGGTCCTCAAGGATTATCAAACAATTTATGAAGGGTATCTTCAGGGTCTTTCCTCCAGTAAAGCCTCCACCACCATTATGGAATCTGAATATTGTTCTCTCTCAGTTGATGAAACCACCATTTGAACTGATACACAGGGCAGACCTGAAGTTCTTGTCCTGGAAAGTGGCTCTTCTCATTGCATTGACTTCAGCGAGAAGAGTGGGTGAACTACAAGCGCTCACGATTCAGGAGCCTTTCTTACAGTTTCAGGAGGATAGAATGATTCTCAGGACAAACCCGAAGTTCATTCCGAAAGTGCCAACTGATTTTCATTTGAATGAACCGTTAGTGTTGAAATGTTTCTATCCTCATCCGTCAACAGCAGCAGAACGAGTATTGCACTCGCTGGACGTTCAGAGATGTATGAAATTTTACTTGAAAGAAACTAAGCCGTTTCGCAAGTCTTCTCAGTTATTCGTCGCTTTCAGCGCACCCAGGAAAGGTTTCCCGCTGTCAAAGAGGGGAATTGCCAGATGGATTTCTAGTGCGATTGTCTACTGTCATCAAGCTGCTGGAAAGTCTTTGAATGCACGAGTTCATGCCCATTCCACGAGGGTGCTGGCCACATCCACTGCACTGTTTGGAGGAGTGCCAATCCAGGATATCTGCAGAGCAGCGACCTGGGCATCTACGCACACCTTCACCAGGCACTACTGCTTGGAAGCAGCCGCAGAATCGGATGCGACGGTGGGTGAGGCGGTACTGCGGAATATCATCCAGTAATGGTGAGCCTTTTTTCCATCCCTCCATCCGTAATTTCTCTTGTTTACAAAGTCACATGTTATATACGTGTATATATATATATATGAGATTATGCTTCTTTCTCAAATTATATTGCATGATTATGAAATGTATCGGAGAAATGTGCTTTGTTTTTTCACTGCTCGCTATTCTGATTCAGGCATGTGAATCTATGAAAGTTCCAATACTGGAGTAAGAAAACAAGTTACTTACCTGTAACTTTAGTTCTCCAGTATTGGAATCTTTCATAGATTCACATGCACCCACCCTCCTCCCCTGAGAGGCTCACCTCGGATTTAGCACAGGAAGTGTGTTATATACACAAGTGCGCGAAAAATCTGAGGGGCAGAAGGTTCTCTCAGGAGTGTTCTAGAGGGTGAGGAGCTCTGATTGGTTCAGAGAAAAGTTTGGGCCTTTTTTACATAACAAAGGCTCTGGGTTGCAAAAGGGAAATGGGCCTAGGCCTCTTTTCAGTGTGCTATACTACTAAGCACTGCTTTTTTATATACCGGAGACTCCCGTCTCGACAACGGGGAATGATTCAGGCATGTGAATCTATGAAAGATTCCAATACTGGAGAACTAAAGTTACAGGTAAGTAACTTGTTTTCTTCCTTAACACTGTTATCTGATAGAGACTACCAGCCGCAGATTCCTTCACGTGGAATTATCCCCAGGCGTGAGACTGGATCCGGAAAACTTTTTGCCACAGCATCCCTGTGCACCGGGGGAACGGCACCACGTGACTCCGCCCTGATGGGGTGGGGCTTATGTATCCTCGCTGACGTCACGGACGCGGACGACGTCAGGGCGGAGTCACGTGGTGCCGTACCCGCAGGGATGCTGTGGCAAAAAGTTTTCCGGATCCAGTTTCACGACTGGGGATGATTCTACGTGAAGGAATCTGCGGCTAGAATCGTCTCTACCAGATGCATCGTTACCGAAGGTAAGTAACTCGTACGTCACAAGTTTATCTTGTTGACTGTTTTCACTATATACTAAAACATCATCTTGATAGTATTTGCTACCTGGAATCCAATTAACAATTTGCACATTAGACTCTTAAATACAGAAGAAGCAAATATTAGTCCAAATGTGTAGGAAAGTTACCCTTTTTGCATGGATGCCTCCCACTTTTTGCCTGATGTTTGATGCTCCTTAACTAAGTGTACCATGGGTTCCTGTTAATCAGGTACCCAGGACATGTGTTCTTTCCTCCAAAACTGTACCTTTGCTCCCACATTGGCACTCCTCTGGCCTACATATAAGTCCCATGTAAAAGGTACCAGGGGTACCAGGGGACTTGTAGCCAGAGAGTCCCTGAGGGCTTAACTATATATTGTGCCACCCTCAGAGACTCCTCTCTGGACCCATACACACTGCCAGGGGGAGACCCTAAAACTACAAGTCGACATGGCACACATTCCTGTGTGCCATGTCCTTGAAAACACTGTCTGTGCAAATGTCACTCACCCCTATTGCAGGCCCTAAAGCCATAAGGCTGAGTGCACTATACCACAGGTGAGGTTACAGTGGCAGGAGCCCTTGGCCCCTACAGTACCTATGCCATTCACAAGCATTGTAAGTGTAGTAAAGCCATTTTAAAACCATGGGCTGGGAGTTTGGCACCATGAACTCCACAGCTCCATGATGGCTTTACTGAAGACGGAGAAGTTTGGTATCAAACTTCTCAGCCCCTTAAACTCACACTGATGCCAGTGTTGGACGTAATGCCAAATGCACTCAAAGGGCATCTTAGAGATGCTCCCTGAAAAACAACCTAACTCTAGTGTCCTGACCGAGTGGCTGCTCGCCAGCTGCCACCCCCAGAAACGAGTGGAGAGCCTCCCGCTCTCGTGGTGCTGAAACAAAGCACATCCTGGGCAGAGGTGTCATGCCTCCTCCCCCAGGATAGGCAGGGTCCATGAAGGGGAAGCTTCAAAGGCTTGCCGCCTTTGTAAGCTGATCCTGCCTTTTACTGCTCCCAGCAACTGGCCCCCATCGGTTCTGACCCCCACTTTGGGAGGGAGAATCAGTGAGAAAAGCAAAATAGAAGGAGAGGTGTGCACACCTTTGCCAACTCCACCACTCAGTTGAAGGAGGCGAGGTGAAGCACACCTCTCAGTCCCCGCCATCTTGAAGATGGAGGGACCCAGGCAACCAGAGAGAGACTCATGCCCCCTCCCACTGGAGGCTGGCATAGTAGGGGGTGTACCCACCCCATGGAAGGGACCCATTGGTCCCGACCTGTACCTTACTGAAACGCCCCTAAATTTTGTATTTGGGGGTGACCCCTAACCTTACCTCATCAGACAAGCAAGAAGAAGAGAAGGGCCGAATATCCGTGCTGAAGGAAGAAGAGCAAGACACCACCTGCTTTGGCCCCCAGCACTACCGGCCTGTTGCGACCTCAACCTGCTACAGCGGAAACCCCAGCATGTCCAGCAGCCCCCCCATAACCTGGAGGACCTGCCCTGCCTGCCCTGAAAAGTCTGTCTCCCGTGAGCACCAGACTTGCTCTAGAAACAAACTCTGGCTCTCCGCGACACTCTGCACCAGACACCCACGGCCCAAGTTTGAGTGGCCCCCAACACCCTGATGACCTCCCCCGAGCCAACCTGATCTGGTTATCTCCTATCTGCCTTAAGCCTCCCGATGACACCTGCAGCCTCTACCTGAAGGGTCCACGAGACCGGAGCTGGTAAGAAAACCCGACACCCCTGCTCCTAACGCCCCACGGCCTTGGGTGGCCCAATCGACGGTGCCCAGGCATCCCCTTGCATCATAACTATCTTCTCCAGCTGGCGGTCGCCTCCAAGAAGCCTCCCTGCCTGAGCCTGCAGTCTTTGTTCTGACAGGAGATCTCTCATTGAAAACAGCAGGGCACTTGAAACCAACTCAGTACGCTGCGCCGGGCTGCCCCTGTGCCGCTGTGGGTGCACCTTGTGTGCTAACTTGGATCCCCTTATGCCCTGAGCTCAACCCTAGGAGCTTTGTTCTCACAACCCAGTAGCTTGCTCAAGAGCAGCCACCAACCGAAGGCCCCCGTAGCCACATTGCTAACATTGGGCCTCAGCACTCTTCACCTGGCCAAACTAGTGCAGCTGAGGATGCTCTTGGAGTGCATCCTTGACCCTGGGGGAACCCTTGTTCTAAACCAGAAACTCAGCTCTCAAAACCGATTGCTTACCCGCAAACCGCTAACCACATTTTCTCCCGCTGGAATGCATTGCCTGGTTTTCCTCTGAACAAGTTCTAAGTGTGGAGTTGTGTTTGTTTAAAAATCCAAGCATCTGTGTTTTAATGCAAAAATGGTTTACTTGCTTTTGTCCAGGAAATGTCCCAGTGTGATATCTAGGCATACCGCACTGAGTAGAAAAAGTAATTCAAAAGTAATCTCAAAGTATTCACTAAGTAAATACAACGTTATGCCAACTTTCTTTAAACATTTTACAAACATGTAACAAAGCCAATTTCATCCAGCTTACATATTCTTATATACCGGTCTTGGAAAGTACAACTTCAGTTACGTGTACCAAGTTTCTGCTTGGTTCTAAAAATAAAATACAACTACAGGAATATTTTCATACAAACAATTGGTCTAAGTTCAGTCTTTGAGTGTGTGACATCATTTCTTGCATGAGTGTGTACAATAAATGCTTAGCACTACACTCTGATAAAGCCTTACGGCTCTACCACACTACAACGAATGGAGAGGGATGTGATATCTAATTTTACCTCTGTAAGCCTCTGGGGATCCACTGGACTCTGTGCACACTTTACCTTACTTTGGTATAGTATATACCGAGCCAGCTTCCTACATTGGTGGATCAGCAGTGGAGTCTACAACCTTGCATTTGTTGGGCTGACTTGGTCAACACCTGATCACACAATAAAACTCCTAAATTGTCTTTAGAATTCTGAATTTTTGAATTAACAATTTTTCCAAGTTTCTAAAAATCTGGTTAGGAAGTTGGTTAAGTCCATCTAGTATTTCTTTTTAGAAAATAAAAACTCATCATAGTTAGGGGTAGGAGTTTTTAGAAAGTTGTCTTAAGTCTCTTAAAAATATCCCACTTATTTGTGAAAAAATGCCAAGTGACATAGAGAATATATTGGAGGGGCTCAACCTCACCCCTTACATCCATCTAGAGATGAGAGAGTTAAGGGCTCTATGCAAACTTTAAAAAAAAATTATGGGGTCCCATCCTTCCAAGAAAAACTTCAGAGCTCTTGGCAGAGTATGCTAAGGACCACCCTTCTGAACAAGGTGAGGACCTCTCAGATTGGAAAGAAAGTAGAGGGAATGAAACTAACTTCCAACTCCCTCACTTCCTAGAGAGGACAGGGTTCCTGTGCCTGGTAACTGCAGAGACAAACTCCTGACCCTTTCTGGGGCAGGTGCTGACCTCATGAGGAACACACTGATTGAGGGCTTTGGGCTCACAACTGAGGAATATAGGATTAGATTCAGGGGGGTTCACAAAACCCAGAGGCAGTCTTGGGTTGACTTCATAGACTACACAGTTAAGACACTGGATGGATGGTTAACTGGGAACACTGTGCGTGATTTTGATGGGCTTTATAATATTTTTATGAAGGAACACATTTTAAGTAATTGCACTAATGAAAAGTTGTATCAACATCTGGTAGGCCCGGGTCTAATTTCTCCCCAAGAATTGGGAAAGAAGGAAGACCACTGGGTCAAGACAAGGGTAACAAAAACAACCACTGGGGTGACCAAAAGAAAGGGTGCACCAAACCTCCCCAGAGGAAATTGTGTGAGAGCCCCAAAGATAAAAACCAAGAGTCTTCTAAAGGGCCCCAAAAACCTGTTCAGGGAGGTGGGTCTCAGATCCCTTCCCAGACCGCTGGTAGGTACAAAGGGAAAAAATGTGATCCCCAAAAGGCCTGGAGTTATTACTGTAAGAAGTTGGGACACCTGACTGGAGATGCTACTTGCCCTAACAAGAAGCCCTCCAGTACTCCTCCAGTTAGTACTGGTGTAGCAAATCTCCAGGTGGGATCAACAGTGTGCCCAGAGCACATCAGGGTTCACACTGAAGCTGTTTTAGTCACAGAGGGGGAAGCTGAGTTTGCCAGATTAGCTTTCTGGCCTCCCAACTTGAAAAAGTATTTGTAGTACCCCTGGATCTGATAGAGACTACTAGCCGCAGATTCCTTAACGTAGAATATCCCCCAGGTGTGAGACTGGACCCGGAAAACTTTCTTGCCCAGCATCCCTGCGCGCCGTGGGGCGGTGCCACGTGACTCCGCCGGACGTTCTCCGCAGGCGTGACGTCAGCGAGGTCATATAAGCCCCGGCATGCTGATGTCTGTTTTCTACTTTTCCGTGTGCAACGCGGACCCGAATCGGGTACTCGGTTACGAATTGGGCTTCAAAACATGCTCGTCTTGTGCGCGCCAGATGTCGGCGACGGATCCTTGCTCCATCTTCATTTGGTGTTTGGGAGAGCACCACGATTCCAAGACTGTGAGGCGTGCCAGCAGCTGAAACCGAAGTCCCGGTGGGAGCGATGAAACTCCTTTTGGCACGCATGTCCAGGTCGGCATCATCACTGCGTCCGTCCCCTGCGAGGGTTTCAAGAACCGCTGCCTGTGTCTCCGACATCGTCCTTCTCCCAGGCTCAAGAGCATCACTCACCTGTTGGTAAGTGTTGCAGTTTGTCTCCAAGGGCCGGTCCCCGACCTGTTGGGGGCGTGGGTTTTCCGCGGGTGGTGCGGCCCGCGCACCGCCACCCTATCCGCTGATTCCCAGGCGCGGGGGCGACAAGAGCCCAGATGGAGGCCTATACGGCCGCCTTGCAGTCCTCGTTGGCTCCTCCTTCCCCTCCTTCTCCTCCTGGTACGTGTGCGGATCCCTTGGCCTTTGGGGCCGTTCGGGACGGTTTACTAGCCTTGCCCCTTGTTCTGAGCCTGCGAGGTCCGGGCGTTTAGTTTTGTGGTGTTGTCAGCAGCTGGCTGCCCCCTCCTGCTCTTCTGTTCTGTGGCCACCGGCTTTGGCTTGGGCCCTGACGCTTCTGTCTTGACTTCGAGCCGTGAGGGGCTCGGCTGCCCTCTTTACTGGGTTGTTTCCTGGTGGAGGGCTTTGCTGTACTGCTACACCTTCTCCTTGGAGTCTGTAGGAGGCTCTTCTTCCTCTGCGCTGTCTGTACCCTGGGGCTTCCGTTGGAGGTCCCTGGTACGTTAACTGGGCTTGAGGTGGTCTGGCCTCCTTCGTTTTACCGTTGCTTCCCCTGTTGGTGGAGGCTGGGTTGCCTTCTTGTCGTTATGACACATCCCCTGTGGGGCTGGTGTTTCTCCACAATGCTAAGGTTCTCTTCAGGGCCTGTGATTCATCCACAGTTGCGGTGGATGGGGCTATTTGTTCCCTGTCCTCGTGATTGGTCCCCTGTTGGGGTCTTGTGCTCGTCTGAAACTGGAGAGGTCCTCTCGCAGACCCTCCTACCCTTTGGGTATGGCTAGGGTATCTATTCTACGTTAAGTGATCTGCGGCTAGTAGTCTCTATCAGATATACGAGTTACTTACCTTCGGTAACAATGTATCTGGTAGAGGTGATTCTAGCCGCAGATTCTTTCACGACCCAACCTTCCTCCCCATTCTGCGAGGATCGACTGCTGGGGTTTTCTGCAGTCGCCTTCCTTTGGGTGTCTTGTCTTCTATGGGTGTCCTCTTCCTTTTCTTTTGGTTAGGCATCCCTCCGGTTGGTTTTCCTCCAGCGTGAGGCCTACTTTGGCTCTTTCTCTCTGTTGTTAGAGTTCTGATCCCCTCCTGGTCAGGAGGGGATCAGAACTCTATGGGGAGTGACCACTGACCATGCGGGCAAGCCAGGTCATTCCACTACTGCTGCACAGTTCCACCTGTGTGTCAGCCCCCGCTGCCGCTCCGAGCGTGAGTTTGCTCCAGCTATGCCCCCTGCTCGCCTCTGTCTGCCACTGCGCACTTTGGTCTGCTTTCAGTTCTGTGCATTTATTTTCCTGTACTTTGTGTATTTTGTGCATTTTGCAGTGTTACTGCCTTCATTCTCTGCCCAGCTCGTTCCCCCTCCCCCTTTTTCTCTTCTGTACCCTGTTATTCCCACCGCTGCCCCCCTGCGGGCCCGCCCCCTCGCCACCCCGCTCCCACCTCCCAGCTGCACCTCCCTCCCTGCCTTAAATGGCAGCCGCTGCGCAACAGTGGGAGTGACCCCTGACCCTGCCTGCAGGCCAGGTCGCTACTCAACTGCCGCACAGCGCCACCTGTGTGTCAGCCCCCGCTGCCGCTCCGAGTGTGAGTTTGCTCCTGTTGTGCCCCCTGCTTGCCTCTGTCTGCCGCTGGGCACTTTGGTCTGCTATCAGTTTAGTGCATTTGTTTTCCGGTACTTTGTGTATTTTGTGCATTTTGTTGTGTTACTGCCTTCGTTCTCTGCCCAGCTCGTTCCCACCTCCCCCCTTTTTCTCTTCTGTACCCTGTTATTCCTGCCGCTGCCCTCCTGCGGGCCTGCTCCCTCGTCGCCCCGCTCCCGCCTCCCAGCTGCACCTCCCTCCCACCCCACCTTAAATGGCAGCTGCTGCGCGACAGTGGGAGTGACCCCTGACCCTGCTGGCAGGCCAGGTCGCTCCCCAACTGCGCACAGCTCCGCCTGTGTGTCAGCTCCCGCTGTCGCTCCGAGCGTGGGTTCGCTCCTGCTGTGCCCCCTGCTCGCCTCTGTCTGCCGCTGTGCACTTTGGTCTGCTTTCAGTTCTGTGCATTTATTTTACTGTACTTTGTGTATTTTGTGCATTTTGTAGTGTTACTGCCTTCATTCTCTGCCCAGCTCGTTTTCCCCCTCCCCCCTTTTTCTCTTCTGTACCCTGTTATTCCCGGCGCTGCCCCCTGCGGCCCGCCCCCTCGGCGCCCCGCTCCCACCTCTCAGCTGCTCCTCCCTCCCTCCCTGCCTTAAATGGCGGCCGCGTGCAGCGGACTCGCCGCTGGCGCGTCGAAAGCGCACCAAAGGTAAGCCCGTCTGCGCCCGTCCGTGCCTGGACCGCACCCAGCCCCAGAAACCCTGGACCCTCCGTACGCCACGACGCCAGACTCCGATACGACGCCAACACCCTCTACACTCTCAACACCGGCCGAGACCACCGCTGCTTCCAGGCCGGCACGAAACGCACCCACGGACCCTTCACCTGCAACTTTACCTGCGACAGAACCGCCAAAACTCCAAGGACCAGACTCAACCACCTTCGCTGCATACTCCTTAACACCCGCTCCGCACGCAAACATGCCATCGAGCTCTGGGACCTGCTCGACACCTCCACCACAGACGTTGCCTTCCTGACCGAGACCTGGTGGAACTACTCCTCGGCTCCCGACATCGCCATAGCCATCCCGGATGGCTACAAGATCTCCCGCAGAGATCGCACCAACGGAATTGGAGGAGGCTAAGCCATCGTCCACAAGTCCACCCTCCAGGTCCACACCCACGCTGACGACACCCTCAACACCGCCGAACACCTACACTTCTGGATCCACACCGACCCCAACACCGCCCTCAGAGGAACACTCATTTACAGACCCCCTGGGCTCTGTTCAGCGACTCCATCGCCGACCTCGCCAGCACCCACGCACTCACCTCCACGGACTACATCCTCCTCGGTGACCTGAACTTCCACCTCGAGAACAACACCTACACCTACTCAGCCACCCTGATCGACAAACTCGCCAACCTCGGCCTCAAACAACTCGTCACCGAACCCACCCACGCCATCGGCCACACGCTTGACCCCGTCTTCTCCACAAGCACCCACGTCACCTTCAACCACTAAACCGAACTCCACTGAACCGACCACCGCTGCATCCATTTCACTTTCAAGATACCAACCACGCACCACCACACCCAACAGCTGCCTCGCCGCTGCTGGAACAAAGTCACCGAAGACCAGCTGACCTCCACCCTTGCTCAGAACCCACCCACTGACCCCACCGATCCAGACGCTGCCGCCCGCAACCTCAGACAGTGGATCGATGACTGTGCCAACACCCTCACCCCACTCTAAAAACTCTCCTACAACCACACCAGCAAGAAAGCCACCGAAGATCTCCAGACCTCCAAACGTACATGCCAGAAACTGGAGAAGAAACGGCTCCACATTCGCACACCGGACAGCCACACAACCCACAAGGACGCCACCCGCAGACATCACCAACTCATCAGAACAGCCAAGAGATCCTCCTTCAAAGCCCGCCTTGACAACAACGCACAGGACAGCAAAGAGCTATTCTGCATAGTGAAGGAACTCTCCGACCCCAGCGCCAACACCAACGACATCCCGCCCTCGCAAGAACTGTGCGACTCACAGGCCACCTTCTTCCATCGCAAGATCGCTGACATCCATGACAGCTTCAACACCCTGACCGGCCCGACAACGACAGACTACACCCCCCCCCCCCACGAACACCACCTGCACCAACCGCCTGACCTCCTGGTCCTACGTCAACAACGACGAGACACGCAAGGTCATGAACTCCATCCACTCAGGATTACCGTCAGACCCCTGCCCACACCACGTATTCAACAAAGCAGACACAACCATCATACCCCAACTACGGAAGATCATCAACATCTCCTTCAAGACAGCGACATTCCCGGAAAGCTGGAAGCCCGCTGAAATCAACACCCTCCTCAAGAAGCCCAAGGCAGACCCCAAGGACCTCAAGAACTTCCGGCCCATCTCCCTTCTCCCTTTCCCGGCTAAGGTCATTGAAAAAATCACCAACATGCAACTAGCCCACCACCTCAAGGACAACAACATCTTAGACCCGTCCCAGTCCGGATTCAGATGAAACAACAGCACCGCCCTCATTGCCGCCACAGACGACATCAGGCGCCAACTAGACAACCGCGAAACATCAGCCCTCATTCTTCTGGACCTGTCAGCCGCCTTCGACACGGTCTTCCACCGCACACTAAGGACACGCCTCCAAGAAGCCGGAATCCAGGAAAAGGCCCTGGACAGGACCACGTCCTTCCTCTCCGGCAGAACCCAGAGAGTCCGCCTCCCACCCTTCCAATCCAAAGCCACCAACATCATCTGCACCGTACCCCAGGGCTCATCCCTCACCCCGACCCGGTTCAACGTCTATATGGTCCCCCTCGCACAAGTAGCCTGCCAGCATGACCTGAACATCATCTCCTATGCCGACACCCAGCTCATCCTCTCCCTCACCAAGGACCCGCACACCACCAAAACCAACCTCCACGAGGGAATGAAGGCCGTCGCCGAATGGATGAAGAGCAGCCGGCTGAAACTGAACTCGGACAAGAGGGAAGTCCTCATCCTCGGCCCCACCCTGTCTGCCTGGGATGACTCCTGGTGTCTGACCACACTGGGAACAGCACCGACACCCATGGACAATGCACGCAGCCTAGGATTCATCCTCGACTCCTCCCGCTCCATGTCAAAACAGGTCAACGCCATCTCCTCCTCCTGCTAGAACACCCTACGCATGCTCCGCAGGATCTACAAGTGGATCCTGACCGAAGCCTTCTTCTGCAGCAGGCTGGACTACGGCAACGCACTCTACGCATGAATCCCGGCCAAATACCTACGACGACTGCAAAGCATCCAAAACGCCTCTGCCCGCCTGATCCTCAACATCCCTCGTCGCAGCCACCTCACCCCCTACCTAAGAAACTTGCACTGGCTCCCTGTCAACAAGAGGATCACCTTCAAGCACCTCACCCACGCACACAAAGCACTCCACAACACCGGACCAGCCTACCTGAACAGCAGACTCAGCTTCTACACCCCCACCCGCCAGCTCTACTCCGCCAGCCTCGCCCTCGCCGCCGTCCCCCGCATCCAGCGAAACGACCTCCAGTGGCAGATCCTTCTCCTTCCTCGCCGCCAAGACCTGGAACACCCTCCCGACCCCGCTGCGGCAGACCCAAGACCTGCTCACCTTCAGAAAACTCCTCAAGACCTGGCTCTTGGAGCAGTAGCAGCACCCCCTCCCCTCAGCGCCTTGAGACCCTCACGGGTAAATAGTGTGCTCTACAAGTGATTGATTGATTGATTGATTGGTCTTCTTCATTTTGCCTGCCCTTGACCTCCTCCTCCTTTCAGGAGGTATGGCCATCCTTGGCAGAATAGTCTGGATATGAATTGCTGTTCCTCCTCTGTTCAGGGCTGGTGGCCCTTTCCCTTGTAGTTGCAGACTCTTTCTTTCTGTCACAGCACTTTCTCATGCTTGTGCCTCCAGGATGGCTCTCTCCTTGGCTTGCTAGGTGGTTCCACTGAGTGGTGCTTACGCTTTTCTTGCTATGGTTTCGCTCCTCTGGCCTGCTAGTGCCTTACTGCCACTTGGTGCTTTTGCCTTGCTTTGCACCAGTTGTTTCTCTGAGTGGTGCTCTGCTATTTTCCTGCTCTGGCCTGCTGCTGTCACCTTCTCTGTGCCTTGGTGCCACCTGGCGGTGTTTCTCACCTTTTGTTCCTCTCTATTTTGTCCATCTGGTTTTTTCGCACACTGTTCCCATGCTCTCCTCAGTTTTGTTGTGATGGCTCCGCATTGTGGCACGTAAAATTTCTCCGAAGCAAACTGACGTCAGCGTGCTGGGGTGGGCCTTTTGTGACCTCGCTGACGTCACGCCCGCGGAGGATGTCGGGCGGAGTCGCGTGGCACCGCCCCCACCCCCCACCCCCCGGCACGCGGGGATGCTGGGCAAGAAAGTTTTCCGGATCCAGTCTCACACCTGGGGAATATTCTACGTTAAGGAATCTGCGGTTAAAATCATCTCTACCAGCTACATCATTACCGAAGGTAAGTAACTCGTACATTAATGGGACTAGAATAGAAGCCCTGACAGATACAGGTGCCAATGTCACTTTGATGAGAGGTATACTAGTTTCCCCCGAGCAATACCTAATTGGAAAAACGTATCTAGTCACCAACGCTCACAGTGTTAATAAGGTGCAATAATGCTGCAGCTCCTATAGAGGAGCTGTCCCCCAGTGCACAGCACGAAAGAACAGTGAAAGGTTCAATCCAATGTATCAAATTAAACGTCTTCAGGTTGAACAACGTGTTGCCATCTGTTTAATGACCATTAAATGTCATGAATTTTGACAATATTTCTTTATGTCAATATATGTTCATAATCTAGTTCATGATAGTAGTCTTTGATACATTGACAAGCAAAATATCAGAGATTCAAATTGACATCCATTCAATATTCAAATCCATCCCAATGCATTTTGGGCATCGGATGTGCCCTTCGTCATTGGAATATTCTTAAAATTAAAACATAAATGCAATCCTTACATGAAGGCCTTCCATCAAAGAGTTAATTAATATATACGTGAACACTACGTGGATGTTAAGATGTGTTCATGCTTAGTGCCCATTCTTTCGATATTGATCAAATGGTAAAGTGACTCAGTTGGTGCAAAACATAATGTGGCTCCAGAATACAGAAACAGTAATACTGTATCCTAAGATAAACGTGGAAGGTGGGAATGGTGCAATTCAAAAGTGAGGAACTCAATAGTAACCGACCGGAGTGCATGAGCCTGAATGACAGGGTGCCCGTAAATCGTGTGTGTTAAATAACGTAGGATGCAAATTAAAGAAACTTGCCGCTGGAACATGTGGAATGAGTGTGGAGTGCAGTACAAGTTTGCTACACCCTATCATCCACAAACCAATGGTTTTGTTGAAAGGCTCAACAAGACATTGAAAGGCATGACCATCGGACTCCCTGAAAAACTCAAAAGGAGATGGGATGTCCCTTTGCCATGCTTGCTTTTCGCCTACAGAGAGGCGCCTCAGAAGGGAGTAAGGTTTTTCCTCTTTGAACGTCTGTTTGGGCATCCTGTTAGGGGACCGCTCTGTCTTGTGAAGGAAGGTCAGGAGAAGCCTCTCCAAGAACCAAACCAAGATATTGTGGACTGTGTGCTAGGGTTAAGGTCCAGAATGGCAGAGTACATGGAACAAGCTTCCTAAAAGCTTGAGGCCTGCCAGGTACTCCAGAAGCACTGGTATGACCAAAAAGCTGCACTGGTGGAATTCCACTAAAGTGAAAAATGGAGTGGATCTTACTCCATCTTAGAGAAGAAAAGTGAGGGCTCCTACTTGGTAGACCTGGGCACCAGCAGGACCCCCAAGAGGGAGATACATGTGAACCGCCTGAAACTTTCCCATGACAAGGCTGACATATTCATGCTGATGGTTACTGATGAGGATCACTAGACAGAGAGTGAACCTCTCCCTGACCACCTCTCTTCCAGCCCCAAAGATGGAGTTGTCTACTCAGACACTCTCACTGCCCAACAGCAGGCTGACTGTAGGCAAGTCTTACAGCAGTATCCTGGGCTTTTCTCCTTAACCCCGGGTCAGATACACTGGTGTACCCATGATGTGTACACTGGACAATGTACCTGTCAAAAACAAAATCTATCGACAATCTGACCAAGTTAAGGAAAGCATCAACCCTGAATTCAGCTTGATTTTGGAGTTGGGGGTTGTTAAACCTTCTGAGAGCCCCTGGGCCAGCCCAGTGGTCTTAGTCCCCATCCCCAAGGTGGAAAGACAGAGATGAGGTTTTGTGTGGACTACAGACATCTCAACTCTGTTACTAAGACAGATGCTCACCTCATGCCCAGCGTTGATGAGCTTATAAATAAATTGGGTGCAGCCAAATTCCTTATTACCTTTGACATAACTGCAGGGCACTTGCAAATTGGCATGGCCCCAGGAGTCAAAGTAAAAACTGCATTCTCAACACCTGATGGGCATTATCAGTTTACTGTTATTTTTTGGGGGGGGGGCTATGGGGAAGTTTTATATAGCTTGAACTTGACCCGAAGATATCGAGTATCAGAGCGCTTTATATGAGGACCAGTTGCATTACACAAGGACACATTCATTTTTGTTAGGCACAGGGAAATTAAGTGATTTGCCCAGAATCACAGGATGTTGAACATCTTTGCCGAAACCCGACACTCGTATGTTCCCCGGGTTTGAAGCTGACTGCCCTAGCCATTAAGCCACATCCTCTCCCATCTTCTCTGTTATGCCCTTTTGTTCAAATAATGCCCCAGCCACCTTCCAAAGGTTGGGAATCAAGTCTTTGCTGGACTGGAGACCTTTAGTGCAGCATCTCTAGATGATATTGCTTTCTTTAGCTCTACTTGGCAGGATCACCTGGCACACATTGGGAAGGTTTTACAGGCCCTGCAATCTGCTGGCCTAACTATCAAGGCATCCAAAGGCCAGATAGGGCAAGGTGCAGTTGTGTACTTGGGCCACCTTGTTGGTGGAGGTCAAGTCAGGGGCGTAACACAGGTCCACGTAGACCCCGCGGTGCGGGGGGGCCTCTAGCTCCAAGGGGCCCCCTCGGCACTGCACTGTTGACGGAGAGCTCCCGATTGAGCCCAGAGGGGGCCCCTCTAAGTACCGTGCAGGGAGGCCCCCTCACTTTTCGTTACGCCAGTGGGTCAAGTGCAACTCTTACAACCCAGGATCCAGGCTATTATGGACTGGGAGGCTCCAGCAACCCAGACCCAATTCAGGGTATTCCTTAGTTTGACATGATATTATATGAGGTTTGTGAAGGGGTATGGATCCAATGTGACACCCCTCACAGAGCTTACCTCCAAGAAAACGCCCATAAAAGTGAACCGGACAGTTAGCTGTCAAAAGCTTGTGAGACCCTGAAAGAAGCAATGGTCAGCCACCACTCTATCAGGCCTTACATCCCTAAGGCTGGGTGCATTTTACCACAGCTGAGGGCACAGTGGCATGAGCCCTGGGCCCCTACAGTATTTATGCCTGGGCCCCTACAGAATTTATGCCATTCATAGACATTGTAAGTGCAGTAAAGCCATTTCTGATGGATACATCTGCCTGTGGATTCGTCACCTTTTGAATCATCCCAATGCGCAGCATTCCACAGAAATATTTCTCCTCAGCTCTCCCACGTTGATGAGAACGTCACAATGAAACGGTCCGCATGTGACTCCATGTGATGTCATTGGAGCCCTAAAAAGACCTTGTCGGCGTGCCGATGTCTGTTTCCTTTTTTCCGGGCCGTCGATGCATAATGGCTCTCCATTTCTGGCAGTTTCTTTGCTGTGGATTGTCATGACATTGTAGCCATCGAGGATGACTACTCCAAGAAAATCAGGTTTCAAGCCATGCAGAGAATGTTAGGGCCAGATGTCCATCCCTGACACCCATAAACACTGTTTATGATGTCTTTCGTCAGACCACGGCCTTGGTACGTGCACTTCATGCAAGCGCATGAATCCTAAAGCGCTGAAGGAGAGGGAGGTCAAATTATTCATGGCCAAGAAGTAGAAAAGGGATCACAGGTGTTGAAGGACCCGTTCAAAGTCGCCGACTCCACGTACTTTGAGGTAATCAAAGAAACATAAGAAAAAGCTGCACAATAGTTCTCTGCATCACTCATCGAAGGATGCAACTCTGAAGTCAGTGTCGCTGTGTCCCTGACGTCATTGAAGGGATGATATCACTCTGTCTCCTTCACATGAAGGGACTCCGGACCCTTCTCCGGTTCCGAGAGATGCAACGGTTCCACCATTGCCGAAGTAAACTACTCCAACTCTGGCTCCAGGGTCTCTGTTGCCGCAGCCGGAGCCGAACTTGGTGACTCCCAGAGCGGCTTCAGAGCCTGTCATATCGGATCCAATGTATCCTGCTTTCCCGACTTCGGGTTCAGACCAGTCGCATTTTTTTAATGCGATGTTTGGCTTGTTCACCACAGCACCAAACCCTATTGGTGCATGTAGGAAGGTAGGATCCTTCTGCATGTGTACCCCTACTTTTTGCCTGGTGCTAAGCTTGTTTTTGACTAGTCTGACTGGGATACTGCTAATCCGGACCCCAGTCTATCTGTTTTATCCTTAAACTGTTATGATATATACTTAGGTACACTCCATATTGGATACTGGGGTACCCTTATCAGTCCCTAGTGTATGGTGCAAATGAACCCAGAGCATAGGTACTCCAGAGGCCTCCCATTGACTGAAGCATGTATTATGCCACCCTTGAGAGGCCATGCAAAATGGAACTACAGGCCTGCCATTGCAGCCTGTGTAAGATGGTGCATGCACCACTTACTTTAGATATAGGTTCACTATATCTAAGGGTCACTGTACTTAAAACCTATAAGTCACCCCTATAGCAGGCCCTAACAATCCTGAAGGCTGGGTACTTGGTTCTAAGTGAGACTGTATCCTAGCACAATCTGGACACCCCTGTAGCCTACGGAGTCCATTCTCCCGGGTTGTCAGTGATACAGTCATATATGACATATAGAGTGGCATTATGAGACCGCGTACTGACTAACTCTAAAGTGGCTGAATCAAACTCCATTGTGTTTGGTATCAAACATGTTGGAATCATACCCCCACACCGGTACCCGGTGTGGGAGGTATTATTCCACCCCTCAGGAGTGAGCTTCGTTGGGTCCCTGGTGTTCCTGGTAACAGCTTTCTAGTCCCGGACAGCACAAAATGGTTGCTGCCGACCACAGACACATTTCTGCCCTCCTGCTGCTGAGCCAAGCTCGAGCAGGGGAAGGCAGAACAATAGGCATCCTGTCACACCTCCCAGATATTAGACCTGGGTGGGTGCACTTGCCAGCGACTCAAAGTCTACATGAGGGGCACATTTGGTGTCCCTGTGCATAGTCCAGTTCCATCCAGTCCTGGAAGCCATTCGCTCCTGTTCTGGCGCGAAACTGGACATAGGACATGGGAGTAACCTCCCCACTGTCCAGACTCTTCCCTGGTAGGGGCCCCTGAATCTGTCCTACCCTCTCCTGTGGGTACAAAAGGGCTCATCTGGCTGTAGTACCCTAGATTTGGCATGGACAACATTCTGAACCAGAAAGCACTGACCTTCAACCGTCTGGACACTCTGGGCCCTACTTCGTCTCCCTCTCAGCCCAAAGCATCATCTGTGCCCATGCACCATACTGTCTCTGTGCAGGACCTGTGGGGCATCAAGGACAACCGAAGATATCTCCCTTGGGCTTAAGGAGTCACTCCCCTACAGCTGCAGGCACCACATCATGACTGACCGGTCTGCTGCTCCTGTGATCCTACAGACTCCGAAGAATCCAGCAACACAGGAGTTGGGTCCTTACATCCCTCGAGGTCCGAGCTGCCCTCTTACCAAGTTTGAGGTCAGAATCCCTTGTGGGGGTGCAATACCCATACCTGTGTGCACCGCTCTCATTTGCAAGTGCATATGCTTGTTGGTGTTTCCCGAGCAAGTGTATTGGGCTCCGAGTAGCCCCAATCTCTGGCACCATTTCGTACCAAGAACTCTGGCCTCCTCGCACCGAGTGCTACGTAGGCTGCTGTTTGGTGAAATTGCTCAAGGTCACTTGAGGGTCAACTTTGCTTTACTTGGACTCCCCCAGTTGCTCCAGGCTTGCCCTGACTCCCCTGTGCTTGGTGAGTTTCCTGGAACGTGCTGGTCCGAACCGTAACCCTTCTTCACCTTCTGTGTGGGTTTCCGCTGCCAAGGCTTCTTGGTGCTTCCACCGGACACCGACCCCTCAGCATTTGACATCCTTCGTGAGACAGCTCGTATCATGCTCCTGGTCATCCTCGACGTCTCTGGCTCCCTGTAGTTTCAGAGTCAAGAACCCACTCAACTTACCTGAAGCACCCGACATTGGTGGGCATTCGTCTACAGAGCCCCTGGTCACTCCTGAGGGGAAACAACCTTTACAACGCAACTTTTACAACGCACTACCATTACAACGAAACTTTTGCAACCCAACATCCATTACAACGCATGCCATTACAACACAACCATTACAACGCATGACACTACAACGCATACCATTATAACGCATGTCATTACAATGCAGTCATTACAACGCATAACATTAACATCCAACACTTACCATACTGTTGCACCCCCTGGAGTTAGAATAGTAATTTTTACCAATACACTATCCAACACTTACCCTACTGTTGCACCCCCTGGAGTTAGAATAGTAATTTTTACCCCTACAGTATCCAACACTTACCCTGCTGTTGCACCCCCTGGAGTTAGAATAGTAATTTTTACCCCTACACTATCCAATACTTACCAAACATGCAATGTAGTGCTATGCGTTGTAATGGTATGCGTTGTAAAGGTATTATGCGTTGTAATGGAATGCGTTGTAAATGTAGTTTTTAAAATTTCGTTGTAATGGCATGCGTTGTAATGGAATGTGTTGTAATGGATGTTGCGTTATAAAAAATGCGTTGTAAAGGTATGCCTTGTAAAAGTGTGCGTTGTAACGTCATACATCCCTCCTGAGTGACCCAGACTCAGTTCCCTCTGCTTTCAATTACTCTTCAACCAAAATCCACCTTTAGATTCCAACAGACACTTTACTTCCTTCCAGCAGTGGCTCTTTTTCGAAGTCCTCCATTGAGATTGACTGAGGTTTCCGACACCACTTGAGACCTATGCACCCGACTCCCCTGGGATAAGTAACTCTGGTAATACTGTATCCACGGGTGGGGTGGCTCTCCAAACTCCTAACTTCCACAGGGTTTCATCGAAGTCCACTAGGAAGGGTCCTTAAACTCTGAAACTTCAAACCTGACTTTCCCATCCAACTGTAAGGAGCACACAGTTGTGTTCCCACACTGCACCCGTCCTCCATGGGGTCCCTACTTACTCACCTTGGGTGGTTCCTTGGGGTCCCACCGATTCTACATCCTCTAGACACTGTCTTGACTTGAGTTGTGGTTACTATACCACTATTTTAGTATATGGTTTGGTCCCCCCTGGGGTCCACTGTGTATTTGTGCTGTTTACTATTGTTTCTGTGCTACAGTATTGTGTGCTTTGAGAGTATCTTCGTGTAGAAGATACTGTGTCGCACTAGAGAGTGTTATATTCATAAATAAATATTTGTAATAACTACTGTGTGGTTCTCCTTTTTTCATTTAACCAATACTATAAGGTTGCATTCTGGTAAAACAAACTGCTTAACATTTATTCAAGAATAAGCCTGAATGCTGCTGTCCACATCTACCACTTGGATATCTTTCTTAGGTTATCTTTGACCTCTTAAATCCCCATAAGGGTAGTTTGTACTGGTGCAATGTGCCCACTTTAATTAGTGGACAGCATATAGGCCAACTTCTCACATTGGTGTGCATCGGTTGGGATTCAAGCCTGCATTGTTTTACTAGATAAATCTTTGTATTTATTAGCTGAAAAACCATAAGTACTAAGAACCTATATTACTAGATTAGAATAAGTTGAACTTAGGGTTAGGTAAGTCATGGGTTTAGCACACCCTTTCGCCAACCTCAGAGAGTTTAGTTCATACTAGGTTAGGTGGGTGCAACACCTCACCACATTTAGTATGTCTACTAAAGGAGATGCCAGTGTCTCCCTGCCTTCTAGATACAGCAAACTTTCATTCCAAGAATTGAAAGCCCTGTGTGCCTCTAGAAAGTTGAAGACAGGGAGAAATGCCAATACTCAAAGCCTGGTAGAGGTGTTACTGTTAGATGACCTAAGGAAGACTCCTGGGACAGATAAACAGGATAGCGTGGGTGGGACAGGGAATGTGGATAGGTCATGAGGTGACACCTTTTATGACCTAGAATCTAACCCTGCCCAGGGGGAACCTGATGATTCCCACCTGGATAACTCAGATCTTAAACAGCAGAATGGAGGTGGCCCTGAGGGCCCTCTCTTTACTCCTCCGGGAAGAGTGCAGAGTTACCAAGGAGATCTAGGTCTCCCTCTGCAGAGTCTAGTCCCTCAGGACAGTCTAAAGGGATCTCTGTATCTAGCAAGATGGACCACTCTTTGTGGCCTCCCTCAAGACAGCCACCCGCAAACACCACCAACTGATTCGATCCGCCAAGAAATCAGCATTTAAGGACCGTCTCGACAACAACTCTCATAACAGCAAGGAACTCTTCAATATCGTCAAAGAATTCACCAACCCTCCCGCAGCATCCAACGACATCACTAACTCCCAAGACCTCTGCGATGCGCTATCCTCCTTCTTCTACAACAAAATTGCCGACATCCACAACAGCTTCATGAATACTCCCAATGACCAACTCACCCCACCCCCTTCTGTTCCCACCCCTCCAACTAACTACCTCAAGTCCTGGAACCCAATCACCATTGAAGATACCATTCGCCTCATGAACTCAATCCACTCTGGCTCACCCTCGGATCCCTGTCCCCACTACATCTTCAACAAAGCTGACTCCATCATCGCCCCCCAACTCCGCGATGTCATCAACTGCTCCTTCAACTCCGCCTCCTTTCCAGAAATATGGAAACACGCCGAACTCAGCGCCCTTCTGAAAAAACCAACAGCAGACCCCTCAGAACTGAAAAACTACCGACCCATTTCCCTCCTCCCTTTCCCGGCCAAAGTCATCGAGAAAGCCGTCAACAGCCAACTCGCAGCCTTCCTCGAATCCAACAACTCCCTGGATCCCTCACAAAACGGCTTCCGAGCCAAACACAGCACCGAAACCGCCCTCATTGCGGCGACAGACGACATCCGAGCACTCCTGGACAACGGTGAAACAGTGGCCCTCATTCTACTCGACCTCTCCGCCGCCTTCGACACTGTCTGTCACAACACCCTCATACAACGCCTCTACAACATCGGCATACAAGGAAAAGCCTTGGACTGGATCATCTCGTTCCTAGCCGGAAGAACCCAGAGAGTCCGACTCCCCCCTCCACCGAAGTCATCTGCGGCGTACCCCAAGGCTCCTCACTCAGTCCCACCCTCTTCAACGTCTACATGAGTCCCCTCGCCTCCATCGCACGTCAACATAACCTCAACATCATCTCCTACGCCGACGACACCCAGCTAATCCTTTCCCTCACCAAAGACCCCAACACCGCCAAAAACAACCTTCACGAAGGTATGAAAGAAGTAGCCGAATGGATGAAACAGAGCCGCTTAAAACTCAACTCAGACAAAACGGAGGTGCTCATCCTTGGATCCTCCCCCTCAGCTTGGGACGACTCCTGGTGGCCTTCCGCTTTGGGATCAGCGCCCACACCCACAGACCATGCACGTAACCTTGGCTTCATTCTAGACTCCTCTCTCTCAATGTCCAGACAAGTCAACGCTGTATCGTCCTCCTGCTTCAACGTCCTTCGCATTCTCAAAAAGATCTTCCGCTGGATCCCCCTCGAAACAAGAAAGACTGTCACCCATGCACTGGTCACAAGTCGACTGGACAATGGCAACACACTCTACGCCGGAATTACAACAAAATTGCAGAAAAAGCTCCAGCGCATTCAAAACGCATCAGCGAGACTCATATTAGACATCCCTCGCCAAGAACACATCACCGGTCACTTAAAAAACCTCCACTGGCTTCCCGTCAACAAAAGAATCACTTTCCGCCTTCTTACCCACGCACACAAGGCCCTTTATAATCTAGGACCCGAATGCCTCAACACCCGACTGTCCTTCTACTATCCCACCCGCCAACTAAGATCATTCAATCAAGCCCTCGCCGCAGTCCCGCGCATCCGAAAAACCACCATGGGTGGCAGATCCTTCTCCTTCCTGGCTGCCAAGACCTGGAACTCACTCCCCACCCACCTCTGCCTTACTCAGAATCACATCTCCTTAAGAAAAGAACTGAAAACTTGGCTATTCGAGTGATCCCCTCCCCCTAGCGCCTTGAGACCCTCTGGGTGAGTAGTGCGCTTTATAAATGCCTGAACTTGAACTTGAACTTGAACTCTTTTGATAGGGAATACCAATTTCTTGAACTTGAGAAAGCTAGGCTTAGGCTCAGGCAAGAGCAATTGGTCCTTGATAAAGAGTCCCTAGAATGACAGAGAGCTAGAAAAAAGTTGGGACTAGAGTCCCATAGTGGATGCAACAGTGTCCATAGGGTTAAGGAACATTCCTTCGATAATAGGAACCTGAGCAAGATTTCCATCCCTACTATGTTGTGTACTGCTGGATTTATCAGCGGCTTTCAATACTGTCTCTCATACAATCCTAATCCGTAGGTTGCACAACACAGGTATATATGGTTGAGCACTACATGGACTTTCTGGATAACTGAACCCAAACTATCTCCCTAGACTCCTTCAAGTCATGAGTTATGCTAGTCAACAAAGGAGTCCCGCAGGATTCTTACCTGAGCCCAACGTTATTTAATATCCATGTGGCCCCCCTTGCGCAGTTGTTAGGTCATGCGGATTTGAATTTATATCATACGCTGACGATACCCAACTTGTCACCTCCTTTGGTCATGACCCAGATAAGGTTGATTCTCTGTCCTCCGTATGAGGAAAATTGCTAACTGGATGACAAACAGCTATCTTCAATTAAATGGCGACAAAACCAAGATAGTGCTGTTTAGAAAAGCTCAGGAGCTCTGGTCGGCAGACTGGAGGCTGCTGAATTAGTCTTGGCTCCATGCCCAAAACCGGTGGTAAAAACCCCTTGGCATTAAATTGGATCAGACTTTATCCATGAAGAACAAGTTAGTGCTACCTGTGGCTTCTGTTTTGCCACTGTGCGCCGACTAACAAAGGTTTTTCCTTGGCTTTCGTCTGCCTCAAGAAAAACTGTAGTCCAGGCCTTCTTGATTTTGAGTCTCCTGGACTATAGAAATGTGCTGCTAGTTGCAGCCAATGACATACAGTTGTCTAAGCTCCAGGTTGTGCAGAACACCGCAGCACGGCCAATCTGCAACCTCCTTTAACGCTCCTCTGCACCAATCTTGAAGGGCTTGCACTGGCTGCCAAACGCACCATTTTTAAACTGTGTTGTTTGACTCACTTGGCTCTAACCTACTTGTCACCAGCTTTCCTGCACCACAGTCTCTGCCATTCCCGCCCCACAAGAATGCTCAGATCTGCAAACAAAGCTTTACTATAGATTCCTTGTATCCGCACTTCGAGATTCAGAAGCAGATCTTTCTCTATCTTGCCCCACTCCAAAGGAACAAACTTGTATGTGCACAGAACCTGACAAGTTCAAAACACTCTTAAAGACGAGGTTGTTCTATTCGTACCTACCCTGAGTAGTGAAGTGCCGAGTTACACCTCCAGGTGTGAGTCGTTGCGCTATAATTTAATTTAATTGTGGGTTTATATAGCGCTAGGAATCGACTACCGGAGGAGTATCTCCACGCTTCGATCGCTGGGGAACCCGTCCTGGCTCACCCTGAGAGATGGTCCCTGATGGGTATCTCTAAGGTGCGACCAAGCATCCCCGGCGGTCTGGGGGGGCCATTGTGAAGATGAGGCAAGCTGATGCCCAGAGTTGCCAAGTGTGGTTTCTGACTAGAGTAGGCACCGAGGCGAGAATTATCGAGTCCGCTGACCCTGGTCCACGACCCTGCCGCGTCGGGAATCGAACCCTGGTCCCGGGCCGTTCTCTGCTTACGGGTCTGCCGCCTCTAACCAGTGAGCCACACTTCTCCACCCGCTATAACAAGTGGCCATAACATTCAACAGTAGTTGTTACAGTGCAGTTATGCTTATCACAGCAACAACAGTATATGAACATGAGGATGAAGCCCAGGTTGCGTGCGTGGTCTGTTGGCTTGGGAGTGGTGCCCAGGGCGGGGGGCCACCAGGAGTCGTCCCAGGCAGAGGGCGATGGTCCCAGGATGAGGACTTCCGTCTTGTCTGAGTTCAGTTTCAGGCGGCTGTTCTTCATCCATTCGGCTACTTCTTTCATCCCTTCGTGTAGGCTAGTTCTGGCGGTGGCGGGGTCTCTGGTGAGGGAGAGGATTAGTTGGGTGTCATCGGCGTAGGAGATGATGTTGAGGTTGTGTTGGCGTGCAATGGCTGCAATAGGTCTCATGTAGACGTTGAAGAGGGTGGGGCTGAGTGTTGAGCCTTGAGGTACGCCGCAGATGACTTCGGTGGCCTCGGATCGAAACGGGGGGAGGCGGACTCTGTGTTCTTCCGGTGAGGAACGAGATGATCCACTCCAGTGCCTTCTCTTGGATACCGATGTTGCTGAGGCGTTGAACTAGGGTGCGGTGGCAGACAGTGTCGAACGCTGCAGAGAGGTCCAGGAGCATGAGGGCCACTGTTTCCCCGTTGTCGAGCAGGGTTCTGATGTCGTCGGTGGCTGCGATGAGGGCGGTCTCGGTGCTGTGGTTGGCTCGGAAACCGGACTGCGAGGGGTCGAGGGATCTGTTTGTCTCGAGGAAGGCGGCAAGCTGTCTGTTGACGGTCTTCTTGATGACTTTGGCAGGAAAAGGGAGGAGTGAGAGGGGGCGGAAGTTCTTGAGGTCGGTGGGGTCCGCTGTTGGTTTCTTCAGTAGGGCGCTGAGCTCGGCATGCTTCCAGCTCTCCGGGAAGGTGGCGGTGTTGAAGGAGGTGTTGATGATGTTCCGGAGTTGGGGTGCGATGGTGGAGACGGCCTTGTTGAAGACGTGGTGGGGGCAGGGGTCGGTCGGAGATCCGGAGTGGATGGTGTTCATCATGCGGGCTGTGTCTTCGGTGGTCACCGTGGGCCAGGTGCGGAGGATGGCGGTGGGGGGCGTCGGTTCAGCGGTGGGGTGCGTGGATGGTGCGCCAAAGCTGTTGTGGATGTTGGTGATCTTGCGGTGGAAGAACGAGGCGAGAGAGTCGCAGAGATCTTGTGAAGGAGTGATGTCGTTGTTGCCGGTGCTGGGGTTGGAGAACTCCTTGACGATGCTGAAGAGTTCCTTGCTGTCTTGGGCGTTGTTGTCCAGTCGATCCTTCAGTGATTTCTTCTTGGTGGTCCGGATAAGCTGGTGGTGCTTGCGGGTAGCTTGTTTGAGGGCGGTCATGTTGTATGTGGTCTGGTCGAGGAGCCAGGCTTTCTCGAGGGTGCGGCAGTTCTTCTTGGAGTCCATGAGTTCGTCGGTGAACCAGCAGGCTTTCTTGCTTCTGGGTCTGCTGGGGTTAATTACCACTGCTGGTCATTGCTTCTTTCTTACCTTCTGTATCCGACAAATTCCCAAACGTTGCAGTGATTTCTATATTGCTTCTGGGTCACAATATGTCATGAAGGCTTCAGTTTAGTCGCAGCCGGCATGGCTTGCGGTGGGGGGTTAAATCGTTGAAATATATATATTTTTTTAACTTACATTGAGGCCGGGTCCTGAGTCTTCTCTACTCCTGCTCTCCTGCCTCTGACAGGAACAGGAAGCAGGCAGCCAGGCTCCCACCCCTAAGCTAATCACAACGCTGCATGCAGCATTGTGATTGGTCTGAGCGCCGTGATATAGCGCTCAGCCAGGGACTGAAGGGGTGGGCATGCTCTCCATGCAGGCTGTATTGCTGCCTACATGGAACAGGGAAGTGTGCATGACTGGTTTGGAAGGCCCGAGAGGGCTGACCAAACAGTCATTGCTCACATTAGAAGTGGGAAAACCACTCCTTCCCAGCCCTGCTCGGAGAGCAGAGCAGGCCCGCCCACCCACCGGCCACAAAGCAGCAGGACAGGAAACATAAAATGACAATACCTATAACTTATTGTCATTTTATGTTTTTCACTGCTCAAAAGCAGTGAGGCGACGCTCCTCCGCCATAGTGGAGGAATTGCCCCTGATTCAGAGGTGAACGCCCAAAATATAGAATCCAAAATATAGACAGGCCAGAATATCAAATCACCAAAATATAGTTAATCAGAATATCGAAATTGGGGTAGGAAATATCGATTTCCATAATATCCATTTTTTTTTAGTGTTGTGTATGGTAGTATATCTGTTAAAATTATGTATTATTTTTGTAATGTATATTTAATTTTTTTAAAGTAATGAATGTTATGTAATTAAATGCGTAATTTAATTCCGTAGCAGGTTGTGGGTTTTGTAGGGGAATAGGGTGGGTCCTAATTTAATTATAGTAAATTACATATTAATTTTTATTTATATGTATTGATAATTAGTTAATTGATAATTAATTATTATTTTGTAATTCTTTTTATTAATCGGTAATTAATTTTTATTAATTGGTAATTCATTTTAATAATTGATTAATTGATAATTATGTTTATTGTATTATTTATTATTTGGAGTGGGTTGTGGGTTTATAGGGGAATAGGGTGGGAAGTAATTTAATTGTAATAAAGTAAATATTTATTTTTATTTATATGTATTGATAATTAATTACTTGCTAATTAATTTTTATTTGGTAATTTTTTATAATTGGTAATAATTTTTTATTAATTGGTAATTAATTTGTATTAATCAATTAATTGATAATTAATTGATAATATGTTAATTGTATTTTTTATTATTTGGAGTGGGTTGTGGGTTTATAGGGGAATAGGGTGGGAATTAATTTAATTGTAATAAAGTAAATATTTATTTTTATTTATATGTATTGATAATTGATAATTATTAATTGGTAATTCATGTTTATTGATTGGTAATTAATGTTTTAATTGGTAATTATTTTGTATTAATTGGTAATTATTTTTAATTCTTTTTTTATTGGTATTGATATTTAATTTAATCCTATTTTAATATGAAATCACTACTTTCCCTACTGTTGCACTCTCAGGAGAGAGAATAGTAATTTTTACCCCTATGCTATACAACGCTTTCCCTACTGTTGCACTCTCTGGTGTGGGAATAGTAATTTTTACTCTTACGCTATCCAACGCTTTCCCTACTATTGCACTCACTGGAGTGGGAATAGTAATTTTTACCCTCCCGCTATCCAACGCTATCCCTACTGTTGCACTCACTGGAGTGGGAATAGTAATTTTTACCCTCCCACTATCCAACGCTTTCCCTACTGTTGCACTCTCTGGAGTGGGAATAGTAATTTTTACCCTCCAGCTATCCAACGCTTTCCCTACTGTTGCACTCTTTGGAGTGGGAATAGTAAATTTTACCCCCTACGCTATCCAAAGTTTTCCCTACTGTTGCACTCACTGGAGTGGGAATAGTAATTTTTACCCCAACTCTATCCAACGCTTTCCCTACTGTTGCATTCACTGGAGTGGGAATAGGAATTTTTACCCTCTCACTATCCAACAATTTTTTTTTACATTACATTTATTATTTTTACATCTTAAGCTTTTTTACATTATTTTAAGTATGTTTTATTATTATTGTTTTTAATATTTATTTACTTTTATATTATTTTTAATACATTTAAACAATTCGATATTTTAGTTAACTATATTTTGACAATCTATATTTTGGATTCGATATTTTAGTACTTACCTGTTTGTAGATAAGGATTCTATATTCTGTACTTCGATCATTTGGAGTCGATATTTTTGACATTCTATATTATGTCCCTCGATATTTAGTTACTGAACCGATTCAGATGGTTTAGTTAACCCTCCCTCAGCAGTTCATGAAGTAGCTTAAAAGTCACCTCTTCATATAAAGCTCACTTTTCCTACAGCTGTTCTAAAAGGAGCTAATGTTACCATGCTGTTGAATGCATGACTTTTCACTAGAGCTGTTCTATGTCACCATGCCATCAGGGTATAACAAGGGCCCCCACATTTCCTGTGGTGCAGGGGACCCATCAAGCCAGCGGTCATCTTCACCGGATGCATTTGTTTTAAAAGGGCGTCCAGCACTTGCTTCTATGTTTTTTTAATCTGCCTGGCTGGGTAAGGAGTGGGGAGGAGGCCTCCTTGTACCTTGCTGCTTAGGACTATCGGCCCTCCCAAAATATGCATGCCTTACCTTTAAAGTTATACTCCCTAATTCCGAACCCATAATATAAAGGAGTCAGGGATTTGTTCTTCGCATATAACCAGCAATATGTAGTCTTCCGCATAATCGCCCTCATAATGTATCCCCTTTGCAGCAAGTTCAGTTACTCACAGGGCTATGCTACTGCTAAGAAATGACATGAAAAAAGAAAAACATATGAGTTGTGGCCTCCTTTGTACGGATATTGAAAGCAAGATGAAGCCATGTGCTCGTTTTTGTAAAAGAAAAAGGCGCCTGCTAATAACTCACTGAGCTAAATTTAGAGGCCAGAAGGAATGCTCCACAGAGAGTTAAGAAACCTTGTATCCTCTTCATTGAGACTGAAGTATGCCGTCTGAATATTCTTCGTTACTGGAAGAGTGAGTCATCACTTTCATTCTCTGCAGCCAGAATCTGCCTGAAGGCGAACCACAAAGCCAGGGTCGTGATTTCTTTGTGGCACATGTTAACCAACCCTAGGCAATCATTTACTGGAAGTAAACGTGCAAGTTTAATGTTTCAATCGAATTCCGCTGTAATCAGTGACAAACATTAAAACAAAAGAAAAAATTAGAAAGGAGAGGAAATGGTTACTGCCTGTAAACTCCTTTGAACCGTAAATGCACATTTTGCTAATCTATGCTATTTTGGTACCACTCGGGAAACCTGGTTGGCTGCTCTTATGGGGATTTGCGTCTGATATTCCGCAGTTATGATTTTGCCTGAAGTTCTGTTGAGTAAGAATTCGTATGTAGCTGCACAGTAAATTGCTGCATATTGTAATATATTTTTATTGACCAACCCTTACACTGAACTACGGGACAGAAGTACTATGGGGCAGATTTACGATAACCGGCGCATCCCTGCAAATCAGCAGGGATGCGCCAGTTATTGTGCGCCACGGCAGACACCTCTTGCGCCACCATGGATGCGCTGCATTTACAATGCGGCGCACCATGGGGTAAGAATAGACAGATGCGTGACTCATCTGCTGCCGTAAAGGTGGCGCATTGCTGGAGTTGCGTCACAAGTGCGACGCAGCTCCAGCAAGGCTCCGGGTGCCCCTATGCCCAACATGCTGCGTCAATCCTTACGCCTGCTTCAAGCAGGCGCAGGGTTTTGACGCAGCATGGCCGTAAAAGTGACTGAGTGATATCTTGTAGATTTCACTCAGCCACTTTTAGTAGGCATTCCTGCGCCGGAACGCCGCCCCCCTGCGCCGGGATGCCCACATGTGGTGCAGGGCTTTATAACGTGACACATCTCCCTAGATGCGTCACATTGTAAATACCCCGCAGCATGGCGCTGGCTATGCCCCGCCGCTGCGTCACAAAAGTGATGCAACGGTGGCGCAAATGTGACGTACGGGGCTTGTAAAACTGCCCCTATGAGTTTTAACAGTAGCAAGCCATGAAAATTGCTAAATTTAGGTTTTGCAAAAGATAAAACTAAAACAATACAGTGATTTGAAAACTTTTTTGGTGTCACCAAATGGATTTAGGGGCATGTGTATCAAGCTATTTTGCGATCGCAAACATTGCTAATCACAAAAATCAGCCATTTGCTATTGCAAAATAGCCCTAAGCAATGCATCACGTAAATTTACAGAATATCTCAGGTAATTGATAATTTGTGATTACCTATTTAGAGATTTCCAAATAGCAAATCTGTCTTAGCGAATTCGCTATTTGGTAATCGCAAACCTATGCATGTAACATTTGCAAATGAGTTCACTTACTCATTTTGATACTCACAGAAGGCACTTACTCATCAATGAGTAAGGGCCTTCTGTGAATACCGAAATGAGTAAGTGCCTTCTGTGAATACCAAAATGAGTAAATGGTAGTAAGTTTAGGATTTTGTCTTAAGTTAGTTCTTTGAATTGGGCCCAAGGTTTCCTACAACACCACAGGAATTGCAGCAAACCAAATTTGACTTCTGTTAATAGCCCAGGTTCCCCATGTGATTGGTTGCATTGATGGAACGCATATAGCTATATGTCCCCCGTCAGTGAATGAATACATTTACAGGAACAGGAAATCATACCATTCACTGAATATACAAGTCATATGCAATTCCCAAAATATCCTCACAGATATAGTGAAGATTCCCCGGAAGTACGCATGATTCCTACATCTTCTGACACAGTTTTATTCATACTCGCCTCCTTGCGGGTGAATTTGGCGAAGGATACTTGCTCTGTAAATATATGCAACACTGTCTTGCAGACTCTCTGGCCATTGTGAAACATAGCAGTGAGTTATATGTTGCCTTCTACCCTGTAGGTGACAGCGCAAATGCTGTGTGCTCTTTATACTGACACCATACCTAAATCCAAGTGAGCAGCGATACAATGCAGCGCACATTTCTACCTGGAATGTGATAGAGAGGATCTTTGGCTCACTAAAAAGTAAGTTCCGCACCATACACAAAACCGGTGGTGCATTGCAGTGCAGGCCAGATACCTGCTGCAAAATTGTGGCCACTCGTGCCATGTTGCACAACATTGCAACTTCAAGAGGCATACCCCTGGAACTCTCAAAAATAGATGGACTGGGAGCTATATTTCATGAGGTCCTGCACACTAACTCCTGGAAGGTACTGTATATAAGAGGGGTGCGCAGTTCCTACCTGAAAGTGTGGGGAAGGGAAAGTCTTTCTTCGTGATACCCTCACACAGCCTGGAGGATGTCAAGCTTCATCATTGGAGTTACAAAAGAGAACAGGGCTGTTCCTGGGAAGGAGTGTGTGGTGTGGTGGTCTGGCCACAAGAGCGTGAAGTGGAGGTGAAAGTTGGGAGGACACCTACCAAGGGGTATCCATTTTGTTGGATATAGAGGCCTCACACACCCTTGCAGGTGTCATGCTTCATCATAGGCAATGCTCCTCGTTGGGTAGGCGGTGCAATCCCCAATGGGCAACACCTCAAAGAGGGGCTCTTTGGCGGAGACCTTTTAATCCAACTGCCTATGGGTGAAGTGTGGGTGAGGGGCCAAGAGGTTGTAGACAGGGACCACCACACCACACACACTCCTTCCCAGGAACAGCCCTGTTCTCTTTTGTAACTTCATATTGCCTAGGACACTTACTGTGGCTGGACCTTCCACTCGCCTCGAGTGGTACTCTTGTCCTTGAAGATCGCACTAGATCTACTCCTCCCTTTTGTTGTATACCCCAAGCTTCATCATTGGGCCTTGCACCTCATCGGGCCGGTGCTGCAATGCCCGACTGGCTCCCGTAAACGGGGCTCTTTGTCAGAGATCTTTTGAAGAGGCCGTTAGGTGCGTGTGGGTGTGAGGGCTGGGTAGTGCACGGGTGAAGTAAAATAGGTCACAAGCAAGATGGCCGCTTCAGTTAATGCACTAGCCTATGCACACCACAGACGCTCTTATAAAAGACCGGAACCCGGAAGCTACTGTGACAGGGCCTGGAGCAAAAGGTAGGATGTGCGCAAGTTGTGTGCCACCCGCAGTGAGTATCCTTATATCACCTACAATCCTGGTAAGCCAAATACCTCTTATACACCTACCCCTGGAACTATCAGACAGCGAGCCTGAGGAAGACAATCAGCCAAGACAGCCACCACAAGCAGCACGCAGGCCGAGTGCAACAGAGGGGAGACAGAGAAGTGCAGAAATAATACAGAACTATTTGTAAGATGGGTAATGATGACACGAGACACTACATTGTTTCATTGCTTATGTTATTTATTCCCAAAAAACCCAGGTAGTGTTAATGCACACATACCAGGTGAAAACATGCAGTGTGACAGTCAGAATGCAAAAGTATAACATTGCCATGGAACTTGAATATCAACCCTAACAAATGGATAATACTGGTTACCTCATCAAATTACATTCCTTTTTTTCTCAATGCCACACTATTTTCTGTGGCCACACACTCCCGTGAGCTGTCCTGTGTGCTCTGTCACATCCCTTGTGGTGCCTTCTGATGCAGAAGTATTCCTTGCACTGCGCCTCCTGCATATGGTCACTGGTGCCAAGATACTACTTAGGCTGAAGGCCTCCTCACTATCCTCTCCACCCAGTACATTGCTGCCCCCAACTGAAGCATTTTGCAATTGCTCCACAGCATCAGTGACCTGTATGAGTCACCTGACCACGCCACCAAAGCAATGGGTCATTTCGACCTGCATGCCCCCAGCACGGCGGGACAGCAGAGCTGTTGTGGTGCTCAGGCGGTTGATGGGCGTAGTGTAGCCATATAAGCGGCCAAGTAACTGATGGGGGCTTTTACGTTGGGGCACATGGTCTTCCTGCATCACCGTGCATAAATCCTGGAGAGCTTGGGTCACATTCCTAAAGTTTTCATTTGTTTCTCTCTGTCCTTCCACCACTGCTGTTGTGAGCTCCTTCATGCTGTCCCTCATCTCTGCCATGCTTGTTGCAAATGTTCCAAGTTGTGCCTGCATTAAATGCATGTGTTTGTATTGCAGGTGCTGCTCCGTCAACATTTGGTTCTCCAGCCCACCAAAGCCAGTTGAGCCATCGCCTTCTTCAGCTCCCATTTGAGCCCTTGTCTTGCGCCTCCTGATTATGACATTTCTGTGCCACATTTGTACTTGGGGTCTTGGTGTGGGAGTATGCCCAGCCTATGTTGTCTGAGGCTGAGGTTGGCTCTCCTCTTCTATATCGAATGCAGGTAGTGGTGCCACTGTGACCCTGCGTCTTGTGGGTGCAGGTATTGGGGGTGATGGGGCCACTGTGTTCTCATCTACTGACTCGGTCTGAGTCTCCAGAGTGTCATGATCTTCACCTTCATCAGACTCTTGCACAGCTGCATCTGTGATGTTAAACAGTGCAATTTCAGTTTTTATGCTTGTACATGCATGTCACATAGCGCATGCTTTTGCTTAATAAAGTTGTTTAGCAACACACGGTGGCTAGATAGTACACTTGCTTGTTGTACTTGAATGCACCTATGCTGTTTTGATCCATCCTTGCCTTTCCTATTGGAGTTTCTGACTACTAATCCCCTAATGCATTTGTGTGTAGCAAGTAAAATGTGGACTGTAGTAGTATTTGCGTCACTAAGCCTGATCTAACTAAAGGGGATTTTTTTTAAATTTTGCATTAAATGGTCATTTGCATGCATCTTCACTTGGGTAGTACTGGGCTGTGCAGAGGCTGACAATCCTCTAGGGGTGCAGTGTCAGTTTGGGTCGATGGTCCTCTTCCAGTCTTCTTTGCTTCGGCAAGCCTGGCAGCAACCTTTTCCAACGCTTCTGTATATGCGCAATGGTGCACTGTGTGACCCCACTGTGCTGGTTTTAGCTTGGATTCCCAGCCATATTTTTCGTTTCTCCAACTCAGAGACCTGGAGTGACAGTTTCCCGAACAGTTTTTCATGGCTCTTGACCACTTCCTCAATCAATGAGGACTTCCAACTCCTTTTTGCTGAACTTCAGCTTCCTCTTGCGCTGTGCTGCTCCTGCTCACTGTTTCAAGTAGCCATGCTGATGTCCTTGCACAGGTTCAGCTGTCCCAAAAGGCTTCCTTGTGCTGTGCTCCTGCAGTCTGCCTCCTCCTCCTCTCTCTCAGTACACAGGTAACAGCATGGGATGCCTCACTTCATGTGTGTGATGTCATCATACTGCATCAAAATCCAGTAATCACTATTAGCGATTCTCTAATTGCGGAATAGCTGTTTTGTGATTCGCAATTTGGCAAACGCTAATTGCTATTGCGATTTTTACTGATTCGCTAAAACTACGCACATTTTTTGATGCATAAGCATTTGCGATTACCAAATAGCGATTCCTTAAAAATCGCTATTTGGTAATCGCAAAATAGAAGTTTGATGCATGTGCCCCTTAGAAACTTGCTCTGAATTGATGCTTTAAAGAAGCATCTTTTGGGCAACCCTTCCAAATAGCGATTTGAAACATGATGTATCTAGCAATGGGTCGTGACCATAAATTCTGGTTGCAAACCATTGACCAGTTACTAATTCATACTTTTGGTGGTGGCTGACTTGCACCCTGATTCCTCTTTGAGAATCAAGGTGACAGCTTCAAGGAAAGTAGGTCGTGGTCCATGGAACTACTGCATACACTCACAGAAGTTTTCCTAGAATGTAAAGAATAAAAAGGTAGCCTGTTAACTTTAAAGAAATTAGGCTGCTTAAAAAAAAAACAGATTTGAAATATAGGACCAGACATGGTGGTCTGCTGTCCCTTGCAAGTCACCCTTCCTTTCTTTGCAGCCAATTGAGGGTGTGACAATTTGCAGCCTTTCTAATTAATATTGATCACGCAGGTCTTTCTGTGACCCACTTTAGTTTGGTATTTTGTGAACTGATCGGGTGCACAAAAAGTCAGTGCACAATTTTTTATTTGCTTTTTGCAAACCTAGTATTAGTGCATTTGGTCTCATGTTTGCTAATCCTGCCTTCACAGATTTCTTACATTACATGTACACCTTATAAATATATATTTTTTAGCATTATGAAGTCATTATTTACCTGGGTTTTTGGGTTCTATGTGTGGTTTGTATCTGTCTATACTATTAATTGGCCTCCCAGTGGATCGTGGATCATCATTGAGGAGCTTTGGAAAGCTTCTTCTCCTTTCCTGCAAATGTTTTCAGGAATTTGGAGTCTCCGATATTAGGATTTCTTCAGTGCCTAGGGGATTTGCTTTCTCGTTTAGGTAAAATGGAAGATGCTTATGTTGCCATATACCAAAGATCTTGTGTTATGTTTCTGTAAACCAAGGCAAGATGGATTTCAGCCAAAAGCAACCTACCATGTATTGTTGAGTTTATTTCTGAGGACGCCAAGATATTCCAGAGCAGCATACACAGAGCTTCCGTTTAGCTAATATCATGTTTGTTGTAAGCATGGGTTTCGATAGTGCTGCATACCTCAAAGTAAAAGAGTTTTCTTGGTTTAACAACAGTCATCTGTACAGCATATACAAATTGCATGTCTGTTTCTCAGATATTTTGTAATTTAAATAACATTTCTTGGGTACGGAAAACAAGCCCATATCTCAATTTCTTATCAACAAAAATCGAATTAATATTAAACATTATTTCAGATACAAATTACCAGCTCTAGACATCCTTTCGTTGTTAAGTAATATGCTGTTTTATTTCCAGTTTAGGTGCCTCCCTAAAGCTGCTGCCCAAACATGTTTCTAAAGGCACACATGCATGTATATATATATTTGCATGTGGTATTTGTGTAGCATGAGCTCTTATGCATTTATCAAATGTGAATAAAGTTATTTTGATTTTGTTTTGCATGAACCTAACTATAAGACAGCAGAGTGCTGTACTGGCTCAAAGGCAATGGTATAGTCAACAAATGGTTGAACAAGTAGATGGTTTCTGTGGCAAAAGTGGGGAGTTAATGCATCATTTTGTAAGGTTCTTTAAAGAGGTATGTCTTCAGCTCTTTCCTAAATTGAATCAGAATTGGAGATGTTGTTTAATTTTCTCTACACTTGGATGGAGGTGGCCTGTAGCCATCTTTTGTCATTTTTTTGCACTCTTTGGGGCAGATTTACAACCCCCTCACCACCAATACGTCACTTTTCGTGACGTACTGTTGGCGCAGGGGGGCTCTTCCATATTTAAAAGGACAGGAAAAGCCACCGTGCGTTACTTTTTCTCTCCTTGTAAATACAGCCCGTCACACGCAGCACTTTGCATTGGAGGGGCGTTCCATGGGTGTTGCTGTGGGTGTTCCCATGCAACACCCATGGAACAAGACACATCTCCAGATTTACGAGAAATCGTAAATCTGGAGATGTGTCTGAATGGCGCGCCACCCTAGAGGTGGCGTAGGGAGGCGCAACAAGGAGAAATGTTTTTATTTCTCCTCGTTTTTTCCTCTTTCAATGTGCACTTCATTCTACAGCACACATTGACAGAGGAAAAAGCCTTTAGTGATTGTGCAAGGGTGCCTGCGCCGGCGCTTGGCAGCTGTTTGTGCGCCAGCGCAGGGGAGAGCACAGGAATGCAACATATTCTTGTAAATATGTTGCATTCCTGTGCTCCGTTAGTGCTGCAGCGTGGCGCAGCCAAAGGACTTGCGGTGCCACTTTGCAGCACTTTCTTGTAGATCTGCCCCCACGTTTCCAGTCTGATGGAGTCCTGGCTGAGAGCCACCGAAGATAGTGAGCTGGTCAGCCAGAAGGGCAGGATTGCTCATCATGATGTATTGTATTCAAGATGGTGTGGCGCACCAAGGGGAGCCAGTGGTGTTCCATCAGGTTGGGGGTGATGTCATATTTCTTTTTGATCCCAATCTCCACAGTGCATGGAACGTCGACTGACCAGGACGTTCCCTCGCGACTGCCAATTTGAAACAGCACATTGATCCTTAACCTTTGCAAGGCCATTTGACTTTAACCCTGTGCTTTGTTACCATTGATTCATTCGCCATTTAATTTACCTGTTGACTTATTTTTCATATGACCACTCTGGCATCCCACAAAGCTTTTCTAGTCCAAATGAGGACCCGTTCATAATGTTGGATCAAAACACCATAAACACCCTTGGCAATGAAAACATAACATTGATTAACTGTTTTGCTATATAAACTCCAGGACCTGTCAATTATTCAGACCTCTGAAGCTGTTATCATTTTTCTATTGTGTTATTATACTACACATTCTTTTTCATTGGTTTGACATTACTCACTGTGGGATTGCATGAGTAGAGAGAACTTGTTTGCAATTGAATTTGTAATATAAATTATATATTTTTAACATTTAATGAATGGGTCCAGTGCTCTATTATTAATTGTAGAATTTTGTGATTACGTTCATTTTTTCCACAACGAACCACGGTTCTTGATATGTGTCAAATGTATTTAGGCCTTGGATGAAAGGTGCTGCAGCAAGTAGAAGGCCAATATGGGGGTCCTGTGTGGAGTGTTAGAGGCCATTAAGCTGGATGTTGCTACCATCCCTAGCTCTTTCATGGTCATGCTTGTTAAGGAAAACAGCACAGGTGTGCCTTTGCTTCTGGTTGTGTATCAATAGTACGCATTACTTCCTTCTGTCATATCTTTATCGCCTCTCTAGTCATTCAAACATTACTAGGCGGTGTTACTTCCTCTTATAACAGCTCCCATCTGAGACACGCTAATTTGCGGTCTCGAGGGAACCCGAGCAGGTATCCAGCCAGGAGAGAAAGCTTCGAAGTAAGTCCGTTCCTTTTCAGACAACAAAACCGATGCTAAACTGAGCTTTTTCAAACACAGAATGGCCCGGGCTAACACTCTAGAGGAGTCCACTAACTACGGAAAAGTAACCATCCTTTCTCTTCCGTTTTTAGAATTCCAATGGAACTCGCTTGACCCCTTGCATTGACCATGAGGCATAATACAGCCTTTTGAAAAGTATGTTTGTTATATATTCGTAAATGTATTGTAATTACTATGTGGCACCATCACGAGTGTCGGTCTTTTGTTAAATACGCCCTTTTAAAACCACTACTGGGACACCGTGCACTGATACACAACGCCTTTTTTCCTAATTAGGTTTACAGACGCACAATAACTTGTTTTTCAACAGGCACGTTTACTATTTGTGTACAGTCTGGCGCATAACACGTCCTTCGTAGACACCAAAATTGAGGAACAGGAATATTTCCTAAAGGCAGGATGTTGTTTCTTAACTTTGTTGTTTTCCTTTATTACAGATACCTACCGAACATTATTAACACCTTCGCTGCGGCAGCTATTCCGCCGCAGCGCTAACCGTCACGGGAGGGCTCGCGGCTCACCTGCGCGGGTGACAGAACCGTTCCGTCACGGCTCGCGGGTGAGCTGTGCTTGTGACGGAACGGTTCCGTCACGGCCCCGCCCGCTTAATGAAACGCGCCGCGCAGGCGCGACGAGCGGGCCGTGACGGAACCGTTCCGTCATGAGCACAGCCCACCCGAGGGGCGTGACGGAACGGTTCCGTCAATAGCGTCGAAGGAGTTAAATGTTGTATGTATATTTTTCAGCTAATGCCTATTAATAAGCATTTGTAATAATCACTTTTTATATTGCACTTTTGGAGTGGTACACACAGGGCTTGTCCCTGTGGCGTCCTGAGGAAGAGCTTAGGGGGAAGCTCGAAACATGTTGGCACTCTACTAGGACTCCGGACTCATTGTAAACCAGGCTGACCTAGAGACCCAACCCACTTTTAATATATCAACTAGGAGCAAGAATAAAAGTAATTCCGCCCACTAGTTAGGTATTTTTAATAACTCCACTCCACATACCCCACTGCACTACACATAGTTCCTCACTACAGTGCAGGGTGATACTCCTGCATTTTGCCATATACATTTTTAGGAGGATTTCCGGTGGTCTTTTGCCCAATTGTTTGGGGAAGTTCATAAGAGCCGCTATAGAGCGTTTAAATAGCAGGGTCCTGGTCTTTATGGCTTCCCCCCACAGGCCTGAACCATCAAGCAATACCCCCAGATAAGGAAAGGTTTTTATACATCCATTATTTTCCTTGTGTTTGACCCGCTCCTTACCGCATACCATCATGAAAGATTTTTTTGGCATTCATTTTTAGCCCTCTTGATCCCATAAAGTGATTATATTTTGTTAATGCCCTTTTGGCACCTATCTTTGTTGGGGCCATGAGCACTGCGTCGTCCGCATAGAGGAGTCAGACAGCCTGTCTCTTACCGAATCTCGAGGAGTCAATGTTGCTGGCCTCCAATTCCTCCTCCAATGAGTTAGTATAGATGGAGAATAGGAATGGGGCTAGCACACAGCCCTGTCTCACCCCCTTCTCTATGCAGAAGGGCCTCGAGCATTCTCCCTTAGTCCCGTATCTCACCCTAGCTGTAGCCCCAGAATACAGCTGGCGGAGGAATGATAGTATGGCTGGTTCCACTCCTATTTCTTCAAGGGTTTGCCATAACTTCGCGTGATCCACACAGTCAAAAGCGGCTGTGAGATCAACGAAGATGGCATATAAGCGTTCTTTCTTCGCCCGTGTTTATTTCCCTTGAATGATTACAAAATTAAGGACCTGCTCCACCGTACCCATCCCTTCTCTAAAACCATATTGAACGGGACTCAAGATGTTATTGTCATTTGTCCATATATGGAGTTTATTTAGGACCACCCGACCTGCTAGCTTCATAAGGGAGTCCAATAGGGAACTAGGCCTATAATTAGCCGGGCTCTCTCTATCCCCCTTTTTGTGTATCGGTATTATCACCGATTCGGACCAGGTTTTGATGAATCCTATTGCACAGCATGACTGCAAGACACGCGTGCATATTGGGGCCCACAAATCCGGGGTCAGCTTAAAGACGTCATTTGGTATTCCGTCAGGGCCCGGAGCCTTATTTCCTTTACTACTGCTAATTGCCATCAGGACTTCATCAAGACGAATGTCTAGACCTATAGGAAGATGGTCCGAATTTTGTACATCCGTTTCAACAATAGGGCTCGGGCTTTCCCCCTCCCTTTTATAAACATTTGAGAAGAAGTTGATCCATGCCTCTTCATCAATGGCAACCTCTATAGTTGCCATATCCTCCTTTGTGAAATAAGGTTCTTTAACCGCTTGCCAAAACAGCTTTGGGTTTCTACTTTCAGAGGCTAGGAGCAGGTTTTGCCATGCTTGCTCTTTAAGTTCCCTTTTCCTTTGTGACCTGGCTTGGTTATAGTCCCTTCTACAATTTCCTATTAAATCATGGTCTCTAGATTTAGCACTAAGCGCGGCTTTTAGTTTGGTATAAGCCTTTGTGCATTGGGTATCAAACCACCCTGTGGACTTAGCACGCTTTTTACAAGTTTTGATGAGAGTATCCTGTATTACCACGGTGATACTTGCAAAAGCATCCAGTATTTCTTTATGTGAGGCCTTTTCATCTAAACAGACCTGAATGGGCGACAAAGCTTTAATAATAATCCCCCTGTTTGTTTCCACAGGATCTAACGCGCTCCATTTTAGGCTAAAACCATTTTGTCGGGCCAATGTTATGTCCTGCACCCATGCCAGAGCCTCAATGGTGGTGGATTTATTGGAGACAGGTAGGGATAGATAAAGACTAATAGGCATGTGGTCACTCAGGCCATTTGAGTGGATCTCAAACTTCTCCACCCAGTTGCGGTGTTTATTAGGGACCAATATGAAATCGATGACCGATTGTAGGCCCCTTGATATGAAGGTCGGGCTAAATTCCACCAAAGGAGAGCTCATCATGTTTGCGAACCCCAGGTCGAGAGTGGCCATAATATCATTTAATTTATCCCCTTTCCCTGAGTGGATAAAATGATTCACACTATTACTTCCTTCCCAATCATCTTCTCTAGATCTACATACATGTGATTTACAAATACTGATGTAAAAATCCCCTCCCCACAAAACAATTATATCTTTTTCATTAACAAGATACAAGTGATTCAGATCTTCCATCAAATTATTCAATACCATCTCAAACATTCCTTTTGTATTATTATAAAAGTTCACCACCAGCAAATCTAATCCCGATGTAAGGTGGATGGACACTATTTGATAATATGGGGAACACTTCAGCATTTTTATTCCCCACACTCTCAGTAAATTAGAAATATAGACACAAATTCCCCCTTTATGTCTACCATGTGCGGAGTACACCGCCGGAATGTGAAAGGTCTTATAACCATCCAGGTGTTTTTCCCCTATAAGCCATGTTTCCTGAATGCAGGGGAAATCGAAGCCATTTATAAAGTCTCTCCATGCTTTGTTAGAAACCTTATTCTCCAAACCACAGATGTTCCAGAAGACAACCCTTACCCTAACTCGTGATGCCCCTAACATTGTTTGACAATGGCTCAGCTACCTTTACCGCATTCACCACTACACATGTTGGTTTTATAATGAACTTATCCTCACTTTCTTTGGGGATTCTATTAGAATTTGTTGAATCTGTTATCACAGTACTAGGGATTCCACTTACTGCATTACTATAAGCCTCCTTGTATGATGTAATTCTTAATACAGGATCTATGGCATTATGGGCTTCTATTGGTGCGCCTCCTGTTTCATCCCCTTTCGAGGTTATTACTACCTTACCCTCACTCTGCTTTAGAATACTGCCATTATGCTTATTATAGTCCTTGTTCCTTTCACACCGTCAGTCGCAGTCATTTAGACCTGACAGTGCTATAAATCTGTTAGGCCCTGAGTACCTGTTAAGCCCCGGTAAACCCCATCTCTGTCCTCCTAGTGTCCCACTCTGGTATCCTCCCTGACCGTGGGTGGCTCTCCTGACTTCTTGCCATTTATTCCCGTTAATAGGTCGGCTTGATTAATGGGTCTGTAGAAGAAGCCTAATGGTAAGATCTCAATACCTTGACCACTCAACCCCCCCCACCCCACTTCACTCATGATCCTCTCAACTGGTCCTTGGCTATTAAAATTAATCACCGCGCAGTCACCCTTTTTTGATTTCCTAGATCTGCCAACCCAAAGCACCCATCTGACCATTATGATGTTCGGGCCTACCATCCTACCCTCTGATGTATTGCTAGACAGCCAGTGCTTCACCTTATTTCTCAGCTGGTTGTAATTCTCTCTTACTCCTTCCTTAAGAGGAGGTACATTCCCTAGTACTAAGACAAGTGGTGCGGATTGTGGTGGTAGGTCAAGGGTCCGGAGTTTAACCGGGGTAGGTGATGTTTCAGGAACACATCTTACACCCTCATCCTGTGCAAAACATGAGTTTACCCCGGGATTCCTCTGCTCTGTAACTTTAGTATTCTTTTCACTGCCGCTCGTGTGAGGAGTTCCTTTGCCAAAACTCGGACCGCGCTACAGGAGTAGCTTGTAACTGTTCCAGCCCTTATTGCCAGCGTGAGGAGTGTCAGACGCGAGGCCGCAGAGGAGGCGAGAGGCGCGGCCCCGGGACTGCGAGGACCAGCCCACAACAACCACAGCTGTGTCCTCTTCCCGGGTGAGCCGCGCCCCTCCCAGTGCCCGCCCCCATCTGAGCGCTCTTCACTCCTCGCGGCCCCCGCTCCGCGGGTGCCGCTCGTGTGAGGAGTTCCTTTGCCAAAACTCGGACCGCGCTACAGGAGTAGCTTGTAACTGTTCCAGCCCTTATTGCCAGCGTGAGGAGTGTCAGATGCGAGGCCGCAGAGGAGGCGGGAGGCGCGGCCCCGGGACTGCGAGGACCAGCCCACAACAACCACAGCTGTGTCCTCTTCCCGGGTAAGCCGCGCCCCCTCCCAGTGCCCGCCCCCATCTGAGCGCTCTTCACTCCTCGCGGCCCCCGCTCCGCGGGAGCCGCTCGTATGAGGAGTTCCTTTGCCAAAACTCGGACCGCGCTACAGGAGTAGCTTGTAACTGTTCCAGCCCTTATTGCCAGCGTGAGGAGTGTCAGACGCGAGGCCGCAGAGGAGGAGAGAGGCGCGGCCCCGGGACTGCGAGGACCAGCCCACAACAACCACAGCTGTGTCCTCTTCCCGGGTGAGCCGCGCCCCCTCCCAGTGCCACGCCCCCTCTTCACCCTAGTACATATCAGCAAGACCAGTGTCGCGTATCGCGGGACGCAGCCCAGGGCTAAGCCCGGGCAAAGGGCGGGCCCTCGGTGGCCCTCCGGGGACCGAGGGAGCCGGGCCGGGGCAACATCCTTTTGCATTACTGCTCCATGTTAGATACCAGCATATTACACATGTGAGCTAGATTTCACTGCTGTTATACTATTTCTGCTCACCATTGTAAGACTGGAATTATTTCATATTATGCCCTCCAAATTGGTAACCATGGATAACTTCCTAATTAAAAAGGTTGCTCAAATTAATAGCAACAGAAGGGCGTCTCTGGGATTGGAGCTCCCTTCTACAAATACTCTGGAGCCTTCAATAATTGTGACTGATACACCCATGTTAGAGGAGCCCCCTGCCCCTGCACGCAAAGAAACTATTGTAGTTGCCATGATTCATGCGGGTCAGAACGACGAGGACTCAAACGCCCAAGTCCCTGTGGGGACAGGTATAGGCTCTTCTGAAATACACGAGCCTGTAGGAAAGGAATCCCCACGAAGATTTAAGAAAGCCCGTGCGAGACGTAGGGGGAAGCAAAGGAAAAACAACCATCACATTACACAAGTCGAGGGGGGTGAGTTTGGATTTCCATCAGTATTTACAGACACTAGATCAGTTAGACTAGGAGAAATAGGGGAGGTTTTCACGTCCACACGACCCAGAGATTCCTTGCCTCTTATCGATTTATCACATTCAGGGGTCACCGATAACATTGAAAGGTTTTCTTATGACCACACCTTGTTAAGTAAGCATCCGTTGTCTAGTACTCCCACTAGTTCATCTGCTTTGGATTTACTTACTGGGAATAATAGTGTTAGGCTATCGGGCTCCCCGAAACTCCCCATTGACCCATCGCCCATGTCCCCTACATCCCCCCCTATTATGACAAATAGCAAGAAAATGGGGGGCGAGCCATTGGGAAAGCGAGCACACAAAATAAGGAGAGGGGTTGCTCATGCACCCCAGAAACAAACTGGCCAAACCTTCGGATGTGAGGCGGCCATGATGGCCAAAATTGTAAATCTTATCAGGGGTGAGATGCAACCACTTCTAGATAAGACTAGTATGATCTGTGCACATCTAGATCAAATAGAGAAGAAGGTTGATCAGAATTCCCTCCTCTTACTTGACCTGGTTAAGGGGCTAGGAAAACCTAAGGCGAGCCCTTTATTAAGAACCAACCCACCTATCAAATCTACAGTAACAGGGCCCCCTCCAACGCTAGTACCCACAACACCAGCACTAACAGCACTGGCACCTGTACAAAAACAGAAATCTGTGCAAGAGGGGGTAAGACCGGGCAGCCCTGTAATTACAGTAATTACGCCATCTCCACAGATGGCCATACCCCAATTGGCGGCTCAAGTAACACAGGAGCGAACACTTAAACCAGGGGGAACCAAAAATCAAGGTGGTAGTAAGGACTTACAAACGACTAAGTCAAGTCAAGGGAATGTTTTGGCCATTGCTCCAGTAAATACTAAAACTAACCGTGTCATAGACCTAACCCCTGACTCTGCCCCCTATGTCATTGTAATGGCAGGGGTCCCAGAACTACCGGCAGGTAAATGGGAAGATCATGGAGCATTAAGGAACAAGGTTGTCTTTTGGCTCCGTGATAATAGACCGTTACCTGCTTCAATAAATGGCGAAATTATAAGTCTAAGGCGCGCCAATTGGGTGGGAGCCAGGCCAAAGGATAAAAATGGTTATGTTATAATCATCAATTTTAAGGATCATAGGGCTGTGAGGCACATAGGGGATTGGTTCGATGCTAGTAGCAGCGATTCAATCTCCACACACCTTCTTTCCTATTTCTATCCCTATGCACCCCCAAAAAGTTTTAATAACTGGGGCAGGGACAGGCAGCTTATTAAGAAGCCAGTCCATCAACGCCGGGGGTTTGGAAATGTAAGACCTTGGGATAGGGTTGGGCCTGGGGGAGTACAGTCCTTGCAGGGTAGTTCTGGTCACGCAAGTAATCAAGGCCCCTCTCTCTATGCTCAGAGGATGGAGGACTTTTATTCCAGAAATGATTACCAGGCCTATCAATATCCTCCTCTCAGTAATCATTATCCACCATACTTGGGCCCCACCCCTATGCAAGGTGGACCATGGAACAATAGAGGAATGTTGCCACATATGTACAATCTACCGATCCAAAACCATTATCAGATCTTTTCCGGACTGGATGGGGTGGATTGACAGCTGGCTCAGATCCCTATAGAATCTGTGGCTGGGAAAAAGCCCTCTTTCCCAGCTTCTCAAGTTTCCATTAGGGGCGGGGTTCTCCCTAAAACCATTGAGGCCCCTACTGAGTCACCTCAAGAACTCCCTATATTAAATAAGAGTTGCACTCTCGATATGCTGACACCTTGTGACAGTGTTTTCCTGGAGCAGATGCAGTCTAACGTAGGTGACAATAATGGGAGTAGAGAAAAGATAGGTAATGGACCTATACAGGTGAAGAGTGACTTTTGTCAACTGCTTTTTTGGAACGTAGCTGGGTTGAGGCAAAAAATCACAAACCCAGCTTGGGAGTCTGTAATAAGCGGTCAGGATATAGTGGCCCTCCAAGAAACATGGACTCAGGACCCAATTCATGTAAACGGCTATAGGACCTTTTTTACCCCAGCAATTGGAGGCCATTTTGGTAGGGCAAAGGGTGGTTTGACTACGTTTGTCTCAAACCATCTTAAAATTAAACAGGTCCAATGTTATTTACATTCCAAATATTTCCAGCTCATAGTCCTTAGAGATCTTAAAGGAGCAAAGGTGATTATTATTAATTTCTATAATAACGTTCCGAGGGAAGACATTGTGGTTGCGATGAAGCAGCTCAAGGAGGCAGTTCAGTTAGAGGTAGATAAAAATGACAGAGATCGAGTAATTTTATGGGGGGGGGATTTTAACTGCTCACTCTGTTCCAAAGGGAGTCAGGGCCTATGCGGCCTAATGACAGAGAGAGATATGCATCTGACCCATTTTGATCATACATTAATGGGGGATTTGCTGAATGAATTATTATTCATGTTTGACTTGGGATTTGCAAACGAAACAGCATTAAAACCCACACCCTTTGTCCCGACTTTTGTTGGTAGAGGTTTGGCGTCAACCATTGACTTCATTATCGCCTCCAGCAATTTTAATCATAGAGTTCTGGGGGTCACAAATATCCCATTGCCCATAAGTGATCATCTCCCACAATGCCTCAAGGTAGCCGATTTATTCCCAGACCCATCTACGGCCGCGCCATCTGTTGAGGCAGCGGTTGATGTGGTTCTTGGGAGACAAAATGGGTATACACTTAATTGGAGCAAGGTAATCCCCGCAACATTCTTCAAAGAACTCTGGGAGGCGTGCTCTACTAGCTTTTTGACCTGTTTGAGACATAATTCTAGTGGTGATCAAATACTTGGTCACTTTGGTATTATAGCCACAAACATAAAGAGTAGCTTACGGGTGGAGTCAAAGCGTAGAGGTAAGGGATCCAAGAGTTGGTTCGATAATGCATGCACTAGGGCGCTGAAAAATTTAAAACATGCAGTGCACAGAAGCCCCAGGGACACAGGTGAAATAGGAACATGTAGGTCTGCATATAACCAGGCCCTTAAAGTAAGGAAAATAACGTTAAATAAGGAGGCATTAGATTCACTCTTCGAGGCTTCAAAAACTAAAAATCCCGCCGTATTTTGGAAAGTAATTAACACCCCTTTCCCTTATGAAACTCATACGGCGCGAATTGAGATCGCAATAAACGAGGATAATTGGGTGGATCTGTAGTGTAGTTCCTATCTTCCCAATAGGCTCTGCGCATTGGAATAATACCTACAGCAGTAAAGGCCTAGGCCAGACGTTAACTAGGTCTACTACTGTCGATACTAGACTTAATTTTTGTGTTTGCCAGCGTAGCTCAGAGTTCGCTAGAAACTTTCTCGAATGTTCAGGAAAGAATTACCTCCCCTGATTAGACAAGAAGGGATTTAGTTTCTGACAACCATAGAACATGACAACTTTGCTCTCCCCTAATCAAGAGTCAATCTCGAGAGTCGTGTGAGCACAAGGCAATTATTTTACTCAGTCAGTACGTGCATTCTTAGTCTCATCAGAATGTAGAGAAAAGGGAAAGAGACGGGCGTGTTCAATAAAAAGATGTTATTTATTGATCAGTCTCTTTTCTCGTACAAGAGAAATGGATCGATATTATTGCAATACTTATAGTTAAGTAAAGTGCATACATTAAAAGCAATAGTATAAAATAATACTGTAAAAACATTGATATGGTTTCTGAGCCATATGATGTTTAAAATGATTAAAATATATTTACATACACATATACATTTGACTAAACGTACTCAACTGGTGTTTCTAAATACGCCTACCCCGTGTACCTGACCTAAGTCTAATGCGTGGGCGGGAATAGAAAGTTACAGTTTAAGTTAAGTTTGTTTTTGCCAAGTGAATATCTAAAGAATTCTCTGTGAGGGGTTATTCAGTTCTGTACCTGGAAGTTAGGATGAATGAGGAATGGTATCTCTTTCTCTGCTCTCGATATTCCAGGCTGCCTGCGAGGGCTGCCCGAAATCGCCGGTGCTGGGTCTCTCGGCAGGAGATAGCAGCGCGTCTCTCAGCGCGTCAGGAAGGCGGGGCTGCGCCAGCGGGGTCTGCTTCTGCTCTCGGCTTCGGCAAGTATGGCTGCTCCGTCTCGTCACCACGCGTGTGTTTGCATAGGGCAAGATCGGCAATATTTATACCTTAAAGGTGCCGAGATTGACGTAAGGATGGACATAGATACGTCAATAAAGATGTCATACGACTTGCTCGTTAGCACATTCTTTACTAAAGTTCTCTGTGAAATCAAAACAATGGCCGCACGGATTTTCCAGGTTGTCATAGGTTTGATTTGTTATGAGAACGTCGTATGCCTTATCAGGGGCTGGAGGAATGTCGCTTGTCTAATTAGATCTCAAGCGTTATGACCTAATCAGATAACACGTTCCTGTGCCGTAGTGTGACTGCGTCAGATAACGGTATCTGCATCATGGGGGCTGTGATTGCCTCATGGGCTGACTGTTAGTTAACTTGATAGTTAGTTTAACCAGAATAGGGTCAGGAATAGGGGGATCGATTCAGAACCTATAGGAATACATGACACCCACTCCACGCTAACTATGGTCATATTTACTAATCTATGCATAGTATAACATAGTACAACATACTATAGAGTATAGTGTATACCTTACCACCCCAAAATACATAAATGCGTTTTGAAATTTTCAAATATACTGAAAAATTGCAGTCATATACATTGTATGCACTTAAGCAATGAATTAAATGCAAAAGTAAACACGCATTTGTATGCATTATTGCTTATTTGGTATATTAGAAATACACATAAAATGGCTCTTAATATGGCTATACAGAAAGGAGGTTCGAGACCATTTCATCACATAATATAATATTTGTGAATATCCCAGCGGGCAACTAAAGTTTATAAAGTATCTAAAAATAGAAATCTTAGTTCTCTAGGAATAGTTTCTTACTTTAAGCAGAAGATAAGTGTCCCGAAAATTTTGTAAAAAAATTAATTTGGGGCTGCTAAAAAATTGTTGTCCGTGAACTGGTGGGAAAAATTGTTCATGTGACTTTATTTTTAAAGTTGAAGGCCGAATTCAGGGAACGCCGTGTGCGAGCTTGCTCAAAAGTCTCTATTTCTGTTCTGGAGAGAACATCATATCATTCAGGCTTTCCAAAAAACTGTCAACAGCTTCATGGGAAAGTTCCACTAAGTCGGAAATAGGGGTAACCATGCATTCGTGCGCATGATTGTCTGCATTGACATTCTGATTCGCATTGCTGACAGAAGGTCGTACCTGTTCAATGCTGCTTTCATCTTGAACTTCACAACTCTTCAATCGTAGTGGTGAAGATTCCACGAATGCCGTCATCAGGATTGGTAGCCTTTGAGGGCAGCACAAAGCGTGAACCTTGGTAGGAACCAACAATGTATCTGCATCCACTGGCGCATCCGATTGTAGCGTCAGACAGGTGTCTAACACGCATTCTTCTCCGCATAGCAGACATCTCAATACAGGTAAAACACATCTTTGCCACATTGGTCGAAATGATAGAAACCAAGTCATGTTCAGGTCTCTAAGCCGGGAGAGTCCCAGGATTTTTTATATCCGGTCCCGGTATCCAATGGTTAGGATTGTATCTTCCATTGTCGCGAGAGTTTGATCTGTGACATGGGTTGCCATAGCGAAAAATAAGGACTAAGAATAGGATTCCTGCAATTAGTCCCAGTATCAGGGGAAGTCCGCCAAAAATCGAATGGACGAAATCTGGAAAAATACCCAGTATGGCTTTGAATGGTGTTAATGCCATCGAAAATACTGTCTTAAATACCTTTGAGACCCCAGTGGTATCAGAAATATTTAAGACTTCGCTCAGGATTTCCGCGAAATGTACGGGGGAATTAGTCGATAATAATGTATGTATCTCTGCAGTCGTCCTTGCGACTTGTAGATCATACGTTTCTTTTGATGACGTGAGCCTTGTAGGCGTCTGAAGAAGCACTGTTTTCATTCTGCTTAAAGTATCTATTCGAATAGAAGTAATTTTCAAACTGGGCCATGCCCTTGCCTCCCTGTCTGGAAAGGAGCTGGGGAACAAAGAACGTCCACAGCACTTGACCTTCGCCGTCGTAGTGACTAGATAAGGAGTCCCGGGCATAAGACTACAACATCTGCGGTCTACAATAAGAATGTAACTCCCATTATAGAGTCTTTGAAAGAATGGTTCTATTTCAGTTGCAGGTGCGCCTTGCTGGTGACATGAAAGGTTGTATGAATTCCCTTCACAGGCTCCATGCAAACTAATTCCGTTACACAGAAGCGTGCCGCTTAGTGACATAGCACAATTGTTGCCACTAAGAAACACTTTCTGTCCTTTATTACTGACACATGCATGTGAATAGGGCAGGATCCAAGTTGTTTTAAGGTACCCCTTCCCCAATTTCTCGTACATGCCAGCCTGTATATATTTTTGGCAGTATTGAAACCTGAAGGTTGAGATTGGAATATTTATGATTCCGTGGATTATCCATTCACTGACAGGTCGTTCTGACATTGTCATTGGTAATCTTTCTAGTTTTTCAATGCTCAAGATTGTATAATCAGCACCCTTTTGCGCCATACCGATTTGTCTATCAGTAAGGTTAAAGATTTGGAATAGTGACGTTGTGTTGATTAAACGCCAAGGCACATAGCCTGAACGCAGATTTTGTAACGTCCAGCCAAGCTGTACAATAGAACGCAATTGTGACTGACCATGTTGTAATAACAGTAAGTATTGCGATAATATATCGATTGCTGACGACACAATGCTGTCCAAGGAAAAAATTCTGGAGGACAGAGTCATTAACCCATTGTCCACTACAGAAAGTGATTTTTCCAAATTAATACGGTCAATTTCCCGTATTCTCTCTGCTGTTTCAATTTGATTAACCTTCCAGGCCTCATTGTATGCTGCATATACAGAGGCTGCTATGAAACGCTTTTGACGCTGTTTGCGTGGTCCCATTATGAAATCACGCAAGTCAGCACCATCAGTAAGTAAAGTTAGGTGTTGCTTAATTTCAGGCAGTGTGGAAGTTTGTAGCCACTGAAGGCATAATTTGCCCACACTGTAGGTTGTTATTATCCCTGGGTGATGTCTTTGGGGATATCTAGGGTCTGGCCTGGTCATTTTGAAACCCTGTGTTTTATTCAGGAATCTATCTTGACAGTTATTTGTATCTGTGGGCCAGATCAACCATTGTTTCCAATCAGGATGTGTTCTGTTTTGGTTTAATATATGGTTTACGTCTATTTCTTCATCTGTATCAGAGTTATTGCTAAACATTATTGGCTTTGGAATAGACGGTTTATTTAAATCTTTGATTTTGGCTAAGCCAAGACAGGTGGTTTGTTGAACAGTGTCATTTAAAAATATCATTTGTTCTGGGATCATGCAGGCTCTAAACAAAGCTTCTAAACCCTGTACTTGCCATTCTTTTGTACCCCAAACACTTTTCAAATCAACATTTTTGTCCCAATAATCAAATCCAAAAGTATTCATTTCTTCGAAGAATGAATCTGAATATATCAATTTTGTGTTGGTTATCATGGTTTTCATCCCTGTCTTGTTTGACAATTTAAAATAAAATGTTTCAGCATTACTTATGTTAAAACCAGAAAAATATGAATATTTGTCGTAAACGGTTCTTGAGCTCCCTTTTGGAGGTGTTGCACAATGTTCCCATTGATTATAATTTAAAACATTTCTAGGTTGTGCAGATTTATGTAAAAAATGATTACCATAGTGGTTATAGCAATACAACTATCATAATTTGTAGAACCTTGCAAATAATCATGTTTTGTAAATTTAGCAGACATTACTAGATCAGACATCATGTTGTTAATACTTTCGAAGTCCCAATCATCAGCAAATGAGTTTGGTTTTGCAAAGTCACTCAAGGAGATCTTGATTTGGTGTGGATATTTCAGGATCTCGACCGGACCATAAATTTCATAGTCAGTGTTGTCCCAGGCTACCCCACCAGGTATCGGATTGGCTGTGAAGTTGGCTGAAGAAAGTTCTGGAGAAAGTTCTCTTTTCTCGACGTGTGAAGATGTGTGTGGTTTGAGGACCAAGTTGATGTTCTGGCTTGCTGTGTCCATTTTAGCATATTTTCCCTCAATGAAGCGTCCCAAAGTAAATACCATGATGAGCCAAAGTATGAGGATAAATGCACCAAAACCCACCCAAAATTCAATCCATGGAGAAATCAGATATGTTTCTTTCAGTTGGTTCAAAAGTTCCTTCGCTTTGTCTTTAAAGGATTTTGATGATGGCTGTGTCTTTGATTCACTGAAGCCGTCAGAGGAATCATCGAAGTTGATGAAGTAACCGGATGCAGTTCTGTCAATTGTTCCAATTGGTTCAGGATTTTTGTTTCTTGCATTGTCACTTGGTACTTCAGTATAGATTGGTGTGTCTCTGCTAAATGTCTTTATTTGGGTTTTCAGAGGTCTGAGTTCTATTGCATTGTTGCATAGTCCTTCTTGTTCTTCTTTAGGCGTTTCGAATGTGATGAGCCTTTTTGTTAGAACCTCTGTATTGGTAGCAAACCTTGGTGTTCTGCTACTTATTGGGAGTCCACTTGGCCTACTGTTTGTTATCGGCCACATGTTGTGGTTTTACCAGGTCGATGGATACAACTCGGTTCTCCTTTTTACCAGCAAGTGGCGGTAGTACAACTGATCTTGTCCCGTTGACAGACAAGACAGGAACTGCTTTTCTGTAAGAAGGCCCAAATTCCTTCTTTACCGCGATCTTCTCCCTGACTAGATCCCCGACTTTTGGAATCCAGACAGGTCTTGCTGGGACAGGTGGTGATTCTTCAGTGGTCGTTGGCTGTTGTTTCAACTGTATGTTGCTCAGGTCTTTTCTTGTTTTGTTTAAGTTCTGCAAAATAGCCAAACGGTCTTTGACATCAAAGCTTTTTTCTTTAACCACTGAAGTCTGACTATCAAGGTCAGAGATCAACATCCTAGTTCCAAATAATAATTCGTACGGACTGAATCCCTTCAGAGAATTTCTTGGCAAGTTATTTAGACTACGTTGGACACTTATTAGATGTTTGACCCACCCAGCTCCCGAACCTAATACCTTTGCCGTTATAGATTGCTTTATGTCACGGTTTTTTCTTTCAACAATTCCGTTCCCCTCAGGGTGAAATGGACAAGAGTACCGCAATTGCACGCCCATGCTGACCATGGCCTCCTTATAAGCCCGAGAGCTAAAAGCAGGACCATTGTCCGAATGCAGCATGCCAATTGCGTATGTGCCGATAAAGACTCGCAAATCTTTTATAACAGTTCTGGCGTCAGCCGTTCGCTGGGGCCACATCCATATGAATCTCGTGCATGAGTCCACTGCGACCAAGATATATTTATAGTTACCATCCCTTTGCAAGGGACCGCAGTGGTCTAGATAAACACAGGCTAATGGTTTATCCGAGATTAGAAGGGGCGTCTGCGCTGGACGTCTCACCGTTGATACTTTCATTTTTTGACATATTTCACATGCTAGAACATAGTTCCTCGTTTGTCTTCTCATTTGTGGCCACCAGTATCTCTGTTTTAATAATGATACTGTGGCTGAGACGCCAGCATGGATAGAAGCAAGCCCTTCGTGTGCCGCTATTATTAGTCCTAACCTATGTTCCATGTTTGGAATTGCCCTATCCCCCACTCCAGGGATTTGAGCAAAAGGAACATTGTTTGCATCAGTTATGTATGAGTATTTCACTGGAAAGCCTTTAGGGAGTGGTTCTATCGAATCCTTTTCTGAAGCGCTGACAGCTTGTAATATTTCGCTGTCTATTTTTGTTTTTGACCTGGTGACGGCAGCTACGGAAGCCGTTTGCACAGCTGCCTTCGCGGCCTCATCAGCCAATGAATTCCCTGCAACGTGAACGCCATCACGTTGATGACTCAGTGTATGTATCACGTGAGTCTTTGGTAGTTCTTTTTGTAAAAGAGCTACATGTTCCCAGAGCATTTTATGCTTGATTGTGCCACCTTTCGCATCCTTGAAACCGTTCTGAAGCCAGATCTGCAAGTATTCATTATAAGATTGAACGCAATAATACGAATCGCACACTATGAGTGTGGGGAATTCTTGATCGGTATTTTCAAGCGCCATCTTGAATGCTAGTAGTTCAGCTCGCTGAGCTGTACAATCTCCTAGGGATTGTGTTTTAGTGAGGGTTGGTTTAAATTTCCCTTCGTGCCAACGACCTTTAACAATCGCGCACGCAGCACTGTAAGCTTGTTTACCCCCTACTGCGGGTTGTGCTGATCCGTCTGTATATATTATACAGCCGTAGTGATCTAGAGGCAGAATTTCGGTTGGCGGAGGACATTCAAATTCATATTGGAGAAATTCTTGTGTTTTTAAATAAGGATCAAATTCGTACACCACGTCTGTTGCAGCAAGAGAGTTAGCCCATTGTATCCATCTTGGATGGAGTGCTTTAGCATTTGGAATGCTTGCCTTTGTTACCGCCTCTAAGGCTGGTATTGGTGTCACGATTATTATTCGTTTACCTTGTGCCAGGGCTCGTTCTTTTGCTATAGCTGTCTGTGTTGCTGTAAGAATTTTTTCCGTTGGGCTAAATTTCATTTCAGCCTTAGTGTACAAGTGTGATTTGAATGCAATTGGTACCTTTTCTCCCTCATTAGAGGTCAGGTATGTGAATCCGCATCTCCCTGGGATGACTCGAATCACAAGATTGCGTGTGTTATCACGTGTTTCTAATTTTGTTTTAATTAGCATGTCTGTTTGTAAGGATCTCAAAATTTCTGTGTGTGTTTGAGTCCAATTGGATCTTTTAAAGTCTAGTTTAATTAGATCATAAAGGGGTTTGACCCTTTCTGCGTAATTTGCAATGTATGTTCTTCCGAAATTTAGGAAGCCTAGAATTGACTGTAGGTTTTTTAGTGTTTTAGGAGCTTGGATTACGGCACATTTCTCTAGGAAATTGTCTGCCAGGCTTTTACCTTCACTTGATAACTCATATCCTAAGAATAGGACTGTCAGATGGGCAATTCTGGATTTTTTAAAGTTGAATTTGTAACCCTCTGCTGCGAACCCAAGTATTATGGTGTTCACTCTCTTCAAGTGAGTCTCCAAGTCATCATCTGTTAAGTAAATGTCATCGACATAAGATAATGCTTCATCATCATATAGTTGTAGTAATTCTGTTACTCTCGCTGAGAATACCCCAGGGCTGTTCTTGTACCCCTGGGCTAACCGACAGAATTGTTTTTGAGTGCCATTTACTGAGAATGCAGTTAAATATCTGCTCTCTGGTGCTATGTTTTGACAAAAGAATCCATTGGAGATGTCCAAGGTTGTTTTGTATTTTTTGCGCACTATGTTGTTCATTAGTGCAGCACTATGTGAGTTTTGCACTGCAAAGGTTTTGCAACATGTGTTAAGGTGTCGGTAATCCAAAACTAGACGATATGAATTGTCTGGTTTGGAGACCGGAAACAAAGGATTGTTCATTTGTGAGGTGCAAGTTTCAATCACCCCCTGGTATTCTAGCTGATCTAGTATTTCATTTACCTGTTTTTTAGCTTCTTGCTTAATTGGGTACTGCCTTTGTGCAGTAGGTTGTGATTTTAACTGGATTTTGTGAGGAGGAGAATCCTCATCCCATCCTACATTATTTTTATATAAAGCAGGTGCTAAGGCCACTGCCCACTTTCTAGCAAGTGTATATTTTTTATGAATCGGAATATGATTCGAGAAGGCAGGCATAATTACTTCTTCGCCATGAGGGCACTCCCTGACAAACTCTGGTGGCCAGTCTTTTTCAGCTAGAAGGATGTCATAACCCTTGGAGAGGTTATCCCAAAATAGTCCCCTTATTTTCCTAGTCTTATCTCCCTCTATACGTAATGTTATCTCGTATATCTTGTGGGGCTTGCTAACTTTGGTGTCTGCAGTTTCCACTTGAAGGTATTCATTCGTGTCCACTGTCTCCAGATGATTCATAAGGACTTTGCAAGCTATGCTCACCTCTGCTGCGCTGTCTAGCATTGTCTGAGCCCATTCTCCGTTTTTCAGTTGTGTCCTCAGTATTCTCGGCATTGTTAACTACCTTGATACTGGCTACCTTCTTTTTTGGAAATTGTAATTTCTTTTTTAGCTGAGCAGGTTCCTTGTCTTTGGACTTGGCGTGCTCTTCTGATCGTCCTCTTCTTTCCGATTTCTGCGAGGAAGTCTGAAAAGATTGAGAGGGACGTGTATCAATGTCTTGATATCTATCAGGTTTTTTAATATTATCCCTATTTCTAAGGTTATATCTATTCCCAGAGGGGTCACTCTGGGGTGACCTGTGTCTCTGGTTCGGAGATTTCTCCCTTCGCCTAGGAGACCTTCCTCGGGACTGGAATTTCTTTTCTTTTGGATTGGATTGTTTGTTTCCATCCCAGTTCTTTTTTGGTGAATTATTATTAAGAAATATTTTTTCTGGACTTTCAGTCAGTTGCGGTTTTACTGGTATTCCACCTAGACTATCTCTGCCTAGTTCTTCATAGGATTTTTCTATGATTCTGGCAATTTCAGCTGGTTGGTCTGCTATATCTGTCTCTTTTAACCTCTGGCGGATCGCCACGTTTGCTGCTTCATCTTTTATATTGGCTAATAATATAGCCGAGACCTGCTTGAAGTCTTTCAGTAATTTCATACCAAGAGTTAAAGCTGGTTCTGGACCGTATTCATCTTGAATTTGTTTTAGCACATCTGGTATTACCGAAATGGATGGAACACCGTGCGTTTTTGTGTAGATTGAAGCAAAGACTGTACCCCAAGTGTCACAGTCCTCTATGTGTGGTGCGATTCCCATTGGGAGACATATAGTCAGAATCCTGTGTTTTTCTAATGGGGTGGTGTCAGGAAACACCGCCTCTATTTGGGTGATTTTCTGTGCCAACCAGAATGGTATCTGTTCCCGTTTAGCCGGAACTTTACCTAGGCAGGATTGGATGTTCTGTGGTGTAATTTTATTTGTGTTCCCCTGGTGAGGGGTCAGCTGTGGAAGTTTAATCACTGGCTGAATTGTTGAAGTTCGCATTACATACTGAACTAATTGTCTATGAATTTTTAGTAATTGTTTTAGCTGTATTAACAGCTCAGCTGCAGGCATCCTATCGATGTCTGGATGTGGTGTGTATCCGGCTAAGACCGGCCACGTTGCTCCTGGTCTACCTAAAGGACCGAGCCTTGTAATGTGATTGTTATGTATTAGGGCGCCATCAAATAAGAGCAAATGCTCTTGGAATTTGAGTGGTACTTCCACCTCCTCGAAAGGAGTGTACGTTTCAGGAGGTTCCTCTACTTTGTAATAGTGGAAGTACTTTGTTACAGCATTTGCAGCTGGAAAATTTATCCATGAATAGTATACCTCTGTCTGCCGATATTCGTGTGCCTCAATTACGAATATGACTGTGCCACCTCTAGGTGTCAGTCCATTTTCTATAAGTTTTAAGGTTATAGATCTCCTTTTAATGACCGGAATGAGTGTTATATTCGGGTCTGCTGCTTGCATGGTAGCATCAGCATCTGCGAGTTCAGTTGCTAATCTAACTGCCTCTCTTTCATCATCACTCTCTGCCATTTTTACAGACATGATGGTATTATGCTTGTTTGCAGATCAGGTTTCTTTATGGAAACAGAGATTAGATGCACAATATTTTGGAACTGTTTATCCTTCAACGTTGACTGTACCAAGAACCATACATAGGAGTTCCCTCCTGCGAGGTTTTGGAGGATATTACCTTTCACCCACTCCAGACGTCTTTGGAGTATTTGGGAAAAGGGGTCTGAGTGAGAAAGCACGACTGAGTTACTCTAAATGTCTTACGTTAGTTTTATCGCCCTTTCCAAACGCGTTGGGCGCCATGTAGTGTAGTTCCTATCTTCCCAATAGGCTCTGCGCATTGGAATAATACCTACAGCAGTAAAGGCCTAGGCCAGACGTTAACTAGGTCTACTACTGTCGATACTAGACTTAATTTTTGGGTTTGCCAGATTAGACAAGAAGGGATTTAGTTTCTGACAACCATAGAACATGACAACTTTGCTCTCCCCTAATCAAGAGTCAATCTCGAGAGTCGTGTGAGCACAAGGCAATTATTTTACTCAGTCAGTACGTGCATTCTTAGTCTCATCAGAATGTAGAGAAAAGGGAAAGAGACGGGCGTGTTCAATAAAAAGATGTTATTTATTGATCAGTCTCTTTTCTCGTACAAGAGAAATGGATCGATATTATTGCAATACTTATAGTTAAGTAAAGTGCATACATTAAAAGCAATAGTATAAAATAATACTGTAAAAACATTGATATGGTTTCTGAGCCATATGATGTTTAAAATGATTAAAATATATTTACATACACATATACATTTGACTAAACGTACTCAACTGGTGTTTCTAAATACGCCTACCCCGTGTACCTGACCTAAGTCTAATGCGTGGGCGGGAATAGAAAGTTACAGTTTAAGTTAAGTTTGTTTTTGCCAAGTGAATAACTAAAGAATTCTCTGTGAGGGGTTATTCAGTTCTGTACCTGGAAGTTAGGATGAATGAGGAATGGTATCTCTTTCTCTGCTCTCGATATTCCAGGCTGCCTGCGAGGGCTGCCCGAAATCGCCGGTGCTGGGTCTCTCGGCAGGAGATAGCAGCGCGTCTCTCAGCGCGTCAGGAAGGCGGGGCTGCGCCAGCGGGGTCTGCTTCTGCTCTCGGCTTTGGCAAGTATGGCTGCTCCGTCTCGTCACCACGTGTGTGTTTGCATAGGGCAAGATCGGCAATATTTATACCTTAAAGGTGCCGAGATTGACGTAAGGATGGACATAGATACGTCAATAAAGATGTCATACGACTTGCTCGTTAGCACATTCTTTACTAAAGTTCTCTGTGAAATCAAAACAATGGCCGCACGGATTTTCCAGGTTGTCATAGGTTTGATTTGTTATGAGAACGTCGTATGCCTTATCAGGGGCTGGAGGAATGTCGCTTGTCTAATTAGATCTCAAGCGTTATGACCTAATCAGATAACACGTTCCTGTGCCGTAGTGTGACTGCGTCAGATAACGGTATCTGCATCATGGGGGCTGTGATTGCCTCATGGGCTGACTGTTAGTTAACTTGATAGTTAGTTTAACCAGAATAGGGTCAGGAATAGGGGGATCGATTCAGAACCTATAGGAATACATGACAGATCATTTCTCCAATCTTTACAAAGCTCAGGATGATACCCGTAGTGGAGGTCCTCAGACCAGCTTGGACTTACAACCAGGCCCAAACTTGGTTGTTACACTAGATGAGGTACTGCTTGCCTTAAGAGCCACTAAAGGAGGAAAGGCAGCTGGGCCTGATGGGATCCCTGCGGACCTATTTAAAGCAAATCCTGAAATCTGGGGCCCAATGCTGGTACAACTTTTTAATGCGGCGTTACCGAGGGGCTTAAAAGATTCATGGTTCACCTCTGTCATTGTTCCTATCTACAAGAAGGGGGACAGAAACAGCTGTGCCTGTTATAGGCCAATCTCCCTTCTTGACTCCTCAATAAAAATCCTGGGTCGAATAGTGCTGGCAAGACTCCAAAGCTGGGCGGAGGAAAACGAAGTCATGAGCGACTTGCAATATGGTTTCCAAAAAGGGATTGGCACAATCGAGCAAGGCCTAAATCTGATGTTATTACAACATAAATATACAAGGATCAAGTCGGAACGCTTGTATTTTACTTTTGTGGATCTTTCATCTGCGTTCGACTGCGTGTCACACGCCAAATTGTGGGCAGTAATGAAAAGTTTGGGAGTGGACAACACCATCATCTCTTTCCTGAGGGAACTTTACAGCGGAGCCACAGCTTCTGTTCGCTACGGTAGAGGGGGTGAATGCTCCAGACAATTTAGTGTGGGTCTCGGAGTGCGTCAAGGTTGTGTTTTAGCACCTTTTCTTTTCCTCCTCTACATAAATGGGCTTGAGCATCATCTGCTGCATGAGTGCAGGGATATGCCCAGGGTGGGGAGGAGGGCAATCCCTGCGCTCATGTATGCGGATGATGCTGTGCTTATGGCACGTACACCTCAAGCTCTGCAAAAACTAGTAGTAAGTTTTGAGAACTTTATGCTGAATCTAGATTTGCAAGTAAATTGTAGTAAAACCTTTACAATGAACTGTGGTCCTAAATCAGGTAAATCGATGAAACTGATGTTTTTAAATAATGTTCCTTTAGACAACACCTCAACCTTTTCTTACTTGGGCATCTTATTCCATGAGTCAGGTTCCTGGACAAGTGCAATTAAGGCCAGAACTCTTTTATTTATGAAAACGATCATGGCTTTAAAGAACTTTGTTAGAAAATTGGGCAGAAAGCCGATAAAAGAAATGTTAACCATTTATAAAGCAACATGCTTATCTGTGGCTATGTATGGCTCAGGCTTGTGGGGGTATGCAAATGTCGATCCAATCCAGGTGGTGGAAAATAAATTTATGAGGGAAGTTCTTGCAGTACCAGTGTGTTGCCACATATAATTGGCACGCTGAACTTGCTCAATCTCACATAACAGACATTATTAAAATTCAACCTATCCTGTTGTGGCACAGGGTATGGACCACAAATGAATGTGTCATGAACCGGGCCATTCTGCAAGACACCCTCAGCCTGGACCACGTGGAGAGATCAAAGTGGCTGGGATACGTTAAGTGCTTCCTGACTGACATTGGATGCTATTCTTATTTTTCGGATCCATCTACAATGGACAGCATCTCAAGGAGCACATTGAAAGCCCTCTGCCTGGATCATCTTGAGGATAAGAGGAGGAGAGTTGAAACTCTGAAACACTCAGTCCACTCACACCTCCTTACTCTATGTGAGACTAAGTCTGTACAGCCATACCTCTCTCTGCCCATGACAAACTATGACCGCTTTCTTTTAACTCGATTTAGATTTTGTATATTTTTTAGACTGGTGTCCTTTCCCACTATGAACTCATGGAAACGTATATTGCCCACTTGTCCATGTGATGGCAATTCACAACAATCAGATATCCATATCCTTTTCTTTTGCAGATTTTATAGTGCCTCTCGTAGTGAAATTATCGTCCCTTTTTTAAAAAATATGAACTTAACCAGATGCCGCCCAGCTTTTTTAGAGGTCCAGAGAATGGATACGGTTTTAACTGTAACTGTGGTTTTAAAATTTTTAAAAAGTGTTTTTAAATCACGGAAACAAATGGTATTGGAAATGGTGTAAACCTTTTCCTACCGAATAACTGTCTATTTGATCTCGTTCACTGAACACCCACTGAGAGTTGTAATCACTGTAACCCGTTTTCTTTTATGTCTGTCACTTTTATGGTTATTTGTTTTTAACCGAATAAAGTTCTTTGAAACTGAAACTGAAAAACTGCCTGTTATTTTCCCAGTGTTGTTCCCAGAATCACTCTTTCTTGAGGTCAGTCGTGCCCCCTCCGCTACACTGGCTGGATTCAGACATGAAATTGGGAAGGTAGATTTACCCTGCTTACTTTGCTCATTAACAGGTCCCCTGCTTTGCTTAATGGCTACAGGATTCCCTGACCCCTTTCTATTGTTTGCGACTGCCTTATAGAGATTATCCATTTTATCATTTAGAACATTCAACCTCTCAATGAGTAGGAGTGTGAATGATCTTAACAAGTGCTCCATATGTGCTATGGTACAACCCCATCTCTATCTACTCTGACTAGTGGTTGATGATCGATCACTGGAGAGGGTGTAGATAGTGCTATTGGCGAGGTTTCCCTGAGAGGGCTTGATGGTGTTGCTTTACTCAGGAGAGGTTTCACCCATTTTTTAGTAATTTTAGAGATTTTTGGTTTTCTGCCTACTTGACGATTCCCTCCCCTTTTCCTTTTTCCTGCTTGTTTAAAACAAACAGGTCTGCTATCCTTTGGCATAGTTTTACTTTTTAATACGATAGGATGGAATTCCTCAGTAGAGACACTATTACAGCTAGACGAATTATCGTCAATGGTGAATATAGTCTCGTTTAGATCATTTCCTGAGGACATCAAATTAACTGGAGTAAGTCTTGGGCCATCAGCATGCTCTGGTGTACACGCTTCTCTGATAGCGCCTAGCGACGACCTCTTTGTCGCTCCGAGTTCCAAGGGTAGCCGTTTTTCCGTCAGTTCTATTTCCCTCCCCACCACCGCAGCAGTCCTTGTAAAGAAACTTTCGAGGGTCCCAATTATGCTGCCACCTGATATCGTCGGTTCAGTCTTTCTCCCCTTCTTTGATTTAAGGCCCATCTTTTTCCTTTCTTTTTTTTTAACTATAGGGGGCCAGTAGTCCCTGTTCGCGATGTCACCTGTCACTTTATCGCCTCTTGCCCGTCTCACGATGATTTTTAGGGGGTTGTCCCAGCCCAGCTTCCGAGGGCCACAGAGGGCCCGCCCTTTGCCCGGCGCCGTCCCGCGTGCGTCCCGCGGCGCGAAGGGAGTGCCGATGATTTATGCGCCTCCCGGGCGCGGAAATGGGTAAAGGTGGGCGGGATCAGCAGCAAAGACTTCTGGGGGCTGTAGTCCCCCCGCACGGCGGCCGCGAGATCTTCCGGTGCGGCAGCGGGGGGGACCAGCGAGCACCAGCAGTCACCAGGGAACTCGAGTGGGGGCAAGTCGATGGCCCACAACACAGCAAAAGTACAAATTTACATCTTTATCTTAATCATTGCATCCTTTGGGTGTTTATTTCAGCTTAGGAAATGACTCCATGTCCAATTAGTTGTTTATTCATTTGCATAGCTATTGTTATATTTAGTCACGAAGGATCATCAAAATTGGTCCATCTGAAGTTGCCTATTAGTATTTTTCTTCGCATCTCATACCCCAGCGCATAGTCTTTACATGATGTGCAGAACTTCTCCTTAACTGGAATCCCCAAAGAATGCTATATGATGTCCAACTGTATAAAATATCCCATGTTCCTTAGCAGTAGAAAATGTATGTATGGCTTTTTCTTGGGGCATTTTATGTTTTGGTTAAAAACTCCAGAGACATTGCGCATCTGTTTCTTGAAAGTAGCACAGTTCTACTTACAAAAGTACAAATCAGATTTTTTGACTCCCAAAAATTGTTCTCAAGGGTTTTCACAGATATTCCACATTAGACATTTGCTCTAATTGCGGAATAGGCTCTGTTTCCATTGGCCAGTTTGAGAAATGTGGTTATATTACAAAGGCCTATGCACACGTTCGCTCTTGTTGGTGAAATTTTGTCTAAATCCTCAGTTTTTCTAAATTGGCCATCTGGGCCCCTTTAATACCACAACCAACAGTCCAATTTTGGAGCCTTTTATGTCCCCGTGGCTCTGAACAGGAGGCAAGCAAACTAGCCCTGGAAATCACTTCTGATTGTTCTGGGTTCAACAGCAAGATTGCACTTTGAGGGTACAAAGCAGGCTCCAGGCACCACAGCAGTCCTTCCAGGTACAGCAGCAGGCAGCCCTCTGAGAGTCCTTCCGCAAGTCCAGTAGTGAACTAAAGAGTGGATATGAAGGTCTTATTTTTATATCTTGGTGCCCTTCTTCTGGAAGGTGGAAGAAGTTTCTGGAAAGGTTCTTTAAAGTGAATGAATTTCCTGACTCTCCTTCCCTGGCTGCAAGCTGGATGAAGTGATAATAAAGGGCAGTTTAGGCCCATGTGTGAAGGCAGTGCACAGGCTATTCAGGTGCAAGTGTGGCTATGCTCAGCATTGCCCCTGTGATATAACAAAGGCCCCTGCAGTGTGGGGGGTGAGCTCTGAGGGCCCCTTGAGCACAGGCAGGTCCCTGGCCTGAACACTTTGGCCTGCATCTGGATTGTGAGGGGCCCCCTGCATGTAGTTTGCAAGGGGGCCCCTTCAAGTTTTGTTGCACCCCTGCTCTGACCCCCCATTCTGCTAGTTGATGGGCCTTTGAGGCATACCTAATCCCTCTATTTGTGGGGCGATCTGGGAGGAATTCACAAGATCTGTCAGCTACACCCAGTCATGTGACCGAAGACAGACTATAGGCACACAGGGGAGGAAAATATCCACTTTCTAAAAATGCAGTTTTCAAAATTATAATGAAAAAAACTACTTTACCATTAAAGAGGGTTTATCATTACAATTTCATAGGTACCCAACATGATATATCAACCTGCTCCCAATTAGAGATTACACTTAGTAAATGTAATAAGGAATCCCCAATGTTATCCAATGGGAGAGGTAGGCCTCACAGTAGTGAAAAACTAATTTGGGAGTTTTTCACTAACAGGACATATAAAACTTAAAATTACACAGCACCCTGCCGTATGAGCTACCTAAGACCTTAGGGGTAACTTATATGTAATAAAAGGGGAGTTTGAGGGTTGGCAAGGGGGTTTAAAAGCCAAGTCGACATGTCAGTGTAGCACTGCATTCATGCTGAAAATGCAGAACTGAGACATGTTTTAAGAAGCCACTTAAGTCGGTGGCACAATAAGTGCTTTGGGCCCACCGGTAGCATTTAGTTTTCAGGCCCTGGGTATATGGTATACCACTCTTCAAGGGACTTATAACTCAAATAAATCTGCCAATTCGGTATATGCCAATCAAATCATTTTTAGAGGAGTGAGCACAAGCACTTTAGCGCTGGTTAGCAAGGGTAAAGTGCACAGAGTCCTAAGGCCAACAAAAGCTATTTCAGCAAAAAAGTGGAGGGTAAACTTTGGACTTGACCCAGCAGAGAGGACTAGGTCCAACACTCCAAAAGTCCTTGAATTTTCACGTAAATGTGGTTTGCTACTACCACAATGGCTGGTAAACTCATACATGTACTCATCATAGCTGAAAACATCAGTCCATTTAAGCTGCCTAGTTTTTTTGTTGTTGTTGTTTTTATTGGCATTTCAAATACAACAGTAGACGCCAAGCGTCCAAACAGGAGGCATTTATGCCTCTTACAACTTTACTGCATTTCAACACTCCATGTCCAACAGATTGCATGCTAACTCGTTACTTCACTTCCAAACACATTCCATCTCATTTATGCTACAGCTGTGATTCCAACCCAGCCAAGTAATCTACCAAATAATCCCAGTAGTCTTTTGGTCGAGCTCTTAGCGGCAGTCCTTCCTCATACAGTTTCAATGAGTCCTTACAATACACCATGTCACGAATCCAGTTTTTGACCCGTGGTGCCTTCTTATCTCCCCAACACATTGCCACAGTCCGTTTGGCCATAAGTAGGGCTATTACTCAAAATGTACGCTTGCGTGCTCTAATACCTGGTAATAGACCTAGTAAGCATGATCGTACAGTGCAGTCAATTTTGCTATCCACCATCTTGCCTATCACATCTGTTGCTTCCTCCCAGTATTTCGCCACTTCCCTGCAGTACCATGCCATGTGTATAAAATCAGCGTTCTCAGTTCCACATCTTTGGCATTTAGAGTCTGCGCGCAGTCCATATTTGTACAGTCTTAGCGGGGTATGATACGTTTGGTGCAGGTATTTAATGTGTATGAGACACAGATTACCGTTTGAGATTAATAATTCAGTGATCGTGCCTGCCATACTCCATTCAACTTCCGTGAGAGGTGTATCTAAACATGCATCCGATTTCTGAATTGATTTATGTGCTGTTCCCACTAATTCAGCCTGTAGTGACACATATCATCTGGACACTAGGTGTCTGGGATCTGGTGACTTTAAAAGCAGTTGTAGAGTCAGTAGTACCTCCGGCTCTGCTAATTAGGACGGGTAGTGTGTTTTGAGCGCTCTCAACAACCTATAGTAGGTGAATCGAAACAGTGTCGACTGATTTTGGATATAGTCGAGGTCCTCTAGTGTCTTGATTTTCCCTTCATGGTATAGGTCCCCCAGAGTATTTATTCCCACCTTAGTAAGGAGTTCCATCATCCACCTTCTCCTGCGTTACCGACAATGCCAGGTGATGGTGTAGTGGCATTTCTGGCGCGTACATGGGATGTTTCTTCACCTTTTTTGCTATCAGTCGCCATACTCCTGTCGTGGCCTCTACCGTATTGATATCTTGCTTGTGCAACGGATTTCTGTCATGGGTCAGTATGGCATCCAGGGGTATAGGGAGGGCGTCTCCCTCCTCGACCGCTACGTGCGTAAGAAATGGGACCCTATGGTACCAACAGTGAGCATATTGGGCCTGTGCGCACATATAGTATAGCAGAAAGTCTGGTACCTTGAATCCCCCTCTCTCAAACGGTAATGTCAGTGTGTGTAGCTCTATTCTAGCATTCTTTCCTGCCCAGCTCAATTTCAAAGTTGCAGACTTGATCGCTTAAAATACTGGAGCCGATGGTTTGATCGGGATATTGTTAAATAAGTAGAGAATCTTTGGTAGCATTACCATCTTAACTATCGCTATTCTATCCGCTATGGAAAGCGGCGGTTGGATCCATCTTTCAATTTTTTGTTCCAGTACTGTAAGCACTTTTCCGTAATTGGTGCGGATCACCACCTCAGGGTCTCTATGGAACCATACTCCCAAGTATCTCACCGGGTCGGTCTGCCAGTCCAAGGGATATTCCATTGGGAAGGGGAGAGTGCTATCGGTGAGCGGTATTATCGTCGATTTAGCCCAGTTAATATTAAGCCCCGATTGGTATCCAAATTTAACGAATTCCCGCAGGAGTGGGTTCGGGTTTTCCCTCGGATCTCGCACGTAAAATAGCACATCATCCGCATATAGCAATATGTGGAGCGGTCTCTGGGGAAACTGTAATGCGGAATAGTGATGCGCTTGCCGGATCTTGCAGGCTAAAGGCTCTATCGCTATCGCAAACAGTAAAGGGGAGAGCGGGCACCCTTGCCTGGTGCCCCTCTCAATTGTAATGGGCTCCGAAATGTATTTGTTAATACGTATGCGTGCAATGGGCGCCGTATATAACAGTTGCACCCACTGTAGGAACATTGGTGGGAATCCCATTCTGCCCAAAATGGTTCGCAGGTACGGCCATGCTATGGTCTCAAACGCTTTAGCAGCGTCCACTAGGATCGCCGCTGCTTTCGTATCAGGTGTCAAATAATGTGATAATGCAAACAAAGTTCTAGTGTTGTGGGATGTCGATCTGGTAGGGATGAATCCCGACTGGTCAGGCAGTATTAATTTGGTCATTAGATGTTGTAGTCTAGTCGCCAGGATTTTAGAGAGTATTTTGGTATCAACATTTATCAGCGAGAGCGGCCTGTAGGAGTCGCATGTTGTCGGATCTTTGTCTGGCTTTAACAGCGCTAAGATCATGGCCTCCCTCAGTGAAGCGGGCAGTGTCCCTTTCTCATGTACATCACCCAGCATAGCCACAATATGCGGAGCTAGCACGTCTACAAAGGCCTTGTAAAATTCCCCGTTGTACCCATCTGGGCCGGGAGCCTTGCCGTTTGGTAAAGATTGTATCACCTCCGTGACCTCTTCCACTGTCACCGGCAGTGACAGATATTGTCTCTGTGGATCCGATAGCCAGGCCAGAGCCACGTCGTCACAGTACCGTGCTATTTCGTCCTCTGGTGCCGTTGTATCTGCAGTGTACAACTTCCCGAACGCATGTCTAAAGGCTTCCAATATCCCCTGTGCGTCATGTCATAACACCCCACATGTGTCCTTCACCACTGTCACTACTGGAGGCGGCCTCTGCGCACTGATTTTTGCAGCCAGTGTGGCTCCAGTCCTCCCGGCTTCACCATACTGCCTTGCTACCCATCTACTGTGCACATATTTGAGTTCTTCTTCAGCACTGACTTGGTATGCAGTTAGTTCAACACAAATTTTACCTAGCACTTCTGGATCCTGAGTGCGCGCAAAGTCTACCTCAAGTTCTCTTATTTTGGCCTCTCGTCTCTCCAGTTCTTGTCTCAAGTCTCGTAATATGCCTGCATTAGTGCTAATGCAAATACCCCTAATCGTCGCTTTGAATGCCTCCCACAAGAGCCCCGGGTCATCTGTTGTGATCGTATTAATTACAAAATATTCCGTTATGGCCTTACCTATCGTGTCTTTATATAGCGGGTCTAGTAGTGCTTTCCCATTAAATCTCTAAGAAAACGGAGGTGGCACGTATTGAGGTAACTTCAGCGTCAACAATATCGGGTTATGATCCGACTGTGTTCGCGGAAGGTGTGTGACATCAACCATCCACTGAAGCACCTCAGAGGATCCAATCCGGTAATCTATCTGTGACTATTATAGGCCGCTGTCGTGTGTGTGGCTTCCAGTGTGTCGGGGTGTTTCGTTCTCCAGAGGTCTACCAATTGCCTATCCTCCAACATGTCATGTAGTACCCTCAGTGCCTTTTTGTGTGTTTCTGCTGATTCCACTGATCTGTCAACCTCCTCGTTTAGGGCCACATTTAAGTCACCTCCCCACACCAGTGGTACATCCGGTAGCTCAGCTAGTATTCTCCAGATAGTGTTGTAGAACATGGGGTCATCTACATTTGGTGCATATATGTTCAGCAGGTTGAGTCTATGTCCCCTTAGGGTGCCTGTGACTACCACATATCTCCCTGCAGTGTCAGTGTGTACTTGCTCCATGATGAAGTTTAGCCCTTTTTTGATTAGTATCAGGACCCCTCTCGAGTACGAAGAGTAGACCGCTCCATAGATTGCTTCCGCCCATCTGTTACCAATATGTGATGGTGTATGAGGATCAACGTGTGTCTCTTGAAGAAAGGCTATGTCTACGTGTAATCTCGTGAAATATGCTAATATTTGCCTTATCTTCTTTGGATTTTTCAATCCTCGCACGTTCCATGTGATCAATCTTAGTCCACCTGACTTCTGATTCTCACCTATGCACCGTCTCTAAGAGTCTATGTCTCTGGTTGTAGTTGCCTGGGTTGGTTATGAAGTGTACTCCCTGCAGTATATGCCATGTATATATCGGAGCAATTCCCTCTTGGATTCCGGCAGTGCCTTTCAAATGCAGCATTATAACCTGAACTTCCCCAACCTCTTCCCCCCTCCCCCCACCCACTCTAGCACCCCAATTATGCCAAAGACACTCCCATGTATAACCAAAGAACATAACCAAACCATTGTAGGGGGTCACCCTGTCAGGGGGTCCACTTGGGTCACACTTCTCCATCCAACATTGTGGATGTGGCCAGGGTTTATATGGTACACTAGTGCATCTCCAATTTCGCTGCATATAACTCGGTATATCGTATACCCTCGCTCACTCCGCTACTGTCACATATCCCATTTATGTTTACACAGGAGACATTTCGAGTCCAGGCCAACCCTCCCGCACCGTCTCTTGCGGCTAGTGCAGTCTATCTAGACATATTCTTAACACCATACCATGTTCACCCCAGTGGTCGCAGTCTGGAAGCCCCTATCCAAGCCTATTTCATGCAGTGTCTTATACATTACCACACTTAATTAAGTTCTCTTCGTGTTGTCAGGTCAGGCGCACCAGTGTCCCAGCAGGTCATTCCTCCCCCTCTCGGAGCGGCTCTTCAACTGTTGTACTCACCAGCGCTTCAATGTCTACTCCTGAGCCACTTACAGCGTCCACTTCTAATGTCTACGTTTGCATTACTCCAGAGGGAGGGCACATGTCCAGCCTGCCTAATATCTTGTAGTCGCCTTCTTACTCTCGATTATAGCATAGTGGTGTTGTTGTAGCATTTTTGCTCAGACTGGCGTAGACTTGCTTTCAGTCAGTACACCTCTCGATTTGCAACTGCCTGTGGTTTACTCCGAGTCTTGGTGCTGTTCCTGTCTGCGTCTCTCCCGTCGCCTCTGCTCTAATTTTTTCAGGAATTCGTTTGCTTCTTTGGGAGTCTGGCAAATTATCACTTTTCCATCTGTTGTGATTTTCAATCTGGCCGGGTATAGCATTGCATAATCAATGTTCATGTCTCTTAGTTTCTGCTTTACCGACGTGAATTCTTTACAAGCCATTTGGACGTTGACAGTGAAGTCTGGGTAAAATTGCAGCTTATTTCCCTGATGTTCAATTGTTCAGTACTGCGTCTCTGTCTCTATAATTCAGAAGGCGCGCCACGATGGGACGTGGCGGGGCTCCTGGTTTGGGTTTCGGCGCCAGGGTTCTGTGTGCACGTTCCACAATAAATACCTCCGATAGTTGGTCGGTTCCAAATATTGCTTTCAGCAACTCCTCCGCATAGGTCTCCATCTTCCCGGTGTTGGTCGACTCCGGTACACCCGCTATGCGGACGTTATTGCGGCGGGATCTCGCTTCCAACTCCTCAGACTTGTTTTTAATGACCTCCAGTACTCTGTCCATCTCCGAACATTTTTGTGTTGTGGTGCGTGACTCATCTTCTACAGCCGATATGCGCGTTTCAGCTTCTTCCATCCTTTCACCATGTTTATCCAGCTACGCAGCCATGTTGTCCACTCTTTGCGTGATGGAATCTAGTTTCCCGTGAACGTCCTGTAGGCTCTTGTGGATAGCTTTTAGCGTTTGCGCCAAGCCATTTTGTGAATCAGCTTCATTGTCCAGTTCAGTATCCGAAGGCGCGCTGGCCCCTTTCGCGTTTTTTCCGTGAATCAAATGCAAGCTTGGATTGTACTTTCTCTGGCTTCCCCATTTTTGCCAGCACACTGTATGCAGCGCGCGACTGGAATATTCCTTAACTCCTTGTGCGTGGTCAGGCAGTGCGGTTGGCACAATCGCAGTTAGTAGATTTATATGTTATGTAGTTCCACACCCCTGGGATGCTGCGCTCGGATATCTCTCTCCAATGTTAGGTGCCAACAATGCGGTGCGCGGTATCTCTACCAGTGGTCTCGCTTAGGGTGGGGTGCGCTTTGTCTGTCCTGATTCAAGCCATTGGCCCCAAGCAACGACCATGTGCCTATTTCTCTGCCACTCTTGACCCCGTAGCGAGATCCTTGCCTGCCTGCCTTCGAGCCGTAGCTGCCGCTGCTGTCTCTATCAGACAAAGTGAGGGGATCGTACTCTCGAATTCACTCACGGTGTTAGTACCCCACGCTGTTGACACCCTCCTGAACCAGACTAAGACTCAACACCTGACTAGTGCACGATTGACTGGGTACGAACTGACTCTGCTTGCACCCCACATCACGCTAAAAAGATGCACCACACTGAACCCAGCCACCTTACTGCCACTGCCCGACAACGATCCAGATGTCCCCCTATACATGACTGTGTGACCCTCACGGACGAACAGACTAGGAGTAGAGTCGACCTCCGAGACACTGCCTTCCCCAACCCCGATGGAGAGCTGTGGGTGGACGGTTCCTGCATCAGGCTCCCCGACGGCACCACCTCAGCTGCCTATGCAGTTACCACAGCCCGAACTGTAGTCGAAACCGCCCGTATCACGCAACGATCCGCACAGGCGGCAGAACTGATTGCCCTCACACGAGCATGCATCCTAGCAAAAGGAACAACAGCAAACATTTACACGGACAGCCAGTATGCCTTCAGGGTGGTTCATCATTTTGGGCTCCTATGGAAGGAGAGGGGATTTCTGACATCTCATGGCACACCCATCCTACACGGAGATCTAGTCTCCGCTCTGACTGAAGCAGTTCTCCTCCCCAAGCAACTGGCCGTAATCAAATGCCAAGCACACAGAAAGGTGACAGACATCATAGGACAGGGAAACGCACTGGCCGACATCACTGCTCGAACCACAGCCGAAAATAGGACGACGACTCACATGTACGTGACTAGGTCACAAGCTGAAAAATGGACGGACGCTAGGGAGACTATTAGGGACATCCAGATGGCCAGCTCACCACACGAATTGACTGAATGGGCACGGGTGGGATTGAAAGACGATGAAGGCTGCTGGCGGACAAAGGACACTAACAAATGGTTGCTACCCAACTCGTACCTGATCCCCATACTGACTATGGCTCACTCCCCTGCACACATAGGATCTGCCCCCATGACCGAACTTGTCTCCCGAGTTTGGCATAACGAGAGAATTGCAGGCTTAGCCAAGCGACTAGTCCAGCAATGTCTAGTCTGCCTGCAACACAACCCTGGGAAAGGAACTGTCGTACCCCGGGGAGGGTTCGGCGTCCCCAACCATCCATTTGAGGTCCTACAGATGGATTATATCCAGTTAGAAAGATGTCAAGGACTGAAGTATGTGCTTGTTGTTGTGTGCGCTTTTAGCAAGTGGGTGGAAGCCTACCCGACTTGTGACAACACTGCTATTGCCACTGCAAAGGTGCTACTGAAAGAGTTCTTCCCTCGCTACGGCCTCTGTCGTATTTTATGGAGTGACAATGGCCCCCACTTCGTAGCCGAAGTTATCCAGCTTATTCTAAAGGGGTTGGGGGTACGACAGAAGTTCCACGCAGTTTTCCACCCCCAATCTGCTGGACTGGTCGAGCGACACAACGCCACTCTGAAACTTAAGTTGGCAAAAATAGTGGCTACCACAGGCCTGAAATGGCCGGATGCTCTCCCCCTGGCACTACTGTCAATGCGTTCCACCCCCACCAAACACCACTTGACCCCTTACGAGGTCGTTTTTGGCCGACCCATGAGCATCTGGTCTGCGCCCAAACCGACATCTATTCACGACGTCCCGGACGTCCTAATGTCCGACTATCTGTATAACTTGACTAAAACACTGTCTGTTATTCATCATCAGGTGCTGCAGGCCATCCCCGATGCTTCCAGGGGCCCGAACACTCCATCCAGCCTGGTGACTTCATTCTAGTGAGGAATTTCCAGCGTGCGAAGAGTCTGGAACCCCGCTGGACGGGCCCCTGGCAAGTCTTGATCACCACCCGAACAGCTCTTCGAGTGGAGGGGAAGCGCAATTGGCTGCATGCACACCATTGCAAGAAGATCCCGCCGAATCTGACAACGACCGAAAACGTGACCACGCAAGAAGAGCTCCTGAACCAAGATCGACCATCTCTGAACTGCTACCCGGAAACAGACACGCTTGAACTGACAACATTTCCCGATCCCACTGTGCCATCCAGAGAGGGGTACAACCTACGACGAAAGGAGGGAGCTTCGGCTAAGTAGACCACTGACTAAGTTATATTCTCAGAGTGGTGACCTAACACTACTAAGGTTGCCAGGAGAGAAGCCAAACGAAGTCTGTGGTCCTGCCCGCTACCGAGCCCCTTGAAGATGATGGAAGCGCCCGATACGAAGATGATGGAAGCACCCGACTTGAAGATGATGGTAGCAACCGGATACCCAAAGACCCACTACCGCAACCCAAAGACTGACAAAATGCACAGCTCAAAGACTATTGCCTTCTTCATTACCCTTCTCTTCTGCCTCCTCCTCATGACCACCCTCTGGATCTTGGAAGAAGGTTCGCCAGCACATAAGACACTTCTAGCCACTGTACTACCTGTCACTGTGAAAGAACACCACTTGATCTCTCTTTCACCTCAACTCCGAGAAAGACGTAAGGAGTTCTGGAACAACTCCTTCGTACAACTGTTACACCAACACAACCTTGCCGCCAATGCCGCCAATTGCTGGATCTGTGGGTTGCTGCCACACGCCACCGGACACTCCATCCCATTCATTCCTTCGCCATTGTCTGTTGACGGCTCCTGCCTCGCCTGGCTGATTCTCCTGCAGGAGAGCTACAGAGATAGAGCAATCTCCAGCGAAACCATGTCTCACTTTTATCATGGGGCCTGGCCGAACGAAACAAAAAGAACAACTGCACCCTTTTGCCCTCTGACGTCCAACACCTCTGTTCACCTGGACATCCCAGCCAAAGAACGTGTTGAAATGCAGGTGTTCAACAACCCGGCCAGTCCTACCTTCTCCTACCTCCGGAAACGAACAGCCGCCACCCTGACTGTGGCCCTGTCTGTTGTCAATGTCTCGGGCCTTGTCTGCATCGAAGGCCTTGGGACACAATTTGTAGGTCGCAGTGCCTGCAGCACCATCAGAACCCTGGACTCTACTGACCCACCCTCTTTTGTCACCTCTCCAAACATGTACTTTGTCTGCGGTACGAAAGCCTACACCTGGCTCCCAAAGGGCTGGGGAGGTACCTGCTACATTGCCTTCATCCTTCCTCCGACCTATGTGGCATCTGCAAGCCACCACCGACAAAAACGAGAGAGAGACATCGACCAAGCCGACTCTGCCGGAGCACAGTTCCTAGACGCAATGAAGGGACTTGTTCCACTCTGGGGTCCAATGACAAACAGCCGTGCCATCCGACATTTGACCCAGGCCGTTGAAACAACCATGAACATTACAGCTGGCATCCTCTCAAATAACACAGCCGAGCTTCAAGCAGTCCGCTTGGTGGCTCTTCAGAACCGCCTTGTTCTAGATGTGGTTCTAGCAGATCGTGGAGGGGCATGCCGCATCATCGGGTCCAGCTGCTGCACCTACGTACCGGACAATTCGCCCTCAGTGTACAAAGCCATCGAACATCTCCACAGACTTTCCTCCGAGGTTCATCAGGAACAAGAAGTATGGTCGCTTGGGAGTTGGTTCTGGAGTACAATAAAAGACTGGGGGTGGAGGTTGTTTATGATTATCCTGATACCGATCGTTGTAATTTGTGGTTTTTGCCTAGGTATCCAATGCTTACCACCTTTGTGCTCACTTCTAGCAAACTGTATCTGCCGCAAGACTCTGGACTTTGAAACTGAGCGTATGAAGGCCTTGTACGACGTAGAGGTCCAAAATATACTGGGGATTGAGGTGGACTGACAAGCTGGCTAGATATGTTGAAAAGGGAGGACTGTTAAAATCTAGATTGCGACATCAACATTATCGGCGCCATCTTGCCCCCTTTTTTTGACTCATACGTGCGCGTGAGCAGCAGCCATTTTGTATGCCATGGCCTCTCTGCCCACTGCCGATAGCCAGCTTGTCTCTCCCCCTCACTCCCCGGCCTCGCAAGCATCCCCCCGCGCCCTGATAGCCCCTGCTCTCTCATACCTGAACCATAAAACTCCCCTCCAGCGCGACTCTGCCTCAGAAATGCATTCCGCTCCCGGCCAACACCTCCCCATCCTTTGATGAACCCCTTTCCTCTGTGCCCAATCGTCCTGCCCGTTCCCAGGGCGCCACCTGGCCCTGCGGACACCATTTATTGGCCCCCTTACAGTAAGCAGCTGCCCCGATTCAAAGGATCTCTGACTGATCAAAGCCCCCCCCCCACCCCATGAGATCCGATCAGACACACATTCCGGGAATCGACGGAATGTCCTGGTGTGCGATAGTCATCACCTACTGTGACCGGGGTGGGGACTTCTACTGTAAATATGTGTGGGAACAGGCCCAAAGTGAGGATTCCGAGGATGTCTTTCCGTACATCAAAGTATTGACAAGAATGTGTTTCATGTAATAAAGCAATAAACCTGTGTATAAGAGGCCAGGCCTCAAGGATGCGTTTAGAGCACCTCGAGAAGATACCCTGTTGTCTGATTTGATGTGTTCTGCTCCGTCGGAATAAACTCCTGTTTCCTGCCTTCCAGTCTCCAGCGCCTGCCTCTTTATTTGGTAACCTTGAGTTGGGCGAGAGGCGGCTAGCGCCGGGCAAACCTTGAAAAGGGGTAATCGACCTGATCTGCCTGACCCTTTTTCCACAAGTGTCCGTTTTCCCCTGAAGACGAGAAAAATTTCCAACTGTAAGGTGTGATTTCGAACAGAACAACACTGTATGATAGATACTCTTTGCTTTACGTTGCAAATTGATCCTAGTTCCAGTTAGTGTGAGAAACTCGATTCATGTTGAATACTGCATTATGGCTAATAACACACGAATGTCGCACTACGAGCGACGAAGACCATGCGCCTGGTTGTTGCAAGTATGATTTATCGTATATGCACATAATGATAACATCAAACCACAGGGTATTTTCTACTATGGTTAACAACACAAGACTTTACCATATTATGACTAAATGTCGCCACACGTTCGCTATCAACTAGGAACAACTCTCACTCAGATATTGTAATTCTCCTTCTTTAGACTCGCCACTGTATGTGACATATTGCACCCTTATGTAATAATTGTACATCTAACTCAGTTGTTAATTAGAGATTAGGAATAGCAATAACATGCTAGAATATACCCCCTAATGTGAATAATGCTTTGTACTAATCTTCTTGCATTATAGGTAAATTGAACCTTACGAAAACTGTGGGTAACTATATTTGTCCACTGAACACTGGACAAGTTGTGTGAGTAACTTTAATTGTGTTTTTTGTCCTGTTCTGTCCTGACGAATGCTCCATAGACCCGGCTGGGCATAGAGGAGCTGAAACATGTTGACGATAAAGTGATATGCATAGATCCAGTAACCTGATCTTACGGCATACCCATCTTTTTCAACCACAGACCACACCCCGTGTTAATTAAAATAGTCCTTAGGATGTGTATTTGTATTTTATCCTAACCTTCACTTTTCGGGGGTATCTGTGCACATCTCTGGACACTACTACGCAGCACCAGAGGTTGCCTCGGGTTTGAGGCTGGCATACAGCACATTCAGACAACCCGATGATAAATGCCACAACGTCTATGTGGGGCGGAAAAACGATATAAACCGCAACGTTAACAACATAGCGTTTATGAGGGTTGTCTGAACTAACCCTGTGTAACATAGTTACAAGTGTCCTGTCCTATCTGATTTTGGATATCTGACCAGGGGAATTGACCGGACACTATATTCCTCCTCCCTACTTTTGATTAAGAATACATTAAAAATATCACCTACTATTTGTGAAAAACTTGCTTTTCTACTGCATGTTAGTCCTTGTTTTACTTCGTTGAGTTAATTACTACTTCGGTCCATGAGATAGACCTTCGGAAAGACAACAGTAAAATAACAACTTCCATACCAGTGTGCAGGTAATCTATAATAGTCCTTTCTTTCTCACACATATTAGACTCCTGGAAAGACAGGATTAGTTCGACCTTTCAATCCCCAATCTCCAGTAATTTGGAAAGAATGCTCACATTCACTACTACCAATAACGTAATTATCATAGTTAGTTTTTGTTCTAAGCAAACATATTTTCTCCTTCGGAGCCCAGTCCAGGGACATTGCAGCGTATGTCTTGCCTTTCTCATAATCTCCTTGCCTAAAAGCCAGCGGAGTACCGGTGACTTCTGTTCAGCAGCCTTTCTTTGGAGACTTGCCCTTCTACCTTCTACCATTTCTATGAAGATTTTCTCTTCCACCCGTAACCTACAGGTCAAGTTATTCTTATAAGCATATTCTGCATCTAACGTTTTGTGATATGGAAGAACTCTCCCATATAGCGTGCATTTTTGCCACTTAAGACCTTATTAAACCCTTTAATCACCGGTATTTCTGAAAATACAAAATCTATGTTAGAGTAGTGGTACTCCAGTTTACCCGTTACGTAGAAGAGGTTGGTTAGTACACTGTAAGACACACCATACGTTAAAGGTAGGTGGTGATGGGTCACCCTCTCTGAGACAGACAAAGGTAATTGCATGCACATATAACAGTCACATAATTTCATGGTCTCTAGATACTCATATAATAACTTGGTGAACACATTTAACGAGAAATCACTAATTTATTTATCATGATAGGGAATACTTCCATCCAATGATTCTAGTTTAGTATTAGGTGTTTCATTAGTGACATCACACATTCTTTCTCTTGTTACATCATTAGTATTGTTTCCATCATTAGTTACCATTAGAATAGGTACAAGGACAGTTAGTAAGATCCACATGAATGTTTTTTTGATAACCAATTTTATTGATTTTAAATCACAACAAAGATACCACATAAATGTTAACATCAAAACACTACATAAGCAAGCTTTAATACATCTACGTTTTAGAATAGATTTTGGGCGTTCGGTCACTTCTGCGCTGGCCATTTATGAATCCTATATAAAAAATCCATCTAAATCTACGAGTGCTAATAAAAAATTCAGGACAAAATAATGGTGCAATCTTACACCTATTGGCTTTCTTCTTTACCCCCTTATTTTCTTTTCTTTTGGTCTTCTTAGTCATTCAGTTTTTCTTTAGTTAACAATTTTTCACCATTCGTTAGTTTCTCAAGAGTTCCTTTAAGGCTGTTGTAATTTGCTTTCATCAACGTTTTCAGTGGCAGAACTGTATTTTTCTTCACTTGGATTAGAACTTTCAATTTCTTCCTAAATAACATAGGTCCATTCAGGTGCCTTGTATTTTCTGCTTGGAATTCTCACTTTTCTGCTCTTTTGTACTAGTTCCTCTCACGACTCTTCTTGTTCTGTTTGACTTGAGACCTCATTACTTTGCTCTGGCCTTCTTCTTGACTTTCTTCTCACTAGGGTGTATTTGAGTCTTTTCATCCCACCTAGCCAATTATCACCTTTTCTTGGTTTCTTTGTTTGAACTACTTTTTCTCCTTATGTGTCTGGTTCACAAGTTCTTTTATTTGGCCTTTCCTTTATTTGTTCTTCTTCTTGATTTTCTGCAACTTCTGATTCTGCTGTCTTGACAATAACTTCTCTTTTAACCATGAATTCTCTTCCTTCTGGTTCAACATCAGTTTCACTGGTTTCTTGTTCAGCAGTGAACTCACTTGGCTCTTGATTAGCAGTGAACCCACTATCTTCTGGCTCAACAGCAGTCTTTTGAGATCTAGTATCTGGTGTCCACTTTACTTGAATTGTGCTCGTCTGTTCATCTTCTGCTTGATCATTAGAATCTGTCACTCTAGATCCATCAGCTTCACACACTTCAAGCACTGTTTTTTGTTCTTTTCTTATCAGTTGCTCTTCTTCTTTCCGTTCAAGTGGACCTAGGGCTCGTTTGGTATGGCTCTTGTGAATCCAATTTGGCAAACCACCACACTTCACTGCCGTTGTCGTCACCAGTATGATTTAATAGGGTCCGTGCCACCTGAGTTCTAAGCACGACTTCCTTATGCACTTATGTACCCATTTGCTTAGACTCAGATCATGAGCTTGTTTTGGCTATGTCGTAGTAGCATCTTCTCCAACCTGGTGAGACACAGAAAGTACCAGGTCCACCAATCCTCTGTAATAAACAAGTGCCAGATCATCAGACAAAGACATCAATGTGTTTGCTGGTATGTATGCTTGTCTCATTTCTCTTCCCATGAGGATCTCATGTGGACTCAATCCCGTCTCTTTGTAAGGTATTCTTCTTAGACTCATCAGTACAAGGGGTAAAGTGTCAGGCCATTTCAGTTAAGTGGATGCACACACCTTCCCTAACCTGGATTGTATAGTGCCATTGAGTTGCTCAACCACTCCAGATGCTTCTTTTCGGTAGACACAATGCAGCTTCTGCTCAATTTAAAATGCTGCACAAATCAGCCGATTTATCTCATTACTAATGTTCCTCTATCTGTCTCTAAAGTGACTGGAATTCCAAATCTAGGTATTAGTTCCTTCAAAAGCAGTTTAGCCACGGTAAGTCTGTCATTTATTCTCGTGGGATAGGCTTCTACCCAACGAGAGAACAAGCAGATAATGACTAGTACACACTTCAGCACATTACATGGGGAAAGCTCAATAAAATCAAGTTGGAGTCGGGTAAACGGTCCTCCTGCTCTCCCAATTCGTCGCCAACGAACAACTGTCTTTCTGGTGGATTCTGCTGCTGACATTTTATACACCTCTGCCAAAGGCTCTTTGCAATGACCCTGAACTTTGGGTTGTGCAATGACTGCTTGAAGAGTCTTATTGTTGCATTTCTTCTGACATGTGCAATTCCATGGTAAACCCTGGCCATGTGGGAAAGTAAGGAATTCGGTAACACTGGTCTCCCATCAAGACAGACCCTTAGTTCATATTCTGCTCTTTTGCTACAGCCTGTTTTGATCCATCTTTCTTTTTCCTCATCACTTGCATCTTCCTGCATCTGTCTAACTTCCTCCCAGGTTTCGAATGTGGCTGTAAACAAAAGATGAAAATGTGAAAATCAAGTACCACATGTTTTGCGTTGTGATGATTTGAAAACAAAAATGTTTCATGAATTGAATTGAAAATCAGAAAATTATATGTTCAATTGAATTATTATTTGCATTTTGTAAAAACGTTTAGATGCTCATAGAAGTAATAGGTTATGAATTAAAATAACTGAAGTTTCAGTTTGGTTTTGTGTTTACATTGATGAGTGTTGGATAACACACAGTGAACAGTGCGCAACTAGCTGAGAGTCTTTCTCACTTAAACTAGCATTTAGTCCCAGGCGTGACACACCTGATTAGTTGCAGCACCGATTATACAGGTTGAATATATTGTTTATAACGGAGTGCTCCTCACAAACCCATTAAACTTTACTGTAAACAAAAGATGGCATTTGGTATTTCCTCTTTCAATTGATCTGTTTAAAGCCATTGAATTTTGTGCACAAAAACATGCACTTTGGTCAGCATATCTTTTGCCCTTCGTCACATAATCATCTCCTGATTTATGTGTGGCACATTTGACCACTGCAATTCTTTTGGGCAACTGTAAAGCATCAAATAATTATTTTACAGTTTTGCCATTACGAATAGGAGAACCTGAAGAAGTCAGAAATTCCCTGTGCATCCATAGCTGTCCAAAATCATGGACAACCCTGAATCCGTATTGGCTATCAGTGAATATGGTTACTTTCAGGCTTTTGAAAATTTTGCACGCTCTAATTAGAGCTGTTAGCTCAGCAATTTGGGCAGAATGTATCCCCTTTATACAGGATGCTTCAAGCACTCCTTCTATGGTGCATACAGCTTAGGCAGTACATAGTTCACCCTTTCCATTTCTCAGACATGACCCATCCACAAATATCTCACAATCTGATTCTTCCACCGGAGCAATCTTTATGTCTCGCCTCGGTTTGGTGCACAGTTCTGTCACATCCAAACAATCATGATTCGCTTCTTCTCTCACTTCCTCACAACAAGAGTTTGGTAACAGGGTTTGCTGGATTCACCGTAGGGCACCTCACCACAGTCACATTCTCAGCACCCGGAACCACCCTTTCATACTTAGTCAGCCAACTAGAGGTAAAATACTGCGTATGCGTATAGTCAAAAGAATCTCAACTGCATGTGACACGTACACTGTGACTGGGTATCCCACCACAATTGGTTCACTTTGTTCCAGACTCATACAAGTAGCAGCTACTGCTTTCAAACATCCGGGCAATGCTGTAGCCATTGAATCCAAAGTAGCAGAAAAATATGCTACTGGACGTCGTGCCATTCCATTTTTCTGTGTTAGGACTGAGAGTGCACACCCATCTCTCTCACAACAGTACAACGCAAATTCCTAAGTATAATCAGGCATTCCCAATGCAGGTGCATGACACAGACTGCTTCTCAATTTTACAAAGGCTTCCATACTTTCATCATCCAAAGCAATTGATCTTCACATCCTTTCGTGTTAACCTCTGTAGAGGTTTTGCAATCAGTGAGATACCACTGATCTATTGCCTGCAATATCCAACCATTCCCAAAAACATTCGTACTTCTTTTTGTGTTTTGGGTGGACTCATCCGTTATGATCACCTTAATTCTTTCTGGGGTCACTTTTCGAACTCCTTTTTCTATTTTATGTCCTAGGTACTGGACTTTTTGTTTACAAAATTGTAGCTTTGCTGGGTACACTTTGTGTCCTCCTTCTGCTAAATGGTTCAATAGGGCAACTGTGTCCGTCACACATGCCTCTCGTGTCTTTGATGCCACCAGTAGGTCATCAATGTATTGAACCAAAACGGAATTTCCTGGCATGACTAAAGTCTCCAGACACTTTCTCAAGATGTGATTGAAGATTGAGGGACTCTCTGTATACCCTTGAGGAACTCGGCACCATGCCAAGACATGGTCTTCAAGCCGGAATGCAATTAAAGACTGGCTTTCTCAATGCAAAGGAATCGAGAAAAAGGCTTGGCACAAATCAATAACTGTGTACCATTCGGCATCACAGGGAATTTGCTAAAGAATCACGGCTGGATTTGGTACTTCTGGACAACAAGGTACTACAATTTTAATAATTTTACCTAAATCCTGCACTATTCTCTATTTCCCACTAGGCTTTTTGATACCTATGATAGGCATATTACAAGTACTGCTCATTATTTCCTTTCATATTCCTTGTTCAATCATTTGGTCAATCACAGGAGCGACTCCTGCAATTACTTCTGGCCTCATTTTATACTGAGGTGTGTTTGGGTATGCAGCACCATCGTTAACTGAAATCTGGATCGGATCTACATTTGTTACTAAGCCAATTTCCTTTCCTGAAAAATCCCACAAATCGGATCTCACTGCGTTTTTAATTCTTCAGGCCAACTCTCTACTGTAAGAAGTGAATACAATTCATCCACTTCTGTCCCTTGCTTTGCTAGCATCATTTTGAATTTGACATCCTCATCAGGTGTCTGAAATGCAATATCATCCGGCATACAATCGAGGGTGCAATTCATCTTGCATAGTAAATCTCTTCCCAAGAGATTTACGGGACTCGAGTCACATACCACAAACCAATGCATGTCTTTGAAGTTACCATTGTGAACTTCAATTGGATTTGTGACTGGCGTTCTAATATGCTTATTCGAGACTCCTACAACTTGGATAGTTTCTCCCGAGCGGGGTAGGTTTGTAATTTCTGCTGTTCTCACAGTAGAACGGGTAGCACCAGTGTCCACTAAAAATGTGATGTCATTCCATCCCACCTTTCCATCAAAAAATGGACCTGACTGACCTACTGCCAAGGATGCGCCAAGTACGCACTCCTCCTCCTCCCTCAGGCGCCACCATTGAGATGAGTCTGAATCATTCTCATTGCACTGCAACACTATTGTGGAACCGTTTGTACAGTTTGATTCTTACCAATCTGGTCACGTCCATGACATCCAGTACTCACATTGAACCTCTGAACTTGAGCATTCGCATTATTTGGCATGGGAACTTGTGGCACCTGTAACTGTTGGGTATCTATCTGCTGCTGTGGCTGTTGATTTACACCCACCTCGTTCTGCATCTGTGGAATTAAATTTTGATTTCCCCCAATAATCTTTTTAGTGGATCTACACGCATTTTTCCAATGTCCAAGCTTTCTGCACGCATGACAAGGACATTTCTTCATAGCTTCCTCTTGATTTATTCTTCCTCTTCCTTTCCCTCCACTAGTATTTGTCCCTTTTGACTCTGACCACCCATCTGATTACCAGTCTGAGAGCTATTATTTGCCTCTTGCTGTTCTGCCAGTTTCACCTGTGCCCACATCATTTTCTCTTTTAACTTTTTATGTTTCGATTCTATGTCATCACTACAATACTTGGCATACCTCAGAATTTCGTCTATCATTTTGCTCTGCCAGCAAATCAAATGCTGTTGACTCATATTACCGATATCTGGTTTTAGTTCAAACACGAAACGATACACAAAAAGTCACATATCTTTGTCTCCAATATTTTCAAACCCACTACACTGTTTGAATACCTGCAACAACCTTTCATAGTGGCATGTACTGACTCTTTCGGGTTCCTGGGTTGTTCTGTCAACTTTAACCCAATCTGTTTCCTTAGGGTACATTTTCCCTTTCAGAAACGTGATTACCTGATTATACTATTGTTGGACCTGGCCCTTTTGGCAGGTTCACAACACATGATAACAAGACACATGATGCATCAAAAACATTCAGAGGTGCCAGGAAGGAAAACACAACTCAATAGCGCAAAGACACATGATGCCTAAACATTCAGAGGTGCAAGGAAAAACCACACAATTGCGCAAAACCTTACATAAGCCACCATCTGTGGCAGTCCCTAGGCCAACTGGCCTTGTTGGGGCTAGGACGCCCTGTAGTCCAAACAGTCAGGGGCCTAAACGGTGCAGGTGCCCACTACTTGCTGGGCACCTGGGAACATCCCAAAACCTAAACGGTGCAGCTGCCCACTAATTGCTGGGCAGCTGTGAATCAACAAACTGCGCCAGGGCCCTCACTGGCCCTAGAACAAAAACTGCGCCAAGCTGGAGCCACACAGGCTCTGCAGATAACTTTGCCCCCTAAAAGCCCTCTCTGGGCTCGCAAAACAACCAGATAGGCAGTGAGCCTCTCGGGGCTCTAGAGCAAACATCTCGCAGGCAGGAGGGGGCGGGCACCGGCAATGTGCCCTGATGCCCACCCTAGCTAAAATGGCCCCCGGAGCCTATCTAGGCTCTCCAAACAAATGTGGCGCTTCTGAGCCTCTCGGGGCTCTGGAAACCAAAATCTCACAGGCAGGAGGGGGGCGGGCACCGGCAATGTGCCCCGGCGCCCCCCTAACTACAAATGGCCCAGGAGCCCTTCGGGGGCTCCAACACAACGAATATGCCCCCAGGGAGCCTTCTCAGGGCTCTACAACATTGGGGCGACCCGCTGCAAATCGGGGCCGCCCTGACTCTGTGCCTCTCAACCGGCACCAACAGCAGCTGCCCGGAGCCCCCCCAGCCCCTTCTACTCATCGGGCTGTTCGTTGGCGGGGCTCCTCGGGTCAGGCGTTGCGGGGATTCTCTGCTGGGGGGAAGCAGCTCCAGGGTGCCTCCTCCTTTCTCCGCCGGCGTCCTCTCCTTCCGGGGCTCCCACTGGTCATTGGAGCCCCGCAACACGGTGGCAATCTTCTTCTGGCGGCCCCGGGGCTCTCCCTCGCTCATGGGAGCCCCGGGCCGCAGCGACCCTCACTCGGCCAGCTTCTTCCGGCGGCAGTATCTCCGGTCTCCCTCTACACACGAGAGACCGGAAGACCAGGCAATCGCTTTCCACCACGCCGCACAGCTCACGGACCACGAGGAGGCAGGGTAGGCTCCCGACCTCCTCTCTCCACCACTTCCGGTTGTCTCTCTCGTCCCGCCCCCGGCCCGCCTGACTTCCGGTTCGGGCGCCGGGCGGCGGCAGGGACGATCTCGCCGCAATTTATGGGGGAAAACGCCGGGTGGGCACCGGCCATGGAAAATAAAGCGCTTCCAAGCGCTAAGGACAATGAGCAGAGCGCTACCAGCGTTATAATCAGAAATTAAGCGCTCCTAAGCGCTATTGTCCTAGTGAAGCGCTCACAGGCGCTAAAGAGAAGAAACACAGCGCTCCCAGCGCTAGAAGGACAATAAAGCACTCTCTCAGCGCTAGATGCAAATAAAGCGCTCCCTCAGTGCTACAGGAACAAGTCCAGCAAAGTCCTTAAGGAGTCCGGGACCTCAGCAGTCCAGGACATAAGGTGGAGCACAGCAGCTCCCAGAGAAGGAACGTCCATCAGGTGTCCAGGGGCTGGGCAGGGCCGAGGGATTCCCCTGGGCCCAAGCAGCAGCACGCCCCTGGCAGATTCAAGTCAGAAACAAGAACATTTTTGGAAGGGGACACAGCCCCTTCTTATACAGAGAAAAGTCTTTGAAGTCTTAAGGGTGCAGGCAGTGTGAGAACCAGCTAGAACTGGTTATAGGGACTTCCTTTCAGTAATAGGGACAGAGGTGACAGTCGCCCAGCGGGGAGGTGGAGCCAGCATTGTGGCAGGCAGGCACAGCCTCATTCACTCCTAAGTGCTATCTTCTCCCACTTCCCTGGCAGCAGATGCTGCCTTTCATCCACTGGCTGACTCAGGCAACCTCCTGGGGCTCCCCAGCCCCTGTCATCCTCAAACCAGACAGTCAATCCACAAGCAGGCCCAGGCACTCCTGGGACAGGCTCACCAGCCAATCACACGCCAGGCACAAATTACACAAATATGACAACTTCTAAAAGTGGCACTTCTAGACTAGACAGAATCATGCCGCTTTCACCATTACGCAGCATTCAATCTCACGAGTTCGCACTTATCAAACTCGACCCTGCACTCCCCACACATCAGGAACTACCATGGGCATAAATTGTCCCCATTCATTCCTATGGGAGGGCAGGTCACTCACCACACATACACAGAGAGCACAAGCACTTTACACTGTACCACAGTGAAAAAGTGCGCCAAGGCCTAAAATCACCAACACCAGGTTCCAGAAACAGGCTGTTTTCTTTCCTTGCACCTCTGAATGTATTTCTATGCTTCATGTGTTTCCTTTCCTTACACCTCTGAATGTTTTATGCATCATGTGCTTACCTTTTTCCCTACACCGCTGAATGTGTTTTTGATGCATCATGTGTAATGTGTTCTTGCTTCTACCCCTAAATGTATTTTATTCTTAGGTGGTTGTGTTTTGCTTAGTATAGTTTATACTAGAGAGGTTATGTGTCCATGCGTGATCTAGGCCTATGGTTATTAGTATTGCGTAGTGTGTACCTACCTTTACCAGTAGTTACTGGTTGTGATTTATAATTGTTATTTTGTGCTACAGTGATTTTATACCCTTTTATTCTAATTTCTGACAGTATTTCTATTTCTAAAAGTGTTGATTCTGACAGTGGCCCATGTGGCCCTGTCTTGTAAATAATCCCTTATGAATATTGCCCGTGCCAGTGGGCACAATGTACATGTGTGATTTCTATCTGATGTGGTTTTGACAATACAGAAGTTATTTTTACATAACCTTGTGTGGAGTTCCTTTTGTGGTGTGCCTAGGATGTTGTTGCTGTTGTGTGCTGGCGCAAATGCTTTACACATTGCCTCCGGTTTAGCCTTACTGCTCGTGCCAAGCTACCAAGGGGGTGAGCAGGGGTTATCTTGGCGTGTGACTCCCTTGCCCTGACTAGAATGGGGGTTTCTGCCTGGCTTTGGCGTCAGCCTTAGCCTATCAGAAATAGCCAGTTCTAACAACTATTTCATCAACTCGACAGATGGTGCACCTGTTTTTGAGTCTCTGGGATATTCTTCATTGGGCCAATCGACAGTGATTTTACAGTCTGTCCATAGATCTGCTGGAATGACAATCTCAAACAATCCATTTAAATCCTTTAACAAAACCTCTGAGACTTTTACAAACCTTTCTACTTATTTATACAATTCAACTGGTTTCTTTCTCAACCTGGGAAAATCATTTGTGAAGGAAAATATATCCCTATCTTGACGATGGAACATGAACATATCCACCACCGGGTACTTCTCTCATCGGACACACCCTTTCAACCTGTTCTGTCTATTTTAACGGAAACATAGATTTTCCTTTACTAGCTGCTTCTTCTTTCTTTTTTACCCATGTAATTTTCCGTCGATCTACATATACCCATTTCTGCAGGAATATTCATCAATTCTTTTATCGACAATCTTTTTCCAGACACATTCCAACTCTCTAGGTTCTTGTCAGTGAAAGCCAATCTGAATGATTTTTCTATGCCTACTCCATACTCACTAGTGGCTTCAGTTATTTTTTAATGTAAATTCTTTGCTCTCCAAGTAATGCTTTTACACATAAACAACAGTTCATCATCTCGATAAGTCCCTAACCTGTCTGGACTTACTGTCCCAATAATTAATTCCTCCAAATCTACTCTTTAATTGACTTACAATAATACTCTGTGGCTGTGGTTTCGGTTTTGTCATTTCTTTTATCCAATTATTGAATTCTCCTGGTGAAGGACCTGCTGAACTCCCTGCTACCGGAGTGACATTCAGTCCTATTTTCCTTGGGTCTAATTGTATACCTCTTTGAAGGGGCTCTGTTATTAACTCACTTACTGGTAGATGTAATAATGTGGTATTCTGATCGTTTTGACTATTCTTATTCAATGCTGTCACCACTCCACCTCTGCTCCCAATTCTCGGAACTGTCAATGAGTTTTTGGCAAAATCTGTCTTTCCCCATACAAAGGAACTACAGGACAAATTGTCACTGGTGTTGTCAATGCTTCCGCATTCAGGCTTAACTGATTTATTTTCTGAACCTGCTCCAGTCTTGCCTTATTCAACAAATTTGTTTCATTTTCTTTCACTACTCTGGCTATTTCGATAACCTGGGAGTCAGTTGGGTTCCCATCTGTGGAGCATTCAGGGTTATTTTCCTAAATGTTCTTCATTAGGCGGAGGTCTTTTAGTCTTCATATCCTCCAACAATTAATCATCAACGTAATCCGTATGAGGTGCACTACACACACGTATCTGCAGCTCACCACAGCCTCTCTAGAATAGATTATGTGCTGGTACCAGTGGCACAGGCCGCTACAGTTCGGGAGGTGCGACACCTGGGAAGAGGAATATCTGATCACTCTCCAATTTGGCTCAAGCTGGAAATCGGACGGTTGGTTGTAGGCAGAGAAGCCCCTATCAGCGCATGGCACTTGAAAGACCCCACCAACAAGAAGGAGAGTGTTAAAATCACAGAGAGATACTTCCAAGAAAATAGAGCCACGGTGGATTCGGCGCAGACTCTGTGGAAGGCATATTAAACCGTTATTCAGGGGGAGGTTTTATCCCTGGTTGCGGGGAAAAAAAGGCAAAGACAGGCAGACATAGAAAGGGCAGAGGCAGAAGTGACGAGGTTGGAGGAGGAGGTATCCAGGGCAACAACCCCTGAGGGTGTGCATCGATTAAAATTGAGGCAGGATGCTCACGCCAGAACCGCGCAGGTGCCTCCTGAGTGTGTGGGAACCTAATGATCTCACGAGACACGAACAGACATGGGTCACTTTGGGATGAAAAGAAAGGCATAACGATGGACCCTTCCTACTAGCAGCACCTGACTTCCTTTCTCCCCAACAAAATATATTCCCCTCAAATTACACTAGGGGGTTGTGTGCACACTGTCCAGCACCCACCGTTACTGTGCCTATTCCCTAAGGAATCAAAGTACAGATGAACAACCGCAAAGGTGCACCACACAAAGAAAAGATATTTCAATTGACATTATTAATGACGTTTTACAGAGAGATGATGTTTATCTTCAAAGAATCTTTATTTTCAATTGTAAAGCACCGTACAGCCGACGCGTTTCGTCCCAAAGAGGGACTTCTTCAGGGCTTTTTAATTGCAAATCAATACTTCCAGGGCGAATCTACAGATCAGAATTCTGGATGGCGCCTTTCCCAAAATCCGTTTCTTGATTAAAAACTTCAATTTGGTCTGGGCTGAATCTTTGTGAATATATAAACAGTAAAGGATGGAGGTAATGCGGAATTCATATGGAAATAAATCGGCTCGGTCACACAATCGAGATGAGTCTATAGATCATCAAAGTATTCTGTGATCTGTTTCAAAATTCCAGTGGATATAGTATCCTGTGTATCACTGGGAAGAGGATGTGGGCACTGCATTCCAGTAGGCCGTTCGTGATAAAACAGCCTGCACCCATCCACAGAGCCTTCGTCCTGCCGAAAAACCGCAAAGCCGATCTATGGGTCACTTTGGGACTCATAGTGGCGAAAAGCAACATTGCGCAACATTGGGGGGCAGTGGAGGTACCGTCACTAACAAAATGGTGTACAGATATGGACCTCATCATGTCAACGGAGAGAACAGTGTATATAACCCAGAAATGCCCCCAAAAATGGACTAAGATATGGGCTGCATGGAACACTTATAGAGGGGACATTTGTGAGCCGGTGCCAGAAATTGAGGATGATAGTACTGATGATGAATCTGAGGACTATTAAGGGAGTGGTGTCACAGATATTGAGTGATGTGCTAGTTAACAGTGACAGAGTTAGAGTACGATTTGCAGTAGACTTGATGTTGTGGTCCTTTAACATACTGCTACTATGTATGTATATATACTCCGATATATATGCTGTTGTTTGGCTGAAAAACAATAAAACAGATTTAAAAAAAAGAAAAAAAAATTGAGGCAGGATGAATATAGAGGCATAGCTAGGGACAAGGCTAGGGAGCTGAACGAGGAGACTCAAAGCAGGGTGTAAGAGCATGGGGATAAAGCCGGTAAACTGATAGCGTGGCTTGAAAAGGGAGAATGGGCCTCGAGGCTGGTGCCAGAATTGCAGGGCGAAAACACCATTACTGTCATAGACCCACAAGCTGTAGTGGACGAATTCTCGAAATACTATGGTGGGGTGTATACCTCGGCTGGGGTATACACTGAGCGGAAAACAGTGCAATGATTAAAGACATCCAGATGCCCACGCTGTCGGATGACATCCGGGAATACTTAGACTCTCCGTTTACAAATGATGAGGTGGCGCTGGCTATTAGAGGTGTGCATTCCGGGAAGGCCAAGGGCCCAAACGGAATTCCCATCAAGCTATACAAACTGAGTGCCAATAAACTAGCTCAGTTTGTTTGATCCATGTTTGAAGAGAGTAGGGTCAGCTCCCTTACGATCAGCGCGTGGCCAACATAGTGGTCATCCACAAAGCGGGGAAGCCCAAGACGCTCTGTTCAGGATCATCTCGTTGCTAAATGCTGAGCCTAAAGGGTTGGCGAAGTTGCTAGCAACGAGATTAGTCAAAGCCATCACCATGTTGATACACCTGGACCAGTCCGGCTTTATGCCACGTAGGAATACGGCCCTTCATTTACGCAGGTTGCACAGGATATTGGGTAAGACACCGACGATACAGGAGCCGGCAGTACTGATGTCATTGGACGCCACCATGGCTTTCGATAGGGTCGAGGGGCCCTACCTGTTCGCAGTTTTGGGGAAGATGGGTTTTGGACTGGAGTTTATTGATTGGGTACGCCTTCTGTACGCAAATCCCCTGGCTAGAGTGGTGGTAAATAATTGAAAATCGGCCGATTTTCTCCTTGGAAGGGGCACGAGACAGGGATGTCCCTTGTCCCCACTCCTATTCGCCATGGCCCTGGAGCCCTTGGCGGCATGGGTTAGGTGGGATTGATCAATTCGAGGCTTTCGATGGACATTGGAATGGGAGGACAACATTTCATTGTACGCTGATGATATCCTGCTTTACCTCACCAACCCAAGGGGAGCCCTGGATGTGCTTGCCATATTTGGGAGGTACTCCGGTTTTGCCATAAACTGGCCCTTCCCCGATTTCTCTACACACTCCAGAACGCAGTTGACCCGGTGGCTGCTTCCTACTTCAGGGAAATAGAAGCCCTCCAGAAACAGCTTCTCTGGAACTGTGCACCCCATATAGCATTTTCTAAACTCACTTTCCCCTGGTATGATGGGGGGTTAGGATTGCCGGATCTGCGGAAATGCTACTGGGCTTCTCAATTAGCAGTGGTGAACCATGCTATGTATGGGCCCCCTGGGGATCCCGGATATGCCATGGACCGTTGGCAGGTGCCGGGGGGGTGATTTCACCAGGGCACTCTACGCCAGACACCACCGGTTCCACCTTGCGGGACCAACAACGCACGCTGTACAGGTGTGCATGCGGCAAATAGGCATCTCAAGTGGGAGGGGAAGCTTACCCTAGCTACCCTCGGAGAAGCTGGGGAGTTTATGGAGGTCCAAGGGATTTGACAAATGGGACCTTATTGGGATCACACAGATCAAAGATATTTGGGGGAAGGGCACAGTACACGCTGTTAGTTCTCTTAAGGAACAGTATCGTCTTCATGACAATGAGCAATATCGCGACTTTCAGGTTAGGCATTCACTACTCACGCATATTCCCAGAGACACAATGCCTCCTGAGGACTCCCCACTTGAAAACCGAGTGCTGGACGGCCATCTCATTAATACATAAAAAGTTTATAAATTGCATGGAGGACCCACTAGTACTTGTCAGGTCTCACTGGACTGCAGATGGGGTCAAGATGGATGATGAAGATTGGCGTGAGGCGTTTACCTCGCCACGGATTTGAACACACATAGGAGACAATGGGTTAGGTTGGCATGTATGTTAGCGAAGCGTAATATTGCTCAACTGTGGGGAGCTAGCCAGCCGCCCCGGGTCAGGAAATGGGTGGAAGATTTAGACTGGTGTATATTTAGGGGAGGTCAGTGTACGTGGCAAGGGGTTGTCCCGAGAAGTGGGGAAAGGTCTGGGGGGACTGGAATCAAAACGGTTGAGATATCTGTATGCCCCCGATGCGTGTGGAAGAAGTGGAGGTGCATGAGTCCCCTTGATCCACTATCTATATATTGTACTTAGTATCTTGAATGATATGGAATTGTAACTATGGCAATTATGAAAGCGTTTAATGTCACCTGATGTTTTTCATTGTTGGTTGTTATTAAAAAGATTTTTTATTTTTTTTAAAACTGGACACAACCCTTCGACCACCACATTTCTCCTCAATCTTTTTAGCTTATCTTCCCTACTTTCAAACGGATATCCATGTCTCCAACTCCTGTATCTTCCATTACCTCCTCTATATTTCTCTCTTTCAAATGCCTCAACTTCCCATTCTTCCAATGCTTTCTACTGGATCAATCTTGGATTTGGTTCTGATGCATTCATTCAGTATCTCAGATTCTGCAATATCCTTACATTAAACGTACCATGCTGTGGAAAAGCTATGACACCATCGTCCTTTGTATACTCAACCCAATTGTCTTACCACAGATACGTATGATAGCCTCTCTCCAAAATCATATAAGAAGCAGGAGTTTTCGGGGGCGGAATAGGAATTCCCTCTCTAGTCACAATCGGTTTGTCCTCATTGAAAAAATTCTTTAACAGCCTCATTTTCTAATCTTTTACACTACTGTAACTTTCTGAAACAAACAAAGAATCTTTCTGTAATTCTATTTATTCAGTTCTCGTGGTTTACCAGCACGACTCACACCAATCAACCAATCAGAGCACTTCAACGTAAGCAAAGCCTCAACCAATGCTAGCTTTGCTCACACTAACCAACCAATCATCAATCAATTATTTCCTGCTGCCTGACCAATGCCAGTGCAGCCTTTTCTGATGAAAGTATTACTCCTTCTACTGACCGTCCCTAGACACGAAATAAGACGGCAATATTTTCTTAATCAAAATCTTCTGTTACTAACAACACAAAAACAATGCTACCTTGTCTGTTCCACTAAATAAAGAGATAGTTTTCACCTTTTCTGAGAGTTTCCTTCACTACGAGTCCTAATAACGACTAGCATTATTTTACTCTTCACACAAGCTCCAGGTGGACCTATTCCTCCTCTAGGGGTAAGGCCAAGATTTCACAAGAGGTGTTTTTGGGGTCTTGTTACTTTCCTGGGGATAAGGCTACAGTTTCGGGAGCGGACCCTCCGCTATTTCCGTCACTCCACTTAAATACAAAATTTCCCTAGTATAACACCTACAGTCCTCTGTAGCTTTTAGGTATTATTACAATAGACAAAGTATTTCTGCAGTGTTGCTTCATTACCACACTCTTCTTCTGCCTACTTCAGGTGAAATTCCATTCCCGGGATTCCTCAGGTATCTCGGTACCTGAACTTCCAGACAACATAAAACGGAACGCTAACTTTTCATGTTATTACATATAATCAATAACAAACTAATCAATAATTAAACCATCCTCTGCTACCAGGAAACTGATCCAGAGCGCGGTCAATACCTGATCAGGAATCAGTACTCAATTCGCACATTTACAATAGCCCATACACATTCACCCAGAATCCCTGATGCGCTGGGGTCAATTTGTTTTGTTCATTGTCTTTTCTTTTCTTCGAATCATATAAAGCATCATTAGAATACCTATCAATTCAATTGATCAACTTTACTTCTATCTGGTCGATTGACCAATTAGTTGAATAGTTGATGATAATGATTATCGTTCCGAAATTAACCCAACAGTTAACTAAATAACCACAGACACTCTGTAAAGTTAAGAAGCTTTATCTTAATAAATGTGGTTTGCTCAATGCATACAGTCACAAATGTAGATAATGAAACCCACAAAGAAAGCAATACACATCAGCAACATAAATGAAATACAAACTCATAATTTATAAATCAATGACATTATGCATGAAGGAGTGGATAGATTAAGAGACAGCATTTTCAGCAAAATCAACATGCCAAAACTGAATTCACCTAATGGAGGTGATAGATGAAGAGACAATAGTTTCATCTAAAATAATTTGTCCAATATATCAAATGGAGTGGATAGGTAGAGAGACAAAAGATTCAGGAATAAAAAACGTTTGCAAACAATTTGCATGTATGAATCAGAGACGGAATACAAACCTATTGGTTTGTCTGAAACCACCCCCTCGGCCTTGGAGATGATGGGGTTCCCTGAAATAGGATCAGGGAACAAAGAGTAATAGAACAGGAACAGCACAGGTCAAATACAGGTAGGTCTCTCTGCAAACCGACCAACAGCGACGCATCTCCTCTCTTTCTCTCTTGTTAGCCTAAGCGCAAACCACACCCCTAAAGGCACCCCAGTTATACCCTCAAACTTACATGTCCATCCCACATAAACTGAAACATTTCTAAAATCTAAGCAAATGATTGGTGGACTTTGGGGGTGGCTCAGTCACAACGTGGTAACTTCATGTACATTTTAGCCAATGTATTGCTCATTTCGCTTTCTCACAGTTCAAATCCTTAACACTTGCTCACATTTCGTTCATCAGATAATTTTATAGAGTTGTATTCATTAAAATAGACAACATCCGCAGAACATGACTCCGGTCCCAGGGTCGACTCCATTCTTTGGCAGATGAACGTCATGGTGGTCTTCAACTCGGGCAATATTTCTGCTGAGCACAGCGTGTTTGTCTTGCTTCTGACAGAGCGGATACACTCCTCGGCTTCCCCTCCCACTTTTAGCTAACATAACAAAGATGGCACCTTTTCCAGCACACTAAAGCAAATGAAATATGAACATTAATTAATTATGTGATAATTAAACCTTCACTATTTACAACCCACCTTTGCACTATTCCTTGTTGAAGTTACCTAGCATAAGCTTTAAGCGCAAAGCAGCATTGTTTATTGTTGGAAAGAAAAATGCAGCATTACAACTATGAAATGCAAATGCGGCCTAGTTATGCATTTTATTTTCGTTTTCTTCAAAGCATACTGCAAAAACATTTTTAGTTTCTTTCATATATTATTTCATACTAGTGCATACAAGTTCAAAGCTATTTCCCACGTGTTTGTGTTAGGTGCACGGTTGTTCACTTACTACTTATTGTTAGTACATATTATGGGGGTTGTTAGAAAGGCGGTCCCCGGGGCGGCAGAAGATGTCTGACTGACCACCCCTAGACCCACCTCTCCTTCGGGAGATGGCCGAGCGTTTGTCGAGAGGCCTCCTGGGAGAGGCTCCTCTCCTAGAATCGTAACAGCAGAGCAATCTCACCACTACAAAGGTACACCACACTAAAGGATAACTTCTTAGGGTCTTTATCAACAATAAAGATTGGTTCTCTCGACAATATGTACAAGCGGATCGAGAGATCCTTAAAGTCTCGGTACTGGGGGGAAAGGGGTAGCGGGACAGTCTTAGTACCAGCCTGGTACGGGGATACCCTGCGCACAGCTCTCAATCTTCGAGCCGGGGGGTTCCGCAAGGACGAGCCGCGGCAGCGCCAGCAGGACTCCGAAGATGGTTTCAGTGAGGTTGGGCCGCGGCAGCGCCAGCAGGACTCCAAAGATGGTTACAGCGAGGTTGGGCCGCGGCAGCGCCAGCAGGACTCCGAAGATGGTTTCAGCGAGGTTGGGCCGCGGCAGCACCAGCAGGACTCCAAAGATAGTTTCAGCGTGGTTGGGCCGCGGCAGCGCCAGCAGGACTCCAAAGATGGTTTCAGCGGGGTTGGGCCGTGGCAGCGCCAACAGGACTCCAAAGATGGTTTCAGCGAGGTGGGGCCGCGGCAGCGCCAGCAGGACTCCAAAGATGGTTTCAGCGATCAGGGCAGGGAGTTTTTCTCGGGGTCAGCCGCGACAGCGTCAGCAGGGCTCTCGACTCCAGGATACAACTCCTGACCTATTCCAGAGCTGCCCCAGATATAGGTCTGAGTCCTTTGATGTCCGGACTCTCGCGCTTGGGGGTCAGAGGGGCCGGGATGAGGGTGTCCAGACACCCAGCAGGGGGGTGGAGCCAGCGCCCAGGGAGTCCGGAGGGCGATCAAAACCAGGCGTCCGGGGACGGCTGGAGGGCCATCGAAACTCTCCTCCTCCTTGATTCGTCGAGTGGCCGTTTTTACCCCCTGGTCGGATCTTGGTGCCTCGATGTCGGGGCTTCGCTGGGGCCGTGGCCGAGGTCGGGCTGAGGCCACGTGGTCGTGACGTGGAAGGCCCAAGATGGAGTCGGGCCTGAGATGGCGGGCCCGGTTAGGGGCCAGACCAGCAGAGTAGGGGTCGCCGGGGTCCTGAGGGGGAGAGCTGGGGGTCGCCCGGAGTGGCGGCTCTTGTTGAGGGTTGGAGAGGGAGGTTCGTCGAGGAGGCCAGGGGTCGTTGCTGTCCAGGGCCCGCCATGCGGGGAGAAGCGGGACCACGCCACGAGGCCGGGTCCAACACACGTCCCCCCAGCTGAAGGCGGGGAGAGTCTCCCATTTCCTTGGGGGTTCTCCTCGTCGAGGCGGGAGAAGCGTGACAGGCCGTCGGCGTTGGCGTGGTCATTGCCGGGACGGTGTTCCACATGAAGTCCATCCATTGCAGGGAGATGGACCATCGCAGCAACTTTGGGTTCTCTCCTTGCATCTACATCAACCACCGCAAGGGCCGGTGGTCAGTTTGCACCCGGAAGTGGGTGCCGAAGAGATAGGGTCGGAGTTTCTTGAGGGCCCACACCACGGCGAAGGCCTCTCGTTCAATGGTGCTCCAGCGTTGTTCTCGGGCCAGCAGACATCGGCTGATGAAGGCCACGGGCTGGTCAACTCCTTCTGCGTTGAGTTGGGAAAGGACCGCCCCGACACCATGCTCCGAGGCATCTGTCTGTACTATGAATTCCCGGCTGTAGTCGGGGGCTTGGAGCACGGGGGCGGTACACATCGCTGTTTTTAGGGTCTCAAAGGCTGCCTGACACTCGGGCGTCCACTGCAACTTCTGGGGCTGTCTCTTGGACGTGAGTTCGGTGAGGGGGCCAACAATGCTCCCATAGTCCTTCACGAAGCGCCGGTAATACCCAGTGAGCCCCAGGAAGGCTCTGACTGCTGTCTGGGTGACTGGTGGCTCCCAGGCCATAATGGTGTCGATCTTGGGTTGGAGGGGAGCCACATGGCCACTCCCCACTTGGTGTCCCAGATAGTTCACGGAACCTTGGCCTATCTGGCACTTGCTTGCTTTTATTGTCAGTCCGGCCCGTCTGAGGGCCATCAGGACCTCCCAGAGGTGCTCGAGGTGCTCGGCCCAGTGGAGGCTGTACACCGCAATATCGTCCAGATAGGCGGCGCTGAACCCTTCTAGCCCCGCCAGCACCTTATTCACCAGCCTCTGGAACGTTGCAGGGGCGTTCTTCATCCCGATGGGCATCACCCTGAAGTGGTAGTGGCCATCTGGGGTTGAGAAAGCGGAGCGCTCTTGGGCGCCCGGGGTGAGTCCGATCTGCAGTAGCCGGATGTTAGGTCGAATGTGCTCAGGTAGCGGGCCGCCCCAGGCGGTCGATCAGTTCATCGGCCCGGGGGATGGGTTGAGCACCGGTCCGGGTGACGGCGTTCAACCCCCGGTAGTCTACACAAAATCGCAGTTCGGGAGTGGCGCCAGGAGCGGCGACTTTGGGGACCAGGACGACCGGACTGGCCCACGGACTGTCGGAGGGTTCGACTACCCCCAGAGCCTACATCTTGGAGACCTCCGATTGGATGCAGGTCCGGACTCGGTCGGGAACTCTGTAGGCCCGGTGTTGCACAGGCGGGCTGTCCCCGGTGTCGACATCGTGGACGCACCACTGGGTGACTCCGGGGGTGAGCGAAAACAAGTCTGTGAACTGACCCAGCAGTTTTTGGCAGTCCTGGCGCTGTTCTGGGGTCAGGGCGGAGGAGAGGGTGACCCCCTCGACGGAGCCATCTTGCTCGGAGGTGCCTAGGAGTTCCGGTAGGGGCTCGGAGTCGTCTTCGTCCCCGCCATCCGTAGCCATCAGCAGGCTGAGTTCGGTCCTGACAAAGTGAGGCTTGAGCCGGTTGGTGTGGAGGACCCGGAGGGGGTTCCTGGGGGATTTCATGTCCACTAGGTAAGTAACAGGACTCTTACGCTCCACCACCTTGAAGGGCCCAGTCCATTTGTCCTGGAGGGCACAGGGTTCGACCGGGGACATGACCCAGACCTGTTGGCCCGGTTCGAACTCAATGGAAGAGGCGTTTTGGTCATACCAGCGTTTCATCTCCTCCTGGCTGGCCTCGAGGTTGGCTTCGGCAAGTTCCCGGAACTTCCGAGTTTGATTTCGGAGGGTCAGGAGGTATCGGTAGATGTCGGGGGGAGCATCTTTGACTGCAGCCTCCCAGCCTTCTTTGACCAGGCTGAGGGGACCCCGGACAGGCTGTCTGTACAATAGTTCGAAGGGGCTGAACCCCAGGAACTTCTGAGGGACTTCCCGATAGGCGAAGAGGAGGCAGGGCAGAAGCACGTCCCATTGGCGTCGCAAGGGCTCCTCCAGGCCCATGATCATCCCTTTGAGAGTTCTGTTGAAGCGCTCCACCAAACCATTCCCTTGGGGGTGGTAGGGGGTCGTGAATTTATACGTGACCCCGTACTGTTGCCACAGGGACTTCATGTATCGGGAAATAAAGTTCGTACCCCGGTCACTGACGACCTCTCGAGGAAAGCACACCCGAGAGAAGATCCCCATCAGCGCCCGGCCCACCACGGGGGCCGTCACAGTCCGGAGGTGGATGGCTTCGGGATAGCGGGTGGCATGGTCTACCAGGACGAGAATAAACCGGTGTCCTTGGGAGGTGCGAGGTTCCAGAGGCCCCACAATGTCTATTCCCACCCGCTCGAAAGGGGTGTTGACGACTGGGAAGGGTTGGAGGGGGGCCTTGCGCTTCCCTCCACTCTTCCCGCTGGCTTGGCAGGTGGGGCACGTCCGGCAGTGATTGTGCACATCGGTTCTCATTTTTGGCCAGTAGAAATGGGTTACCAGGCGGCTGTATGTTTTGTCCTGCCCCAGGTGCCCGGCGAGGGGCACATCGTGTGCCAGGTTCAGGAGGAAGTCTCTGAATCGGAGGGGGACCACCAGCACCCGGCCGGCCCCCAGTTCGGCAATCTTTTGTTCGCTGTAGAGGAGATCATGATCCCAATAGACCCAGTGGGACGCCGACGGCTCTCCGGCGGCTTGAGTGGCGGCTTGCTGTCGAATTCCCTCGATGGAGGGACAGGTTTTCTGCTCCTGCCGGAACTGTTCTCGGATGGGGCCACCTTCTTGACGCCATTGGGCTAGTTCCGGGAGGTTGCCGAGCTCAGCTACTTCTTCACTGTTGGGCCCCGGTGGGTCGGGCTCCGGATCGGTGTCTTCGGATACGGCGGGCGGCGGAGGCGCGGGCCACTCCGGTTCTTCAGTCGGGGTGGTGGCCCGGGCGGCCATGGATCGGGTGGTCGCACAGACCCACTCGAGAAGGCCTAGCATCCCCAGATGCTCTCTCCGCTCGACGTGGGCCCAGGGGGAACTTTCCAGGTCGTTCCCAAGGAGGCAGTCCATGGGGGCATCGTCCCGGACGGTCACTTTCAGTAGGCCTGACACCCCCCCCCACTCGAAGGGGATGCGGGCCATCTTGCACAGGCTCTCGGAATTGTCCGCCGACCATACTGGGCACAGCATATTGGACAGGATTTGGTCAGGGGTCACCAAGTGGCCTCGGACGGCCATTACGCTGGCTCCGGTGTCGCAGAGGGCCTCAGCCCGGTGTCCATTAATGGTGACCCATTGGCGGTACTTTTGAGTGTTGCCCGGGATCGGGGCCCGGGGGATCATGTCTCTTTCGCCTAGACATACCAGGGACATAGCGGCGGGCTCCCCCTCGGTCTGGTCGTGGTCGTAGCTTTCTTCTTCGCCCCTCTCTTCTCCCAGGGCGGCGGCAGCGATCTGGCGATTTGGAGGACCGGTGGGGCCGGGTCGTTGGTTCATCGGGCAGAGGGGATCATTGGCATAGTGACCGGGCCGCTGGCATCTGTGACAGGTAACGTTCGGGCGGGGCCCTGGCCGTGCTGGGGGGGTCCCTCTTCTGGCCAGGGACGGTGAAGTGGGGGTCGGGAGCGGTCCCGCGGGGGAGTCCCTGGTCCTGGTCTGGCCTCCTCCGCCGCCCCGCAGGCAGTGGTTCCCCGGGGGACCTCGGCCGTAGTCTCAAATCGGGATCCGGGGGACCCGGGTGCTCACCCATCGATCGGCATCGATGGCGAGTTTACGTGGCTCGGTCAGCTTGCTGTCTAGGAGATGCTGCCTGAGTTCGATAAAACAGTTGTTGGAGAGGTGCTCCCAAACAATGAGGTTGAACAGCTGCTCGTAGGTGGAGACCTGGCTGCCTTTGATCCACCCCTCTAGAGCTCTACTATAGAAGTTCACGTACTCCACCCATGTAGTCCCGGGGAGTTTCTTACAGTCTCGGAATTGCTGCCGGTACATCTCAGGGGTGAGTCCATAGCGAGTAAGGAGGGCGGCTTCCATATGTTCGTACGAGGTCATCTCGGCGTCGGGGAGCTCTAGCAGGGCGTCTCTCCCTTCGTTGACGAACTTCCCCCATAAGCCGGCACCCCAGTCTTTTTGGGGTACTCGATGAGAGGCCATGGCTACTTCGTAGGCCTTAAACCATTGTTGGATGTCGTCGTTTTTATAGTATTCTCTGAAGACATCTTTGGGGATGTGGACCTTCGTGTCCGCAGGCGGAGGCGGGCCCCGGTTCCCGGAGGCGCTGGCCTCACCATTTTTGGCCTTGATCTCAAGTTCTTTCAAGCCACGCTCGTGCTCGAACGTGAGCTTCTTCTCCTCTAAGTCTCTCTGTTTCCGTTTCTCCTCCAATTCTCACTGCAGCCGTAGTTGCTCAAGGGCTATCTTCTTCTCGGCTAGCTGCAGTTCTCCGTCCAGACGGAGTCGGGCGAGCTCCAATTCTCTTACAACCGTTCTTTCTGGAACTCTGCGGTCGGTCTGGTTTCTTTGGTAGTCATGGTCACGGTGTGTTTCGGTCAGTAGTGGGCGAGTCACTCTCTGTACGATTTGCGTTGGCTCGGATCCCACCGCCTGCCACCAATGTTAGAAAGGCGGTCCCCGGGGTGGCAGAAGATGTCTGACTGACCACCCCTAGACCCACCTCTCCTTCGGAAGATGGCCGAGCATTTATCGAGAGGCCTCCTGGGAGAGGCTCCTCTCCTAGAATCGTAACAGCAGAGCAATCTCACCACTACAAAGGTACACCACACCAAAGGATAACTTCTTAGGGTCTTTATCAACAATAAAGATTGGTTCTCTCGACAATATGTACAAGCGGATCGAGGGATCCTTAAAGTCTCGGTACTGGGGGGAAAGGGGTTGCGGGACAGTCTTAGTACCAGCCTGGTACGGGGATACCCTGTGCACAGCTCTCAATCCTCGAGCCGGGGGGTTCCGCAAGGACGAGCCGCGGCAGCGCCAGCAGGACTCCGAAGCTGGTTTCAGTGAGGTTGGGCAGCGGCAGCGCCAGCAGGACTCCAAAGATGGTTTCAGCGAGGTTGGGCCGCGGCAGCGCCAGCAGGACTCCAAAGATGGTTTCAGGGCAAGGTTGGGCCGCGGCAGCACCAGCAGGACTCCAAAGATAGTTTCAGCCAGGTTGGGCCGCGGCAGCGCCAGCAGGACTCCAAAGATGGTTTCAGCGAGGTTGGGCCGTGGCAGCGCCAGCAGGACTCCAAAGATGGTTTCAGCGAGGTGGGGCCGCGGCAGCGCCAGCAGGACTCCAAAGATGGTTTCAGCGAGGTTGGGCCGCGGCAGTGCCAGCAGGACTCCAAAGATGGTTTCAGCGAGGTGGGGCCGCGGCAGTGCCAGCAGGACTTCAAAGATGGTTTCAGCGATCAGGGCAGGGAGTTTTTCTCGGGGTCAGCCGCAACAGCGTCAGCAGGGCTCTCGACTCCAGGATACAACTGCTGACCTATTCCAGAGCTGCCCCAGATATAGGTCTGGAGTCCTTTGATGTCCGGACCCTCGTGCTTGGGGGTCAGAGGGGCCGGGATGAGGGTGTCCAGACACCCAGCAGGGGGGTGGAGCCAGTGCCCAGGGAGTCCAGAGGGGGATCAAAACTAGGCGTCCGGGGACGGCTGGAGGGCCATCGAAACTCTCCTCCTCCTTGACTCGTCGAGTGGCCGTTTTTACCCCCTGGTCGGATCTTGGTGCCTCGATGTCGGGGCTTCGCTGGGGCCGCGGCCGAGGTTGGGCCGAGGCCACGTGGTCGTGACGTGGAAGGCCCAAGATGGAGTCGGGCCTGAGATGGCGGGCCCGGTTAGGGGCCAGACCAGCAGAGTAGGGGTCGCCGGGGTCCTGAGGGAGAGAGCTGGGGGTCACCCGGAGTGGCGGCTCTCGTTGAGGGTTGGAGAGGGAGGTTCGTCGAGGAGGCCAGGGGTCGTTGCTGTCCATGGCCCGCCATGCGGGGAGAAGCGGGACCACGCCACGAGGCCGGGTCCAAAAGGGGTATTTAATTCAAGCAGATTTCTTTTTTGAAACCCTGCTCCATCACCAACATAGGTATTTTGGTGCTAGATTGCGATAATTAAAACAGAGTAAAGCTAGTATAGAAGTTCTAATTTGCAGAAGTTGTAAGTTTTCAAATTTACATGAAAGCTAAGTAAGACTGACTGCTTTTGATATGTAGTGGGAAAGTATTCTAAAGATGAGACCCCAGGTAGCAGAAGGCCAGCCTATCTGAAGGGGCAGGGGGAGGTTAAGGAAATGGGGCGAGAAAAGTCACTTGACAGCACAATGCAGAAATACATTGTTTCACCAGTAGCCAGTGGAGCAAACCCTCAACTGTGTTCTTGGGTCAAATTTTTGCAGCTTGCCCACTACCTGCACTACAAAGTTCTGGATCCTCTGATGTTTTTCCAGTGAGGAATGGGAAAGGCCCGTTTTGTCCCGTTCACATACTCTCTTTGGTAGTGGTTAACTTCTTGAAATTTGAGCAGAATGTGTTACGTGGTGAATGCTATAAAAAGGATATGCGTGTGGAAATAAAAATAAATGAAAGACTATGAAACAAGACTTGTGAAGCTCTGTAGCCATCTCGTAAGGCATCCCGGAGCTGGGAAAATGGGTACCCAAATAGGCAGAACGCAGTAGATTGCAGCACGGCTGTTAATAGCCAGGTCTCCAGGCGGATACGTTTGCAGTAGATATCGAGCACTTAGGTGTTCGACAGCTTAACAGTGACAAAGGAAAAGGTTTGATCTTCTCGTTGGGCTCAGTGTGTGAACAGAATTTTTAGGAGGTGATGGACGAAGTCTGGAGGAGGCGAGTTGTCCTACATCTCTCATAGCTGAACTGGAGGAAGATGGGGCTCAAACCTCTGTGTGGGATATTGAAAAATGAAAATGTTTTGAACATGATACTCTTTGTAACTTGCAATCAGTGGATATCAGAATTATGGACCAGCCCCTACACAATAAGGTGAATAAACCTAGCCGCCATTTTCTAAATCATTGTCAGTTGTGCCAGGAGATAATTGGACATACCCAGGTACACAGAAGTGGTTTTGCTAACAAATTGCCACTACCTTGATCACCAACTTGCAGAAGTAAAGGAGGTAGAGTGTTGCTGAGCTACCTCAGACATTTCGGGAATAAAACACATTTCGGAAACCAGTTTATTGTTTAAGCCTTAGACAAAAAATATAATGGAGGCCAAGGTTATCAATATGCTTTGAACTGAAGGGGATAGGTGATGAAACTCTAGAGGCGAATAACCTGATGTTAAATATCAGACATGAGAGGATTGCCTCCTCTGTTTTGATATGTTTTTGCTTGATTTATGCTTTGGGCACTGTGCCACTGCTAATCAGTGCCACTGTGCAAGTGCTCCCTATGTTAAATTAATGTACTAATTAGAGGAGAGAAGAGGATGTATCCAAGACCAGAGCTTCGGTCTTCTCACTGTTGAGTTTAAGAGAATTCAGGCTAATTCAGGCTCATCAACTCGGCAAAGCCAGCGAGACAATCATGAAAAGAGGAGGCAATCCATCAAAATGGAAGGGAGACTCACGCCAATGATGTCAGGTCTAACAAGAACTGATTGCCTCTTCATATAAAGGGCCTTGTGCGCAAGACTCCAGGTCCCGTATTACAAATAGAGTGCACTTATATGTAGGTGCACCGGTTGCAAACAGGAAGAGAGGGTCTATTACAATCAACACGCCGTCCCCAGGGGACTACATGTAAAACGGTCCTGGTGGGGTTTTTATGTGAAGCTCATAGATGTAAGTCATGGCCAGGGAGACGCGGTCCCGTCTCCAGAGACCTAGCGCAAACCTGGCAGCTCTACAAAAAGGGAGCTGTCATGTAGGTCCAAATAAACAGCATTATCATAATCTAGATGCTCCGAGATAAAAGATTTCAAGACTTTCCCATAGAAAGTCACGCAACAATGCTAAGTCTCTGGCATATGGAAGAAATACTTAACGGTATCTATCTGTCACACTCTTGTTTCGTTTTGTAATGCCAGTAAAAAGTGACTGGTCATTTTCTAAGGATGGTGGCAGATGGAAACAACGCATTCTGCAACACATTTGGAAAATTCTTAAAGCTTGGCATGAATGAGACGATAGATTGAAAAACAGCATACAACGTTACTTATAAAGACAAATAGGCATCTGCTTTAGAAATCCACCTGCCTCTAATGTCAGAAAAGATCAATTTGTCTTTAAATAATAAACAACACAAGTAGATCTATTTAGCAAACGTCAATGGAATCATCGTCAAAATACCCTGGTTGGCTTCCAGATGTGGATGCTTGTTAGATTAAGGTTCTCACAAGATTGTTTGTTGATTATTTGTGCCTGACTGTGTGTAGTTCCACGAGGGCGAGGAGTGACTAGGCCACTCCAGAGATTCAGTGACTTTCAGCCTGATTCATGAAGGTAAATGCGCTCGCAAAAGGGCCAGATTCTCAGAATCTGGCCCTTTGCGAGTGCAATTTTTGCATTTGGGATTCATCATCCCAAATGCAAAAATCGCTAATAAAGAATTAGCAAATATGCGAGGATTAGCATTTAAGGAATCTCTATTAGAGATTCCTTAAATGCTATTCATGACACATTTAAAAATTGCGAATTAGCAATTTTGGGCCGCTATTTACCGAGAGGTCAGACCTCTCGGTAAATAGCAAAAACTTAGAAAAATGCTTTTAAAAGCATTTTTCTAAGTTGCATGTTGCACACACACATGTCCCTTGGATATGTGTGTGCGCAACACCTGTTTCAATTAGCATTTCAGGGGTGCTACAGGGTGTCCTTTGGACACCCCTGGCACCCTTAAAATCGCTATCTTATTTGCGAGTAGCAAATTGCTACTCGCAAATAAGGGATACTCCACATTCATTCCTATGGGCCTTTTGGCCCATAGGAATGAATGGGGAGTTATTCCTTATTTGCGAGTAGCAATTTGCTACTCGCAAATAGAGTATATGTAGGAATCGCTATTTATTTAGCAATTCCTACATGAATACCGTTTTGCGAGTCCTCAATAGCGATTCGCTATGAATCGCTATTAGAGATTCGCAAAACGGTACCTTGATGAATCAGGCTGTTTGTGATATATTTGTAAATTGTATAAAGATGTGTTTCTTTCAGTAATGTTTAAGTAATTTTTAGAGCAAATAGAACAAAAAAAGTCCAGACAGGGCACAAAACTCACACTAGTGATCGATTTACATACTACAATTCGTATTACAAATGTTCTCATCTAATAAAGTATCAGGCTTTCACACACTGCACATACAGCATACTTTTAACGAGGCAGGGCACAATAAATATGAGCCTCAAAAGGCTGTTTGATAATGACAGAATGAACAGCACGTTGAGCAAAATCTGTGCCTCAACTGAAGCACTGATTTAAGCAGTGCTTGTGTTGAGAAGGTGGTTGCAGGTGGGAACCACCGGCACTTATTTTTGTGGACCGACACTTACTTTTCTTCATCAGACTTTGACCCAGAACAAGAGAAGAAAATAAACACAAGAGCGGGAAAGAAGGAAGAGAACAACAGAAAAGAAAGCACGGATGAAAAAGAACTTCCAATAGTGAGATGAAAAGGTAAGGAGTGGCTAGAGGCAGATGTAACAAGCATTAATCAATCAGTCAGACAGTCAAAGGAATCTTTATTCGCCCATAATGCATATGAAAAAAACAATAAACACAAAAATCAGAATCAATACATGACCGTTAAAAACAGACCAGCAATTCATATACACTTTCCAATTAAGAATGTATAAAACCTTGGGTAGGAAGAAGCAAAACATCGCATTAATATTATGCACAAATAATGCAGAATCTAAGCTATAAAGGAGCATATAAAGTGCAGATGATATTGTGCGGAGACATAAAAAAAAAAAAACAAAGGGGCACCGTTGTTTTCGGTGCCTGAACAGCTGAAGGCACCCAATACTCTTTAGCTGCTCCAGGACATTACCCAGCCAGGGAATATTCAAGGCCCCCTTAAGCCCAATACAATCCTCTATAACAAACTGATTTAGGTTAGGAATGGGACTTGACCACATTTTAAGCCACCGCATTAAAGGAGACATTGCGATGAGGTCGGAAATATAGCCCTGTCCGAGCTCCTCATGTACAATAAGGGAAGGAGTACAAGTGGGGGCACCGAGATGTCTGCGGAAAAATTTATTCTCAGCTTACTGCAATTCGCTTACTTCTTTCTGACCCCACCTGGCGCAACCATAGGTGGCCATAGGTATGCATTTATTGTTATAAATCTTGAGTAGGGCAGGTATAGGTTTGGCCCCTAGTCTTTAAGTGAAGTCCTGCCGCTCAAGCCAAGATATTCTTTTTAAGTGCTCTTTGTGCCATCCATGGCCCCCTTTTTTCAAACATCAACCCCAAATAGGGTAAAGTAGAAACTTTAGTCTGTTCTGCCCCCCTACAAAAGTTCCTTTATTGATGTATACTGACCCTTCGTTGTGCAGGGCTTTGTATGCATGGGTCAACATCTTGAACTGGCATCTCTTCTGGATCAGGAGCCAGAGTAGCTTCTTTAGTTGTGAAGTGATGTGAGCCCATCTGGAGAGGGTGAGAATGAGTCTTGCTGTCAAGTTTTGTATTGTATGTAGTCTCTCCAGGAGGTGTGCCATGATTCCACCATAGAAAGTGTTCCCATAGTCCAGCTTGCATGTGATGAGGGCCTGAGTGATGGTCTTTCTCTTGTTGATTGGGAGCCACCTGAAAATCTTACAGAGCATGCATAGGGTGTGGAAGCAGGCAGATGAGAATGCGTTTGTCTGTTTCTGCATAGATAACTTGCTGTCCAAGATGATGCAGAAGTTGCGGCGTGGTCTATTGGGGCTAGGGAAGGGTCGAGTCTAGCAGGCCCCCAAGCATCGTTCCATTTCGAGTTGTTGTTCCCAATGATGAGGACTCCCATCTTGGCCGTGCTGAGCTTGAGACAGTTGTCTTTCATCTACTCGGCAACATTCAACATACATCTGTGGAAGTTGGCTCTGGTGGTGGAGGGGGCTTCTGACAGCAAGAGGATGAGCTTTGTGTCATCAGCATAGAAGATGATGTTGAGTCTGTGCGATCTGACGATGGGGGTCAGGGCAGTCATGTACACGTTGAAGAGGGTGGGGCTGAGGGACAAGCCTTGTGGGACCCCGCAGATGATCTTCTTGGGTTGCGCAGTGGACGATGGGAGGCAGGTTCTCTGGGGTCTTCCGGTGAGGTAAGAGGCGATCCATTTGAGGGCGTCTCCCTAGATTATGATTTGGTGGCGTCTGTTGATCAAGATATGGTGGGAGATGGTGTTGAAGTGGCTGACAGGTTCAGCAGGATGAGGACTGCTATTTCGTCATGGTCCAGGACTGCCCTTATATCGTCAGTAGCTGCAAGCAGGGCTCGGTGCTGTGGTTGGCTTTGAATCTGGTTTGAGAGGCATCCAGGAGATTGTTGTGTTCCAGGTGCTCAGTGAGTTGCTGCTTGAGTACCTTTTCGAGGACCTTCACCGGAAAAGAGAGAAGGGAGATGGGCTGGTAGTTCTTCTGGGTCAGCAGATGGTTTCTTCAGGAGGGGCCTCACTTCAGCATGCTTCCAATATTTAGGGAAGGAGGCCGTGGTGATGAAGACATTCAGGACTTTCATGAGCTTGTTGTCATTTGCCATGCTCCCACGGTTGAAGATTTGGTGGGGACATGGGTCTGTGGGTGCTCCTGAGTGTACGGACTTCATGATGGAGATTGTGGCTTGAGTTGTGAAAGGGTCTCAACGGGTGATCAGGTGTTCGGGTGATCAGGTGTTCTTGGGTGTGACTAGGCTGATGCTGTAGATAGCAGGGGGTTGGGATTTTAAGTTTCCATAGATAGCAGAGATCTTGTGATGTAAGAGGTCCGCCAGGTTGTCACATAGTTCTTGGAAGGGGGTGATGCTGTTTCTGGTGGCTGTGGGGATAGAAAAGTCCTTCATAATGGTGAAGGGTTCCTTGCTATGGTTTATGCTGGTTTCTATGTGGTCTGCTAGAGCATTCCTCCTTGTTTTTTTCAGGATGCGCTGGTACTGGTTGAATGCTGTCTTGAGTGTGGCGTGGTCTCCTGTCTTTTTGCTAGTACGTCACTTACTTTCTAGTTGGCGGCAGCTGCCTTTGGTGGATTTCAGCTCCGCGGTGAACCAGCTGGCTCTTCTGGTAGGTACTTTGACTTTGACAGGCTTGACGGGGGCAATTGTGTCAGTGCATTTCATGATCCATTGGGAGAAGTTCTTCGCGGCCTGTTTTGGGTAGGATATTGTGTCTGGGAAGTTCGAGTTGAGAGAGTTGTCCATTTGGTCTTCTGATATCTTTTTCCATTTTTTGCATGCCGATCATGAGATGTTGAAATGGATGCTGTAGTGTCGGTCCAGGTGAGCTGCGAGATGTGGTTGTACTTGATTTTGTCGCTGGATGTAAAAATGGGGTCGAACATGTGACCTGCATTCCTGGTCGGGTTGGTGACAAGTTGTTTGAGGCTGATGTTGCTTATTCTTTTGAGGAGGTTGGTTGTGTTGATGTCACCGGGGTCATCGAGGTGGAAGTTGTAATGCTGGGAGTCAATGGTGATTGGGGTGATGAGGTCAGGGAAGGTGTTGCAGTAGCTGGGATGAGGTCACGGTAGTCTGTATGCAGGGGTATCTCGGTTGGAGCTTTTTCCATCTGTGTGCAGTTGGAAATTGATATGCTCCATTATCATGGTTGAGTCATCTAAGGATGTTGTGCGGCCTATGGTGGAATGCATGAGGTGGAATCAAGTCTTTGCATCCTTGGTTTTAGGCAGCCCTGAAATCTAATGGGGCTGGCCACTGGCTTTTGAGCAAAAGTGGGCACTGGTAATTATTCATTTACAAATTAAGCACTGGATTTAAGGTGTGACTAATCGACAAAATTGCACACAATCCTACCTCTGGATAGACAGTTATCTGCTTCCACCTAGATTTTATTGTGACCAAAGGACTCTTCTGGCTGGCATGTTCATGACTATCACTAATTAGTATGGCTGTGACAGATGATGCATAGCAGGGTTCACAGATGGGTACATGACACTTGTAGTAATGATGGTGACCATAGCTGAAGCAGATGTTATGAACAACAAGGGATCAGAGGATAACTTGTCAGGGATAGGATCTAGAATTCTTTGGAGAAAGAGAAGTTTTTGATGACAATTTGTGAACCCATTTGAGCAGTATTCATGGAGCCATTCACTATACCTCTTTCATTGAAGTTTTTTGGGGGATATGGATGTGACCGTTGTATTGCTCATGTCTTCATCTTTTTATGTTCTCAGATGCAGAGTCCCACAGAATGAGCTCGCTTGAGGGATGCAATGGAATGGTAATGCTTGATTTTCTTCAGAACAGGCTGGTGGAGGGAGAATATCTAGTTGAGAAATGTCCTGTGTTGTACAAAATGATAAGAAAAAAGTAATCTAATAGTTCTGCTACACCTCTCTAGAGTTTCAGCGTTGTTCAACCCAGGCATGATTTGGGCCTGATCTTTTCTTTCTGTGAGTAAATCGTAAATCCTACGTTCTTATATAGCACCCTTCACCGTAAGGTCTCAAGGCGCTTGCTTTGGGAACCCGTCCTGGCTTTTCCCTGCGAGATAACCCCTACTGGGCATCCCCAAGGTGAAAGCCAGGCATCCCATCGCAGTGGGGCCATTGTGGAGATTAAGCAAGCTATTGCACAGAGTTGCAGAGTGTGAACCCATGATTCGAGTAGGCGCCGAGGCGAGAATTATCGAGTCCGTGGACATTTTTAAGCTCAAGACCCTGCCGCGTCGGGCTGCGTCCGGGTCTGCCTCCTCTAACCGGTGAGCCACACTTCTCCTCTAGTTTTAAGACTCACCAACTGCTACCAAAACGAATTCCTGTGAATAGGGGTGTCCGCCAGGGTTGCGTCCTTGCCCCCACTCTGTTTTCCCTTTATGTGAACGGAGTGGTGGAGCACTTGTTGAAAAATCCATCTGACGCTCCTTCCCTGGCAGGCAAGCGGATACCAACTCTCCTATTCGCTGACGACACCCTCCTCATCTCTAAGACCCCTGTGGGCCTCCAGAGCCTTTTGGATGGTTTTCAATCTTTTTGTACCTGTAGAGGGCTCATAATCAATACTGACAAGACGAAATACTTGGTGCTGAATCCCCCCACGAATCTTGGGCGTCCTCCGGCCTTGAACCTTGTGCCCCTGGAAAGGGTGGCGGAATTTGATTATTTAGGTATCCGTATATCAGACAAAATGGAGTGGAACCCACATCTCCAGAAGATGCGGTTAAGTCACAAAAGGGTAGTGGGGGCACTCTTAAAGGAACAGCGCTCTTCCTCAACTAAACCTATTGCCCCGGTTATAGATATATACAAGGCGAGAGGAGTTAGCGCGGCCCTCTATGGGGCAGAACTCTGGGGTACTTATAATCTAGACCAGTTATCCAGGTCTGAAGATAAATTTTTGAAGGATCTGCTGGCCCTTCCTCAGAGTACCCCGACGCTACCTGTCCTACTTGATATGGGGTGTCGCTCGATTAAAGACCAGGCACAAATCCGTCCGCTATTACTATGGGCCCGTCTATGGCGAGTCCCAGAACTAGCCAACTATGCGGATGGGTTGTCGGAAGTAATGTCAATGCCAGGTTGGTCCGAAATCAAGTGGCTTAAAGATGTCAAATCTTTGCTTGTAGAATTGGGGCTTGGGGATGCCTGGGCTTCTAGATCTGCTCCCCCCAAAGCTGTACTCAAGAATCTCTACTGGAGATGGGTTTCAAGTAAATACTGTTCCAACTCAAAACAAAGTAGAGCTACTGTTGAGTTCCTTAGGATCAAAGACTTGACATTTCGGGAACCTTATCTCGACATTATCCTAAAACCTTTTGATCGGGCCTTGTACTTCAAATTTAGAGTAGGAACCCTCCCAGTTGGTGAATTGACCGCACAGTGGAAGATCCCTTTCCAAACCTCACCCTTTTGCTTATTTTGCACATCTAGAGAGGAGTCTGTTGCTCACCTTTTATTTGAATGCCCGGCATACAAAGTACCGAGAAAAAGTTGGCTTAAACCAATATGCAGAGAATTAGGCACCAGACACTACGATGTTGCAATGCGAATTCTGATGTCCGACACTCGGCCCTTGTTTGTGTGTGGTCTGTCTAAATTTTTAAGATGGGCTTGGTCTATTAGATCGAAAAGGCGTAATGAAATTGTTTAATTATGGTCATTATAGTTAGACCTTTTTTAGAGTTTTTTAATCTAATTTAATATGGACATCTTTATTTATATATAATTGTTTTTAATGTATATTGTGCTTGTTGTGGTTTTTATGCTGATGTACTATGTTTTGCTTTTAAAGATATGTTTTATCGAAATAAAGCCTTTTGTATATATATCATGCATTTAAAAAAGTGCAAGTCAAGAGAGACTGAAAAGGTTGACACTCTCCGAGTGGCCTGGAGGTTGGAACTGAATGAACTTGTAAGCTAGCTGCTGGACACAAGATGCATCCAGCCATATATTTTGACCACAGTGTTCATTCCTGGAAGTCAGACTTTCTCTCTTAACCTGTATTTCATCAGACTTCAGGGAATCACCAGTCGGGAGCCTCAAAGTAGAAGGCTGTCTTTCGATATGGATAGTACAGTTAGGATGTTAGTAATGGATTGCGGAAATTGCTCAGTTTGGGTGTACCACCATAATCTCTAGACATTTCACCACCCCACACTCCATCCATTATCAATGAGATGGTTAGCTGCATTGGCAAGGCCCAATCTTAATCTCTCCAGAAATACAGTCAAAGGTATTACCCTCAAGGCCCAGACTTGGACTTTGGTTCCCACAATTTAGTGCCTCTTTAATCGTAGCCACTTGCAGGTGGGAATAATGATAGTCAGTGGGGATGTCCCCATGAGGGATGCACTAGGTGCTAAGATCTGCCAACTGCAAATGTAGTATCCAATGTTTCAATTCTGGTGTGTCGGTATTTATCAGAGCAGTTTAAAGGCCATGTGGTGAATGATGTACCAAACGTTTCAAAATCTAGAATGCCAGTTGGTGTAATTGTTAATGATGCAGGACTGGGTAAAGAGAACTCTTTTTTTTCCTCGTTTCTGTTAGACCTGGGGTCGCTAGTTGGCTGAGGTAGGTACCTTGGGCCAAATAGGCACCCTTGCTTCTATCTCAGGGAAAGGAAGGACACCTTCTCAGATATCCCCCGCTCACCGCCTCGGTATCTTTGCACGAGCAGCCAGACTTATCTTCACAGCAAGTGTGTAAAGTATTTGCAACCACGCTCTCAGTAACCCAATGATGACCACAAATAGACCACACGAGTTTCATAAAAACAAGTATAAATTTATATAAAAAGATATGCGATGAGACCACACAATATAAATCCAACATATGCGTATTTGTAATATTCCTCCTGGCCGGTTATTAGGCCAGCCAGAGCTTGTAAGTTCTGGTGATATTAATGAGCAATTCTAAATGATCCACTGCAGTCCTAATACAATGCTATGCAGTTCGTAATGCAAGAATCAGGCACAAATGCAGTTCGTTATGCAACAATCAAGCAGGTTATGCAACAATCAGGTTGTTCGTTATGCAAACTAACGCAATGCGTAATGCAACAATCAGGTAGTTCGCTATGCAAAAATAGTGCAATACGTAATGCAACAATCAGGCAGTTCGTAATGCAGAAACAATGCAATCCGTAATGCAACAATCAGGTAGTTCGTAATGCAGAAATAATGGAATGCGTAATACGACAATCAGGTAGTTCGTAATGCAGAAGTAATGCAATGCGTAATACACTCCAGCACCGATCACGGTGCCTTAGGAGGGCCGTGATACGAGCTGAAGCAGAGGCTCACGCTGCAGGAATGGGAGAGGCGGAGAGCGTCTTTCTCTGAGGCCGCCAGGCGGCGACACATGTTACCTGGGGGGGGTGCAACCTCGCTCTCCTCTCCTCTTCCTGCGACTCGGGCCTCCGATGCAACTTTGTGAATTCTGGGCGGGGTCGGTTCAAGGTCCTGCTCTGGCAACGGCGGGCTTGGGCCGGCAGCTCAGCTCCTCTGGGGCTGCCGGGCCACTGGTGCTACGAAGATCTCAGGCTGCAACAGGGCACATGCATACATCTTCGCTGAGACTCACTTGAGCTTCGATTTTGCACGATCACAGGGCACTCCTCACGAAGGTCTCGGCAGCACGAAGCACATGCACACAGCGTCGCTGAGACTCACTTGAGTTCCGGGTGCACAATAAAAGGGCATTCCTCACAAAGGACTCAGGCTGCACAAAGCACACGCACACAGTGTCGCTGAGACTCACTTGCACTCCGGGTGCATGATAACAGGGCAATCCTCACGAAGGTCTCAGGCTGCACAAAGCACACGCACACAGCGCCGCTGAGACTCACTTGGACTCCGGGTGTGCACGATAACAGGGCAATCCGCACAAAGGACTCAGGCTGCACAAAGCACATGCACACAGCATCACTGAGACTCAATTGGGCTTTGGTGCACACGATCACGGGACAATCCTCACTAAGGGTTCAGGCTTCAAAAAGCACACACACACACACACACGCACACACACACACACACACACACACACACACACACAGAGTTGCTGAGACTCACTTGGACTCCAAGTGCCCACGATCACAGGGAAATTCTTACAAGGGTCTCAGGCTGCAAAAAGCACAGACACACAGCGTCGCTGAGACTCTTCTGGAACTTTTGTGATCCTGAGTTTCCATAACAGGGAGCCAGCTCACCTCGGGCCCTTGGGGATAAGTTACTTCCGGACACAGCACACAGCAAAGTCCTTTCAAGCAGCGGGACACATCACACAGCTGCAAAGTCCCTTTAGCCTCTCCTTGGTTAAAGCAGCAAACTGAAGGTCAGCCCCAGAATACACAGCAAGGGGCAGTCCTTTCCTTCAGTCTCTTCAACTGTTTCTTCCTTGGCAGAGGTTCCTTTTGTTTAAGGTGACCAACCCATGCTTTCCATCTTGGGGCCGCTGTGGCAGGATCTGCCGTCTCGCTGAACGGTGGCAGTGGGGCAACAGCCGTGTGGCTGTGTCCTGGAGGTGGTGCGTTAGCACCCCTGCCTGGATTGTTCCCTCTAGCCTGCTGAGTTGCCGCGTCGTTTGGGGCCTGGTTGCTCATGACATCTGTACGCAGGAGTGGTGGCGCAGTCCTGACGCAAGGGGCCTGTGAGGAGCGTGCCCGCCGGTATGCTACCATGTGTAGTTAGCTGATGCTGACTTGTAGGCCCGTCGATGTGGGCAAAGTGGTCTTGACTCCTTGTGGTGCTCTGGGCGATGTGGCTTGGTCCACGTGTGGAGCTATGGCTACTCACGCCCCTTTTGTGTGCTGATGGTTGGGGGTTGAGGTGATGGAGGTGGGGCCCGTGGCCTCCGCTATATTTAACTGTCCTCCTTCATGTATGTCTCTTTTTTTCCTACTGCCGCCGCCCTTCCTTTCCTACTTGTCTAAAAATTTTCAGGTAGCACGCAGGGCAGCCGTCGGTGCAGGGGGCCTGATGCCAGATGTGTGCTTGGGCCTGTGCAGAGGCTCCAGGGCTTCTCGCAAGTGCAGTGCTGGCTGGTGGAGTTGGGGCAGAGGCCTCGAGGGAGACGTCCAGGGCCGATCTCTGCTGATGCCTAGCTTCGCATGGGGGAAGGGGCCGCAGTACCGTGAGGCACCATAGCTGGGGGCTTTGACGAGCTTTGCACTCACCATCAACGGCCTCAGCGGGAGTGCGCTGTGCCATATGTTGGCGCCATATGGTGCACGCTCCCGCAAGGGAATTGCGCAGGCCCCCTCCCCCTGCTGCCGCACGAGGCTTGCGCTTGTTTGTCTTTGTTGGAAAGTATGTAGTGAGGTGGACAGCCTCACAATGCCGCGGATGAAACACCACATAGACATGTTACTCTGGTGGCTGAAACACATGGAAAATGTATCTCCGATAACGCACATTGTTATACAATATTGAAAACAAAGGCATCGGCTACTCTAAAGAAATAACTTGTATGGCTCTAGCAGAATGAGCACACGCTGAATGAGCATACGCCCAACAAGTATTGGGACAGTGATCAACTTAAAGATTGACAGAAGCTGCCTGGGGTCTGATATAATGTTATTGCTCAACCTTTGGTTGTTGACCAACACTAACAACAGGAGCTTGAGCGCTCAACCTTTGGTTGTTGACAAATACTAAACGGAGCTTCAGGAATCTGCTACGCAGTAAAATTCGTTTTCCTTTTGGGAAGAAAATTGGAGACCCGACTCGCCTGGCATGTGTAACATCGCATGCATGGGGTATTTACTTCTCCCACAACTCACTATCGTTGAACACATTTATTAAAGAGAAACACAATATCGCCTACAAAAAAGTTATGCATGGAAACAACATTGGTTATTATTAAATGGCACTTCCAAACATCCCATTTTGAAGTACTCCCAATTATTATTACATACTGTTTTCGCTTCTACTTTATCTCCTCTTAAATGTTTTTTATCCTCCATTGTGTGGTTTAACAAATTTCTTAGATATAAAGGCAAATCATTTTACTTTAAACACTGGAAGGAGAAGGATATTTGCTTTGTACATCAGTTTTTTGATGGTTCATCTCTCCTTCCCTTTTCAGTACTGCAGAATTTATTTCATTTGCCTTTATCGTTTCTTACTGAATATACTATTATAACGTCTGCCATTCAGTTACATTTGTCTTCCCTCTCCCTGCCTGATGCTTTTCCCTCTTTTATTCCTACCACTCCTCTATATTCCTTATTTTCTACTCAGCAACCAAAAGCTGCTCTTGTTTACTCAATTTTGTTATCTAATGTTTCAGAACGTTCTAAATCAAATGTTGAGACTGCTTGGGAGACTGATCTTGATGTCTCCCTGCCTGTTGTATTGTGGGATCGTATATGGTCCAAACTTTTTAAAGTATCTCCTGCTGCACGTATTACCCAATCTTTATTCTTTATTTATCATAGAGTTGTTCTCACCCCGGTTAGTATCCATAAGTTTTCCCAAACTTCCTCATCCTTATGTTGGTCATGCTCCAAGGAAACTGGGACTCTTATACATCAATTATATGAATGTTCTTATGTTTTACCATTTTGGAATGAAATTTGGAATATCTGCATGCCAATGTTCTCCTGCTCCGCCCCATTATCCTTCTTGAATGTTTTTTTAGGTTCTCTATCTGATGATATTACTGTTGTATCTTCTTCTGCTAAGTTATTGGACCTGTTCATTGCTCTTGCATTTAAAGTTATTTTGTTATGTTGGAAAGATACGTCTAAGCTCTCTATGCACACCTGGTGGAATTTTATCTGTGATGAACATATAATTTCTATTGCATCTTCCACCTCTGTCCCCCTGAAAATTAAATCTGATCTACTATGGCTTCCTTTCACCACTTATCTTTCTTCCAAATCTCCCACTCCATTTCTTACTACTAATCCCACGTAGTATATTTCTATTTTCTCTTTCTTCTAATCTTTTCCTTCTTTCTTCCCTTTTCTCTTTTCTTTGTCTTTTTCCTTAACTTTACCTAACCTCTTTCTCTTTTTCCCTCTTACTTCTGCATTTCTTTATATTTACGCATGTCATGGAATACTTATGCTTATGTATTTTTTCCCACTACTGATGACATGTCTTTTGTATTACCTTTCAATGATAAATAAAAATTTCCTAAACAAAAAAATGAAAATTATTAAATGGCACTGCCACACCACAGCCTGCCGTCAGTATGGCATTGCCATGTATGTCAGTAGTCCAGGAGAAAACCTTCCTGATGCTGCCATCACCGACTGAATCCGGATTCCGTTTTGTCGAGGTGTGTGGTGAGTAAACTGCGTATGCCAGTTCAATAGGTTGTAAAGCATGGGCGGTGTCTGCCAGAAACAATTCACAGTGTTTATTTAGCTGCAGGTGGTGAGGACGTGATTATAATATTTATAGAAACGTAGTTCTATTCCCAACACAAGGCTTTCAGGAAGTGACCTTAAGAAGGCTGTTAAACTAGAGTGGGGAGCACGCTCAACTCTGAGGACAGAGGCGTACAAGATGGAGGTCCATGCTTCAAAAAGCATCTGGATCACAGTATGATTGTTTCAAAGTTTAGGGACCGAAGAATGTGTCCGGATTTCATGGAGTGTTCGTGAAGTCTGAAACAAATAGGCCTTTGTGTACTGCCATCACCATGTAATATCAAATGAAGCCACTGAAAAAATAAGGAAACGGGGAAGCTGTAGAAAACAAATGGGAGGGAGGGTGAGGGTAGGGGGAGAACAGTGCAATTGACACCCACCTCCCGTTTCTATTCTGCCATGTGAAACTGAATACCTTACTTGGCTACCGGTTGGAGGCCCTATGACGAGGGAGACGCCCCTTAACAACCAGTATAGTTAAAGACAGAATAGTAACACGCTATTACACAGTCCTACTACTTAGGGTAGATGTTGTAAGTTTAATGGGGAGAAACGAAAAGACCAGTATTGGAATTATGGAGTTTGTGTCCAAAGTAAGCCCAGGAGGGCCAAAATTCATTGCCGAGAGCAGTTACTACAGATCACCACTCCTAAAAAGAACCACAAGTACCAAGAATTACTACCAGCACCCCTGCACGAATGACCATGATATTGGAGACTGGCTCCAAGACTGGTAGATCAGAAATACAGAGTTGGATGGACCAAAAGCAGACAGTCCATTGGGAAGAGAAAACGGAATAATCATGGATCACATAGCATACAGTTACCACTAACTGTTGGGAAAGGAATTGATTAACTTAATGTGGACATCAAAGTGCTACCTTTTCCATTTGCCAACAATCCTAATTCAGTGTGGTTTTTAACATGGGACTATTTCTCTACAATCACCACTTCTCATATGATGACTGTACAGGAGAATAGTCTGTGCATACCTACTACATTACTGGGTAACCCCAGTTCTGTTGTTTATGGGATGATGCTCCTGACCTTCTTGCTGTATCTTTGTGCATTAACCCTTTAGGATACTCACACTTACGTAACTATATCTAATTCTGCAGCTATGATTATAATATGAATACCACCACACAGTCCCTTAATAGTATGCGTTGCCTTTTAAACACTATGGGGTGTAAAGAATAGAAGCTATTATTAGAGGTCTGCTGTTGGCATATGGGACGATAAAATATTCTTCACTATTTGCTTTTGCCAATAGCTGTTAAGTTGTAAGAATCCTCCACGCGCCTATATATAAATGGTCTCTTATTTTTGATGGGCAAGACAGATCCTCCAGAACACTTTGCAAAGGTAGCAGAAGATGGCATTTATTACAATACAGGTGTGAAAGACATCCAGTGAGAGCGGTCTCTATTTGTTACCAACTTGGCTCCAGTGTTTTGCTAAAGACGTTTGAGTGTTGTACTAAATGGCATCTCCACCTGTGTTAGCCCTCTGAAGGGATAGCAAGTCTGACATCAGTTTGCAGTATATAAACATGCATTGGCATAGCCAATAGGTCTTGCCTTTGGGACCTTATAAGTGTTTACCCATGAAACAGTTGGTGTTGTTGCACCAGGGATATTGTGCTGCATAACTAAATAGTTATAAGGTCCCAAATGCAAGATCTATCAGCTATGCCAATGCTTGTTTTCTTTGTACCTATCAGGAACAGGCCAATTGTATGACAGAATTTGTTGAAGATGCCATTTGGAGGTAGGGATGTTGTACACCGTCTTGTAATGGGAATATACTAAGTAACCTGTGTACACTGCCTACCCGAACATTTAGCAAAATGTTGTGTTAATTCAGCTACGCTTGTTTGCAGAGCTTACGTATTAAAATATGCTTATTTTTTCTGTAAATGCTTCTTATAAACAAGCATACGGTGTTGTAACATGTATTGTACAGGAACTGTCCTATGTTTGTTCGTCAAATAAGAGAGCTATTTAATGCATTTATAACAGAGATTTATGGGAGAACACAACGTCCTCTTGTCTAAATGGGATGCTTTACTTTGAGCAATGTCGGATGTTGATTTTCCCTCGCACTTCCCAGGCCGCCACTAAGCGAATATTCTGTTGAACTTTGTTTACGAAAATGTACTTTTCTAATAAGGAAAGGCAGACTCCTAGTCGTGGCGCCATAGCACTATACATTCAGAGTTGTTCTGCTGAATAAAATATTGAGCAAATAGACAATGTGAAACGCCACGGGCAGGTAATGCGCTTACATTTGTGAAGTTTCCCACGCTTTATTTCTGCACAGCCTGCTTGTTGCAATACAATGAAGAATTAGAACAGAAATTACTTTCCTATAAAAACCTCTGGATTCTAAAACCTAGCGTACGTTATTGCTGCTCCTGCAGAAGCCAAGCCCGTCGTCTGTCACCTTATTCCCGCTGCTTCCACAATAGCTTTAGAAGCAAGTTCTTGATTTTATTAGACGCCATGATATTATAAGCCTTTACGCCCAGTACAACTTATATTGAATCACAAATGCTTAAGCATAAACCCGTAGTGTATTTTTTGAAAGTTTATATTTTGTTAATCTTATGCATCACAAACTGTCAGGTTTTTTGTGGATTTTGTTGAAAATCCTGTGGATTTTGGCAGGGCATTGAGAGAATGATTTGCTCCTTCTATATTCAGTGGCATAGCTAAGGTGGGTGGCACTGTTTTTGGGGGCAGCGGAGGTGAGCAAGTCCTGTCTGTCGACTACCACCATCCGCCTGTCCCCAAGACAAGTCGTTTGTCGGCCGCTAGACCCCCGACCCCTCCGGAACAAGTCATCCGCCACTCCACCCCCCACTCCTACATGCACCGGTCGGCAACCTTAGGGTCCACCCCGGGTGGCAGTATATCTAACTCTCTTTGTGCTTCAGGGGCGCATTACCGACAGGGGGAAGCTGTCCCCCTCTGTGCCAAACCCTTAAGTTTGAGTGCTGGACACAGACTGGGAAAGTGTGCTGCTGTGTTGAATGCAAGTGTGAACTCATGCGTGTAATGTGTACAGCACACTAGTGAAGAGTGAGCCACTGTTTTAAATGGCTTGTCCTCGTTTCCTTGTAGGTGGCAACTCAGCCTGCATTTCAAAGGTAGGCAGATATTGTTTTGGAGATGGGTGAAGTGAGTGGCTGCACCTGCCTGCAGGTGGATGCCTATGAGTACCTGGGACAATTTTGCCCTTCTCATGAGGTGCTCTCCTGGGGCACACTTACGGCATGCAATCTCTAAGTTGTCCACACAGCCAGGGCATCTCATGATAGCTTCTTGTCAAAAGGAAGGCCCATGCAAATAAGGGTGAGGAAATGCACAATCCTGTCATAAAATGTGTACCAGTAAAAGTAAATGTATTGCGACCGTATCACCCGAAGGTATCAAGGCGCTTGCTTAGGGAACCCGTCCTGGTATTCCCCTGTGAGATACCCTGGCAGGGTATCCACAAGGTGAAAGCCAGGCATCCCGCAGCGAGGGGCCGTAGTGGAGATTAAGCAAGCTATTGCCCAGAGTCGCAGAGTGTGATCCCGTGAGTCGAGTAGGCACCGGAGCGAGAATTGTGGAGTCTGTGGAATTTTGAGCCCAAGACCCACCGAGGCGGGGATTCAAACCCTGGTCCACGGCCGATCTCAGCTTCCAGGTCTGCCGCCTCTAACCACTGAGCCACGCTTCTACCAGTACAATCCATATTATAGAAGGAGTAGAACAAGATTCTCCAGCCTCTTCTTATTGCTGCTTTGACTGGTAAATTTAAGATTAGGGTTCAGTTGCAGTGTGCTGAACTAACTTTAACGGAGAATGTATTTTGTTTTGAGGACCAGCTGTATTTACACATTACGGGGACATCAATAGGCAGTACATTGGCCTCTTGTGTGGCAAATTTGTACGTCCACCATTTTGAAGTAACCAACATTGATCCGCTAATTAAACTGTTTAAGGATACCTCTGAAAAGCGTTTCCTTCATGCTGCTCTGCTTGATGTAAGTTCCTCCCTGGTGATTAACATACATAGGATGATCAATTCACTCCACATTATCATGGACACAGTCTCCAGTCCTGAACTTTTCACCCACAAATCATTGATTTCAGGTGCGTTAGTTAAATTAGCTCAATGTAAGCAAACACGACTATAGCATCCATAATGCAATAAGGTATTACAGAAATCCAGGACTGGAAACTGTGTACATAATAACCCAGAAGGAGGCCACCCTACCTATTTGCTGGCCTCTAAGATCATAACAGGTCTCTGTCATTATCACCTTGAAGATAACAATGAGTAGAAAAGTACTAAATTCCTGAAGAGTAAATGTAAAACTAGGAGTGCCATGAGTCTTTTAACAGGTAATTGGAGTCTCATTTCTGGAGAGTTTTTTTTTTACCTTCTATGTATGACCTGACTGCTTTATGTACAGTGCTCTGATACCCTGATGGGTCATGTTCATGCGTTATAAAACTCAGCAAATAAATAAATAAATATAACACCACAGTACCCCTTGGGAGCAAAAAGCAAGTGCACGTGCTCATTACTCCTACGGAGCACTCACTGTTATATGGCCGCTAGCGCTCTGAAGGAGTGCGCAAAAATGGTTACTTTTCCAATTTGCCATGCAGCTTCTACTTGTATCTACGTAACTCAGGGAAATCAAGTCTAGGCTCTTTGTGAGCACAGGGATTCGCTTTGTGTCCAACCAGACAATCAGACCAGGAAACCCAGAGAAGATTTGAAGTGAACCTTCAGGGACACTGTCAGGCGTCTTGGTGATCGCTGGATGCGTTGTGCATTGCTGTGCATGAACTGCAGATTTTCAGGGCTAGCAATATGTGTGGCTCCACTCAGCTGCTTATGGCCCTCCAGGAGCTTTGTGAAGGGACAGAGTGAGGGGAAGAGCACACATATCCTGGGCCTGTTGGGAGGCAGTGCATTTCCACTGATGTGGTAAAATGTTTACCTTGCCATGAGCGTCAGTCACATGGAAAGATTTGGTCTTCGTGAAAGATTATGAGGACAAGTTTTTTGGCAACAACATTAGGTTTGGAAGTTGGTTTCAAGACATTAGCCCTGTCAGATTTCCACGTTAGCAGGACAGAACCTAATTACTCAGGGGCTGTCAACATGGACTTCTATTGGAATTCTCAAGGGCATATTATCAAGCCCAATATCGCTGCTTTAGCGGTAGTTTTCTCCCGCTAAAGCGGCGATAATTTTATCGCCGTGCTTGATAATATGCCCCTCAGTTCTATAACTGTGTCTAGCAGCTTATCGTCAGACAGTAATGAGTCATATCAAACAGTTTATTCTAATTTGTTTTTTAATTAACAAGTGATGAACTTTGCAGCCTTAGAGGAAATCGAAAATGGACAGAATACATGAGAGTAGGTACCTAGTATTTCATTTCAAGAGTCAATAAATAAAGCAATGGTTAAAGCATTTGTGAAAGGTGTGAGATTCCATCTAAGGAAAGAGAAGAAAAAAAGGCAACATATCTTTTCGAATTACAGATCCTGAAGATGAACGGTTTTGAAAGAAAGGACTAAAAAAGGCATCAAAAGTATGCCAAGATAATGTAGTTAGCACCATGAGGATGTTTTCAGACATTCATGCACAAAGGAAGAGTCTGAGTGGCAGGAAATCCTGTTGATATTGAGGCGCCCAGAGGATGGAACACAGAATGCCTTTATTTTAGGAACTGCTAATGCTATCATCTTGGCTGACAGGAGGACATATATCCTAATGACAATACACTCAAATGTCATTTCAAATGGCTAATGGCTACTATTGAGGAAAAATGTAATGCAAAGTCGAGACATTTGAAGGCAGACATTTAACGCAGAGAGGAATGTATTTGAGGACTTTGGCCAACCAAATATGAACAGAGCCTTTGGCTGAATTGATTTTGACATAGCTGGGCGAGCAAGAAGTTGGTCTTGCAGCCAATCCCACTATTAGTATTAGGACCACCATAATTACAGTGGCAAAATATCTATGTTTTCCTATTTCCTGGTTGCAACCAAATGTTTTCCCTCAACGTGGCAGCTTAGCTGGAGGAGTTTGAGAACAGAACAAATCCAGACATCCGTCTGAGTAGTCACTAATAGATACAATGTAAGTTCTAATTTATGTTTCTAAAAGGAAATGTGGAATATTTTCATGTTTTTGCAGTATGTAGGTTGAATAACTTAGGACCCATGTGTTACAGGATATCATTTTATCACCGGAGTAGGGTTTGAAATACTGTAATATTTGGTCTTTGTCACAGTAAAGCAAACTTGAAAATTTGAGAGTGTTAGAAATTATATGCAAAGGAACAATATAAATGAGTATTGTGGAAAATATGGCATTTTTAGATAATGTTTTCTTTATAAAAAAGAATAGTGATTGCAGCCAATATTACATGGAAAAGTGAGTTGAACAAGTAGGTTGTGTAGTGTATGGACAGAATAATATATGTGAAAAGTATCAGGGATCTTCTTTAGAGGGCCACACTTACGAAAAACCTCACAATTCAGAAAACCTTCTTTGACAACCTTGTAATTCTTGACTGAACGTGAAGATAGATCTGGAAAAATCAGCAAGGCACCAATCTCCTGCTGACATTAAGAAGGAGAAAGGAGCCAGTATAGGCAAAGAGAAGATGCCAGAAGTAAAATAATCCAACTTGCTTAAAGCAAAAACCAGGGACAAAATTGCAGCAAGGGACATAGATCACCCCGAAAACTCAGGGAACGAAATGCAGTGCAACCTCTTTCAAATAGGAACTGACATCATAGGAAGAGACTTAAATGGTAGAAGAGGGGAGCACACTGCCTGCATGACACCTGTTGTCCCAATACGCTCTGGTAGATGTAGTCCTCAATAGTGTTCATACTAAAAACCAATAAAGTGGTTGCCTTCCACTGTGGCACATCAAGTGCTGGACATCCTTGAACACTTGTTTCATGCTATACGGCACTCATCGTAAGTAGCAAACCATTCGTTTGGGCATGCTAGCAAGCTGGTTTCAACCTGTCAGATTCCTTTGATACAATGTTTGTTAATTTAACATCCTTTAGGAAAAGACTCTGTAACATATTCGACTTGGAGACTTAGACATCCTCCAGTGGACAGACTACCATCTTGGAAAGAGCTTTTTATAAAGTTTGGCTCTTTCTAAGAGCTCATGGCACTTCGACTATTTATAAAAAGTACAAGTCCTGGAGTCCCGCTGCTGCCCTTCTCACTCCATGTGACTCTCAAAAAACACTCTTGATCACAGCGAAAGCAGAAGCGGTGAAATGATCCACACCACAAAGATACTTTGAGGAGACAACGGCATCTGGAATGCACTGATGGGGAGCACTTGAAAATTGACTTCCCCTTTTCAATCCAAGTGGCCTCAGTTGATTATTATTATCCTCTGCACCCTTCCCAGTATGAATGCACCACTTTCAGGATGACTGTACACAACAATATGTGTCTGCAGTGCCCCCACTCAGGGCACTACAGCAGGGCCTGTCCAACAGAAGTCTAAAAGACTCCCTCCTTCAATTTCCCCAGAAGGTTCACTATACACTTTGCCTAAGTGTGAGCCATGGAGCTTGTGTGACCAACCCAAGAATGAGCTGACAAATGTCCGGAGACCATTGTGGAGTGGGAGCACCTCACAGCTCGAGACAGGGGTTGATCAGCTAGTCCTTCCTCTGTTTTTCCATCTTACTTCACAATTTTCTGAGACTGCATAGGGACTTATAATGGGACAGGGCATTCCTTCAGATTTGTGGGACACTCAGACACAATTGTGTTGTCACATCATCCTTACATCCCTTTTTGTCATTCAATGGAAAATGCCCATTTCCTGCCTCACCCCTTTGCTCCATTGTGGGTAGGATTCAAAATGGTAACTAAATTCAAAGCGGAGGCACATTCCTCTGTTTGAATCTCTTCTTGACCTAGTCTGCCTATTCCCTTCTAAACTCTTCAAATAGACTTCCTGATGGGAATCATATACAAACTTCTATGCTCCCCTATTGTTAACCTATTGGAGCACACCTCCCCTGCATAAGTAGGCAGTTGCTATGAAGATTCTACATTGTCCTATTCCTCCAGGTGGAGATGCTTAATGCTCTTGGACTAGATTTATTGTCTCCAAGGATCTCTGATCTGCAGGCTTGCTCAACAAAGCAATTGACTCACTCAGTGAGGCACCTGAAAGGATGAACTTCATAAAGGACTGGCTCACAAAAACATGCCAAATTATAAAGTAAAGTAAGGATTCCCCATATATATAAAATTACCTTATATTTGGATGCAAAGTGGCAATCCTGATCAATGTATCATATTTCCATTTGAAGAAACAGTTTAATTACAATGTAATAAGATGTGCACAACAGTGAACATATTACACATGTATTCACTTCACCCAAGAGAGAAGAAGGAATTCCTCTTACTCTCCAATTCAATCTTAATAATTTAGTCTGGGGCCTATCAGTCATAATGCTATTCTTGTTCAGGCATCTGGCTGAATCTGAGAGGAGTCTTCATGCACTTGTGCATCACATGTCACATATTACCTTCTCATGGACTCTTACTTCTGCTGTCCAACGGGGCAATCCTTATTTTATCAGTTCAAAAACACTGTACCAAGTACATTAGAATGTGTGAAACTTCATTAGGGTGTCACATGCCACAGCAGCGGTTCAAAACTCAGACATCCAAAAGTGAAAATAGATAGTGGTTTTCACATGTAGAAACCAGTTCATTACAAGAATATTAAGATGAGGTTCCATTAACGAAATTAACAAGAGACCTAGTACATTTATCAGCCCCTGTGCAAGCTTTCTTTTCATGAAAGGACTCAGCAGTGTTTGATGGTGTTTTAGTGGAGACAGGTATGAGAGTTCAGTGAGTACGTCACATTAAATGCGAAAACAAGACAGAAAGTAATTTGGTGGCTCCACATTCAGAAGGAATATGATGATAGGGGCATTTTCTAAAGTACTCGTGATAGCGTCTGAAAGCCAAATGCCCACCAGAGTGGCAGCTAAGCACTGAGATGTTGTTAGGAAATGAGTAAATTGTCTAGGTAATATAAGAGTATGAACATCAGCTACCGGGAGCTGTTAACAAGAACATGTGCTCTTGGGTGTTTTCAAAGAGAGAAAAGCAAATGTTGAGCTGCTGGAAATGAAATTATGTTTTAGCTGTCCAGAGGTAAATAGGTAAATTGATTAGGGAGGCAAACTACTTGTTTGGGGCCATTCTTTTTTCTACCAGGGACCTTGCTGCCTACCTTCTTGGTTCTACACCACAGCCGCTGCCCGTCTCCCTCCCGCCGCTGCAGCCTCCATTCCACCGCGGCCGCAGCACGGAGGGGGACCACAATCCCCAGGCTCCCTCACGGCAGAAGCCGCCACCAGCACTTCCGCGCCAGGAGGCGCATAAAGTCAAGCACAGCCCCAGTGGAGCGGGCAAACTACTTGTTTGGGGCCATTCTTTTTTCTGCCAGGGACCTTGCTGCCTACCTTCTTGGTTCTACGCCACAGCCGCTGCCCGTCTCCCTCCCGCCGCCACAGCCTGCATTCCACCACAGCCGCAGCGTGGAGGGGGACCACAATCCCCAGGCTCCCTCGCGTCGGAAGCAACCACCAGCACTTCCGCGCCTGGAGGCGCATAAAGTCAAGCAAAGCCCCCGCGTCACGTGACCACGCGCAGGCCGTGCCGGGCTAAGCCCGGGCAAAGGGCGGGCCTTCTATGGCAGGACAAGGCTGGGCTGGGCCACCCCTAGAACATTCGGAGAACTGTAAGACTGCAAGACATATATTTCTTTGATAACATTTACTGCTAATTTATTGTTGCGGCCCTGAGTACATGAGTATTGTTGTATATTTTAAACTTAGAAAAGGTCGTGACCTAATGCCTAGAGGGAAGAAAATAGGGGTGGGGATTCGGTGAGTGGCACGCTGGATCAGTTCATCACCAGGGCTGCATCAGTTCTTGAACACGAAATTTCCATCACCGAACAACGTCTTTCAGCTGAACCGATGTATATAAGACGCTCATCCCTGGGGCCCCTAATGCAAGCCATCTCCCCTACTGTGCTAGAAGGGCCTATCAATTTACAAATTAATGAGCATGGCAGACAAGCTAGCCCGGATGAAATTCCTTTGATAGTCCGGGTCCCTACAAATGGTGCCCAATGTGAAACTATAGCTGCACATTCTCAGACACGGGCTAACACTGGAGTAAATATAAAGAGGAAAAGAACAGAGGCTACACATAAGGGGAGAGATCCTAAAGTATTGAAAACTACTCAAATAACAAATTCGAATCCAGGGCCATCTGCGAGTACGACACCACTTTCACCGGATGTCAACTCCTTGCTTGATATCCGAACGAGTCCAAACGATAACGGGGTAACTAACTTTAATCCTATCCCTCAGCAAATTGGAGGATCGGTTAAACAGATAGAGCAGGTTGTAAGATCATTGATCCTCCCACTCCTGGAGAGGATAAAGGTGGTAACCGAAAGGTTAGAGAGATTTGAACAAGCGACCTTAGATAACTTTTTTATCCTGAAAAACCTGTTAAAAGCAGAGGCAAAAGAAAGATCGAAAAAGGATATTGCTCCTATAAAGGAAACTGTAACGGCACCAGTGGCTGTAACCAGCGAAGCTGTCGTACAACCTCAAGTTACCATGACAAAATCTAGCTCTACCACTAACACACAGGCAAATATAGCTCTGGACAAACGTACTGAAGGATCCAATAGTAAAACAAATAGCTCCAAGTCGGGGAAGGTAACTAGCCCTGTAAGCACAGCCAAAGAGAAAGCTAACAACGATAGTATTTTAATGCCATTATTGGCCACTGTCGACTTACCACCAGAGTCCTTACCTTATGTGGTTGTCCTCACTGGCGTTCCTGAACTGAAGAGCGGAACGGTTGAATCCTATCAACAATTAAAGTATAAAGTGACATTCTGGCTAAACAGGAATAGACCGCTCCCAAGAGATATGAATGGGGAAGTCCTATTTGCCAGAAGAGCCAACTGGATAGGCAGAAGATCTAAGGATATACCTGGGAATACTATCATTGTAAACTTTAGGGATAGGCGTGTAGCGATGTTTATTTGTAACGAAAGACACCCTATGGACTGGAGTGGAATCGGTACGCAAAATCTAAGCTATTTTTACAATGTGGAGGCTACACCACCACTGACCAACCGCTTTGTGGGGGGGGGGGGCCCTTGAAGGGGTAGCAGGCTATCCAAATACTAATTTTACAATGGCCACAAAAAATCATTTTGCAGAGCTATATGGGCTAGAGGAGGTGGACTGACTGGGAGCAGAAGAAGGGTGGAAACTAGTAGCTACAGGGGCAGCAGCCTTAAAGTGAGCGGGCCCCTTCACAATTATCAGTGACCAAGATATGACTAAACAAGGCACAACAGATTTGATCTCGAACAACGAACCTTCTGAAACAAGGAGTTTGAGGAATAGAAACAGAACACACAGTAAAGATAAGTCCATTAACTCTGAGTGGGCTGGGATAAACAAAGGTAAAAATATGGAAGGCTCGAGCTTGATTGTGCTGGAAACATCAGGAAATGTTGACCCTAAAACAGTAATGAGTGCAGGAGCGTTGAATATGGAAAGTAACATACCGGGCATTGGGTTACAAGGCGATGTTCATTTAACATCTTGGAATATTGCAGGTATAAGGAAAAATCTGAGTGATCCCGCATGGCACGATTATATCGATAATAGGGATATTATTTTATTCCAAGAAACGTGGGGAGTGGAAAATCACTTTAAAATAGGTTACAGATATTTCTATATATTGGCAGTTAACCAGAACAAAGGAAGACCCTCTGGTGGTCTGTTAATCTGGTTAAAGATCACACTGGGAATTAACTTTAGTCAAATTGATTGTAATAGCCCTGATATCATGGCCATAAAATTCAAAGACTCTAATAATAAAGAAGTCTGTATTATTAATATCTATAACAGACCCATGTCTTCACACAAGGAATCAGAGACTATAGCTCAACTGGATAATATTATTTCCAGATTTGATCATAAGATCATGATGATCATAGGAGGTGATTTTAATCTGATCTTTGAACCTTTATCGGGCCTAGAAAATATCACGGAGCCGGAAGACAACGCTAATAACATTCCTGGTGTTGACAAAAGCTCAATAGTACCGTGTTCAAAAGCTGCACTCCAATTATTACGTCTGACAGTGGGACATGGCCTGCGTTCTTGTAATGGCCGCCTGCCGTCAGACTGCCCGAGAAAACCTACCTTTAGACGGGGCAGTTGTGCTAGTTAGTTGGACTATATAATGGTCTCAATAAGTGGAGAAGCGTGGCTCAGTGGTTAGAGGCGGCAGACCCGGAAGCTGAGATCGACCGCGGACCAGGGTTCGATTCCCCGCCTCGGCGGGTCTCGGGCTCAAAATTCCACGGACTCGACAATTCTCGCCCCGGTGCCTACTCGAATCACGGGGTCACACTCTGCAACTCTGGGCAATAGCTTGCTTAATCTCCACTACGGCCCCTCGCGGCGGGATGCCTGGCTTTCACCTTGTGGACACCCTGCCGGGGTTTCTCACAGGGGAATACCAGGACGGGTTCCCTAAGCAAGCGCCAGGATGCCCTTTGGGTGACAGGTTTGCGCTATATAAGTACACCTACATTTACATTTACATTTACATAAGTCTATGGCCAATGATGATAGATCTGATGGTGGAAGATTGTATAGAGAGTGTCCACTATCCCCTTAACCTGACCCTTTCAAAGTCACTATTTATGCTGCCTGCAGAGGGGACACCTCACTCTAAAAGTCTGTGTATTGATCCCCTCGTGTCTAATAATCGTAGAGCACTGAAGTGGCCTGCGGTTATGGGAAATGACTCCACTATTAAGAAAATCTATGAGCTCTATGTGAAGTTAATGTCCCCATTAGATGCTAGCCCAGTTGAGAAACCACTAATAGTAGAGGTTCATGGAAAAATGACACTGGGGCTTAGCTAAATACTCACCAAAGTAGTTAAAAGGGCAAAAACTGGACAAAGTAAGTCGCTGAAAAACGGGACATGGTATGATAAAATGTGCCGCCATGCCAAATCAGAACTGATAGAAGCTGTAAAAGGGAAAGATATAGTAGCCGTAAAAGAAAAAAGAAGGGAATACAAAAAAACGTTAGCAGCGGCTAAAAAGGGTTGGGATGAAAAAGTATGGTCAGAACTATTGGAATCATGTAAATTAAAAGATCAATCCACATTTTGGGGTCTTATAGCCAGGGGAAAGAAAGAGGGCACGCCGTCTAGGGACCTGTTTCTAGAAGCAAACGTCTGGGTCACAAATTTCTCTACACTATATTCTTACGATGGAAATGATCAAATGGGTAACGAAGAATATGTAGGACTAAATGTAAGTGGAACACCCTTATCGTTTAGTATAGCAGACACAACATCAGCCATTAATGCAATTAAATCAGGGAAAGCACCAGGTCCGGACAAGATTCCGGGGGACCTCTGGAAACATGAGAACATGTTATGGGCCCAGAATATCAACTTACTTAGCAATGAAATTGCAAGAGGAGCGCCAATCTCAGAGACATGGAGTGGTGCTGAAATTGTGACTATTTTTAAAAAAGGGGATAGTCTGAACCCAGCACACTATAGACCTATCAGTCTGATTGACGTTCTTCAAAAAGTTTATGCTCGTCAAGTTTTAAGTAAGTACCAGGCTGGATTTAGAGAGAAGATTAGCACCGTCGATCAGGTTTTTAGATTTTTATGTTTAATTTGGAAATACATAAATGTAAGGAACTCCCACCTCTACGTGGCTTTCGTTGACCTCAGAGCGGCCTTCGATCTCGTTCCCAGGGACAAGCTGTGGACAAGATTAAGGAATCAGGGTGTCCCTGTTGAAATAATCAAACAAATTGTTAGGCTCCACAAGGCCAACTATGCATGGGTACGGTGGGGTCCTAATGGGGAACTATCGGAGCGCATAGATATAAAGATGGGCGTAAGGCAAGGCTGCGTGCTAGCGCCGACTGTTTTTTCTTTGTATGTAAATGACATACCGACCACCCTCTTGGGCTGCGAACATGACTCTCCCAAGTTGGGTGGCCAAGCAGTGCCGGCTCTGTTATTTGCTGATGACACTATCTTAATCTCCCAGACCCCAAGAGGATTGCAGAACTTGCTTGATAAATTTCAATCCTATTGTGTGCATAAGAAGTTGGAGATTAACTCGTCCAAAACAAAGTTCATGGCAATTAGTCCCCATAAGAGTTAAAAAAAATTAATCACTGTTAATGATGAAATCATCGAGCATGTGCAGAGTTTTAATTATCTGGGTATTACTTTGGATGTAAAAATGAACTTGAATCCATAAATTGAAAAATCCAAAACAATTCTGATACAAAACCTAGCCCCCATAGTCAGAAGGCACAGGAACAGTTATTCTAGAGCCGTATCCCCCGCAATTGAGCTGTTTAAGTACAAGGCTCAATCTGCCACACTTTATGGAGCAGAATTATGGGGCCACGCTGCAAAAAATGCCTTTTCAGTGCAAGAAAATAATTTTTTTAGACAATTATTAGCAGTACCACGTCGCACACCCCTTACCCCACTATTCCTTGATCTAAACATACCTCGCTCTGATGATCATGCCATCTTACGTCCTTTATTATATTGGATTCGTCTGTGGGCAACGGATGAATTAGTAGACTACAGAGAAGCATTAAAAGAAATTATGGTAATAAGGAACACAACTCGGCTGCTGTGGTTGGTCCATATCGAGAACTGGTTCTTCAAGTTGGGGCTATACCATTATTGGACAGACCCAGGATCTCTGACCCTAACTAGCAAAAAGCTACTGCGGGAAAGGTTCTGGGATTCTGTCCTAAATTCTACAATATATAATTCAAAAACTGGAGTATTGACCCTCAAATTTCTTGAAGTAAAAAGTGAAAGTTGCTTTGAAAGTCTTATGGACGAAATTCTGCCAACTTTGGTAAAAAAATTGGGGCAGATTTATGAAGGCCCTGCGCCGCCGGTGCGTCACTTTTTCCCATGTTAAAAGTGACGGACCGGCGACGCAAGGCCTTCATAAATCTGCCCCATTGTATTTAAAGTTCCGTTATGACATTCTCCACATTAAAGCTAACACATCAAAATGGGCATGTAACAAGGGTCGTATAGTGGATGATTTGCTTGAAAAATGCGAGCTGTATGACATGGGCACAAGGGAGGATGAGGCCCATGTTATATTTCTCTGCCCAGCATACCAACATAGTAGGAAGAAGTGGCTAACACCCATTTGCCGCCTCCTAGGATTCAGACGTATTAGGGAAGCAGAAAGAGTGTTTAAAGCTGATACTACACAGACCATTGTATTTAGCTTAAGCCGATATCTTTTTGCTGTCGCAAACTGTAATAGTTTAGGTGATAGGATAAGGTATCTGACACAAAAAATGATAATGATGTTGACATGGTTTTGGTTTTGTGGTGGATAAGATATTGAGTTATTTGCACATCTAAATTTTGTTACACGAAATGGATGAAATACCTTTTAAAATTGTATCTGTCTTTTAACACGGTTTTATCATTGTTAATAATATTAATAATATTAACCAATATTAGCACCTGGTATTTATTAATATAAATATTTATTAATATTTATATTTGTTGCAAATTTTTAAACAGTGCATTTTCCATGCATTTAGCGAACTAGGGACTGACTGATTATAATAGTGTATTAGGATTTGCAATTGTCTGGCTTTGTTAAGCTCCCCTCAGAAAAATACTGCATTGTTTATCATGATCCTTTTTTATGGCCGGCTATCAATTGGAAACTGAAATTGTTTCTACTGGTACCACTTGTTTTTAGAGATTGTATTGTTTTTTATGTAAATGATTCTTTTATGGTTTGTTTAACCGAAATAAAGATTTGAATGAATGATTAGGGAGGCTCAAGCTGAAGACACTGGCAGAGTTGACTGTGGATTGTTGGTATTCACCTAGATCACAAGATCTGACTAAAAGCAATATACATTTGGGGGTGATGTTTGACGCCCGAGGCAAATGGCGGAATTCAAGTGAAGCTCTGCGGGACGGGTCCGAGTGGCTGAACCCTCAAGCTTCCTCTCTGGACCTGGTGAGAGGTTTTGGACAGCGGACGATGTGCTGACCTCCCTGAGCCCCATTTTGGGAACTTTTGCAGTATGCTTGGCTGGGAGCCCCCTGTGTCGCACTCGGCATTTCTCGCTCGCTGACCGCGACTGCCAGTTTGAATGAGACGTTCTCCTTCAGGCAAAATATTGGTGAGAGGAATCTTGCTTATATGCGCATAGGATGATATTCCCTGCTTAGCACCATGATTACTCTGCAGATGGGGGCTTTAACATTACATGGAACCTCACGTTGGATTAATTTTTTTTTAAATTGAACTAAATGCACACTAACACATTCTTACGCTTTGCTTCTGTCAGGAGATGTTATAAAAGCCTGTTCATACGACTTTTAAAAAAGAAATCTGAGAATGCTCTTCAACACCTGTCGCTAACCTGTTGAACATGTTGCTTCAAATAAATTCTGTTTAAAGCTTACTCAAAGTCCTTCCTCACATGGTGTGGTTTTGGATTTGATGGAAAATAACATAGCTGAGTCTTATACCATCAGCTCTTATGGGAAGACTAAGAAAACCAGGGTCCTCTGCGTCACATACCACGTCCACATTCATTAAAAACTCTAGAATCTTCTAAAATGGAAGAGTCATTGGCCTCTCTCTCCAAAACGTTCTCTACTTCCAACATAGGCGCTTCTGCTGCTGGAAAAGTCACGGGTGCGCTGCCCATTTATGGAAGGTACGTCTACCAAACTGCAATTTTTTACGGAAAACTGGTCTCAATTGAATGCTCACCTTACCACGGTGGAGCACAGTGTTTCCTCTTTTGCATATACAAATGAGAGAGTTAACTCTCTTCGGTCTCAGGTTTCATTGCTACAGAAACATGTTGAAGATTTGGAAAATAGAAATAGAAGAAGCAATCTTCGAATTTATGGCCAACCGGAAGGTTCAGAGGGCGCAGTCCTCTTATCTTTCTTCAAATTCTTCCTTCCTAAATTACTACACCTACCTGAAGGAACTTTGCTCAACATTCAACATGCTCACAGACTTGGTGATCAACCGCTAACAGACGCAAAGATTTTTTCATCATGAGAACTGAGTTACAAGCTATGAGTATCCAATACTACCTCTTTCACCCCTGCCTCTTCAAGGTTACCTATAAAAACAAAATGACAACTTATGAGGATCCTGTCAAATTGCAGAGTTTCATTAATTCTTGCAAAACTGACTCTCTGGAGCTTCTTCTTTTCAAAATGTTTGATTGGTGATTCCATTTATTATAGCAAATTCTATTGTTGATTCTTCTGTTTTTAGGTTCTAACATTTATTACTTCATTTTACAATATATGTTTATATATCATCATATGTTTAGTTAGTTTATCTTGTTGTGTTGTTGTATTTTGTGTTTCATGTTTTCTCAATTATGATAATCGTTCTTCTCATCTTCTTTACAGGTCATTTGATGTTCATACCCAATATGTACCCTCACCTTTTGTAAATTGCTGTGGTCTGTTCTCGTCCTTGTTCCATTGAGTTTGGATGCGCCTTTCGTTCCACGTGGCCTCATTCCCCCACTTCCTTATGTCTTTAGATGTAGGTATGTTTTTTTTTTCATTGTTGTTCTTTGTTTCGTTCCCCTCACTTTCTTTCTCTGTCTCACCTCCCTTTCTTTTACTTCTTGTTTCACTTTTTTCCTCTTCTGGTTTAATACTGCACGCCATCTTTTGTATTTATTTTTCTTACTTTTCCTTTTCTGTCTTACTTCTTGCTCTCATGGTTGACTTGTCATTTACTCTGCCTTATACCTGTTCATTGTCTCTTTAATCTCATATTTGCTTACTTTCTCAACATTATTTACATGACTCTGAAGATCGTTTCATGGAATGTCAGGGGTTTGAATTCCCCTATCACAAGATAGCGTGTCCTAACCCATCTCTACAGACTAGGAGCTAGTATTGCTCTTATACAGGAATCTCATTTAACGGTTACTGAATCTATGAAATTGAAGAGAGGTTGGGTTGGAGATTTTTTCTTCTCACCCGGGGATGGTAAACGTAATGGTGTAATAACACTTTGTCACAAATCACTTAACGTTAATTTGATTTCCCAACTCGCTGATGAGGAAGGGAGATGGTTATATACTAAGTTATTGCTTAGAAATGCTTTAGTTTCTTTGTTTATTATTTATGCTCCTACTATTGGCAATCCTTCGTTTTAGCTATCTCTTTCCCAGCAAATTTCATTGTGCATTGACGAGAATTTTATCTTAGCGGTGGATTGTAACCAAATTGTAGATCCTTTTATAGATTGGCATTCGTCAGTATCTTTCAAACCGCACAAAGCACATAACACATTCCTCTAAACTCTCCAGCAATATAAACTCTTTCAGCCTGATTCATCAATCTCCCGTTTTGCGAGCCCCTAATAGCGATTCATAAGGAATCGCTATTAAGGACTTGCAAAACGGGATTCATGTAGAAATTGCATAAAGAAATGCGATTCCTACACATTCCTTATTTGCGATTAGCAAATTGCTAATCGCAAATAAGGAATAACTCCCAATTCATTCCTATGGGCCTAAAGGCTCATAGGAATGAATGTGGAGTTATTCCTTATTTGCGAATAGCAATTAGCTAATCGCAAATAAGATAGTGATTTAAAGGGTGCCAGGGGTGTCCAAAGGACACCCTGTAGCACCCCTTAAATGCAAATTGAAACAGGTGTTGCGCACACACATGTCCAAAGGACATGTGTGTGTGCAACATGCAACTTAGAAAAATGCTTTTAAAAGCATTTTTCTAAGTTTTCGCTATTTACCACGAGGTTTGACCTCGCAGTAAATAGCGGGCCGAAATTGCGAATTCGCAATTTTTAAATGGATGATGAATTGCATTTAAGGAATCTCAAATAGAGATTCCTTAAATGTAATTCCTCGCAAAATAGCGAAATCGCTATTACCGATTTTTGCATTTGGGATGATGAATCCCAAATGCAAAAATAGCGCTCGCAAAGGGCCAGATTCTCAGAATCTGGCCCTTTGCGAGCCGATTTCGGCTTGATGAATCAGGCTGATGATGCTTGGAGACTTTGTAATCCCACCACAAGAGAATATACTTTTTACTCCCAGCCCACCAGACTCAATCCCGAATTGATAATTCTTTTTAATCTTACACCATTTCTCAATCATTAAGAGGTGCGAAAATTGGTTCCATTATAAATTCTGACCATGCCCCCATCTTTATTCAATTAGATATAGTACCTAGATCTAATATCTCTAGGAGGTGGCGTTTTAATAACTCACTCCTTTTAGACCCCAAATTTACCTCTTCCTTCTCTTCCTTCTTCCATGAATATTTGTCCTTAAACCAATCTGACACGATTCCCTTTCATGTAATTTGGGATGCTTTCAAAGCAGCTGCAAGAGATTTCATTATTGGTTTTGTTTCTATGAAACGCAAAAATTGCCGCAAAGCTACTGATGATCTGTTAGCTCAGATAAAGAGACTGGAACATTTATATTACACCTCTAAATCCAAACAATGTCTGTCCCAAGATTTCAAGACAAAGTTTCAATTGTATGAAAGGGAAACGTGTCAGATTGGTTTAAGCATCACTTTATTTGTTAAAATATAGCTCTAAGTTCTACAGTGGTCAAAATAAGGTGGGTAAACGTTGGCAAACTATTTAAAAGTTAAACATAATAAGTGTGACATTGAGTGTATTTTGGATGAACAAAAGACACTACGAACAAATGACTCAGAAATATTAAATTAATTTCTTCTCTTTTATAAATCACTTTACTCTCCTGCAATGGTTCCTTCACACTCCCATATTGCACAGTTCCTTGACAACACCCATCATACTCATGACACTCAAATAGATGTACTCCTTTAGTAACAGATATCTTTCAACAAGAGCTTCTTACTGCGTTGCTCTCTTTAAAGAAGGATAACGCTCCTGGAACGGATGGATTCACAATTTTGCTCCTTTACTCCTTCCCAAATTACTTATCCTCCTTATTTCATTTTCACATTTGGATAAATCCTCTGGATCCTTTTTGGAGGCTCTAATATGTCTAATTCCTAAAGATGGCAAGGATTTAAAATATTGTAAAAATTATAGGCCGATCTCCCTTGTCAACTTATATTACAAAATGTTCTCTAAAGCATTGACTTTGTGTTTAGAGATTTTCCTCCCCAAATTACTCAATGCGGAACAGTCTGGATTTGTAAAAGGCCATCTTATTTCAGATAACACATGCTTATATTTTTAGATCCTTTCTAAATCCTCCCATCTATCTCACTCTTTAGCTGCTATAGTTTTAGATGCAGAGAAAGCCTTTGATAGAGTCAATTGGTTATACCTCTTCCAAGTGCTTAAATCGTTTGGTTTTGGTCCAAAGATCATCTCTCTGATTCTGATTCTCTATTCCAACCTATGTGCAGCCATCTTTGTAAACGGCATTACATCTTCCTATTTTGATCTGCAGAGGGGTGTGCGTCACGGTTGCCCTTTATCTCCATTTCTTTTTAACTTAGCTTTGGAACCTTTTTTATCCAGATTACGTCAAAATAGTGTTATTAAGGGATTTGAGGTGAATGATACTCAAGTTAAGTTGGCTTTGTATGCTGATAATATTTTATTATTCGTTTTGAATCCACATTCCTCTATCCCAGCTTTTTTATGTGTGGTGGAGCTTTTTGCTTCTGTCTCCAGTTATAAACTAAACAAAGACAAGTGTGAAATACTACCTTTAACTATACTGTTAAAGATGATTATATTGTTTCAAATTTTTCCTGGAATTTTCAGCATATTAAATAATTGGGACTCTTTTTCACTCCCTTACTTTCAACTACAATATCTTTGTGTTTGGAGAAATGCATAAAAAAAATGACCACCCTGACAAATACGTGGCATCCCCTATATCTCTCCTGGTGGGGCCGCTTAGATACTATAAAAATTATGCCCCATCCTAATATTTTATACACTCTCTCTAATATTCCTGCTCCTATTCCTTTTAAAAACATTTTTTACATTCTTTACGTTCATCATACCTGTGTAATAAAAAAAAATCTTGCACGTCATTGTTTTGATTAACAAAACCCAAATAAGAAGGTGGAGTGAATTATCCTGATTTTCTTAATTATCACAAATCCTTCTTACTTCTTCAAGCCTCTAAATGGCTCGATGACTCTTTGTTAGATTGCCCTCGTCGGGTAGACATTTAACGTATATTCCTCTCTCCTTTTTCATTTAAAGAATATCTTTCTTTCACTCGCAGACCACAATCTTTATTTACCCCATTATTAAGTACACTTGTAAACTCCTGGACTTTGGTTCATCATTACTTCCTACCAATCCAGCCTCCTTCCTAAATTCTTCTTTATGGCATAGCAAAGCTTTATTAATTCACGGGAAACCTTTGTATTGGAAAGCTTGGAGACAAAAAGGTCTAATTTGGGTATGTCAACTTTTTTTTCAGAATACTGTTATATCTTTCTACAGAGCTAGCCTACTCTTTGACCTACCTCCATCTTTTCAATCTAAATACAACTTTCTTAGCTAGGCTCTACTCAAAGCTTATACTCAAATCTCTTATCATTTCCAGCTTGGTGGTATGCCGTATGTTACAATCATAGGCTTGACACAGTTTTTGTTCATCTCATTTGTTTTGTTATAAAATGTGTAAATCTATGGTCACCAGTCACAATGTTTATCGATTATAGTGTTAAGCACTCCTTTTCCTTAACGCCTATTCAGCAAGAAGTTCTCCAAACTCTGTGACTTTCCTCCTTTTTAAGAACATATTGTCATATCTCTTTTTATCTCATTTTTATATGAATTGCAAATGTATCCTTTTATTGTGTATAATGCTATCTTGTTATACTATCATTCAGTTACAGCAATGATTGTATGATATTTTACTTTCACTGTATTTGTTTTCCTTTTTATTACAGGCTATATATTGTGTTCTTCATATTTTGTATTCCTTTATTGTTTGTTCTTCAATAAACTTCCCTTTTAAACTAAATAAGCAATAATCTTTCAATGAATTCTAAGATGGTTATTGGTTGGTATTCAAAACAATGCAGGTATACCCGCAAATAGAAGTTGAGCCACAGAGTTAGAAGATAAGGGGTCTTTGGGTTCTATTAAGGTGGTCTCTTGGCATCTAGTCTTATGCCATAATGGCAAAGATTTTACTGTTACAGGAAGGATCCAGAATAAAAGGCCACTAACCTGTTTCCTCAGATAGGCAAACAAATAAGTTGTTACTTTTTCATCTTTAATAATTCTATACCAGGAGTTGTATTGAAGATAAGGAGCCTCCCAGACCATCATAACTGTATATGGTATTTCAAATAGTATGTTCTTCCCGATAGCATTATAGAATGTGTGGTATGTTTCACATCCAAAGGAAATTGATTTCACGTCCTAAATTGTTGTAGAATTCTAGATTGTTGATGTTACTTCTGTCTGAAAATCTGCATGTTTCATCCAAATGGAGGCGATCAGTGGTTAAACTTGTCTCTTCATCTATAATGAAAAGACAAGGTTTTAGAGTTTTTTTTTATAGGATAAGGCTTTCTTCCTCACTCACTCCATAATTTTGAATCCACATTGCGCAACCCAGGCTTGAACAAAACGATATAGCTTCATTATGAAACCTCTTTTGCATATGAGGTGATAGTTTGAGAACTCAGCTGCATTCACTTTTCACTAGCCATTCACATTTCCCCTCTCATCATTCAACTCTCTTGTTCTTGTTGGTATATTCTACTTGAGGATTCATGAGCACTGATGGTACAACAGTACCCTCTCACCCATCTAGTGATGGTTCATGGCTCCTAGATATATAATGCTGTAATTCAACTACAGTCATAATTGCATTTGACCCATCTACTTTTTGTTTTAGTCAATGCAACACCCTAGGTGTGTTTTGATTGCCCAGAGTTATACCCCGTTTTCACTGAGAATAGGAGTCATTCCATCTTGAGGGTTTACCGATGGCATGTATGAGGACAAAAAAAAAAGAGAATAGGAGTCATGCTGTACTTAACTTATGAGTCCTAAATAGGCCAAAACAGGTCTACTACTGTTGCTTGTGTTCTCATCTAGAAGCAACACCTTCTGACATCTCATACTGGTCTGTTCCTATTGGCATAGGGTCATGGCTTTTTTGCCTGTTGCTGGTCTCTATATAGAGTGGCACAGTGAGCAAAACCAAAGATGGATTGGAATGCAGACCCATGTAATTACAAGTGGTGGAGATTTATTTTCCTCAGTGCAACTCTCAAAGTGTGACTGGTATGCTAAGGTGTGGGTTTTATGCACATTGTGACATATTGCTCAAGCTATACTCAACGGATGAGTTTGAAGTAGGCCAGGTCTGGGCTTGCTTGTGTTTCTATCTGGAGAGGACCTTGCCTGGCAGATGGGGCTGGATCCTCCTCCTGGAGCAGGACCATGCTTTACTTGCATATGCCTGGCCTCTGTTTAGAGTGATATAATAGGCACAAAATGATGGACAGGAATGCAGTCCTGAGTAATTACAAGAGTCTGCGGTTAATTCAAGCATTCTGCTCATTAACTTTTTGTTTCTGCTGAATACTCTAGGCACACTCCTGGTATTTCATGGCACTAGAGTATTCAAGCCACTGAGTTTCGCCCCAACATCAGCCTTCCTCTGTGCCTCATTTCGGTGCTGTATATCTGTGCCAGCTATTAATTGGATCCATTTGGCTTTCCATCCTGATCGAAGTCTCATAGATCGCTTGTGTACGTTTTAACTATGTTTTGACATCTTTTTCACCACACTAGTGGTGTACAAAGAGGTGGCTTGGAGTTTAAATGGGAGACAGGCACTACGCAGTTGGCAGGTTTGATTTTGGTGTGACCTTGTCTCCACTGGAATACATCTGATGGAACGTGATTTTTGAGAATGTAATGCTCAATAAAATCCAACTCATTAGTGCAATACTAATATTTACTAAAGAAACGTGACTAACAGAGTGTCTTGTGAAATACTTGAAAAGTTTAAAACTGCATCGTAAAAGCATGCAGAAGTGTCACAAACTGGTTTGAGATTAAGTAATTCATAAAAGAGAGAGAAACCTACTAATGTGCTGTGATAATAATGTGAAAAATAATTTTGCAAATTCTAGTTTAGTGAAATATCATAATAAAAATGTTTCTTGTTTTAAAGTTTCTTTGACATGTAAATCTAAGAAAATGCTTGCTTATATTTTAATGAATCGTAATCAGACTATGTTTATAAGTTTAATGACAATGGTGTTTCTTATATTATTTCTTATGCCTCTTTATTTCTCTCAATGTTTTCAATATGAGCCTATTTATTCATTAGAAAATGATGATTTAGTAGTTTTTCATGTAGGCCTCGAAATTTAAAATGTATTTAGTTCGGATGCACTAGAAACGCTGAACTGATTGTAATGTAGCTATGAGTATTATCACTGAAGTTTTTTTCCTACAATTTGAATAATGGACATTTTCTCTTTAACTGAAGAACTGTATCGACCTTGTTGCAAACTTAGAGGGGAGCGTTTTTGAGCGGACATTGATATGTTGCAAATGTACTCCCTATTCCCAAAGGGAAATTATATCGTACATTCTTAGAAAACAGTGATCACTAAAAAAAGACAGCATTACATATGAGTTCTGGAGATATGTGCCAGAAAAACAATCACACCACAATGGCACCATAAAATTTGACCAATGGAAATATGCAAATGGGAAAAAAGTTATTTTGTGTGAACGTAAGAAGGTATAATTGCTCCGTGAGAAAAGGACGGGTAGGCGATTTCCTTGCAAATCCTGACCCTGACATGCAGTCAGCTAAAACTCGGATTTCCCTTGAATGGAACTCTCCTGATTACTTTTGTACTTTATCAGCTGGTGAAGTCGAAACTCTGGCTATTGTACGCTGTACTCCAGCATTCTATTGGGCTCATCTCGTGACTATATTCTGAAAACTACAACCGATACTTGGTTTGTCTGATTCTAAATTGCATTTGTATTTTGTCCAACTCAAAATATCAGGCCAAGTCCTTCTTGAACTGGAACTCAAGCAACCCTAAAACAATTTCAACCTTATTAGAACTCGTCAGTGTGGTACAGCTTGGTTCTAGTGGCATTGTCAGCATGGGACCCATGTCTGGGCATACCAGTCCCATTTAGGGCTTCTCACTAAAGTATACAAAAAAGAGATAGATGGAATACTTGGATTAATCTCAACCACTGGTAAGTACTCAGGGCTGCATCCCAACCCATCATTATTTTGCACACCATGCCACCTCAGTTTGGACCTAGCCATATGTAAATCAGTCTTGACTCGTATTCAATAGAAATGTCCAGCTCAAACTGCCAGGCCAGGTTATCTCTGAACTGGAACACAAGCAACCCAATACCAGCTTTGCCCTGGTTAGGGGTCATCACTCATGTATAGCTTAGTTTCAGTGGCACAGTGTGCATGGGACCCACGTCTGGGCATACCTGTTCCACATAGGGCATCACACTGAAGTATACAAAAAAGCGATGAATGAAATGCTTGAATGTATCTCAGCCACTGATAATTACTTTGGGCCGCATCCCAATCCATCATTATTTTGCTCACCATATGCCCTCTGTTTGAATCCAGCCATATGCAAATCAGTCTTGACCCTGCTCTAGTAGGAACAGTCTAGCCCGAACTACCAGGCAAGGTCTTCCCTGAACCAGAACATAAGCAACCCAAGAACAGCTGGATATAGCTTGGTTCCAGTGGCACAGTATACATGGGACCCATGTCTTGGCATATCTATCCCACTAAGGGCGCCACACTGTAGTATACCAAGGAGGTGGCAATCTGTGATGGTCCTTGCTCACTGAAAGGACCTGCAACACTCACAAAAACGGACGATGTCTGGGTGACCCGAGTGCACCAACAGCCTGCACTGTGCTCTGGAAATACCCTAGGTAAAGGGGCCTCTCTCAAGAAATTTGAAGTGTTTAGTTGGTGAACCCACTTGTAGAAGCTACCACCTAAAAGCCAGAGATTCTCATCAACCTGTGATGGCAGTCAGCAGTTACACCAGTATGAGCTGTACCCAGCAGGAAGGCAAACTCCTCTTGTTCACAGACGAGGACATTGGACATAGCCCATACACAATTTCAACCGGGGTGGACACCTAGCTTGTTGGGGTGTAGGTGTTTCTCTGGGCATGAGGAAAAACCTAAAGAACTGAACTGTATGAAACTTATATAGCGCAGGACTTACCCTGGGGCATCTCCGCGCTTGCTTAGGGAACCCGTCCTGGTATTCCCCTGTGAGAAACCCCGGCAGGGTATCCACAAGGTGAAAGCCAGGCATCCCGCCACAAGGGGCCGATGTGGAGATTAAGCAAGCTATTGCCCAGAGTCGCAGAGTGTGACCCCGTGAGTCGAGTAGGCACCGGAGCGAGAATTGTCAAGACCGTGGAATTTATGAGCCCGAGACCCGCCGAGGCGGGGAATCGAACCCTGGTCCACGGTTGATCTCAGATTCCGGGTCTGCCGCCTCTAACCACTGAGCCACACTTCTCCTGAACTCACCTGTCCACAATCAAAGAAACTATTGTATAGCTTCTCCACTGCCCATTCACGCTCCCCACACTCCCTCAACTGAGTGTAAGCAGATACATATACATCAGACCATACATGACCACAATTAGCTGTCCCGAGAAGGCGGTCAAGATGCTGGGTGGTCCTTTCACAGTGCCATGGGAAGTGGCCAGCACTGAATTGCAGGCTTTAACTGTGTGTGCCACATCAAAGAAGAAAATGTACTGTATCAATGTGACCCCAGAATGGGGGAGGGATGATCACATATCAGTGGGCCTAGAAATGCAAATTCTAGTGGAAGAAGGGTGAACTGAGCAATAGGAACTCCTTCACAATCAAATCACTGACATTTTTCTTGAAGAGCCATGGGCCAATGAATATAGGCACTTAAGACTTGTCCACCAGGAGTTGTTTAAACTGCTCCACAGATTAACATAGTTAATGATTTTTCAGTGGTAGATCCATTTTAATGCCCTCTGATGGTTATGGACAGTGACTGCATTGTGTGTTAGTATTAAAGTAAATTTGTTTTACAAACTAAAGTACTGGCTTGGCTATGATTAATTATTGTAATCAGATATTTATTGAGTGCTGAGTTTCTAACCCATACCACCTCCCCATGTTTGTGCAGGGACTGCTTGACTTTGTTACTCTTAGAGACTAGTGCTAAATGGGTGCTTGGTATGCAGTTAAAGTCCAAAAGTAGTAGGGGTTAGCCCAGAAGCACCAGTGCTAAACAGTTCTGATCAAGAAAGTCTTAGGCTAGTAAACCGTCTCTGCCCTGGGACTCTGCAAATATCCCCAAACCTATATTTCTCAAACTTTCCTAAGGGCATAATGCCAACCACAAATGGACAGATCCCAAGGATTGCCTACACACTATCCGGCATCTTTAAATGGGAAGTGCTACTATCATCTCCTGTGAAGACTATCTGGCAGATAGGGAGCTCTTACACATGAATCTATCCCCAGTTTGAAGCCTATAGTCTTAGATCACTTTTGAGGAGATGAAAATGAGATAAGAAATATCAAGAACAGATACGGAAAGATTGGGGGTAGCCAAGAAAAACTAGCGGGTCAGAAATGAGCCCAGAGATTCTACAAAAAAGGTCTGTCCAGGAGGATATGCAAAAAATATTAACGCAAAAAGAAAGAAGACAGAGTAGGGACAAAGAGTAGAAAATGGATGACAAAAAACATATATTCAAATAATTTTCCCTGGCATAATCACCCATCTGTAATTAGTTTTTTTGATTTCTTCTAATCAGATTGATAATCAGAAATTCGTTTAGGGATTTTGTGTTTCCCTGGATTTTTTACCTTAATTTGATTTGGGATCACAACTTGCCCAGGGTTCGTTCTCTCTCGTGTAGTTTAAGAGGCTCTAAACCCAGCCAGCATAAAAATGTATTTCATAACGTGTGTCACAAAGCATCAACTCTTACAGAAATCAATGTAGAGCTAGTTATGTTTCTACAAAATGCCAAGAACAAGAAAGCAAAGAAAAATGACCTCACACTTAAGGCAATCCTTTGATATTATTGATGCAGCGAGCGCAAGGTAAGTGGTTTTATTTATTTATTTATTTTATATTTACTAACCCATCGTATGTCGCCTTCCACCCTTCCGCCCCTGCCCTACCGCTCTTACCTGCACAGACCGCACCCGTTTTCTCTGTTCTATTTGTGCTGCAGAATGCAGCACTCTTGGCAAGAGGAAAACACGAGGAGAAACGAAAACTTTTGCCTCGTTACGCATGCTCTTGGAAGGCGTAAGGTTTTGGCTATGCCCAAGTTTACTTGAGTTTGTAAATCTGGGGTAGCATCAAAATCCATGGGTGTTGCATGGGAACACCTACCACAACTTCCATGGAATTCCTTCCTGACACAGAGTAAGGCATCGCAGTGCTTTGTGCTGCCTTGCATTACTCCATATCTTGAGACCAAGCAAAGCCACAGAGGATGGCTTTACATCACCTCATAGATATAATTGAGAGGCCTGCCCACCAAAGTGTCAAACAAAGTGATGCTCCGGCAGTGCAGGCCTCTTGTAAATAAGCCCAAGAGTCCTACCATTTAATTTATTATTGTGTCCATTTACAAGCACTTAGAAAAGTTGAGTCAACCGTATTGCTCAAGTAAAAAAATACTGAATGAAAGAAGTAACACACAATTTAAACATTACTGTGCTTTATTTATCAAAGTGACTGGTCTCTAGACACTTGTGTAAAGTAGATTTCTAGGCTTATGTCTGTAAGTATATGCATCAATGTGTGTGTGTGTTTTGTGTATTAAAAGTGAGGTAGAAGATGAAGGAAGTGTGTGAGAGTACATTTGTGTATAAAGAAAAGGTAATTGTAAAACAATCACAGGTATAATAGAGGTGAAAGAGAAATTAAAGGCTCAGTAAATTTCTACAGCACCCAAATCCAGCTATATCAACAGAAGGTTAACCAATCTGCTCTTATGTATCTCTTAGCTCTACTTTTAGTAGTTTGGCATACCTCAAGGTGTAAACCTGTAAAACATACTTGGAAATGCAGGAATTAATAGGAACAGTACAATAAAGTCAAGAGCTGAAAAACTTAATGTTCAGTCAAAGATGGATATAAAATTAGAAAAAAGAACGCTGGGAATGAACATAGGAGCAATTAGGAAAAAACTGAACTTATCTGCTTTTTTGGATTTTCTCTTCATTCATTGATAAAAACATTCTGTATTCTTTGGTGTTCGATCTTCTGTTTTTGGGGTACTGTATTCTGAGTGTTGTAGTGGTCTTTGGGATGTTTTTGAAAGCCTTGGAGATGCAAATATGTTTGGGAATAAAGTCGGAATGCTATGAGTATTGTGGGAGAATCTGTATAATGGGTGATAAAGTCATGATGGCAGACGGCAAGTCTAGGAGACTTTCAACCTAGAATATTAATGGTATGAGTCACAAGATCAAAAGGAGTGGCATCAAAATTACTGCAAGGGCAAAGGCCGGACATGGTATGCCTAAAGAAGGATCGCGTGATAGTTATAACATGTTGATTCCTTAATAGGAGACCTATACACCTTTAGCTCTGGCTTGGTTTAGCAGAATTCTATTTGTGGTCACAAGAATATTGATAGATGTCAATATTCTTGTCAGAATTATGTAAGAGTGAGGAGTAAATCACGAGGCAAGATATGCTCTCTATGTGCTCTACTGTGGCAGGGGGTTAATGCCCTGGATAAACTATGTCCCATAAAGTTAGAGCCCCCAAAAACCCCTGACTTCTTTGGGGGGACATCAATGGATTGATGATTGTGAGTCTGGATATGTCCACGGGAGAAATATGAGGGAATGGGTAACTTCAGCACATTCCTGCTTAACGCATGCTTTGGGTTGGGAAATGTGGATGCTTAAATGAGAAGAGGCAGACAGTACTCTTCTTAATCTCACAGCTCCTCTATGAGATTAGATCATCTCATGATCCCACATTGGGATATGCCCTCAATTGCAAAGGTCGAATTCCTGGCCAAGGGCATTTCTGACCATTCCTACTGATGCTGCTGGGTACAGGTAGGACAGATGTCAATGAGTTGAGACTGTGCATAAGGGAGTTGAAAGATCAGTAAATGGTAGATTTTATGCTGGAGTTCACAGTCTTTTTCTTTCAGGAGAATATGGGTTCCTTACAAACTGAAAATGTATTATGGGATGTCTATAAGTCAATGTTTTGGGGCATACACTCACCAGCGTGACACATAAACGGAAAGTGCAAAGCAAATGAGTTTGTATTATATTTGAAAGATGAAACGTCCTTGCAAGGAAGTGTAATAATATTTGGGGTGGGCTGTCACAAATTTCAAGGAATAATACTATCCTGTCAGGGTGAGTCCCAAAATTAAATTTACCTGAGTTCAACACCCTCGTATGTCTAGCACTGTGTAGACAGGCATAACTTAGGCCAACGTGTTTAGTGTTTTTGAATTACCAAGACAGTAATAAAGTAAAAACATCAAACATTAAATATCCCAAATCAAATTAGACAAATAGAGTAAGTTTCAATAAACAAAATGACACCAAAACAACAAAAATCCAACAAGGGGAATCTAAGTCCCAAAACCTTGCAATGGTAAGCCCCTTTTCCCTGAGCTCTTCACCTAAAGTTCCCAGGATATAGGGGGCTTGTTCAGAAAAAGCCTTGTGTATGTTCTAGTGTAGGTCTAATTGTGACTGGGCTGCTGGTCATCCAGGGAAAAGGGGTTCTTCAGCTTATTGTAGCTACACAGTAGGTCAGCCCACTGACTAAGAGTCCACTTCTTTTTCCTTGTACAGATTCTATCATTTGCGCCTCCTCACAGGTTACAGCAAACAGATTCCAGTCCCTGTCTGATCTTCCACAGGAACACGTTTTCCTTTGACCCACTATATTGTAATACTGGCATACAATGATACACCAACCAAACTGTGTTATATTCCAATTAAAACAATACACTTTATTATCACAATAAATTTTTTTAGAGCTCATAGTACATTATACATCAGTTAAAAAATTATTACAATTAAAACAATACTATAACCGGGAAAAAATCCCACACAAGAAACTCATACAGTTCATACAATTTTCTACTTAAAAACACAAACAATCAATTATGACCAACATAATGAAGACAACACCACATGTAAGACGTTATTATTGTCAAATACAGTAGCCCATCTACTTTCGCTTCTAGATACGTCAGTTAATACATTGTCTGCATCAGTTTTTCACTATTTACATCAGTACTTCAATTGTGCCTAAGAAAAAGCGTTGACGCGTTTAGATGGTTTTCATAAAATTATCTCCATCTTTGTCAAGGCATAAAATTGTCGTTTTCCTAATGCTTTCAGGGATTGTTGTGTATCTTCTCCCTCGTAATTAGCCTGGAAACAGACCGTGACCCCTGTACTTTTCACAGTCCTATATCTTGTCTGGTTCGTGCGAGCAGTGTTTCAATCTGGAATTATAAGTTGACTCGTGTTTATGATGTCACAATGTGCTTGTATTCATATTATTTAAAAAACAGTCATATGCTTGACTTCTGTTTCCTACTTTATCCAAAGTTGCCACGGTTGTATGACGTTACAACGCATACTTTACAACGCACACATTTACAACGCATTTTTTACAACGCAACATCCATTACAACGCATTCCATTACAACGCATGCCATTACAACGAATTTTTAAAAACTACCTTTACAACGCATACCATTACAACGCATAACATTACATTGCATGTATGGTAAGTATTGGATAGTGTAGGGGTAAAAATTACTATTCTAACTCCAGGAGGTGCAACAGGAGGGTAAGTGTTGGATAGTGTAGGGGGTAAAAATTACTATTCTAACTCCAGGGGTGCAACAGTAGGGTAAGTGTTGGATGGTAATGGTATGCGTTGTAATGGTATGCGTTGTAATGACTGCGTTGTAATGACATGCGTTGTAATGGATGTTGCTTTGTAAAAGTTTCGTTGTAATGGTAGTGCATTGTAAAAGTTGCGTTGTAAAGGTTGTTTCCCGTTGCCACAGAGTTCTGGTTTATCGAACGGCTTTCCACATTTATTTTTCAATTGTAAAAAGGTTGGTATAAAGCCGGTTGTTTTTTCCCCCCGGCTGCACTTCAATTTCGTGCGGCTCTGGTTCGCCATGATAACTCTAACACAGGGCTCTCCGAGTTGTTCAAAATCCACAGGTCCAGAAAGTGTTCTGTCTGAGGAGGGTTTCTTGGGGTACCACATTTATGATTTCCATCAGCCTGTGGGTGGGGTGGGAATCCTTGCGGCTCCCTAACCAAGGATGTAAACGTACCTAAAGGTTACCTTACCCACTTTTTCAGCAGTTCCTGGTTGATCTACTCCAAACAATCCCTTAGTGCACCTTACTCCTTAAATCAAATATCAGGGAACCCTTCCTCCCTTATGCAGAACCTGTTTGCCTACTGACAGGTGTGTCTAGGGAAATGAGCAGCCTTCTCTGCTATGTCCACTCTGCACTGGTGTGGGGGCAGCTTCCTTCCTATTGGTTTGAAGCCAGTCTGGCTGTGTGAGCCTTGGGAACAAAGGATTGCCTTCCCACAGATTTCAGTTTACATTTAAGTGTGAAAGTGCAGGCCTTATCTTGCACCATTACAAGTTAACGAAGTTCCTGGGCACACCTCAATTGCCCTTCCTGAAAGGGGGGAAAACACCCTCCCACATCCAGACTATTGTCCCTGCTATAGGAGCAGTTTTCACAACTCTTTAAGGTCAATCATAAACAGACAGACTGTCAATAGACTAATGCTAATTAGCCAACTGGAGTTTCAGGCATGTAAAAGATTACTTTTAAAAGTTACTTTTAATAAATAATTGGTAAAAATCAGACTTTATCATGAAATTGGATTTTATGATAAATATTAACAAATAGTCTTTGAATTACGTTCATATACATTTCCTGTCAAATGTTACAGATTAAAGTCTGTAATATGTACTTCAACAATTTCTAGGATTCAGCCAGTAAAACAGCTGTTGAGGGCTAGTTACTAGAGGAACATTCAAATTTTATCTTCCCACATGTTCCACTTTTAAATATCAGGCACCCTATCTTGCGGATAACCAAGTGCACATAGGAATACCTTAATATTATTTAAAAGCAGGGTGTTTTCCTGTCTGTCATAAAGGGTATTGTGACAGGTTTTAGGCTGTAGCAAGACTACACATGATAAGCATGAAGCCATGTTTTACCGGTCATCCCTGTGGATGCTACAATAGGTACTGCAGTCCACAGACAACATTTAACTTCCATGCCCTGGGAGCATTTTTCTACACCAAATTAAATATGTCAATCAGGGATAAGCTAATTTAACCATGTTTAAAGCGGGAACGCAGATGCTGTACTCCCATTTAGCCCGGGTAAAGTGCACATATTTCTAAGTCCAGCAAAAACAGGGTCCAAAAAGGTGATAAACCTGAGGTGGCCATGCAGAAAGGGCAGATTTGCTACAGTCCTAAAGAATGGAAAGGTAGATCTCCGATGATAAGTGTATAGTGTAAGCATTGTGGAGCATTATTAGACACTCTTTTGCACTATGTTGGGGCCGTCTGAACCCGTCAGAACCCGTAAAAGGCCGGGCGGGGCAACGGTATTGAAAATTCTCTTTTTGGAATTAGTTATTCAATCTCTTAAGAATGTTAAGACTGGTTAATTCAATTTGCTGCTATAATCCAATACTAGCACCTATTGAATGGTCTGTCACCACCTATAAATTTTATATACTAAATATATCTTTTATACACGGGGGAATCAGTATGAGTAAGCGGAAATCATTAACAGAGTAGGGGGTGGTTGGGACATTAGATGTGTTTCTAACGCGGGCAGAAACAGTCTTGATACACAAAATCGCTCTAACTAAGCGTAGGCTGTCTCTAGACCCCACAGCAGAATTGCCCCGGCTGCAAAACTCTACTCCAGAGCAAATCAACTAGAGTAACTGTAGAAACCTCGCTACAGAATAGGGCATGTGCATCCCTGTCAACTTTATTTGAAGAAACACGACTAGTTCTAGATCCCTCAGCAACTGACCCGCAAGAAAATGCTAATTTAAAGATAAAATCAAATGTTCAAACGAGGGGCCAAAAACAAATATTAGTCAAGGGAAAGGGCCAGCACCACCACCCAAAAAAAGGAGGGGGCAGGGCACCATACCCACTCACAAACCAGCCCCCTACAGGAACAAAAGCAAAGGCCAAGGGTTGGCGATGGAGAATGGTGCAGTGCTTCACTTGCAGGACCACCCCTCCCGCCGCCCGACAACATAGTAGTGGGGGATGGGGTGGTGGTGAAAGCATGAGTCAAATGGAATTTTGGGCAAAATTGGAGGGTATAGGTTCGGTCATAATGAGACCTTTGATGACTATGATAACCTCCATTGAAGAAAGGTTACTCGGGCTGGAAGGGGCGGTTAAACGCTTACTAGCCCCAATGCAGACTATAATACAAAAAAGAGGTGAGACTGAAGAGGTAGACAGTAGAGGAGGGTGCGTAGATAGTAATCTTGAGAGAGCACTGGTTACGATATCACCCCTGAACTCACGTGCAATATACGTTATGCCTACAATAAATTTGGAAAAGAGAGCCGGGGTCATGACGGATAAAATTCCATCTTTACAACAGAGGTATCAGGCTCCCGCAGCCCCTAGTCAGCATGATAGCAGAAAGGAGGAGGGTAATATTAACCCGAATAACCAGGCCAAGCAGGCTAATCAGTTTCGAAATCCTGATAAGTTGAATCCTGTGAGACAGAATAGAAATAACCCAGCGAAACAAAATAGGGTGGAAGGCCCCATATCGGAGCCTAGACAACAGCACCCCCCCCCCGCAAGCTACTCCTTACACCATTGTTCTGACCAATGTACCAAGACTTCCCAATGGAGAACCTGAGCATTTGTCCACTCTGAAAAACAGGGCGCTACATTTCCTAACAAAGGAGACAGGTTATGCAGATGTATTGTTCTCTGAAATTAAGATGGTACGCCGCATCCCGTGGGTTGGTAGTTCTGTTAAATCATTGCCAGGGGATTGCGTTGTTATATCTTTTAGGTCCTCAAAGTTTGTCAGGAACATATTAGACATAACTGGTCAAGGGGGATAAGTGTGGATTTTTCTATCAACCTGCATTGACCCCTTACATACCGATGGTGGAGATCTCTAGAGATATCCCACAACAGAGATATGATATCCCAATATCCAATTTCTATGAGCTCCTCTGTAGTTTAGAGGGGGTTGATTGACTGGAACTACCTGTAGAAATAGCTGGAGAGTGGGGAGGACAGTGTAACATCAGCCCCCTAGACTCACATCCGCAGCTCACGTTACTCCCGCGAGGGGATTCAGAGGGGAACCCACTGACCGAAGGAATAGAGGAATATATAGATGAGAGAAAATGCCAAGCAAACTCATCCCCTATTTTAGTTAAAAATGAGGATAACAATGATTTAGCGATGCTAACCGCTTGGGGTTTAAATACCGAAGTAGGTTTGGTCCTAACTAACCCCTTAACCAGCCAGAGCATTGCTACTAGCTCTGTTGCCTCGTGGAATATTGCAGGCTTGCGTACGAAAGTATTGACTCCTGTTTGGGTTGAATTTATAGAGAACAGAGATCCTATGTCTGCAGGAGACATGGGCAATAGAACCTATACATATAAATGGTTTCAGAACTTATCATACTCAAGCAGTGAAGGTTCTGGGGGGAAGACCAAAAGGCGGCATGTCTACTTATATTTCCAATAAGATGCCCCTAACTGATATTTTCTTCCATGAGGGGGGCTGCTATTACCATCTTGTTGAACTAAGATTAAATGCAACTAATCACATTATATTGATTAACTTATATAATAACGTTCCCCAAAATGCCCTAGGATTAGTGATAAAGAACATCATAGATGTCTCCAAAGGCATAGGCATTGCAGAAGGTAAAGATATCATGTACCTGTTGATGGGTGATTTTAATTGTGCTCAATGTAATTGCACTGATGATAGAATGTGTGGTCTGACTAATGAAATGGAGAATAGCACCCATTCCGTTCATTCCAAGACAGGAGATGTATTTAACAAGCTTATTTTTAGCCTGGATCTTGCATATGCTAATGAATTACTGGCCACTCCTCTTTTATGCGCATCACATTTAATGGGAGAGGGTTTGCAACAACAATTTATTTCATACTGACTTCACGGTCCCATGCGCATTTGGTCGCTGCTTTCAATGTGGGTGACATTGCTATAAGTGACCACTTTCCGCTTACTATAAAGCTCAATCTACCTAAGCATGGGACAATAAAGTCTACAAAACCAACCCGTTTGCTGGGGGATGTAGTGCTGAGCTAAATGAATGGCTATTCAATAAAATGGGATAATGTGGATCCGGACCTGTTGACAAAAAATGTGATAGTGAATTGTCGGTCCGCACTGAAAACCTGCTTGAGTGAGGCTGCAACTGATGTAGATATTGTACGCTCATTTAATGTTATTACGAGGGAGGTAACATTTTTAATGACAGGACAACATAAGAAAAGATCACCATCTCCTGGGTGGTTTAATGGTAAATGTACTAGGGCCTACGCTAGTTCAAAGAAGGAACTGCATAAACAGCCTAGATCACCGTCTAAAATCAGGCAGGCTAGATTAGAATATAGGGGGCAATAAAGGAAAGAAAACAAACACTGAAGAATGAAGCTTGGGATTCCCTACACAATGCAGCCCAGCAGAAAGATCATGCTGCATTTTGGAAGGTTTTGAGGGCTCCCTGACTTTCTCTTAGTAGTGGCCCTTCTGTCAAAATAGCAATTCCAGAACAAACATGGATCAGCCATTTCTCCATGGTGGATAATGATCTTGGAAATATTGGGGGTAACACGATGATAGCATGTTAATTAATAGCACCCAGATAGATTTGGAAGTCACCCTGGAAGAGGTGAACAGGGCTCTGGCCAGTAGCCTGGGTAGCAAAACTCTTGGACCCGATAGGGTCCCAGTTCACTTGTTTAAAGTTAATACTTTACTGTGGGGCCCTATTGTAACACAGGTTATTAATGCGAGCATTAGGTCTACCCCTCCTTCGACGTGGGTGAATTCAATAATAATTCCAATTTATAAAAAAGGTGATTGTGAAAATCCAGGATGTTATAGACCGATCTCTCTCTTGGATTCCATGGTTAAAGTGGCAGGAAGGGTCATCCTGGAACGCCTTCAAAACTGGCCAGAGGATAGTCAGATAATGTCAGACTTGCAGTATGGTTTTTGTGCCGGTCTAGGCACTATTGAACAGTGTCTGAACTTGTCGATTTTGATTGGCAAATATACAAGAGCAAAAAAAGGAAGTCTCTTCCTGGCTTTCGTGGACCTCACCGCAGCCTTTGATTCAGTTAAACATCATAGGCTGTGGGAGGTCCTTGAAACGGTAGGGGTTGACCGCAAATCATTATTTTATTAAGACGTTTGTATACTGGAGCTACGGCAAGCGTCCGGTGCGGCTTGAAGGGTGAATGTACGCAAGCTTTCCCAATTAAGAAAGGGGTCAGACAAGGCTGTGTTCTGGCCCCTTTTCTTTTTAATCTTTATATAAATGGAATAGAAAAAGCACTACTTTCCCAGGGCAACGATTTTCCCCAAGTAGGGGGTCGGTTTATCCCTGCACTCCTCTATGCGGATGATGCCGTGCTATTGGTACGTACCCAAAATGGCCTTCAGAGAGTCTTGGACAGCTTTACTGTATTTATGAATAATCTAGGTCTTTAAACTAATATTGCGAAAACATATGTCATGAGATGCATGCAGGGCACCCAGAAGACTCGAGAAATGTTTATAGATGTGAAGAAATTAGTAACAGCAAAATAATGTACTTTTTAACCAATGTGATTCCTGGGCTGCCACTCTTTATGCTAAATAATTGGCACTTTGCAGATCTACTTCTGCACTTACAACATTTGCAACAAAACTAGGGAGGAAACCACCCTCAGAACTCCTTCAAATTTATAAAGCAAAATGTATCACAATGACAAAATATGGGTCTGGGGTGTTGGGTTTTACAGACGCTACTCCAATACAAACAGTTGAAAATGCCTTTTTAAGGCATATTCTATCTGTACCCCAGGGCACCTTCTCATTTATTTGTCATGAAGAACTGGATCTACACTATATAGCAGATCTAGTAAAAGTAGAGCCGTGATTTTATGAATGATCTGGGTCACCAGATTTCTATGCTGGAGATTCCCAGAAGGACCCTAAAAACAGCTTGCCTCCAATTACTGGAATCAGCTAGAATGACTGGGAACATCTCAAATAAGGCTACTGTGAGGCAGCATCAGTCGATATGCACAGCTCTGGGGATGGAGCCTTACTTATTATTTGCACCTTGAACTTTTGACAGATTTCTCCTGACTAGGTTCAGGCTGGGAAATATCCATAGATTAATGTCTTGGCTGAAAATGAATGACTGGTCGCGCAAGTTGATTTTGCGCCCTTGCGACAATATCTCAGACCAATCGACAATGCATTTAATTTTGTTTTGTACGTTTTACATAGAGCCAAGGAAAGTATGGATTATTCAATTTTTAAAGAACTTAGGGCTTAGGCAGTGTTGCCAGGTCATGTTTTTACTCCAGCTGTTGGAAAACGAGCATGTAGCATGGAGAATACCAGTTTTTAAAAAAGGTCCTTAAAATTAGGAAATGTATTAGCATGGATTTATATTGATGATATTAGGCCATGATGGAAAATGATGTGTGTATAATGTTGTAAATAATATGAAATGAAATGTTGCTCTTTTTATTACTGTTTTTTATGTGCTTTTATGTCTGTATTGAAACAAAGCCGAATAAAGCTTTCCTTGACTTGACTTGACTATGTTGAGTTGAGACAGTGGTGATTTGGTGACCTTCTTTCAAGATCTGGAGGTCCCACAGCTGACAAAAGAAGAGAGGAACAGGTTGCCCAAGGCATTCAATATGAAGAAGGTAATAATGGCATACACAAATTCAGAGTAGTAAGGTGCCAGGCCCGAATGGTATTCCAATCGGTTATTCAAGAGTTTGATAGAGCACCTGATCCCTGGCCTACTGGATATGTAAATTTAAGTTAAATTAAATAGGAACCTATCTGATAATCATGACATGCTTCCGTAATGTTAATTTATAGTATATCAAAACCAGCAGTAAAGTGATCACATTGCCAACTTGTATAATTGCTGAATATTGAGTGAGGTTCTGGCTCAGCCACTGGCCAATAGGATCCTACTTATGGAGTTGGTATAGCTGCAGTGATCGTTTTATCTACCCTAGAAATATTACTGCAAGCAGTGCCATTCATGCTTTAGAAACTCTACAAGAGGAGTATGACCAACATGCCAAGTACAGGTGTTTTTCAGCCTTTTCAAAGGAGGCCAATAAGTTGTCATGCTGTTCCATTCCAGGAGCCTACATCTTTTGTAAATCGAAAGCCTTCAACGGTGAATGTGTTATCATCGATTATAAACAATGATTAGTCAAATTTATGAGGCTATTTAATTATTATGCATTTTGGTTAATTAAAAGAAAATTAGTAAAAAATAAATCAACTTAAGAACATGTCACCCATGTCATCAGTTCCCGAGGCTGCTGCTGAGGTCCAGGTGGGAGCTGAGGGTTTGCTGTCATCAGCGCTCGCTGTCTACCCACCTGCGGCAGATACCGCGGCGCACCGGCGGCGGAACTTCCCGTGCATGAATAAAGTAGTGAACAGCGCCTCCCCGCTGCCACAGCGGTGAGTACCATCGTATGCTGCATTTGCTGATAGAGTACAAGGGGCGTAGTAGCACTTGTAAGGGAAACGGCCGAAACACCCCCACCGCTGGTTCAAGTACACGGGCACATAGTGTACGGTGACCAGATCTTGAGAACCAAAAAACGGGACATTTGGGGAAAATAGAAGGACTACAATTTTTCAATCCACGGAATTGCGCAGAATGGCAGCTGTCATCAACATAGGATCACAGAAGATGCATTAAGAAAGTAAATACAATATCATTTCTACAATCAAAATAATACCTATTAATTAAATTGCCTACCAATAACAGTTGCTAACTAGCAAAGCTTTAGAACACCCAAAAAAGTGTCCATCACTGTTTTCAGTCAGCCCCTTCTAAAAACCGGGACATGAGACAAAATTGCAGAAATTTGCCCGGACAGCTGGTGGAAAACTGGGACTGACCGGGCAAATCTGGGACGTCTGGTCACCCTAACGTGGTGGCATAAACGAGCGCTTGTACAGGTCGGAATATTTATCCGCTATACATCCCACCAGGAGGGTTGTCGCAGTACCTGCGAACGGCCTCTGAGGCGTCGCAAACAACCTCCAAAGGGTGTACTAGGGATGCTGAGGCGACCACTTCCAGAATGCGCCGATACCCGGGTGGGAGCATGAACTTCCTCGGGTTGTAAATTAATATCGCACCTGAGGACAACTAAAGATACTCCCACCGTGGATATGAAAGCATGTGCATATAAAAAATGTAATGGAAGGAATGACTGTGCCTGGGGATGAGCCAGTCATTAACTCTAACGCGTCACTTATGCCTGTACTGCACTGATTTCGCGCTCACGTACTGGCACGCCGTGTAGATATTGTAGTATCGTAGAGATATATTCTAGTATTTCAGTATGCTTGACACACACTGAACACCCGCCAACCACAGGCGTCATCAGTCAGATGACCCGGCTGAATAAAGAGGTCTGAGCACACATGCTAGGAACATTGGGCACGAAACATGTCGACCCCACACCAGTGACAGCCCTGCCAGATCATTGTAATCCACTAGGGCTTCCTGATTATTTTTAACCAGGCAGGTTCTACCTAATCAATTAAAATAGATTGCACCTAGGACTAACCCTGACCTTTTTTATACCACTTTCTCACGTGCACTATCTCCCACTCTGGCCCTTTACCCTCATGCACCAAACGTTTTCCACAAAAAAAATCTCCGATAAAGTGCCCTGGAAACGGTGAGCCCGTCGAGCATTGCAGCGCAGGCCCGACGAGGAGCAAGGCCCAATGATGAAGCATGACACCTTTCTGGGTGTGTGAGGGCAACAAGACAAAATAATTGTCTTTCCCATCCCTTCCCTAGGAACTGCTCTCCCTTGTTGTACACACATGCTCATGGCCAGTAAAGTAACCACCTAAACTGTGTCTGCGTCCATAAGATCAAGTGTAGTATCTGTTCTTATCAGTTTCACAGCGCGGTTTCTGCGCAGTTGAAATTTGATTTTGCACTATACTATGACTTCGACTTTGAGGCGAATAAATTTGCTTGATGCAAATTTATGTAAAGTTTCGAGACGGCCCTACGCGCTTTTAATTAAGGCGGAGGAGGGACACCAGCGTGCTGGTGCCTGTTTGTTCACTAGGAACTTAAAGTAGAACCTTCAAGGGCCTGCGGCCAGCTCCTAGAGCTCAGGTAACTTTGCGCGCTTTTACTCTCTCTCTCCTGGCGTTTGGGTGGACTAATGCTGGAGGCTTAAAACACCTCCTAACATCCTTCACAGGCCTGAACAGTACCCAGATCTCTGGCAAGGGGATTTATTCTTAGGTGGATACACCTCTAACCCTGCCTTAGTTCTAGGGAGCGACTGGTCAGTGTTTCTTGCACTGCAGACCTCTAAGGTTTGCTGGGAGACACCCCAGGCACCCAGGCGGACGGTCCAAGGGCAAACTCGGTAATCCGGCGGTAACCCATTAATTACCAGGCGAATCCCCCCAACCAACCAAATGGAGGAAATGGACACTGGAACCTCAGTGGTCACCCCAGAAGGCATCCCCCAACCGGACACCCAGAAACCAAACCCCCTACCCCCTGGGGACAGCGGCAAGGCGGCGAGTAAGGAGGCACCCGTGGAAGCGGGCACCAGCGCAGGGAAGGCTGGTCCCCCCAATCCCCCGGTACCCCAGGCCTCAGGGCCAAAGGTACCAGGAGCTAAAACAAGTGCCCCTGGAAACCCCAAGGCAGCCAAACCAGGGAGCGCAGGGAAAGACGAGGCAGGGACCAAGCAAGGGACAGCCCTAGAACCCTTCAATGGGTACAGCATCACCCACCGGCACACCCAGCTCATGCGGTGGGAGATAAGGGATAAAGAGGGGTCCCGAATGGAACGGGCCTTGTTCGTTTACAAGATCCTCAAACCAGCAGGGGTCCAAGTAGACGAGGTGCTGAGCTGCCAGGCGTCCGCGTCGGGCATGATCTTCCTCCTCAGCTTTTTCACCCAAGCAGTATTCAAAAAATACTGGGACTTCTTTCAAGGGAAGAAGGAGGAGGCACCCTTCAACAAATTCAGCATAACGGCAGGAATGGAACCAGCAACCACGGAGAAGAGGGTAAAGGTTGAGATGACCAACCCCCACATCCCAGACATGGACATCGCGTCACTCCTCCAAAGGTAGGCACCATCATGACAGGACCTACCAAGGTCAGAGAGGACAACGGAATTTGGAACATGACCTGGCAGGCACAGATCAACCTCCACAAAGAACCCACAGGGAGAGACGGCATGAAACACATACCGGCCAGTTTCTACCTAGGATCAGACATGGGGAGGATAAAGTACCCAGGACAACCCTTCACCTGCAAGAAGTGCGAGGGCACGGGTCATGCCGGCAAGGATTGCCCAGTGAAGTTCTGCTGGATCTGCAAGCAGTCCGAACACGACACAGGCTCATGCAAAGGGGTCAGGAAGTGCAACCTCTGTGGAGAGGAAGGCCACGCGTACTACCGATGCCCCAAGTCAGACCTGCCAAAGACGTATGCAGCGGCCGCCGCAGCGAGCACAACCTGGAGCCCAGCCTGGAGACAGACCAGACCGAAGCTCTCGCAGCAGCGAACAGCCAACGCCAACCTGAACACCCTCCTGAAGGACGCCAGGGACCAGGAGGGGAAAACAACAGCAGCCCCCAGGAAGGTGGACCAGAAGAGCCAGGATCCGAAAGCAACAACCTCCACAGGACCAGGCCAGAGCAACGAAGAGGGCCCCCAAGCAGGACCAAACACAGGAACACCACCACCTACTGTGAAGGCACCAGCCAAGGAACCCAGGACATCCAAACGGAACCCCGAGGACGGCATGTCAGAGAAGGTCCCGCCAAGGGAAACCCCGAGGGAACCAACACCGGCTGAGGCAACACCAGCCAAGGAACAATGAGAACTCCCCGAGGGCGGAGCACCACAATCAGCAGCACCGCCGATGGCGACCGCCGGAGAGATGACACCAATGCCAGACACAGAGAACAAGGAGGCAGGAAAGGAGAAAAGGGACTCTGCTAAGGCAAAGGGAGGAAAGAAGACTGAAAAAAAGAAAGGAAAGAAGAAAGAAGGAAGACCTGAGGAAGACAGCGATGACGACTTAAAACATACAGAAGCCAAAGAACAAAAACGCACCAGCGCAAGGATCCAGATGGCGACCGCACACAAACCGCCGCCACCTGAGCCCAAGCCGGAGAAGCTGGAGGACGTGGAGACACCAGACTAAAACCCCCAATGGATAAACCCCCAGAAAAGGAAGCTACCAGGGAAGGAGGACTTCCTGAAGAGCAAGAAGGTGCACAACGCGGGCACAGACGAAGAAACTGAAAACGAAACCGTCATTCTCATAGAGAGCGACAGTGAGGAGGAGATGGAGGAGGAAGAGGGAGACAAGCCAGAAGAGGAGGAGTCAACCTCCAGGAAATCCACCGCCAAATCAACAGCTTGTCGACCATACCCGTACCAGAACATTGGGACCTGAACGTAGAATCTGAGGTGCTCATTGCATGCTCAGGAGACGCCGCAGAGGAGTGGGGACCAACAGAGGAACAGGAGGGCCCACACACCCAGTAGGGACACCCAGGGCCTTCAACCCCAGTAGGTACCGAAACCAGACACTGACCGATAGCACAGAGACAATGGCTATATCATTGCTCACCCTAAACGTCAGAAGCATGAAGGATCAGGTCAGGCGGGTTGGCACGTTGCGCTTCCTGGCCACCCAGAACCGAGATATCTGCTTTCTGCTGGAATGTGGGATTCCGTACACCCAGTCATACAGCCAGCTTGAACGGCAGTGGACGCACGGGCCATCATTTTGGTCTGGAGGGAACGATTGCAAATCATCTGGAGTGGCCATTCTAATCCGGGGAAGGCATTTCACCGTGGACAAAGTCACTGAGCAGGTCAACGGCAGAGTGCTGGTCATGGACGGCTCGTGGGCCGGTGAGCCCGTTCGGCTCATCAATGTCTATGCCCCCCCGGAGAAGAATGAGCGACTCGAGATGTTCATGGTGCTCAGGATGCAACTCCTGACCTCCAGAACCATTCTGATGGGTGGTGATTTCAACTGCATAGTAGAGTTGGATGGACGCAGTGGGCCAGGCTCTGCAGGGATGGATGTGACGTCCAGGCTGCTGGTGGAGATGATAAAGGAGGCGTCCCTCCAGGACGTCATCGGGAGCATGGGGCCGAATGCCAGGAATTATTCCTGGAGCAAGCCGGACGGATCCGTGCGTTCACGGATCGACCTCCTACTCACCTCCCTAACAGTAAAGCCTGGGCGAAGCTCCATGGTCGCCGTCCACTTCTCTGACCACAGAGCAGTCAGTTTCGAGGGGGAACTTACAGGGAAGTTACCCGCTGGCCCAGGTTCGTGGAAGCTGAACTGCTCTTTGCTGGACAACGAGGATTTAGTGGCGAACCTCAGAGACGCGTATGTAGAGTGGAAGGACATGAAGGGCCTCTTTCAATCTGCCAGCGAGTGGTGGGAATGGGTGAAGGTTAGGTTCCGGAGCTTCTTCCAGGATGCAAGCAGAGCTGCTGCACGGGAAAAGAAGAGGACGTTCAGGATGCTGCAGAGCAAACTGCAGCAACTGTATGAACTTGAGCTCAGGGGATGGGACGTGGATGACGACCTGGAGGAAACCGGAAAAGGGCTCACAGAGCACTTTAAGGAAGAATCCAAGAAAATCATCTTCCGCACCAGAACCGAGAACCTCGAGAAGGGCAAGAAATGCAACTCGTTCTTCTTTAAGAAAATTCACTCAGCCCACACGCCGCTGGTGGAACTTCGGGACTCAGAGGGCAACCTCCAAAGTGAGAAAGAGAAAGTCATGAGAGTCGTAACGGACTTTTATTGCACACTCTACTCACCGAAGGCGTCAGAGAGAGCCGAGGCGGACAGTTTCCTGGAGGGCATCTCAAAGACACTGGGTCCGGAAGAGAGAGAAGGCCTGGAGGCCCCTTTCACCCTGGAAGAGCTGCACTTGGCCGCCACAGCCTCCAAGAGAGGCAAGACACCCGGAAATGACGGTCTCCCAGTGGAACTATATGTCGAACTGTGGGACCTGATCGGGCCGGACTTGCTGGACCTCTACGAGGAAATGGTGGGCAAGGGCACATGCCGCAATCCCTGTGAGAGGGCATGATAACACTCGCCTCCTACTTCCACAACAAGATCGCGGACATACACAACAGCTTCAGCACTCAACCGACGCACGCCTCGACCGAACCACCGCCCCCCCCCACCACCCTCCGCGCCTGGAACCCGATCAGCACCGAAGACACGCACGATGAACTCCATCCACTCCGGATCTCCGACAGACCTCTGCCCTCACCACGTCTTCAACAAGGCCGACACTGTCATCGCACCCCACCTGCGGGACATCATCAACACCTCCTTCGACACCGCCACCTTCCCGGAGAGCTGGAAGTACGCCGAACTCAGCGCCCTACTCAAGAAACCTACAGCGGACCCCACCGAACTCAAGAATTACCGCCCGATCTCGCTCCTCCCGTTTCCAGCCAAAGTCATCGAGAAGAACGTCAACAAACAGCTGGCCGCCTTCCTCGAGACAAATGGATCCCTCGACCCCTCACAGTCTGGCTTCCGAGCCAACCACAGCACCGAGACCGCCCTCATCGCTGCCACCGATGACATCCGAACCCTGATGGACAACGGAGAAACAGCGGCCCTCATCCTCCTAGACCTCTCCGCGGCATTCGACACTGTCTGCCACCGCACCCTAGTGCAGCGCCTCAGCAACGTCGGAATCCATGAGAAGGCACTGGAATGGATCATCTCCTTCCTCGACGGAAGAACACAGAGAGTCCGACTACCACCGTACAAGTCAGAGGCCACCGGAGTCATCTGCGGCGTCCCTCAAGGATCCTCGCTGAGCCCCACCCTCTTCAACGTCTACATGAGCCCCCTCGCGGCCATCGCACGCCAACACAACCTCAACATCATCTCCTACGCTGACGATACCCAGCTGATTCTCTCCCTCACCAACGACCCCGCCACCGCCAGAGCCAACCTTCACGAAGGGATGAAAGACGTAGCCGAGTGGATGACAACCAGCCGCCTGAAACTGAACTCAGACAAGACGGAAGTCCTCATCCTGGGCTCCTCGCCCTCCGCCTGGGACGACTCCTGGTGGCCCCCCGCCCTGGGCACCGCACCCAAACCGACGGACCACGCACGCAACCTGGGCTTCATCCTGGACTCCTCCCTCTCCATGACCAGACAAGTCAACGCCGTCTCCGCATCCTGTTTTCACATCCTGCGCATGCTACGGAAGATCTTCCGGTGGATCCCCACTGAGACCAGGAAGACGGTCACCCAGGCCCTCGTTACCAGCCGACTGGACTACGGCAACGCCCTCTACGCCGGAACCACCACCAAGCTCCAGAAGAGACTCCAGCGGATCCAGAACGCCTCAGCCAGACTCATCCTCGACATCCCCCGTGCAGCCACATCTCCGGACATCTAAGAGACCTGCACTGGCTCCCCGTCAACAAGAGAATCACCTTCCGTCTCCTCACCCACGCACACAAAGCCCTACACGACCAAGGCCCGAGCTACCTCAACAACCACCTCAACTTCTACGCTCCCAAACGCCACCTCCGATCGACCAACCACGCCCTCGCCGCCGTCCGCCGCATCCGAAGAGCGACAACAGGAGGAAGGTCCTTCTCCTACCTGGCCGCCAAGACCTGGAACTCCCTCCCGTCCGACCTGCGCCTGACCCAAGACCACCTCTCCTTCAGGAAGAAGCTCAAGACCTGGCTGTTCGAGCAGTAGCAGCACCCCCCCCCCCAAAGCGCCTTGAGACCCTCCGGGTAAGTAGTGCGCTCTATAAATGTCTTTGATTGATTGATTGATTGAAGACCTCAAGAACTGGAGGCCCATCTCTCTCCTCAATGTGGACTACAAGATTCTCGCGAAGGTAATGGCCAACCGCCTAAAGAAAGTGATAGCAAAGATAGTCCACCCAGACCAGACCTGCGGTATACCGGGCCGGCAAATCGCGGACAGCCTGGCCCTGGTCCGGGACATGATCGAGTACGTCAAGGGCCGCAAGGTCCCGACGGCCTTGGTCAGCCTGGACCAGGAAAAGGCGTTCGACCGCGTTTGCCATGAGTCCATGGACCAGGCACTCAGTGCACTGGGACTGGGGGACTTCTTCTGCGACGTGGTGAAAACAATGTATAGAGACATCTCCAGCACGGCATCAGTGAACGGCTGGAGTACCGACCCTTTCCCGGTCCTATCAGGGGTGAGGCAGGGATGCCCGCTCTCCCTCCTCCTGTTCATCTGCATAATTGAACTCCTCGCGGAACGCATTCGGCAGAACAGGAACATCAGAGGAGTGAAGGCACCGGGAAGCGGAGGAAACGGAGAGGTGAAGTGCTCCCTCTACATGGACGACGTCTCAGTATTCTGCGCAGACGGACCGTCCATAAGAGAACCGGAAAGGACTTGTATCGAGTTTGGGTAGGCATCAGGAGCGAAGATCAACAGGGCCAAGTCGGAAACCCTACTCTTCGGACACTGGACCCTCCCCCCCGAGACCCACTGCCATTCCCCATCAAGCAGGACTTCCTGAAGATCCTTGGAGTCTGGTCTGGCGGAGAGGGTGCAGCAGAAAAGACCTGGGAGGAAAGACTGGCGAAGACGAGGCAGAAGCTGATCGAAGAGAAGTCTTTGGTCCTGCGGAACGAGACGCTGCCAGTGCTCCAGTACGTCGCTCAAGTGTGGCCAGTGCAGACCAGAATGGCCAAGGCCATCACGAAAATGATCTTCTACTTCATCTGGAGCTCGAAGATGGACAGAGTGAAGAGGGCGGTGATGTTCAAGACCCACGACAAGGGAGGCAAGGGAGTGCCGGACATCGGCACCATCCTGAGGGAGACCTTCGTGTGCAACTGCGTGAGGACCACCCTGAGGGCTGAAGACAAGTGCCATGCCGGCTTCCTGATGGCACGCTTCTTCCTGCTGCCAACGTGGAGACGCCTGGGATGGGCAGAGTGGCTGATGACCGTCCCGTACAACTGGGCGACCCCATGGTACTACAAAGAAGTAGAGAAGTTTGTAAAGGAGTTCGGACTGAAGGCAAGTAGCCCCGCCACATGGACCCCCCGACTTGTCCAACGACAGATACGTGCCAGAGACATTAGCGAACCGATCAGTGCCCTCCCCTCAGCCACAGCAGACCACGTGTGGGGAAACGTCGCATCCAAATGCCTGACAAACCAGCACAAAGACACCACCTGGATGGCCATCCACGGAGGAATCCCTGTGAGAGCCTTCATGCACGCAAGAGGACTCAACCGATACAAGTCCTGCCCAAGAGGGTGCACCGTGGACGAGACAACATACCATCTCTTCTGGGAATGCACGTACACAGGACCCGCTGAAGGCCCTAGGCACGGAGCTTAGGGCCTGGATACCTACGACCTGCATCACTGCTGACTCGGTGATGTATGGACTGTTCCCAGGGACACACGCACTAGGTGACCTCCAGGGCTGCTGGAGGCTCCTGTGCTGCTTCAAAGATGTTCTTCTGTTCTCCAGAAACCGCCTGGTAGTAGGGAAAAAGGAGACATCCACCCTGGTGTGCCGAAAGATGATCCACAGCCTCCTGCGCGACTACAAAGCACTGGATGGATCAGATGGAGATAGCGACGACGAAAGCAACCCCAAAGGAGGTCTCCTTGTAACTCAAGGGGCCCCGGAGGTACCACTTACCTGTTTTTGCCTATTCTTCCCTTCAATCCAGGTACCAATTTGGAGACGGGAGAGAGGAGAGAGTGGATGAAGGCAGGTGGAGTAAATGTAATAATTTACTGTATGTATTTTATTAACGTGACCTTTTCCCTTCACAGGTAAAAGGTCAATGGGATAGCTTGCGCACTTGTTGCCAAGTTTGTTACCAATGACTTACGAATAAATAGGGTGTTGTGAAAGGTGACGATTGATGTATCTGAACCAGAAATGACGCCCTAACAAGTAGAAAAAAAAAAATGAATTTTATGCAGCATGCGGGCCTAGCGCCCACGCATCACCACATTGGCGACGAGGGGGCTGTGACCACGCGTACAGCACCACAGCAGCACAGCAGAGCGTGGGGGAGAGAGCTGCCAGTGGAATCGCCCCCCCCCCCCTGAAAGGCGCTGGATGCCTGAAGGCCCGCGGGGCATGGGACGAGCCCCGGGTCTGCATCAAGAAACGAGGTGACCGGGAGCCTTTCCTGCACCTCATGAGCCCGATGTATATGTGAGCCGCCCTGCGAGGAAGTGCCCCGGAAGGAAGTGCGAGACGATCGGAGCCCACCTGCATCGGCCGCGTCAGAGTGACCCCCTGCAAGGAGGTGCGCCGCTCGCGGAAATGCCCGCGGGGCATGTGAAGAGCCCCGGGCCTGCATGAACTGAAGAAGGTGATCGGGAGCCCACCCTGCACCTGACACGCCTGCATTGAATGCACCCTGGTGAGGAGGCGCCTGGCAGCCTGCTACACATGAAAGTGCCGTGGGGGTGTAGGAGTGAGCCGATCGGAGCTCACCAGCATCGGTCGCGGCGACCCGCTGGGCAGGAGCTGAGCCCGTGGTATGTGAATGGAGTTGTGGTGTTGTGGCGTGAAGAGAAGAGTGACCTCTAACAGGCGGAGGTCCTCGGGAGTCCTCGCCGCATCAGAGGCGTAGGGGAGCTAAAGCGGGAGGACGGAGAGTGGAGTAGCTGCCCACTACCCCATCCCTGAGAGGGGGGAGGAACTCTGACCCACAACGGAGAGAGCGGACTCCGGCGCCAGCTCCAGCTCCCACGCACGGGGAATGGAGGGGCGCAGCGAAAGGAACAGTGTGCGGCCCCGCCGCTGGTAAAAGGAAGTGGCATGACCGGCAGCTGAACAAGGCCATCCGAACCGGCTCCTCAAACACGAGCAGGCCTACAGTGAATGGCCTACACCCCAACGCGGCATGGAAGAGGCGAGTGTGAAAGCAGAACTCGTCCTAATGCACCGCCACTGCCTGTTGTACACTCCAGCTGCAACAGAGGGGCGTGTGAGAGAAACGAACCTCGAACGGAGGTCGGACACACGGGGAGGTAGCAGCGGAGGTCTTAAGCAGGGAGGTGCAGTTAGAAATAAGTGCCCCCATTGCGCCGCAAAATATCCAAGCCCCTGGTGCCCTAAAATAATGTAAACTAAATGTATCTTGGAATGGGAGAGGCTGCTGATGCCTTGCAATGAGGTCTCCTGCTGCGTGTGACGGCGGGGGGGGGGGGGTTGCCCATGCAGTAATATGCGAACAGCAACCAGCCCATCCCCCTATAACTAGTGACGACAACAGTATTACAGAAAGCAGTGGAAGAGAGAGCTGAGTGGCGGTCTCACCGGCGATGCCAAAGCGAGGGGTACTTCCTGCAGAGTATGCCCAGCTGTAGAGCCCAATACTGGTGTCTGTGAGACCATCAAGAGTCCAATTGCAGGCCTGCAAGAGGCCGGTGCATGGTCATAGAGAGAGCACGAGGCTCGTAGCGTGGGGAAGCTACTGCAGCCATTAAAAGACAATGCAACATCGCCACCTAGTGGCTGTTTCGCAAAAGCGCACCATTGCCCAAAGAATGTGCGGCAGAACAGGGACAGAGTGGCAGGTGAGCACGGAGGGTGCTCGGGGACAGTTCAAAGCAGTAGTGGACCTGCACAAGAGTTAGGGCACGGAGAGCTGCCCAAATTGCAGGGGAAGGCACCAATAAAATAAATATGTACCAAGGAAAAGAGCAGCACGAGGAGGCTGCAAAGAGTGCACCCAAGACACTGTATGGAGTGCGCAGGGAAGCGTCAGAAGCACCACCGGACAAGCGAGGGAGACTCAGGAACTCCGCACCAATCAACTGCGCAACAGCACAAGGTAACTGCAGAGTGAAAGCACAGGCCTGCAACAAGGAAACAATTTACTGCAGCCACCAAGCAACTCCCTCCAGGAGACGAAAAGCGGAAGCAAGCAAGCGCCCCCCCCTTCAGAAAAGGAAAACCGGAGACGCCTGGGGATAACCAATGGAAGAGAGAAGGCTATCGTACAGCTGAACAGAGACTGCCAGGGCCGAAGATTGAGGTCACGGTGATGCCTAGTGGCCAAGGGTAATCACCGCAGAACCAGGAACAGAAGACGTGAAGACAACCGCCCAATGCAGCAAGTCACGGAAGGGACCGGAGAGCGCAATCAGAAGCACGCCAAAGCACTTCAACAGCGGAGAGAAGACAGAGCGGTTGCGCTGAACATCAGAAGCATGAAGATTCACAAGGTGGAAACTGCAGACCACCCAGTTGGTCGCAAAGAAGGAAGAGACCGACCAACCAGATGGTCGCAAGGAGAAGAAGCCGACCACCCTGCTGGTCGCATGGAGGAAGAAGCCGACCACCCCGTTGGTCGCAAGAAAGAAGAAGCCGACCACCCAGTCTGGTCGCAAGACAGAGGAAGCCGACCACCCCGCTGGTCACCTGAAAAAGCCGGCAGTCTGGTCACAAGAAGGAAGAAGCCGACCTGCCAACTTGGTCGCAAAAGTGATGCTGACCTGCAAGAAGTCAGCGAGCGAAGAATCTGACAAAAGACATCGGACAAGAGGAACTGAGAAGACATCTGTGAAGAGAACAACGGAGGAGATGTCCACGAAAAAGACCAGGAAGAAGACTGAAGCGAAGTCTAAAAACATCAACTAGAAGTCATAAGGAATCAGGCGAGAGAAGGTCACGACAACAGGTCCAGTCACAGATGGATATGAAGATTGTGTCCTAGGTGAGGACAAGACCAGGGAGACCCGCGTAGAGTGCACCCTACACGGTGACATCTGGTGAGGGAAGACCAACCAGATAGAAGACCAGTCCGCGTCGTGAAGAAAGGATGAAAAGACCAATCCTGAGTGGCACGATGCCATGACGAAGGAAGAAGAGAGGAAAGGAGAAGAACAAAGAGGTGTGCATGACAGTCCGACACAACACACACCAGAAAGAAAACACCCGAAGATGAAAGGCGAAGAGCACAGAAGGGTGTGTGACGGAACACCACAACACACACCAGAAAGGGAGAACACCCGATGGGGAAAGTGAAGAGATGCACGGACATCCAAACACAGCACCTGGAAAACATCAGCACCACTGGGAGCACACTTCTACGTGCAACCCGAAGATCACCCGGGAACGACAGAGGCGAGCAGGCCGGTCCATTGGAAACAACCACCTCTGGGATGGAGCGGACACAGAACTGTGGATATCCAGGGGCAGAGGCCTCAGGGACACCGGTGGCAGCGGATCCCAAAATGAGAGATGGACTGTTGAAGCTTGCTCCGAAGATCCAGGGAGAACAACGGTAGCATGCGACAGAACAAGTGCCAACAATACCCTTTTCCGGTGGAGCTTCGGACACGGAGAAGGGACCCGTAGTGATTCCTCCAACGTGCTTGGAGCGACAAGGCGGCAGCCCACCGGTCCAGTGGAAGCCTGGCAGCAAAGGGCCTCCGGGTCATCCAGTGAGAGGGGACACCCACAACAGAGGGGTATCGGTGAGAGTGATACCCTGCAACTACAGATCCTGTCAGAGACAGCCACCAGTTGGAGAAAACACCTCAACCAGGAGTATACAGTGGACAGCAGAACACCAATGTTCCACCATCATTCCATCTGCACCTTTTCACCAACTGCGGTGTTGGAAGAAAGGAACTGGAAAGCGTACTTCCATGGCGCAAGTACACAAACGAGCACGTCTACAGCGCATCAGAACATTGTGCCAAGGAGAACTAATGGTCCCAGCTGCAAGTACGCCCTCGCCGGCAGATGACCAGCAGTGAAGAGACTTTGTAGAAGTCGTCCACAGCGAGATATGTTTGTTTCACAATTTTGTATTTTTCTCCCGCAGGTTCGGATATCATTTTGTTTGGACCTTCATTAAAGTTTGGGAGGGATGTAGTATCGTAGAGATACGTTCTAGTGTTTCAGTATGCTTGACACACACTGAACACCCACCCACCACAGGCGTCATCAGTCAGATTACCCTGCTGAATAAAGAGGGCTGAACACACGTGCTCATGGCCAGTAAAGTAACCACCTAAACTGTGCCTGCGTCCATCATTTATGCAGCATGCGGGACTCGCGCCCACGCATCACCACAGATATATCTATATATATGATATAGAACGAAAGCTGCTGCATGTTCGCATATATTGGCAGGACACAAGTGAATAGCCCTTCCACTCTTGAATGTAACAAATTGGGGGATTCTGGGAGTTGTAGTCTTCGATGACCAATTCGACCAGTATCATGGCAGAAAGCGGTCATTTGTAGAAGGAAAGCATAGGCTGGGAGCATGCTGTTCACCCTTCAAGGCTCCAAACCCAGATAGGATTGTCCCCGAATTTTGGAACTTTATTCCATAAGTGCCATGATACACCCCGCCTTTAAATCCACAACATGCTTAGTGACCTATCCTTACTCCCTCTTAATTAAAAAAAATCTGCATATCATAGGTCTTTTTTAATAATTGATAGCTCAGAAAATTCTTTAATATTGTGACTTTTGTTTGAACTGTGGCATTTTGTCTTACCTTTGTACTATGTGTGTGGTTTTATAGATGTATTTGTAGACTATTGCTACCGTTTACCGCAAAAGGTAATAGTTAAGTAGCAAAGATGCCACGGGCGGGCATTGTCTCATTTGTGACATCATCGCCCCATCCCGACTTTTTGGTCAACAGCCACTGTACGTGTTGTGACTTATAAATCCACATTCGAATAGGAAAAGTACAAATTACAAAATTAAACTCCCTCCTGGGTACAATTGTTACAATTCTGGGCTTTGCACACGGAATGGTTTCAGTGTGAAGTGTGTTAGAAGATAAATACTCTCTTGATATATAGACTGTGCTTTCGAAGTAATCGCGATGTATTTTTTATCGAACTTTTTTACTTTAATCTTAAAACAAGTGTTAATGATATTAACAAACGTAACCGTCTCATTTAAGGCTGAGGTGCAAGGATTTTAATTTGGCTACCCCTTAATCTGCAAACATATTTTCAGTTGATGGATAAATGGATGCACCTTACATTGTTGTCTTGGTTGCCAAAGTCCACCCATGATGAGCGCCAGATGGCAAACAACAGCAGTAAGACCTGATGCCCGTTACCAGGAGGGAACCGGAAGTTATTCCCAGGGAAACCGAAGGTGCCAGTATGTTGTTATTTTCTAGACTGATTTGGTTCATTAAGAAACCAAAACACCCAGAAACCCTTCCAGTGGTAAGGCGATGTCTGGGAGGTGACCTATTGAGTCCGTGTGAACGAGCCTCCTCGTGCCGGCTGGGCTTTTTAGCTTTAATATTTGCTCCAGTAAGGTGTAGCTGCCGCAATTGGAAGTTTAGTGCCTGGCAGTTGTAGTACAAGCAACAGCCGCGATCCGTTGCACAAAGACCGGAGAAAGCGCGCGGTGTATATGAGGTACATAAATAAATCAGGCGCTAGTGTATTTAATTAAAATGCTTTTAAATTAGCTGGATTGTAAACATTGGGAGGGAGGGGGGCAGACCAGACGAGACCATTGATGTGTGAAAAAGGCAGCTTTATTGAAACAGGTGAACATTACAATGAACCTCCCTGGCAACTGCCTTACAAAACTTAAAACCTTGCCAATACATCCAATTACCTGACCCCTAACCCCGCTCCCAGCCCTACGATCCCCTGAACATGCCCCCACCCTGACCCAAACTTCTATAACTGAATTTAAAATAACCTGCCTATCCTTTCCCTTACCCTGTCCATGAACCTAACATCAATGGTTACCAAAACACATCTGCTAACCCAGGCAAACTTTAAAAAAGACAGACGCACTGCACCTGTTCCAAGCGACAATACAAACTACCCGTTGTGCACCTTGCCCAAGAAAAATGGTCTGAAAACCAAAAGGGAAAAACCAAAACCTAAAAAAGCCCAGAAAAAATTTAATCAAAGGTGGGGTGGGAGGGGAAAAATCTTTAGCCTACTACTACGCGTTCATAGACACCAAACCTAAAATGGTGGCCGGGAGTGCGCGCCCAAGGCCCTTATAATTGGGCTACCTTTGGACTACAAATTACCAAGCCCAATCAACAAAATGGAAGGATTTGGGGTGCCCCTGCCCCTGCCCCTCCCAAACTGCCCGGGGAGAGATCTCCCTTCGATTGGCTGCCCCCCCAAACCGGCCTTGGGATGGGGGCAGACCAGATGAGACCATTTTGATGTGTGAAAAGGGCCGATTTATTGAAACAAATGCCCATTACAATGAACCTCCCTGACAACTGCCTTACAAAACTTAAAACTCTCCAATACATCAGATTCCCTGACCCCGCCCCCACCCCTTTGATCCCTTGAACATGCCCCTACCCTGACATTACCATATAAACAACATTACTCTGCATTGCATTAACATTATACAGTTTAATTAACCAACCTCCTATGCCTGCCTCTCTAAAACATTAAATCACCAAACTTATATAACTGAACTTGAAATAACCTGCTTACCTTTCCCTGTCCATGAACCTAACATCACCGGTAACAAAAAAACGTCTGCCAACCCAGGCAAACGTTCAAAACACCCCGCCACCAAGAAAATGGGCAAATATACTCTCCCTTTTCTGCCCCCCTGCCTAAACTAGTCACTGGGTGTTCTACTTGAATGTTTCTGCACATTCAACGACCTGGCCAACACCTCCCTGATTTCTAACAAGTATAAATCAATGCCCTTCCTAGAAAGATGCACGCCGTTGGCCCTGAAAAATTTAACTGTTTCAAAACGTATCTCTGAATGACTGATCCTTCCAAAACCCAAAGTCATACAAAAATGTGCCATTTCTGTGTTCACTTTCCGCCTAGCTCTATCAATAGCATCCGAGTTGGAGGCTCCCTGACAAACTGTGGAGGTACAAACTCGGTCCATATAACAAAGCAACCTGCTCACTGCTCTTTAATCAAGGCCAGGCCCTTCTTCATAGCCGTCATCAGCACCATGCCCTTTTCCTTACACAAGTCATTCTCTCCAAGGTGTACCATCAAAATATCTGGGCACCTGCCGCCCACTAACCACCTATTAAGACAGGGGATTAGCTCCTTACTGCACATGCCCCCTTTATCCCTCCTATTTATTGTAAAATGACGCTTGCGCCTGCCCTTTGCCCCTTCTTACATGGTGCTTGAAACAATTGGAAGACCAGCAACCCACGCACATGATATCCTCCTGTGCCCAGCCCCTGTTGTTCGCCTCAGTTGCTGCACCAATCCGGAAAGAATGCATCCCAAAACCTGCCCCTTCACCCCAATAATGTGTAAAGCCTTTCGCAGCACCATGCACAACTGGTAATCCGTTACTTTGTTCCCATTTGTGTGTTTGAAAACCGCCCCTCCAGATCCTCCTGCCAAACTGAACCATTGATATGTCCACCTGAGTGGGAATGTTGCAGGGGGTCCGCCGCCTGCAATCTGACCCATTTCCCCATCCCCCGATGGTCCTATTTGGACTGGCTCAACCATATCTGCAGCCCTTTCTTTGAGGAACGACATCCTGCCACACTCTATCCCCCTTCCTATTACCCAGTAGCTCTGATACACTAAAGGCACCGAAGAACATCCACACCATCAGTGTGGAAAACAGGCAAGTCTCTAATTCATCACTGCATACTTCTGGCAGTATTTCAACCACTCAACTCAACACTCGCCATGAAAGCGGTTTCCTCAAATTCTGCCCGACCCCCTCTCCCTGGCCCAACCTTCTAAGATTCTCTTTCCCAGCTCTCCTGCAGCCACCGGATAGCCCCAAAGCAGCTTCCCATAAAGGCTCTACCTGCCAATTTCCCGTCGATTGTGATCCTGGACCAACCTTTATCAATGAAATCCAATATAAACTGAATGACATCCTCCGACCGCCGCCTGACCTCAGATCGCCCTGGGCGCCTGACTTCAGGACCTCCTTCCATGCTAAACTGTAAGCCTCCCGGGTGGGTTTTGACAAAGAACCTACCACTAGTTCTAGTATCCGATGTACCACAAATGGGGCAGCATTGGTGTCCGCAGCCTGTCTGCAACCTTGGCCAGCCCACAGAATCTCCCCCACTGTGAATGAGACAGTGTCAGCTATATCATTGTCCACCCCAGGCATGTGCAAAGCCCTGAATGCAATATCATGTCTCAGGCAGCCCAACACAAATACTCTTAGCAGCTTCAAAACGTAGGCGTCCCTTGCAGAATGTAAATTAACAATTTCTACTAGGCACGTGTTGTATACCCTGAAAAAAACTCTTGTGGGCTAATTACTTACCCCAGAGAGTTATTGCCACCACTAGGGGAAAATATTCCAAGAAGGCTATGCTTCTGCCACTGCCTTTCCAAAGTGCTGGCCATTGCTCGGTGCACCGCCTCCCTTGCCAGAACAAGCCAAAGTCTATGCTGCCTGTCGCATCCAAAAATATCTGTACATACCATGTCATGTCTTCCTCCCTTGCCAGCGTAATGCCATTAAACGGCTGTAGAAAAACCATCCTCATCCTCAAATCCTCCTTCACCCAGACTGAAAGGCACATATGATGGTGAGGTAGGTGTTTCCCTGACAGTGCTCGCCCCAATCTTCTACAGAAGGTCCTCCCTGCTCTCACTACTCTGCCCACAAAGTTGAGATGTCCCAGCAGTACCTGTATGTCTTTGACCCTTACTTTCTCCTTAGCTAACATGGTCCTCAACAATTCCAACATTTTAACTTTTTTGTCATCTGGCAAGTGTGCCCGCATTGCTCTAGAGTCAATTTCAATACCTAAAAAAGACAGAGCCGTACTGGGGCCCATCGTCTTTCCAGGTGCCAGTGACACCCCCAGTTCCTCCATCAGCTCACGGAAATTGTCCAGCACTGCCTAGCATTCCGCGGAGCCCAGAGAACCAACAAAGAAGAAATTATCTAAATAATGTGGTTCCAGTTTGTGACCTGTGCGCCGTGTAAATAGCCACTGTAGAAAAGTGCTAAAAAGCTAAAGATACGTATCCTACAGCGGTCTGACGTGTTTTGCTAATAAATATTTCGATCAGACTTATAATCACTGACGCTTGAACCCACAATGGGGGCGGGAGTACTCTCCGTTATATGACATAATTCTACTTATACTTGTCCGGTTCAGAATATAAGTCCGATCAAGATATCTATGAGCAAAACACGTCAGACCGCTGATGGATACGTATCATACCCATAATATATATTTCTAAGACCCATATTGTATGGGACCACACACAGGTTTTTACCTGGAATGTGGTGAAATTGCTAACAGAGATTTACACTCGCCCTGAGTAAGTCGTCTGGTGATTTACCCCGAGATGAAACACGTGTCCGCTATTGGCTACATTTGGTGATATCATCTATACCAACTCACCATTATGAAATAATGTATAATACATCTACCGTTGTGATAAGGATAAAGAAAACAAGAAAAGAAAAAAGAAACTATTTGAGAATACCTTGAGTTTACAAACTTTATTGGACTGATGATTTGATAGGGCTCAATTTTGAATGTCAATTTGTCCTTTGCTCGGGAGCGATACTTTGTTTACTGTTTATCCTCTGTGTACTTTCAGTTACAGAGGATTATTGGGACGCCGGTGGCCGTTTCTATTTTGCTACCTGGAGCAACCTTGAAGATATTTGGTCATATTGTTACTGAAATATTGGTTTTGCACAAGGCTTAACCTAGCCACGCTTCTAAGTTTACTGAATTCCCTTCTGGCTAGGACATGTGTTGTATCAGCCTGTATTGCCTGCTTCCTTTTTTGGCACAACCCCTGTTAGAGAAACCATCAAATTCTCCATGGGCCATTCAACAAAAGGCCCTGCCATTCTCCCTTCTTTCATCTCTTTATTCAGTTTCTCTTTTACCAGCTGTTTATGTTCCGTAGCTGAGTTTAAATTATCTGCCCATCTTCTATGCCTTGGACCCTTGTAGCCCAGATAAAACCCCCATTTGAACCCTTCCGTCAACATCTGTGCTGCCCTTTTATCTCCATATCCCTGTAGCCCTGCTTCAACTCTCTCGAGTTTAACCGGAGTATGAGCCTTTTGGCTCAGGTGCCTGTGGCCCCCCACCTCCCATGTTCGCCGAAAACTGCTGCTGGTGTCCACCTGGGTTACCCCCTATCTGTGGCCATTGCTGACCCCCTTGTTGGTGACCACCCCCAAAGCAGTTGACCAGTGCATGACAGCCTCTGCATTTCGAGCATTCGTGGTGAAGCTTGCAAAATTCCGTTCTGCAGAGGCATTTAATGAAGTCCCAGCACGTCCCCCCTGTTCCAGGCTGAGTTTTCCCCTGGGCCCCCACCCCTTCCTAGATGGGTCTACCCTGAAAGGGCTGGTATACGATAGGCATAACACTGGCCGTAAATATTGTCTTTTCACCCTTTGGCCGCCCCCATTGTGTGCTGCCATAGATCTGTGTCCAGCTCCATCCATTTCGCTTCAGGGTCCTAAGCCATTCGTGCCCTAAACTCCTCATAATATTGTGCCCATGCGTATCCCCCTCCCATGATCTATGCCTTTCAAATGACGTCCATGTACCTAAATAACGCTACACAGAGTCCGGATACTTTTTGCAATATACGCTTGCATAAATAAAAAATGCTGCTGTCTAATTTTCTACCATCAACTGGACTTTTGGCTTCTAGGCCAACTCGTATTCTTCTTCCTTAGATCCCTCTTTGGATCGCACCTCCCTATGCTGGAGTTTAAGCATTTCCACGTATTCCCCCTTTCCATGGGCACTCCTTTGTTGTCAGCATTAAATGGGCCCCTAGAAGTTTTGTCACTCCCATATAAGGGAGTTTCCTAATTTTCAGCTCTTTACTCTCAGGGCCGTCTTTTTTGTCCCCTTTCTTTTCCCCTTCTTCAGTCAACTTCTCTGTATTGGTCCCACTCTCAATTTTAGTACCTTTTGCGTCTCCTGCCTCTTTAATCCCCACCCCAATGTACACCGCGTACTTCCCTTTCCTCAAGCACTCGCCCTCCTCCCCTTGGCCCTCCTCCTGTCCTATCACCACCGACACCATTACGGGCCTTGCCCGAACTTTTTCGGCCTTACCTGGCTCCAAGGAGGGTGCCTGTGCAGTTGCAGTCCACCTCACCAATTACCCTTTACTCTCCGATGTCTTCATTGCCAGCGAAGCAAGTCCGATGCCTTCCGCGGCTTCTCTGCTGGTACCTGTAACATACTACCCGAGATATTAGGTGGCCCCCTCCTTTCCTGCCGTCTTCTTCCCGCAATTCACCTTCCTCAAGGCTTTCTTCATCATAATCTAATTCTTCGTGCCTCACCACCAGAGGCCACTCCTGCATCAATTACGGCCTACGAGCTCTAGCTGGCCCTACATTCCCTGCCTGCGCTTGAGCTGACTGTACTCGCCGGTACTCCAATGCCCCATTTGCCCATTTGATTCATCCCTTGATGCCCCTGGGGTCCATCGGGACCCACTGGGTGTTTGGGCCAGCAAGGTAGTTCTGGACCTTTGTCTGCTGGCTGGGATGGGCTCCCCTGCCATTAACAGGCGTGCCGTCCTGGGCTTCACCCTCGCTTCTCCCCGGTGCCAACAGGCCGCCCTCAGCCCTGCTGAGTCTGCGCCGCTCCTTGCCCTGTAATAAAAATGCCTGGTCTGATTTGCTGGTTCCCTGCCAACCTGTTGCCTGTCTTACCATCCTTTCTTTAAAATGATGATGCCCAAGCCCTGACCAATCCCCTAACTCGGGGCACTCTAATGACCCTTCCCTGAAATCCTCCCCACCCTCCTCATCCCCACTCCATTCTAACATAGCCACAACAATTGGGACGCCAGGCCCTGCACTGCCCCCCGGTCCTACTCCTTTTGTATTCCCATCACCCAAATCCTTCTGTATACCTGTACCCCCAGTATTCCCCTTACCCAGTCCAGTGACTCCTGCTTCCCTTTGTGGTGAACCCCCTTTTGCTGGATAAGCATCTAGCTGACCCACTCTGTCCAGGCACGTACCTCATCTTTCCAGGAAGTAAAGATGTCTAAACCCTCCCTAGCCTGGCCACCCCCAGCTGACTCTAGCTCCCCAGGCAACTCTTCATCCTCACTGTCCCCCCTCCGCTCCCTCATCCCCCCAAACTGCTGTGACAGGATCCATGCCTGTCCACTCCCCTGTTACATCCTCATTGGCCTCCATGTAGAAGCCTTCTTACAAGAGTCCCTCTCCCCCTCCTCTCTAAACATAGGGGCCTTCACCTCTTCCTCAAGCTGTCCCCCAGGCTATCCCCTCCCTCATATAAGGCCCTAGAGCTGTCCCCTTCCCCCCCAACCCTGCTGCCACTCTAACTGAATGTGAAAAGAACAATTGATGGACAGAATGCAGAACAATGTCATACATTCACCCCCGTACAGTGATCTGGGCCTAAATCCATAGTTTTCCTTTTTTTTCCTCTCCATGCCATTCCAGTTTGGACCCAGCCATATGTAAATCAGTCTTGACCCTGCACCCAATGGGAACAGTCCAGCCCGAACTGCCTAGCCAGGTCCTCCTTGGACTGGAAACAAGCATCCTAGGACCGGTTTTAGGCTTTCAGCCCTCATCAGTTAAGATAGCTTGACTCCAGTGGCCTGGAGAGCACAGGAACCACGCCTGGGCATACCTGTCCCACTCGAGGTAACAAATGCAAAAAGAACAATTGGTGGATAGAATGCAGAACAATGACATACATTCACCCCAGTACAGAGATCTGGGGCTAAATCCATCGTTTGTTTGCTCACCATGCCATTCCAGTTTGGATGCCGCCATATGCAAATCAGTCTTGACCCGGCACCCAATGGGAACAGTCCAGCCCGAACTGCCAGGCCAGGTCCTCCCTGGACTGGAAACTAGCATCCTAGGACCGGTTTCAGGCTTTCAGCCCTCATCAGCCAGGATAGCTTGACTCTAGTGGCATGGAGAGCACGTGACCCACGTCTGGGTATACCCGTTTCACTCGGGGTGACAAATGCAAAAGGAACAATTGATGGACAGAATGTAGAACAATGTCATACATTCATCCCAGTACAGAGATCTGGCCTAAATCCATTTTTTTTGCTCACCGTGCCATTCCAGTTTGGACCCAGCCATATGCAAATCAGTCTTGACCCTGCGCCCAATAAGGACAGTCCAGCCCGAACTGCCAGGCCAGGTCCTCCCTGGACTGGAAACAAGCATCCTAGGACCGGTTTCGGGCTTTCAGCCCTTATCAGCCAGAATAGCTTGACTCCAGTGGCATGGAGAGCACGGGACCTACGTCTGTGCATACCCATCCCACTCAGGGTGACACTCGGGTGAGAAATGCAAAAAAAAACAATTGATGGACAGAATGCAGAACAATGTCATACATTCACCCCAGTAAAGAGATTTAAACCAGATCTCTTGACTTGGGGTTAATGTATGATTAATTCAGCATTCCGTCCATTATTTGTTTGCGTAGCACTTTTCACCCTACGTGGGATGGGTATGCCCAGACGTGGGTCCCTTGCTCACTATGCCACTGGATGCAAGGTAGCCTGGCTGATGAAGTGTAATACCCAGAAACCAGTCCCAGACTGCTTGTTTCCAGTCCAGGGAGGACATAGCTTGGCAGTTCGGACTGGACTGTTCCCATGAGGCACAGAGTCAAGACTGATTTGCATATGGCTGGGTGTAAACTGGGGTGGCATGGTAAGCAAAAGAACAATGGATTTAACCCAGATCTCTTGACTGGGGTGAATGTATGATTTATTCAGCATTCTGTCCATCATTTGTTTGCATAGCACTTTTCACCCTAAGTAGGATGGGTATGCCCAGACGTGGGTCCCTTGCCCAATGTGCCACTGGATTCAAGCTAGCCTGGCTGATGAAGGGTAATAACCAGAAACCGGCTCCAGGATGCTTGTTTCCGGTCCAGGGAGCACCTGGCTTGGCAGTTTGGTCTGGACTGTTCCCATGAGGCACAGGGTCAAGACTGATTTGCATATGGCTGGGTCTAAACTGGGGTGGCATGGTGAGCAAAAGAACAATGGATTTAACCCAGATCTCTTCACTGGGGGTGAATGTATGATTTAGTCAGAATTCCATTCATCATTTTGCGTTCCACTCTAGCTGAAGGCCAACTTCCCTGTGCCTCCGTCGTGTGCCCCGGCAAGGGCCTATTATCAAGGCCCCGCCCCGCCTCCATCTTGCCTGACAGACAGAGCGGAACACTACTTATTGACAGCCCCGGTAGCCGGCTTGCTCTTCTTCGACTCCAGGTCTGTCACATAACCTGCTGACTTGTGCCATGCAGCAGAGCACTCATAGAGCGCTTCGCCCTGGCCCCGCCGCCCTGGCGCTTTCCCCAAATCTCCACAAACCTCCCCAGACCCCGGCAAAACAATACCCCTGGGGCCACCCTCTTCGCGTAAGAGCAGCCCGCCCACTTACCGCCGCTACGGTGAGGAGCATACCACCACAGCAGTGGCTACCCCCACCGACACCTGCCGTGTCGGGCACGTCATCTTCACGGCCTCAGGGTGATGAGGTCCATGCGCCCAGCCTCACTCTGGAGACATAGAGCTTCGAGGACCCGATAGTTTTCCATACTGCAATTAAAGTAATCGCTCTATCCTCACCTAACCCACCTGAACTTCGAAAAATCCTTTGCCTACTACTACGTGCTCCCAACCACCAGGTCACCAAACCTAAAATAGGGGCCGGGAGCGCACGCCCAATGCCCTTATAATTGGGCTACCTTTGGGCTACAAATTACCCAGCCCAACTGACTAAATGGGCGGACGTGGGCTGCCCCCACCCCTCCCAAACTGCCCTGGGGGGGGGAGACCTCCCTATGGTCAGCTGCCCTCCAAATCCCCATGTGCAAGGCTGCCAGCATCATTACATATCAGTAGCTTAATTCGAAAGAGCAGAGGTTTTATTCATGTACTTGTAGACATAATATAAATGAGCATTTGGTAATTTTGACTTGATGGAAGCTGAATTCCAACTTGGGGCGGGATGGCACACAAACTTGGTTGTTGCATTGTGGAAAAGGTTACCTTAATGTGAATTTAGCATTTATGGAGTGTTTCCCGTCCCATTCTGGGATGTGAAAGCACAATGTAGACTAGAAGAAGGTGTTTTGATTGTCTGGACGTTGTATTTGCTGGGAAGCACTTTTTCCGTTGTTTGTGAACAGAGGTGCTCTTATCATGGGGCGCAGGCTCGGTCCCCGGCTCGACCGCATCGAGCGGTCGAGCCGGGGACCGAGCAGCTTGATTTGACGGAGGGCAGCCAAAGCAAAGTCTACTGGCCCCTCCACCCTGGCGGACCATGGTGCATTTCATTGCTAACTAAAAAAAACTGTGGGTACAGCGTTAACCGTATGTATAATTAAGAGACACAAACACTAGGTGTGTTCTATATTTATTTAACCTTAATTCAGGTTCATTCACAGGAGTGGCATACATGGGGCTGGCCCCATGTTGTCCTGAAGAAGAGGTGTAGGGGACACCTTGAAACATGTCGACAGGATATTAGGGACTATTACCACATAACAGTTATACTTCTTTTGTCTACCCCCTTTTTATCATACCAACTAGAAGCAGGAATAAATAATTGAGCTCACTAGCTAGGTATTTTTAATTAACACTAATTACCACTCCACCATACACTGCACCACACATAGTTTGCAAAACCAGTGCTCCTACGTATCCTTTGCAAGTCGCAGCACGCCCCAAGCAGTAGATGCTTGGGATGGCCTCAATGATGAAGCATGTCACCTAGGGGCAACCCTGGGTGAGTGAGGGGACTCAAGAAAAGAAATGTTCTTTTTGTTTTCTGATAAGGCGAACCCAAAGTCTGGAGATAACGTTTAATTTTAATTTTTCTCACTGGGAAGGTTCCCACGATCCACTATATGTGGATTTTTGTACCATACTTTAAAACTTAGGAGGTTGAACCTAGCTGTACCCTGCTTCTCCCCCTTTTTTGATAAAGTTTACATTTGCCATCATTTGTTCATTTCTTAACTGCCTGGCTGGACCAGTTGAATGTCCTGGGGTTTATTTCATTTAACGCAGCCCGCTGCCTGCTACCATCCACACAAACTCACAAAATTATTGGTTGAGCTCAGTGAAACTGTACTCCCATCAGGGTCCGATACCGTGCAGGATGTTCCGTTCCGTGGTCAACAACTGCCACCACCGCCGGCGCACAGAACAAGCTTCCCTCGAGGAGGGTCGTTCCAGCATGGCCCCTCTTTTTTTCCCCCGGTCGAAATGTTTGATACTGATCACACTTATCCCTTGCCTTCCCTATACCAAGTCATTGAGTCTGAACCATAAATCTGAGTGCGGGCCTACAAGCAGAAATTAACCAGCAGGGAAGCTTAAGGTAGTAATGCCCCAGAACAAGCATGTCTGTGGCTGTCTCATAACTAGAGGTAGGCAGAAAACTCCTCTCTGACAGCATAGTGGATAAAGCCAGCCACCCCTGCTCCCCGACCCAGTCCCTGCTTCTGAAAGCAGCCAGGCCGGGGAGAGCCTCCCCGAGCTCCCGGTAGATCCCCGTCCCCAGCGCCTGGACCCTCTGGTGGCTTGCAGGAAGGGGGGCTCACACACCCCGGGGCCCTCCGGACGGATCTCAAGCCCCGGGCCCGGTCCCAGCTTCTGAACCCCAGCCAGGCCGGGGAGAGCCTCCCCGGGATGCGGTGGACCCCCGTGCCCAGTGCCCGGACCCTCTGATGGCTTGTCGGATGGGGGCTTATGCACCCCGGGGCCGCCGGACGGAGCTCAAGCCCCGGGCCGGGTCCCAGCTTGGGAACCCTAGCCAGGCCTGGGAGAGCCTCCCCGGGACCCGGTGGACCCCTGTCCCCAGCACACAGACCCTCGGCCGGAACCAAGGAGGGTTAAGCCCAGGCCACGTCCTCTCCCCGACGGCCTGCAGAGGGAGCCCATTTTTCTCGACTATTAAGCCCCCATGTAGTGGGGGCTTACAGAACTTTGGGGAAGGACAAAAGTTGGAGTTAGTCCCGCCACCAGCATGACCATTTGGTCACCTGGATGGCAGGGCCATCTTGTCACCTGTCCGGCAGGGCCATCTTGTCACCTGGCCTGCAGGGCCATCTGGTCACCCGGCCCGCAGGGCCATCTGGTCGACCAGCCCGCAGGGCCATCTGGTTGTGCAGCCAGGTGACCAGATGACCCGGGACGACCCAGCGCCCGGATGGTCTGGGAGGGTGCCGTACCCAGTCCAGCGATGGTGGCTAGGCGCCCTGAGGCTGCCGCTGCTCACCTCTCTGCTCGACTTGCCCAGGAACAGAGGGAAGGGGAGGCCCAGCCGGCCCAGGCCATCTGGTCACCCTGCTGACCTGCAAGGGATGTCGGCCCCCATCCCTACACCCCAGTGGGGCAGGGGCGGGAGGGGGAGGCCCCCATGCCGAAGGGCACATGATGGAGGCAGGCCCACGTTACTCCCTTCACGTCCCTCCGGCCAGCCCGGTGGCACAGGGACCCACCCCTGGGTGTGGTGGAAGAAGGCGTCCGCGGACACCCAAACAGGGAGAGACAAAAGCTTGGCTCAGAGAATGACTTTCAATAGATCGCAGCGCGTTAGCTGCTCTGCTACTTATGAAACCCTGACCCAGAATCAGGTCGTCTACTAATGATTTAGCACTGGGTGCCCCACGAACATGCGGTGCACTACGGACGATGAAGGCGGCCTTCTTCCGTCTGTGCTCCAGTCCCCAAGCGAGCGGCTCTAGGCACCCCCCCCGAGAGAAGCCGGCTATCCCAGGTCAACCGAGGCTCCACGACACTGCGTTATGGTTACAGTTTAGGGGGGATTCTGACTTAGAGGCGTTCAGTCATAATCCCACAGTTGGTAGCTTCACCCCATTGGCTCCTCAGCCAAGCACATACACCAAATGTCTGAACCTGCGGTTCCTCTTGTACTGAGCAGGATTACTATTGCAACAACACATCATCAGTAGGGTAAAACTAACCTGTCTCACGATGGTCTAAACCCAGCTTACGTTCCCTATTAGTGGGTGAACAATCCAACACTTGGTGAATTCTGCTTCACAATGATAGGAAGAGCTGACATCGAAGGATCGAAAAGCGACGTCGCTATGAACGCTTGGCCACCACAAGCCAGTTATCCCTGTGGTAACTTTTCTGACACCTCCTGCTTGAAACCCAAAAAGTCAGAAGGATCCCGAGGCCCCGCTTTCATGGTCTGTATTCATACTGAAAATCAAGATCAAGCGAGCTTTTGCCCTTCTGCTCCGTGGGAGTTTTCTGTCCTCCCTGAGCTCGCCTTAGGACACCTGCGTTATTGTTCCATTCATGCGCATCACTAATTAGATGACGAGGCATTTGGCTATCTGTACCACTTCGCAGTGGCTCATTCTGGGTTATTATGCTGCCCATCAGCGTCAATTCGGTTTTGCTTCCAACAATACAACATTCTTTCGCTCCGGAGTACAGCCACACTGAACGCTGTCCTCACTGGAGCTGGGATCACGTATAGGCCAGAGATAGTACACCCTGCAGTACTATTTCAACAATTTTAAAATTGTCTATGAACAGTCCGGAGAAGTTAAAATATGATTAGCAGGACACCAATAATCAATGTGTGATAATTATGTGTATGCGATTATTTGAGACCTATTCATCATTCAAGACTTTTCAATAAGTATGATGTACACAACTATATCTAAATTGTTATAAGCACACATTTTTAAAAAAATACACATCTACAAATTGCACATCTAACTAGAAAAAGCACATCTAAAAAAATTCACTTCTATACTAAATCTTGTGCCAACTATAAACCTTTATGTTAAAACAGTATGCTTTATAAGGGTGACGTGTGCAAGAAAGTGTACATCTCAGTATAAACTTGATACTCAATTGTCCATGAATACTTGGCACATTTTAAGAGTGTTCATTAAAGTAGTCAGGCAAACATTTTTCTTGAATGGGAATGACATTTGCAGACCTAAATCAGCGAGAACAACATCATTACATTGAGGCCAAATACCACGACATCCAACGATAAAGCCATGACATTTTACAGTGTTCCATTTTGTGAGATCTTTGATTTGCTGTGGCCTAACACCGTCCGTTGGGTGAGCCTCGATAAGAAGGACTTGGACCTCCTGAGTGACGCTGGGGAGTTGTTCTTCTGTACACCACATTTCCTGCGCCCGACGCCGGGCAGGGATTCGGCGCTGGGCTCTTCCCTCTTCACTCACCGTTACTGGGGGAATCCTAGTAAGTTTCTTTTCCTCCGCTTAGTAATATGCTTAAATTCAGCGGGTCGCCACATCTGATGTGAGGTCGTAGTCGGAAGAATGACACAGGAGCGTCAAAGGGGGTTGCCGGGGAAGGCCAGACCCCTGCTGGAGCAAGGGCCTGGCATCCCGGCAGCGCACGCCCTCTTTCCCTCGATCGTATCTGGATGGATTTCGCCCTCCCCGGTAAGCCGGCCTTGGAGGTGGGCGCCTGAGACACGTGCGTGCGGGCAGGCGGTGGGACACCACAGACAGCCACATGCAGCATGCAGCCAGGTGCCCCAGGACGGGTCCCGGGGCGGACCGGTTGCCAGACCCCTCTCTCAGGGGACAGGCACGCTGGCGCCGTACCTCCATGGCAGGACCCGGCGAGAGACCCTGCCATGGGCGATCAGGGGATCTGACCATGTGGGAGGATGAAGGGGAAGCAGTGCTAACCCTGCGACGGCCCCAGCCATGTCCCGGGTAAGCCCCGGGGAGATTGACGATCGAGCGACCCTCAGACAGGCGTAGCCCCGGGAGGAACCCGGGGCCACAAGGTGCGTTCGAAGTGTCGATGATCAATGTGTCCTGTAATTCACACTAATTCTCGCAGCTAACTGCATTCTTCATCGACGCGCGAGCCAAGTGATCCACCGGCAAGAGTCACAGGCAACTTTTCGAAAACGTTCACCCACCTGCGGCACAGGAGAGGCGGGAGGAAGGTGACGCTGTCCGTCCGCCGCCCTTACGGCGAGAAGGACCGGGACCCCTGTTCAAGTCTTCCCCTCTGGGAGTCAGACTGCACCGTTGGGAGAAAGAAAACATTGCCAGACGCTCGGCACGGGAGTCCCCCCACCCATGGGCAAGGAAGGGAGCTCCCGGTGCGACAGGAGCAGGCAGCCCCGCAGCTGCTGGTCCCTCCCGGAGTAACCGGGCGAGACCGCACAAGTATTCAAACCCCTCGGCCCAGTCGCACGGGACCGGGTCAAACCGGGTACCTGGTATCAAGGGAGGGTCGCCTTACCTGCATCTCAGCCATCCATCGCCGGGCGGCCCCAAGCCGTGCACCAAGCTGGCTTGCACAACCCACCCCACCCCACCCATGCCTGTGCCAGAGGAGCTGCAAGGGAAGAGCCAGGCAGCTCCCCACCCCGCACGCCTCCCCTCGCAGGCCCTCAGCCCCTTCATTTCCAGGCTGTCCTGCCACATGAGAAGGGCCCTACTTCAGTCGCCCGGATCTCGGTCAGACCAGGACATTGGGCACAGGAGGGCCCAGCCAGCCAGCAGCAAGTCCTTCTAGGGGGGGGTGGTATCAGACCACTGCCATTCGGTTTCCCCCCACCGTGGGGTGGTGCCGGGTGAGCTTGGGATCTATCTCGGGAGGGCCTACCACTGTGCCCCTTCCAGAGAGGGACAGGAGATGGGGGCCGCCCCCCATCCCTGTTCCCTCACACGTCGGTCGTGCCCTCCCCAGGGGGAAGAGGCCCTCCGAAGTCCCGGTCCTCACCCAAGCGCCCCATGCGACAGCGGACTGCTCCGCCGGCTGTGGCGCCCCAGGGCTGAGCGGGCCCTGTTCCTACAGTGTGTGCTTTCAGGAGGCGGCCGAGGGATTCAGGCTGGTGCCGTTGGTCGCTCGGGCCACTCTGCCGTTGATGATTCTTCCGCAGGTTCACCTACAGAAACCTTTTTATGACTTTTACCTCCTCCAGATAGTCAAGTTTGATCGTCTTCTCGGCACTCCACCAGCGCCGTTGCCGACCCCGACGGGGCCAATACGAGGACCTCACTAAACTATCCAATCGGTAGAAGCGACGGGCAGTGTGTACAAAGGGCAGGGACTTAATCAACGCGAGCTTATGACCCGCACTTACTGGGAATTCCTTGTTTATGGGAAATAATTGCAATCCCCAATCCCTATCACAAACAGGGTTCAGCGGGTTACCCGCACCTGTCGGCGAAGGGTAGACACGCGCTGATCTGTTCAGTCTAGCGAGCGTGCAGCCCCGGACATCTAAGGGCATCACAGGCCTTTTATTGCTCGATCTTGTGTGGCTGAACGCCACTTGTCCCTCTAAGAAGTTGGACGACGACCGCTGGGTGTCGTGTAACTAGTTAGCATGGAAGAGTCTTGTTCATTATCGGAATTAACCAGACAAATCGCTCCACCAACTAAGAACGGCCATGCACCACCACCCACAGAATCGAGAAAGAACTATCAATCTGTCAATCCTTTCCGTGTCCGGGCCGGGGTGAGGTTTCCCGTGTTGAGTCAAATTAAGCCGCAGGCTTCACTCCTGGTGGTGCCCTTCCGTCAATTCCTTTAATTTTCAGCTTTTCAACCATACTGCCCCCGGAACCCAAAGACTTTGGTTTCCCGGAAGCTGCTCGGTGGGTCATGGAAATAATGCCGCCGGATCGCTAGTCGGCATAGTTTATGGTCGGAACTATGACGGTATCTGATTGTCTTCGAACCTCCTACTTTCGTTCTTGATTAATGAAAACATTCTTGGGAAATGCTTTCACTTTGGTTCATCTTGTGCCGGTCCAAGAATTTCACCTCTAGCGGCACAATACGAATGCCCCCGGCCATCCTTCTTAATCATGGCCGCAGTTCCGAAAACCAACAAAATAGAACCGGAGTCCTATTCCATTATTCCTAGCTGAAGTATTCAGGTGACCGGCCTGCTTTGAACACTCAAATTTTTTCAAAGTAAACGCTTCGGACCCCCAGGACACTCAGTCAAGAGCATCAAGGGGGGCGCCGAGAGGCAGGTGCTGGGACAGACGGTAGCTCGCCTCGCGGTGGAACGCCAGCTTGATCCCAAGATCCAACTATGAGCTTTTTAACTGCAGCAACTTTAATATACGCCATTGGAGCTGGAATTACCGCGGCTGCTGGGACCAGACTTGCCCTCCAACGGATCCTCGTTAAAAGTTTGAAAGTGTACTCATTACAATTACAGGGCCTCGAAAGAGTCCTGTAATGTTATTTTTCGTCACTACGTCCCGAGGCGGGAGTGGGTAATTTGCGCGCCTGCTGCCTTCCTTGGATGTGGTAGCCGTTTCTCAGGCTCCCTCTCCGGAATCAAACACTGATTCCCTGTTACCCGTGGTCACCATGGTAGACACAGAAAGTACCATCAAAAGTTGATAGGGCAGACATCCAAATGTATCCTCACTGTCACGGGGACGTACGATCGGCCCAAGGTTATCTAGAGTCACCAAAGTGGCCGGGCGAGTCCGGATTGGTCTTAGTCTGATAAATACACGCATCCCGGAAGGTCAGCGCTCATCGGCATGTATTAGCTCTGGAATTACCACAGTTCTCCGAATAACAGATGGAGCGATCAAAGGAACCATAACTGATTTAATGAGCCATTCGCAGTTTCACTGTACCGGCCGTGTGTACTTACACGTGCATGGCTTAATCTTTGAGACAAGCATATGCTACTGGCAGGATCAACCAGGTAGCTGCACCTGATGACGGGGTGGGAGTCGCGTGCCCAACTCCTCGACCGGCAACCTTCGCGCACCCTTCCATCTCTCTGGAGCCTGCCAGGGGAAGGAGCCTGCCTGCCTGGGCAGGAGGGTTTGCTGGAGGGGTGTGAAGGTGCGGTCGCATGGGCACCAGCAGGCCCAGCTGTTTTCTGGGAGGGAGAGGCGGGCCGAGGCGCAGCCTGAGCGAGACGCAGGGGTACCGGAGCCTGGCGGTAGCGGCACCCCTCGGAACGGTCATTCCGAGCTGCTGTGAAAATGTGCTGGGAAGAAAGGGTCGACAGACCTGCTGGGCAGGAGCATCCAAGGGCCTAGCACCACCCGATCCCTTCTGCTCGGGTCAGACTACTGGGGGCATGAGCTTCCGGGGCCACTCGGCCTTCGCTCTGCTGAGTAAAGGGCCTCCTGCCAGATTACAGCCGGGGTATCCCCTGGCAGGCCGCCCTGCGCAGGGGTGTATGCTGGCTTAGCATCTCCTGCCTGCCTGCTCCCGGGGCAAGCAGACTTGGAGAAAAAGGACCATCGGCAAATGGCTGAGAGGCAGGTGCATACCCGGGCCCCTGGGGGCCCTGGAGGGCAGGCCCGGGTGCTGCCTTCCCCGTCTCAGCATCGCCGGACCTCACGGAGGTCTGCCTGAGCAAACTCAGGGAAAAAGGACCATCCGCAAGGGGATGAAAGGCAGGTGCGTACCCGGGCCTCTGGGGGCCCCGGGTTCTGCCTTCTGCTGTTTCAGAAACGCCAGACCTCTAGGAGGTCCGACTGACCCTCTCCCAAGTAATCCAGAGGAAAATTACCCCCCCTTTCTTGTAATCCGTGCACACGAGGTGGCAGAGGGGCCCAAGGCGCGAAAATACCCGACCTCCTGGAGCCCTCACTGGGATGGGGGAGGCAAATGGCACCTCATGGGGACTCCCAGGAAAGCTCGGCCATCTAGTCACCACATAGGAAAGCTTTGCCTGCGACCAGATGGCCAAGGGGTTCTGAGCGACCAGATGGCCGAGGGAATCTGAGCGTCCAGATGGCCGAGAGGATCTGAGCGACCAGTGGTCGAAGGGATCTGAGCGACCAGATGGGCAAGGGGATCTGAGCGACCAGATGGCCGGGCACAAAAGGGAAGCCAGCTGGTCACTTTGTGCCCCAACGAAAGAGTAAGCGGGTGCTGGGGCATGGGGGACCGGAGGCCCAGGGCCCCAGCTGGGCCCAGCCATGGAGACTGCAAGGGGGACCCAACGGGCCCTCTGACCCGGGGCCCGCAGACACCTTGACAAGCAGGGGAGGCCTGCACGGGACCTACGAACCCTTGTCCTGGGTCCTTGATGGAGCAGCAGCCCTGGGGACTGAGCCCACTTCCGGAGCACCTGACCTGAGGCCTGGGGGGCCCCTGGACCCAGCCAGGGCTCCCAGGCCCAGAGGCACAGGGGAAGCACCCCCAGCCCAGCCGGACACCATCCCGGGCACCCTGCCAAGCACAGAGACCGGGATGGGGAGGCTGCTCTCCCCGGGGCCCTCAGGGGCCCCGGCCGGAGCGCCTGAACTCAGCCAAGCAAGGGGAGGCTCCCCGGGCATACCGGAACCCCGTCCTAAGCCTTTGCAGAGCAGCAGGCTGGGGGACGGGGCCCAGGGCCGGAGCACCCTCCCTGGGGCCCGGCAGGGCCCCTGGACCCTCCAGGGCTACCAGGCCCAGAGGTGCAGGGGAAGCCTGCCTGGGCCCTACAGACCCCGTCTCGGGCACCCTTCCACGCAGCAGGACCGAGGACGTAGCCCGGGGTGGGGAGGCCGCCCTCCCCAAGGCCCTCAGGGGCCCCGGCCAGAGCTCCTGAACCCAGCCAAGCAAGGGGAGGCTCCCAGGGCACAACGTCCTTGGCCTTTGGCAGCGTGGTAGGCTGGGGACAGGGCCTGAGCTCCCGACCCGGGGCCCGGCGGGGCCCCTGGACCCAACCAGGGCTCCTAGGCCCAGAGGCGCAGGGGAAGCCTCCCCCGACCCGCCGGACACCATCCTGGGCACCCTGCCACACAGCAGGACCAAGGACAGAGCCTGGGATGGGGAGGCTGCCCTCCCCCGGGCCCTCAGGGGTCCTGACAGGAGCTGGTGAACCCAGCCAAGCAAGGGGAGGCTCCCTGGGCACAACAGAACCCTGTCCCAGGCCTTTGGCAGTGCGGCAGGCCGGGGGACTGGGCCCAGGGACGGAGCACCCGACCCAGGGTCAGGCGGGGCCCCTGGACCCAGCCAGGGCTCCCAGGCCCAGAGGCGCAGGGGAAGCCTCCCCAGGCCCGCCAGACACCATCGCAGGCTCCCTACCACGCAGCAGGACCAAGGACAGAGACCGGGATGGGGAGGCTGCTCTCCCTGGGGCCCTCAGGGGCCCTGGCCGGAGCTCCTGAACTCAGCCAAGCAAGGGGAGGATCCCCAGGCACAACCGAACCCCGTCCCAAGCCTTTGCAGAGCAGCAGGCTGGGGGCCGGGGCCCTGGGCCGGGGCACCCTCCCCGGGGCCCGGCAGGGCCCCTGGACCAGCCAGGGCTCCCAGGCCCAGAGGCACAGGGGAAGCCTCCCCGGGCCCTACAGACCCCTTCCAGGGCACCCTGCCATGCAGCAGGACCATGGACGTAGCCCGGGGTGGGGAGGCCTCCCTCCCCAGGGTCCTCAGGGGCCCCCGCCAGAGTTCCCGAACCCAGCCAAGAGTTCCCGAACCCAGCAAGGGGAGGCTCCCTGGGCACAACGTCCTTGGCCTTTAGCAGTGTGGCAGGCTGGGGATAGGGCCCAGGGCCGGAGCACCCAACCCGGGGCCCAACAGGACCCCTGGACCCCGCCAGGGTTCCCAGGCCCAGAGGCACAGGGGCAGCCTCCCTGGGCCTGCCGGATACCATCCCAGGCACCCTGCCACACTGCTGGACCGAGGACGGAGCCCGGGGTGGGGAAGCCACCCTCCCTGGGGCCCTCAGGGGCCCTGGATGGAGCTCCTGAGCCCAGCCAAGCAAGGGGAGACTCCCGGCACAACAGAACCCCGTCTTGGGCCTTTGGCAATGCAGCAGGCTGGGGGACAGGACCCAGGGACCAAGCACCCGACCCGGGGCCCAGCGGGTCCCCTGGACCCAGCCGGGGCTCCCAGGCCCTGAGGTGCAGGGGAAACCTCCCTGGGACTGCCGGACACCATCCCGGGCACCCCGCCACATGGCAGGACTGAGGACAGAGCCCGGGGTGGGGAGGCCACCTTCGGGGGACAGGGCCCAGGGCCTGAGCACCTGACCCGGGGCCCAGCGGGGCCCCTGGACCCAACCAGGGCTCCCAGGCCCAAAGGCGCAGGGGAAGCCTCCCCAGGCCCGCCAGACACCATCCTGGGCACCCTGCCACACAGCAGGACCAAGGACGTAGCCCGGGGTGGGGAAGCCGCCCTCCCCGGGGCCCTCAGGGGTCCTGGCCTGAGCTGCTGAACCCAGCCAAGCAAGGGGAGGTAGTCCACCCTCCCTGGGGCCCTTGGACCCAGCCCATCAGGGGGAGTCTGCCTGGGCCCGCCGGACCCCATCCAGGGCAGCCTGCCACACGGCAGGCTCAGGGACAGGCCCAGGGCTGGGGCGTCATCCTGGCCTGTCCAGCTGCCAGCTGAGGACCGCTAGGCTGAGAGGGGTCCCAGAGTACCTTGTCCCTAGTAATCTGGAGGAAGGCTACTCCTCTTTCTGGGAACCTGTGCACACCGCGAGGCTCAGGAGACCCTAGGCGGGAACGTGCACAACCTCCTGGAGCCCTTGCTGGGATTGGGGAGGCAAATGGCCCCTCATCGGGACTTCCAGGAAATCCCGAACACCTTATCGCCCTATTGGAAAACATTGGGTGCGACCAGATGGCTGAGGGGGGCAAGTGCGACCAGATGGCCGGGACCAAAAGGACTCTCATCTGCCAGCCCTGAGCCTTCCTGCCTACCCATGCAGGGCTCGAGGGCTCTGCTTCCCGGGAGCTCAGGGAACCCCAGCTGGGCTTCAGGCATGTGGAGGACCACTAGTGCTCTCGGGCCCGGACGCCCGAGGGATGATTCCTGGGAACCATGGAGCCCATGGCGGGCACTTTGCCACGCTATTGGCCTGGATGAGGGAGCCCCGGATGCCTAAAGAGGTGTTGTCCAGGTGTAGCCCATCTGGTCCCCGGCAGAGATCCGCCAGCCCAGGAGGGGTGTTCCGGCATACCCTGCCCCTAGTAATCCGGAGGAAGGCTACCTCTCTTTCTGGGAACCCGTGCGCACCGAGTGATGGAGGGGACCCAGGGAACAGAGACGCCTAACCTCCTGGAGCCCTCGCTGGGATCGGGGAGGCGAATGGCCCCTCATCGGGACTTCCAGGGAAGCCCTGCCATCTGGTCTTCCCATTGGAAAGCATTGCGTGCGACCAGATGGCCGAGGGGAAAGGTGCGACCAGATGGCCGGGACCGAAATAACGCCAATCTGCCTGCCCCAAACCTTTTCGGGAAGGCTCCCGTCTGTGCTTACAGGGCTAGGGCTGCAGGGCTCTGGGGCGGCAGGGCTCAGGGCCACTCTGAAACCCCATGCTGGGCCTCAGGCACAGGGAGGACCATCACAGCTCTCGGGCCCGGACGCCTGGGGGAGGACTGCCCAATACCCATGGAGCCCGTCCTGGGCACTTTGCCACGCCGTGGGCCGGAGCACCCCGGATGGAGAAGAGGTTTTGTCCCAGCATAGCCCATCTGGTCACCAGCAGAGCACCGCCAGCCCGGGAGAGGTTCCCGGCAAACCCTGTCCCTAGTAATCTGGAGGAAGGCTACCCCTCTATTGGGAACTTGCGCGCACAGAGTGACGGAGGGGACCCAGGGCACGGAGGCGCCCAACCTCCTGGAGCCCTCGCTGGCATCAGACAGGCGAATGGCCCCTCATCGGGACTTCCAGGGAAGCCCGGCCATCTGGTCGCCCCATTGGAAAGCATTGTGTGTGACCAGATGACTGAGGGGAAAAGTGCGACGAGATGGCCGGGACCGAACTAACACCAATCTGCCTGCCCGAGCCTTCCCGGGAGGTCTCTCGCCTGCCCTTGCAGGGCTTGGGGGCTGCAGGGCTCGGGGTCTGCAGGGCTCGAGGGCAGCAGGGCTCCAGGGCTGCAGGGCTCATGGGGGCTCTGAAACCCTACGCTGGGCCTTAGGTACGGGGAGAACCACTGGAGCTCTCGGGCCCGAACACCCGGGGGAGGACTGCCCGGGACCCATGGAGCCCGTCCCAGGCACTTTGCCACGCTGTGGGCCGGAGCCCCCTGGACGGAGGAAAGGTGTTGTCCCAGCATACCCCATATGGTCACCGGTAGAGAACCGCCAGCCCGGGAGGGGTGTCCTGGCATAGCCAGCCCCTAGTAATCTGGAGGAGGGCTACCCCTCTTTCTGGGAACCCATGCGCACCGAGTGATGGAGGGGACCCAGGGAGCGGAGGCCCCCGACCTCCTGGTGCCCTCGGTGAGATTAGGGAGGCAAATGGCCCCTCAATGGGACTTCTAGGGAAGTCCGGCTATCTGGTCGCCCGATCGGAAAGCATTGCGTGCGACCAGATGGCCGAGGGGAAAGGTGCAACCAGATCGCCGGGACCAAAATAACGCCAATAGGTCTGCCCTGAGCCTTCACAGGAGGGCTACTGCCTGCCCTTGCAGGGCTCCGGGCTGCTGGGCTTCGGGGCTGCAGGGCTTCGGGGCTGCAGGACTCTTGGGCTCTGGGGCTGCAGAGCTCCAGGACTGCAGGGTTCTGGGGCTGCAGGGTTCAGGGGGGCTCTGAAACGCCAAACTGGGCCTCAGGCACAGGAAAGACCACCGGAGCTCTCGGGCCGGGACGCCCGGGTGAGGACTGCCTGGGACCCATGGAGCCCGTCCCGGGCAGTTTGCCAAGCAGTGGGCCGGAGGAGAGATGTTGTCCCAGCATAGCTCATCTGGTCACCGGTAGAGAACCGCCAGGCCTGGAGGGGTGTCCCATGCACACCAAGTGAGGGAGGGGGACCCAGGGTGCGGAGGCGGCAGGGCTCCTTGAGCCCTCGCTGGGATCGGGGAGGTGAATGACCCTCATCTGGACTTCCAGGGAAGCCCGGCCATCTGGTCACCCCATTGGAAAGCATTGCGTGTGACCAGATGGCCGAGGGGAATGTTGCGACCAGATGCCCGGGAGGGCTCCCGCCTGCCCTTGCAGAACTCGGGGCTGCAGGGCTCCGGGGCTGCAGGGCGCCGAAACCCCACACTGGGCCTCAGGCATGGGGAAGCCAGCAAGCGCTCCTGTGGCCCAGCCACCCGGGGGAGGACTGCCCGGGACACAGGGAGCCTTGCAGGTCTCCGGGGCTCTGCACCAGGGACCCTTGTTCCGGGCAGATGGACTCTTGGCATGCCGCAGGACGGGGGCTCCCAAACCCAGGCCCCGGGGCCGGTCCCTGCTTTCCAACCCAGCCAGGCTGGGGAGATTGGGGAGCCTGCCCAGGCACGAGGGACCCCTGTCCCGGGCACATGGACCCTCAGGACGTGCCCTCGTTTTCCACATAGTTTTTCCAAAATTCTGCATAGTGTGCGTAGTGGCGCAACGCAAACTACGCCCAGCCCTAATAAATATACATGGTTAGTGAGGTTTTTTCCCAGAATGTCAGTAGCGCCACTCCTTTGGGGGTATGAGTCCAAGAAAAAGTTTGGGAAGTTTGATCCAGTCATCTGTAGGATGGAAAGACATTGGGGAATCGTTACAGAGGGAGCCAGGCTGCACAAAATGTGGTCATGGTTGGACAGAAATCTTTAGCAGGGACTTTTGACCTCCCCCAATGTGGGACCAGGACCGTGATACCTCTGTGTCTCTGAAACTCATTTTGAACTCTGGACACCACCATCTCATTACCCCTCAAATGTTCCCTCCTGGTACCCCAGCTTTGGTAGTGCATCAACCATGTTTCAATCATTTGAGTGACCAGAAACACCCTTCCTATGTACCTTCCATTTACATTCAGCCAGTAACCCAGCTGCTTCTGTCGCTGTTCAATCTCAAGTGACAGTTGGATGCACATTGCTGGGGTATACAGGCATATACCGCTCTGTACAGTCAGACTACACTTTTTTAAATCATAAATAAATGTTTTGCCTAACAGTAAGGCCAGGCCTTCCCTCTGTAGTGTAGAGCCAACGTAAGGAGGAAACAATAAACTGAGGAGCATGCCAACATTCTCTACAGACACTGCCAATCCTCTCACTTCTGCCTATTGGCATGCCAGGGTTATTCACTATGACCCACTAAAACAATTGCCAACAGTAGCATCTCCTTTCCTCATTCGTATGGTCCGATGCCACTTTTACTTAGCAAATGTTAGTGCTCTCAGATTTCATAAAGCGATTCGCTATAGCATCTGCTTTCAACAGAAATGTCCTAAGGCTACCTATTCCATGCTGCAGGTTGTGGGGGGGGGTTGTTGCTGCTGGCAGTAACATTTTAGGGTGTCCCACCTGCATAAATACCACCACATGCTCCTTGTTGTACCTTTCAGTACAATAACTGCAGCAGAACTGTATGGTGCCCCCTTGTTGGTTGGTAATAGAAACTGTCAAACAGCTTTTTGCCCCCCCCCCCTGTTGCCCCAATCCACTTGGGGTGCACCCCATAAGGGAGGATTGGAGCAATAAAAACTATAGGTAGCCCCCCAAAAGAATCTGGAAGCCATGCCATTCTGGGCACCTCATTCCCCGTCAAGTTGCGCCCACTCTCCTTCTAACACTGCTCCCCCAAATTTTGAATTCCCCCACCCAAAAAAAAAATCAGAGTGTGTAGGGGGGTGCAGTAAAAAAGGTATTTGCAGTTCCCCACGATAAGTCTGAGCCAATGTAATCATCCCATCTAAGGCTAGTAACCACTTCATGAGCACCCACATTTGGCCCCATACTGCTCTGACCCCTCCTCTGCCTTGTTGAGAGCCTCACGATACTCCTCCTTTATATATGACCCTTTCTTAGTTTCTCAGAAACTACCCAGCCTTTTTCTCCCCTACACCTGCGCTCTCTGACCCTAGCCAATCTGCCCAGACTCCTCCTAAACCCGTCCTCTGGCCCCACCAAATCTGCCTAGGTTCCTCCTGCACCCCTCCTCCTACACTCAACACCTGTTCCCTTTCTTTCACCTGTCTCTGTTCAGGCTACACCTATTTTATTTACCAACCATTCTGCAATCCCTCATTGACTAGGCACGATTCCACTCTTACGCAACACACAGACACATTTTAATTACCAATTGGCCAGTCAGGCCCTCCTCCAACTTACATCTGCTCGGCCACCATCAGTCACCTGGTGTCGAACCCGGGATTTGAACCCTGGTTGCCTGGATGGAAGTCAGGAACTTACCCACTGGACCACACTGGTTTCCATGTAAGAAGCCTATCAAATGGTCCTTATGTCATGGTCCTCCTTTCCATGTGCAATGGAAGCCGCAGGGAATGACACCAAGGCCTGTACGTTGCTTATAGTTACTACTGCAATACTCTATACCTCCAAGGAGATATAGCTCAAAGGTAAGTCTTTTAAATTTGATGGCGCCAGCCCTCACAGGCCAGGCTTTCAATCCTGCCAATGCTAAAAAAGTATCCCCAGGTGGTAAATTTCCAAACCGTGCATTTATTTTTATTTTCTAACTTTATTTTTACTTGGTAACAGAGGAGAAATGTGGCCACTGTTTTTGGCACGTGTGTCCCAAAATTACAAATCTTTTCCCTCATGACCTTCCACCATCCGCCCTATTTCTCAAGTAGGTGCAATAGGGACAAGGCCTTATCTTCCTTTATCAATGTCTTCATTCTTTGTCCTATAAATTTGGTGTATTGTAGAGTGCAATTGTGGTATTGAGGGTTATAACTGAGCACAAGAATGCGAGGAAGGAGCTACACTGATTGTAAAATAAGTTGGATGTAAGTGTGGGCTGAGAATCCATTTGCAAATTTTTTACAAATTCGCAGTCCACGAATCGCACAAAATTGTCAAAAAATTCGCAAATCGCAAGCTGGCGGATTTATTTGCTTGGTCGCGCTTCAAAAATACTATCTTGCGCCCGCGGCGTTGACTTACCGTGATTCTGAGTTCGCCAAGTTGTTTTTCCTCCTGGTTTGGGTGCGCTGCGCCATTTTGGATCTGGCAGCGTGATCGCGCGTGACTTTTTCGACCGCGAGTACGTCATAGCGGCCCACCATCTTGCACTGTGAGAGTTTTAGAACGCGACTACGTTATAAGGGCCCGCGATTACGCATCGCGGGAGTAAATAATTGCGAACACGTAGATGCGACGCGCAGCTGACTTCCGGAGGGAGATTTGAACAGCTCGATTTCCCGAACTTGCAAAAATTGCAATTCTGCACAAGAAATCTTCCGCAGGCAGCATAAACCTTCAGAAAATTCTGATTTGGATCAGAATAACTCCTCAGATTGACATTTGGCTGCACTTTTTTGTGCAAGGAGTCCATTTTTGGGGGGGGGGTGGGAGGAAGGAAGTGCCCCAGAGTCTCCAACTTCCTGTTCCTGTCCAGCAGGCTCCTCCCAGTGCTTTGTCAATGTCCTGGTCACTTTTCATTTGGATCTGGAGCTGGAAGGATTACTTTTTGTGGCTGCTGCTGGATATTTGTATTTGAGGACTTTTTGTTTGGATCACTTTTGGATTACTTTTGGATTTCAGATTTTACAAGTAAGTTGGTGTTGTTTGTTTGGGGCATTTCAGTTGCTGCAACTACAATTTTTAAACTATTTCACAACTTTAAAAAAAAGATATTGTGGGTAGCCACAGTATCCAGTAGGCCCAGGGTTAGTCATGGGTGCATGATACAACTGTTTCTGTGAGTTTTGTTGAACTTAAATATCATTTTGTCTTGGAATTGAATAGCTCACTGTTATTTTTATATGTGGAATTTTTTTTAATTTTGGGGTGCGTGTAAAGCCATACTAGCCAGTTGGCTCAGGGGTAGTCAGTGGTGCATGAACCAAGTCTTTCTGTGGGATGTTTTGAAGTTTAACATCATTTAGGGAATGGATGGCATTGGATTGTTGTGATTATTGTGTGTTTTTTGATTTTATGGGGTATTGTTGGGGTCTGGCCATGTGGGTGGGGGCCATTTTGAGGCCTGGTCCAGGCAGGACCTGGCCATGTGGCTGGGGGTCAAGGGGCCATTTTGAAGCCAGGCAGTGTGCTTTGTGCCATAGGCCTGCACCCAGTCTGCCTTGCTTTCCTCCATTATGCCCAGGGGTAGTCAGTGGTGCATGGAGCAAGACTTTCTGTGGGGTGTCTTGAATTTAAACATAATTTAGGGCATTAGTGGCATTAGATTGTGGTGATTTGTGTGTGTTTTTTGATTTTTTGGGGTGTTGTTGGGGCCTGGCCATGTGGGTGGGGGCCATTTTGAGGCCTGGTCCAGGCAGGGCCTGGCCATGTGGCTGGAGGTCAAGGGGCCATTTTGAAGGCAGGCAGTGTGCTTTGTGCCATAGGCCTGCACCCACTGCCTTGCTTTCATCCATTATGCCCAGGAGTACTCAGTGGTGCATGGACCAAGACTTTCTGTGGGGTGTCTTGAATTTAAACATCATTTAGGGCATGGATGGCATTGGATTGTGGTGATTTGTGTGTGTTTTTTGATTTTTTGGGGTGTGGTTGGGGCCTAGCCATGTGGGTGGGGGCCATTTTGAGGCCTGGTCCAGGTAGGGCCTGGCCATGTGGCTGGGGGTTAAGGGGCCATTTTGAAGCCAGGCAGTGTGCTTTTTGTCATAGGCCTGCACTCAGTCTGCCTTGCTTTCATCCATTATGCCCAGGGGTAGTCAGTGGTGCATGTACCAAGACTTTCTGTGGGGTGTCTTGAATTTAAACATAATTTAGGGCATGGATGGCATTGGATTGTTGTGATTTTTGTGTGTTTTTCGATTTTTTGGGGTGTTGTTGGGGCCTGGCCATGTGGGTGGGGGCCATTTTGAGGCCTGGTCCAGGCAGGGCCTGGCCATGTGGCTGGGGGTCAAGGGGACTTTTTGAAGCCAGGCAGTGTGCTTTGTGCCATAGGCCTGCACCCACTGCCTTGCTTTCATCCATTATGCCCAGGGGTACTCAGTGGTGCATTGACCAAGACTTTCTGTGGGGTGTCTTGAATTTAAACATCATTTAGGGCATGGATGGCATTGGATTGTGGTGATTTTTGTGTGTTTTTCGATTTTTGTGGGGTGTTGTTGGGGCCTGGCCATGTGGGTGGTGGGCCATTTTGAGGCCTGGTCCAGGTATGGCCTGGCCATGTGGCTGGGGGTTAAGGGGCCATTTTGAAGCCAGGTAGTGTGCTTTGTGCCATAGGCCTGCACCCAGTCTGCCTTGCTTTCATCCATTATGCCCAGGGGTACTCAGTGGTGCATGGACCAAGGCTTTCTGTGGGGTCTCTTGAATTTAAACATCATAAAGGGCATAGATGGCATTGGATTGTAGTGATTCTTGTGTGTTTTTCGATTTTTTGGGATGTTGTTGGGTCCTGGCCATGTGGGTGGCAGCCGTTTTGAGGCCTGATCCAGGCACGGCCTGGCCATGTGGCTGGGGGTCAAGGGGCCATTTTGAAGCCAGGCAGTGTGCTTTGTGCCATAGGCCTGCACCCAGTCTGACTCCTTTCATCCATTATGCCCAGGGGAACTCAGTGGCGGCCAAAGCGGTACCGCTTTTGGCCGCCATAAGTGTGGCAGGGTATGCTCAGACGTGAGTCCCTTGCTCACTTTGCCACTGGATTCAAGCAAGCCGGGCTCAAGACGGCTGGAATGCCAGAAACCGGTCCTCGGAAGCTTGTTTCCGGTCCAGGGAAGACATGGCTTGGGAGTTCGGGCTGGACTGTTCCCATGAGGCACAGGGTCAGACAGATTTGCATATAGCCATGTCTGAACTGGGGTGGCAGAGTGGTCTAAAGAACGGTGATGGATTCAACCCAGATCTTTTGACTGGGTGTGAGTGTTTGATTGATTCAGATGCTCCGTCCATCACCACCCCCTATTGTACCGATTGTGCGCCGAAGGCGCACCAAAGGCAAGCCCGTCTCCGCCCCTCCGCGCCTGGACCACGCTCAGCGCCAGGATCCCTGGTCCTCGACGACGCCAGCCCACCCGACGGACCTTCAACGCCACCACCCTCCACGGACTCAACACCGGTAGAAACTCCACCTGCTACCGAGCCACCCCAAAACGCACCCACGGATCCTTCACCTGCCAATCCTGCAAATTCACCTGCCCCCGACCCTGCACCGCACCAGCCAAGACAAACACCAGCAACAACCACCTCAAGTGCATCCTGCTCAACACCCGCTCCGTCCACAGGCACACCATCGAACTCTGGAACCTCCTCGATACAACATCACCAGACGTCGCCTTCCTCACAGAAACTGGATGAATGCCTCCTCAGCCCCAGACATCGCCATAGCCATCCCGGAGGGCTACAAGATCACCTGGAGGGACCGTGCCAACCAAACTGGAGGAGGCATCGCCATCGTCCACAGAAATACCATCCGCATCACGACCAACTCCGACGACACCCTCACCGCCGCCGAACACCTTCACTTCCAGATACACACCAACCCCAAGACCACCCTCAGAGGCACTTTCATCTACAGACCCCCAGGACCACGCACACAATTCAGCGAAGCCATCGCAGACTTCGTCAGTTCGCACGCCCTCACCTCCACTGACTACATCCCCCAGGGGACCTCAACTTCCACCTGGATAACAACAAGGACTGCAACACCGCCGCCCTGCTGGACAACCTAGCCAACACCGGACTCAAGCAACTGGTGAACACCCCCACCCACTACGCCGGCCACACGCTTGACCCTGTCTTCTCCTCCAGCAAGCACATCTCCTTCAGCCACTCCACCGGACTACACTGGACAGACCACAGCTGCGTCCACTTCAACTTCAAGAGAACCACGACCCACCACCACCCGCAACAGGTTCCCCGCAGAAGCTGGAGCAAGATCACCGCCGACCAGCTCGCCACCACCCTCAGCCAGAACCTGCCCACCAACACGACGGACCCCGACGAAGCAGCCCGCATCCTCACACAGTGGCTCACCGACTGCGCCGACGAACTCACACCACTGAAGAAGCCTCCCAGCAGACCCGGCAGCAGGAAAGCCTCGTGGTTTACCAATGACCTCAAAAACTCCAAGAAAACCTGCCGCACCCTTGAGAAAGCCTGGCGCCACGACCAAAGAGCAGAACACATGACAGCCCTCAAGAACGCCAGCCTCAAACACCACCAGCTGATCCGCACCACCAAGAAGACAGCATTCAAAGAATGACTGGACAACAACACCCACAACAGCAAGGAACTCTTCAGCATCATTAAAGAGCTCTCCAACCCCAGCGCCTGCAACAACAACATCACACCCTCTCAAGACCTCTGCGACTCTCTCGCCTCGTTCTTCCACCGCAAGATCGCCGATATACACAACAGCTTCGGCGCATTGACCACGTACCCAACCACCGAGCCAGCACCCCCTTCCACCACCCTCTGCACCTGGACCCCCATCAGCACCGAAGACACCACCCGCCTGATTAACACCATCCACTCCGGCTCCCCTACCGACCCATGCCCACACCACATCTTCAAGAAAGCCGACTCCATCATCGCACCCCATCTCCGAACCATCATCAACAGCTCCTTCGCCTCCGCCACCTTCCCGGAGAGCTGGAAACACGCCGAACTGAGCGCCCTCCTGAAGAAACCCACCGCAGACCCCACGAACCTCAAGAACTTCCGCCCCATCACGCTCCTCCCCTTTCCAGCCAAAGTCATCGAGAAGACCATCAACAGACAACTCTCTGCCTTCCTCGAGACCAACGGATCCCTCGACCCCTCACAGTCCGGATCCCGAGCAAACCACAGGACCGAGACCGCCCTCATCGCAGCCACCGACGACATCAGGTCCCTGCTCGACAGCGGGGAAACTGCAGTCCTCATCCTCCTGGACCTCTCAGCAGCCTTCGACACCGTATGTCACCACACCCTGATACAGCGCCTCAGCAACAACGGAATTCAAGGAGCAGCACTGGATTGGATCATCTCGTTCCTCGCCGGAAGAACCCAGAGAGTCCGCCTCCCCCCGTCCCGTTCCGCGGCCACCAAAGTCATCTGCGGCGTTCCGCAAGGATCCTCACTCAGCCCCACCCTCTTCAACGTCTACATGAGCCCTCTCGCAGCCATCGCTCACCAACACAACCTCAACATCATCTCCTACGCCGATGACACCCATCTGATCCTCTCCCTCACCAACGACCCCGCCACCGCCAAAGCCAACCTCCAGGAAGGAATGAAAGACGTCGCAGAATGGATGAAGATCAGCTGCCTGAAACTGAACTCAGACAAGACGGAGGTCTTCATCCTAGGACCATCTCCCTCTGCCTGGGACAACACCTGGTGGCCCCCTGCCCTGGGCATTGCACCCAAACCAACGGACCACGCACGTAACCTGGGCTTCATCCTGGAATCCTCCCTCATGATGACCAAGCAAGTGAATGCCGTCTCGTCATCCTGCTTCAACACCCTGCGCATGCTCCGAAAGATCTTTCGGTGGATCCCCACCGAAACCAGGAAGACGGGAACCCAGGCCCTCGTCACCAGCCGTCTGGACTACGGGAACACCCTCTACGCGGGAACCACAGCCAAACTCCAGAAAAGACTCCAGCGCATTCAGACCGCCTCAGCACGTCTCATCCTGAACATCCCTCACCGCAGCCACATCTCTGCCCACCTGAGAAACCTGCACTGGCTCCCCGTCAACAAGAGGATCACGTTCAGACTCCTCACCCACGCACACAAGGCTCTCCACGACACGGGCTCAAAGTACCTCAACAGCCGCCTCACTTTCTACACACTCACCCGCAAGCTCCGTTCCGCCATCCTTGCCCTCGCCTCCGTCCCACGCTTTCGGAAATCCACCATCGGAGGTAGATCCTTCTCCTACCTGGCAACCAAGACATGGAACTCCCTCCCCACTCACCTACGGCTGACCCTGGACCATCTCTCCTTCAGTAAACAACTCAAGACCTGGCTGTTCGAGCAGTAGGGCCCCCCCCCTCAGCGCCTTGAGACCCTATGGGTGAGTAGCACGCTATGCAAATTTTATGATTGATTGATTGATTGAAGGTTCCCGCAAGGCTTTCACTTATGGGTGATGACGACGAACAAGAAGTAGAAGTGTTGTATTCTGCTGCTGATGAACAGTCTGACGATGACGACCCAGTCATCGCAGTCATCACTCCAGCCCCAGTGGGCATGCAGCAGACAGACATTTATACCCTATCCCGAAGTGCTGCTGAGCGGGATGTGGGCGGCGTGGCACTGGTACCACCACAAACACAGGTAACTACTACACCAACACGACCTACAGCTGCCATATTTTCTCTTCAGGATGGCCATCAGGGACCTCCATCCAGCTCGACCTCCATTACCTCAAGTAGTGGTGCTGTAACTGTAAGTGCACAACCGAGTCAAATTCGGCCACGCCCATCCTCCACTAGAACTGGCATTGAAAGTAGCACCTCCACCACCACCACCAGAAATCTCAACTCCCCAGTGTGGAACTTCTTTAGTATTAGCAAAAGGCGGAAAACCTAGTTATTTGTTTGATTTGTAAAACTGTAGTTAGTCGGGGTAAGCTTGGTTCCAACTATGGTACCGGAGGCCAGAGAAGTCATCTCCAAAAACACCACACTATCCAGTGGGAGGCGCACCTAAGTAAGATCCGGGCAGCCAAAAGTACAACAAATCCAAATGTATCCATTGATATTGCATCTGATGTTGACGAGGGGCTGATCGTGCAGGGGGAATGTGAAGAAGCGACATACATTTTTTCTGGTGCACACAGTACCCCTGGCAGCAGCACTGCAGTGGTAGCGTCCACACCCTCTACCCCTGCAACATCTGTGAGGCACACCAAGAGTCTGGGAGAGACACCAATGTGAAAAAGTACATCAATGAGCCTAACTGGGTTGAGGAGGTCTGGATCCTCCTCATCACATATGAAAACGGTCCAGACCACCATTAAAAGCATGTTTTGGTCAGAGGCGCCATTTGAACGCAACCACCCAACGGCACGTCTTTATAATGCAATGCTGGCTAAAATGTTAGTGCTGGACCTTCGCCCTTTTTCTTTCGTGGAAGGGGTGGGTTTTCGAGAATTTGTGGCAACAGTCTGCCCTAAATGGAAGGTTCCTAGCCGGTCCTATTTTGCCAGAGTTGCGGTTCCAGCACTACATCAAGATATGTGCTGGAGGTGATTGGGGCAGCTTTGCAGAAGAGTGCTGTTCACACTATCCACCTGACAACAGACATGTGGACCAGTTGCCAAGCCCTTGATTACATGTGCATCACTGCACACTGGGTCTCTTTTGCAGGGGTTAGAGAGAAGCTATCTGCAGGTGTTGACTGTGACACAATTTTTCAAGCTACTCGAAAACATGCAAAAGTACCCATGTTTGCCATGGAGAAATCTCATACTGCAGTAAACATTTTGGAGGAGTTTAACAGTAAGGTCTTTGAAAGGCTGCATCCAAGAAAGCACATGATTGGTTATGTTTCCACAGATAATGGCAGTAATATAGTTAGGGCCATGAATGATGGTGGCTATTTCAGAGTGCCGTGTTTGGCGCACAGTATTAACATTGTTGTTCAAGATTTCTTGAAAAAAGAAAACACAGTCAGCAAGTTACTGACCACCTGCCGAAGAATCTGCACACATTTCAACCATTCTTTTAAGGCCCGGAAGCATCTGAGGATCATTCAACGTGACCGTAGAGTGCCAGTCAGAGGACTCATCCAGGAGGTGGCAACACATTGGAACTCAACCTTCTACATGCTTGAGTGTCTGTTTGAGTAGTGCTTGGTAATCAATGAGTATGTCTTTGCACTGGGTTCTACTATGAAAGGCATGAGGCTAGAGGTGGAGGAATGGGACCTAGTTAAAAGCCTGACAGACATGCTTCGTCCTTTTGAGGTCTTCATGTGTCAAGTCAGCAGGGAGGACTGTAGTTTGGGCAAAGGTATCCCATTGTTGCGCATGCTAGAGCACCAACTGAAGGCGGTGTCTTCAACTTTCAAAGATGATACTGACAAGCAAGACGCATATCAGCTGGCGGAGAGCTTATTAACCCGCCTACTTGACAATGCAAGGCTTAATGGAATACATTGTGATCAACATTACATTTGTGCCACTATTCTGGAATCCACGGTACAAAAAGGCACTGGCCAGCAACACATTCATTCCTTTTAAAGAAGCAGATGTTTCAAAGTACAAAAATTGGCTAGCTCTGTCAGCCACTCGGTTCGAAAAAGAGCGGCAGGAAATTGAAGGAACCGGCAAAGTACTACTGAATCAGCAGGCCATCCGGCGTCGAGATCCACTTCTGTGGCCAAAGGCAGTCACTTTCCCTCAGAGCAGTTACCAAAAGAAGCAACAGTATCATCATCATCCTCACCTGCACCAGGCCCAGCCATAATATTGTCGGAAGCGGATTGGATAACTCATCAAGGGTTTGCTCGTTCCAGTGCTGATGCAAAGGCCACAGATGGTACTCAAAGTGGAGCAGCCCTGGATGACCTTGACTGGATGGTGCAGGCCTATCTGGATGACCCAACAGAGGTCTACATTAATTACAACCCATTGATGTATTGGTATGGGAAAAGGGGTCAATGGCCACTGATCACCAAGCTGGCTCTAAAATATTTGTCTTGCCCACTCGCAAGCGTGTCTTCTGAACGTGTTTTCAGTGCTGCTGGTGCCATTGTAACTTCAAAAAGGACCCGCCTCTCACCTAAAAATGTGGAGAGGTTAACAATGATCAAGATGAATCAGCACTTCATACCACCAGATTACAAAATACGTGAATCCACGCAGGAAGAAGAGGAGGACACTGACTTAGGTGACAGAAGTTCTTCTCTGTAAGCTGACCTGCTCCCGTTGCAAGTCACAGAGTTTGAGGACGAGCTCTATTTCCCTGACACCTAGGTCTGAAATACTGACTTCCTTTTTTTGTCCTTATTCACTTTTATTCCTGTGTGTCTTTCTTTGTTTTGCAACTTTTACCACAAGAAAACTCTAATCTTCGTCTTATTTCCTTATTGAAGATGCCGCTGTCTGCATTCCTGAAGTTCACAATTTCTCAACTCAGTCATGCTCCTCTATACTTCTCGAGACTCCCCCTATCCATTTCCCTTAAGGCAGATGGCTGGATTACGCAGAATCAAGAAACTGTCGCTTCGTAGACGAGTCCCCTCAAAAGAAGTGGGACTGGAATTACTGACTATATGCTGATTGCTGATGCTGATTGTTACTTCTAAAATTGACACAAGAGGCTTCCCTATGGGCCTGCACTTGAAGAATAAGATGCAGACAAAAAGTGGAACAGGTAATGATGAATAATGAGATGGCATGCAGTGGACAACACTGGCTGTCTGGCTCTGATGAAAGCAATTGCTGTTTGTTTGTTGTGTATGACATGAATCATATGTGTTCTGTTATTATTTAATCTTTTACACACTAAATCTAACTCAAGTCTACTCTGTTTTTACCTGGTTTAATTCAAATTGCACTTCTACTGCAGGGGCCACTACGTTGCATTCTTTAATATGGAAAATGTCCTTGGACTCACTGTGTGTAGACTGTGACTGCATGAACAACATTGGGTTTACCAATATACCATGATGATGATGAGTCTTGATGATCAAAGTTACATATTATCTTTATTCTTTACAGTCACTCACTGGGATGGATGCTGGATCATCATCATCGGTTTACGGAAGAACTATGGCCATTTCGTGAGTGGCAAACAGGTAAACAAGTCAACAACAACCACAGCAGAACTACATGTCAGTCTAGTCATGGTATGGAGTGGTCGACCCAGTGTAGTGTTGTTATGCCAGAGTCCAGACAGCAGTTCATGTAAAATTGCGGCTATGTGAGTTGCTGCAGTGCATACAATTAGATATGCTTTGTCTGTCAGTGTCAAAAAGGTATGCTACATCAGGTTGGTTGGTTCACTCAGTGGTGCCTGCCTTGACCGTCTGCATGGCCCTGGCCTGCTGTGTGCTAATTACTATCCTTGAAAAGGAGACTCAGAGTACGCACTTTAGAAATGATGCTTGTTACTGTTGCCTCTGAAACTGAAAGTGTTATTTTTGCACTACACACCGTACCTTATATTTTTTCTATGTGGTGTTTTAATATCACTTTCTGTTTTTCCCTCAACAATTACAGGCCGGCTTTTACCCTGTTGCAATGGAAAAAACATTAACTCAGGCTTACCATTAGCAATCCGCAATTCCGCATCCACCAGGCAGGCAGTGGACAGTGTGTCTGGTCATCAAGATTGATCAACGGAGCGTCAGATGGAATGGAGGAGTAACGCGAATAAGAGGAATGGCTGGATGCATGCAACTTCCCAAATTGAACAGGACAACTACAACATACAGTTACAGTATCCTCTTCACTTTTCCTTATCTTTTAAATAATGTTATTGTAGTGAACTTCTATGAGTGTGACTCTGTGCGTTTGTTTGCTCTCTGCTTCAAATTCATCCCTCCAGCTGTTTGATAAGTTTCTTTGCTATTTTTAAAAGTAATTTAATGTACTAATAAGTGTTTATTCTCTCTGAGGGCAGATAGGCAAGCGAAATTGCGTAATTACTGCAGCCCCGTACTGTCAAATTGTTTCTTCATAGTTAGTAAGTTGTAGTAAGTACTACTTTTCAGTAACTTAACCATCCATTTAGCAAACAACTTCATGCATGCAGTAGTGCACTTCCTTTATGTCCCTTAAAAGATTTATGGATATCTTCGTATCCAAAGATGTGTTTTTCTTCATTTGTTGTTTGTGCATGCTGTGTTTTTTTTCCTCTCTCCACAAAACTTTCCCAAAAAACCCCATTCCCATCCAATTTTCAAACCCTAACCCTCTTCCCCCGGGTTGTGTGGTTTTCATTGAGGTGTGACTAAATGACAACAATATTTCCACACACTTGCTGGGGAGGATAGGTCAAAGCAACAGAAAATAAATTTCAAGGCTGGGGAAGCAATCAGAGGATATATTCTTATTCTTATTCTCAAGTTGACACCCACCCATGAGTATTTGCAAATCAAATCAGAATTTCATGTGCGCCATCAAGTGGATTGATCATCAACAACATCCTCCTCCTACACGTGATGAATGTTTACGCTGCTGTTTCCTTGACCTTCAGTACTATTTCTTGTAGTAGCCATACTCTACTCAGCTAGTACTTATATTTTGAATACTTTAGCATTGCTTAGGCTACAATTTATGGCACTGTTCTTTTATACTGTACTATCTATCGTACTGTTCTAATGCAACGCTCAGGCCACTCAATGTTTCATTTCCTTTTTTTTCATATGCTGCTACTGCCAGTGTGTACCACTATTACTACCACCACAACGATGACATTTCATCCGTCCAGGATTCCAGAGCCAACCTTAGTCGCCATTTGCCATGCAGCCAGCCCTGTGCCTAGCCGTATTCTCAAACACGAATCACAGGTAAGATAAGCATTTTGGGGAGGAAGAATAATGGAGTAGGAGGAGAGAAGAGACTGAAGGTAGTACTAGTAAAGAAGTAGGAATATTGAATTCACTAACTCTGTCAGTGGCACTTTTGTACAAATTTGGGCGATTAGACAATTTGAATCAACCAGCCAGTTAAGTTTCAGGAAAACAAACGTACAGTTGAGTTACCCCCCTGCCTCCCCCACAAAACAGTAAAAACACGTATGCTATGTTTAAGTTGAAAATAAATAATTATTTACACCCTAACAAAAATAAACTATCCCACAAGACCCGACCCACCCCCTACCTAACCCCAACCAATGTCCATGAAATGTCCAGAAGAAAAGTTCCAAAACCCCAACGCCCAAATCCCCCCCCAAAAGTCTCTAAAAAAGGGGCATGGGACAGTCTCTCCTCTACTTCCGCTAGCGGTATCCTGTGGCCAGGTGGTCACGCAGCTCTCTCCGGAGGCCCTTGAGCTGGGCTTTCTGCCTCGCCACCTCCTGCTTAAGGTTGGACAGTCTGAGGGTCAAGCGGTGCACACGAGCCTTGCACCTGAAGGTACTGTGGGGGGCAGCTGATTTTTTTGGTGCTTGGCGGCGACGGGTGGCTGCCGGACCACGGCTCTGTACCGCTGAAGGCTTGCGCTGATCGTATGACCCAGGAGCAGCGGAGGAGGATTCAGCTGTCATGGATGTTGTCGACTGCGACTGCGTGTCCTCCCCTCCTGGGCCACCAGCCCCCGATATTCGGCGACAATTGCCTCCAGCTTCTGTTGCCGGGCCCGTCTAGCCAACTCCTTCCTTGTTAATTTGGAAGGAGCATCTATATGAAGAAAGAAAAACATACTGTAACCAATGCTCTTTAAGATGAACACAAAATAATTCAGCAGAAAGTTGTGTCACAGTAGCACTAGCAACTTGCAAGCACAGTACATAACATTTGTGGCATGTATCTATCTAACCTCCCACTTAGTCGGCCTCTGCTTTAACATTAGTGGGAGTTTCAGGAATTCTACTAGCACTATATGGACTCACTACATTAGACTCAGACAGTACACCAGTCTTCTTCTTCTCTCTTGTTTAGTGAAATTGGTACATAAACTTGTGGAAGCCGGCATAATGCCAGCGCAGTCAACTGGCACCCGAGAAAAACAGTCGCAAGCCATGATGACACAGACTTGCGTTACTGTTACCAGTCCAGTACATGCAGGTGGTGAAGCTCTTACTTTTCTATTACGGGTGGCACTGGCCATACTCTGTTACAAGGGCTACTGCTCAATTAATTTAACTTTCACCATGGCCTGCCACTGACTACTACAAAAGGAAAATGAAGAAGATAATATGATCCTCTACCCCATCACAGGATATTTGCTTACATATGGGATGACTTTAGGTGCTTTGTTTTTGATTGACTGAACACCGATAGGCCACACATCAATGTCAATGACAGAGTTGTAAAAAAATTATTAACAGAGGTAGTGAGGGGTCCCCGACTCCCCGTAATCACCAGAAATATGCTGTGCTTGCAAACTACTGTTGCTAGTCATGGTAGTATTCTGAAAAATTACAACTTCTTTCCTCGACTTTGCTACTCTGGCACGGAGGTGCGGAGTTACATGCTCTTCAAAGTAACAGTCTTCATCTAGTGACCGTCTACTCTGTCTACATACACCTATGCTATCTATGAGGAAGATACCATCCTGGCATCCATCCATTCAAAGTAAATGTCAATCACTCTTCATAATGTCTCAACTGGACAAACCTTCCTTTTTCTCACTGAAAAACAACCTTTTTATTTTATTTTGTAAACCACCAGCCATGCATCCGTGCTTGACTTGTATTTGAATTTCAACCAAAGGATATATTGTGCACACATACAGTTTCTGTTTCACCCACCCAGCCAGTCCCCTTCTCTTTCTCCTTCCACCCATCCTTGCTTCAGCCTTCAACCGGCCATGCATCAGATTCCCAGTCACCTCGGGCAGCATTCAAAAACACGTATCATTCTTTGCCAGTCATTATTTTTAACTCGCTCGTCTTTCCTTACACCCTTCTTTAACTTTTCGTTCATCCCATCCATCAAGTTCATCTCTGATCTGACTCGGCTTCTCGATAAAACTTTCACAGCTGGGTTGAAGTCAAATTTAGAGGAGGCCATTGGTTACTGGTGAACTCCCGCCGCTAATGTTATTGCTATTGAGAAGTTAAGGGTGACTGTCTTCTACCTGGTTGACAAAAACTTAGTTCTAAATTTGTAAGTCTTCTTAACAGTAAAGTGTACTTGTACTGTACAACATATACACCCCTGCAGAGAGCCGACTCTGCAATCTCAATAAGTAAGGAATAAATATATTAGCTTACCACTGCCCACCACTACCGTGGCATCCCCCACAGCAGTTCCTGCTGGCTGTGGCACCACATCCGCCCCTGGAGTGCCCACCTCCGCGCTGGTGGATGGCTGTGCCGATGGTGTTAAGCCTAGAAAATACATTTAATATTTTTAGATGTCATATACACCACTCCCTATTTTATCTAGGAATAAAAAAAAATTACTAGTACTACATAAACAAATATAATAACTTGTGACTCTCTAGTCTAAACTAAAAATTTCCCTTTCTTCAAGGAAGGGTGTTTTTTTATTTATGCTTAGCCATAACATGTGATGCTACACTTTTTGGCACAACTTATGAATGCTTGCTTTTTAACACGCATCATTTTTCTCATAACAGACAGAAGCTTCCCTTCTACGAACAAGAGCAAGATCATCTTCATATCTTAGGCGGAGTCATCAACGATTCATCCCCACCAAGACTTTAAGTTCCAACCAGGTGAGGGCTGTCCCACAATTAATGTGTGAAATCACCCAGCTACTTTTTAGTCATTCACCGTTTGTTATATGACATTGATTTTAATAAATGTTTTTATATAATGCACAATTTTAATTTTTACAGAGTACACACAGAGCTAGTTGTTTTACTTTTAATAAAGCTTTAAAACTTACATAGACTCTGTGGTTTTTGGTCATGAGTGAGTGAGCGAAAGGGTTTGCAATTTGAAAGCATGAGTCCGTGACTCTGAGAGGTCGGGACTCTGACTCCATAGTCTTATGTTCTGGGTTGTATAATCATTGAGGATCATCGCTGCATTCGGGAGCTAAATAATGACTCTCTGACACACTAGCTAGTCAGTAAGGAGATTGGGGGTTCAACTTCTGTTATGACTGAGTTATGTGGAAAGTCTAACTGCACCTATTATAATTTATAACCAATGCCCCATTTCTTGTCCATAGTTCTGTATGTGCAGAATAGTCCCTGCAACAGTAGTAGTATGTCCTCCTATCCAATCAAAAAGTAAACTAGTATTTTTTCTTGGTGGCCATTGACATTTTATTGTTGGGATTTGTCATAGCATAAACATTTATAAGACTTCAATAGACATTATGGACAACCCAGACGACTGCACTCAGTGCCTAGAGTTCTTGCTGAATAGGAGTTTTGTTTAACAGTACACCTTTTGCCAACTGTGCAAGCTTAGCTAGCTACACAGACAGACTAATAATAATCTAGTAGTAGCACAGAGAGTCATAGTAGAGGCAGTATAAGAATTTAGAAACAGTCTACAAGAAGATCAAAGACGATTTAGGAAAAAATAGAATTACGAGGAACGTTTGGAATAAATAGGCGCTGTAAAAGATAGGGAAGTATAATTAATAATATTAACAGGAAAACTTACTGGGGCCAGCAGAGGAGCCCTCGGCGGACCTCTCCTGGCCTTCCTGTAGTTGTTCCTGCTCCGCCGGCCCCGCTACCTCCTCCTCTGTCATCTTGCCCCTGGGGAGAGCTGATGTACAACATGAAAGAAAGACACAAACATGGATGATTGTTGTCAACCAAATCAAACATTTAAAAAAAAAAAAACCAATAACAAATTATTTTGGGGAAATAGACAACAATTGCACTAAATGTATTGACCTATCTGATGTGGTCTACTAGGAATAGATATTACTATTGCTGGATTCGCGGACCGTTTAGTTGGAAAGTTATGTAACTCACTAAACCAACTACAAAAAGGTTCTACTAGGACTGGCAGGCAGCACTCCGCAGCACGCGAAGTGACAGACACAGTCTGTCATGATTGCAGACCACTAAAGTTTCCTACTAAATAACCAGTCATAATATACTCAAACTAAAAATCCACCACCACTATCTCTTCTTAGTGGCAGCAGTACAAAGGAAGGACTGGACTTGGGTCTCTAGTGTCTAGCATTACGCAGTTCTGTAAAGTACTCTCATACATAATCACCCAGGCCAAATTAGCACAAAATCGAAAACATGTAAGCATAGTAGCACCGCCAGTGAGCAGACGAGCACCTGCAATCACAGAAGCTTTTGAAACATAATTTACCTGCAATGTAATCTCTAGTGTCTAGCATTACGCACTTCTGTAAACAGTGTAAAGTACACTCATACATATTCACCCAGGCCAAATGATCACAAAATTGAAAAAAAGTAAGCATAGTAGCACCGCCAGTGAGCAGGCGAGCACCTGCAATCATAGAAGCTTTTGAAACATAATTTACCTGCAATGTAATCAGCAGCATTCTTGCTCTTCGGAAAAAAACAAATATTTGCAATATCATAATAACACAGAGCAGGAGAAAACAAAGTAGTGATTAAATAGCTACTACTACTCACCAAGCCCAGGGATCTCCATGGCAAGCAGGTCGAGCAGGTCGTGTTCCCGGTCCAGGATGTTGGACCACCGGTGCGTCGCCTGGTTGTAGGTGCGCCGGACCCCAGACTCCCAATACATGGCCCGGCACACCTTCCCCCATAGCTGGCGACTCTCCCGGAGCCCATACCCGGTACTGGGCCTGCCGCCTGCCGCGACGGTCTTGGGGAGGTGGCGCTGGATGAAGAAAACTAGTGCGGCCACCTCCACCGCGCTAAAGATCTCCCGGACAGTTACTTCGTCCCCCCTTAAGCGTCCGAAAGGGAGCCGTCTACGGGGTGCGGGACCCTTCCCCCTAGACTTGCCGGCTCCCTTTGCCATGGTCCTGGGTGAAAGAAGAAAAGAATAGGGAAAAAAAGTAAAGGAAAGAAAGGAGAGAGCTAAACAAAAAAAGTAGTTATTAAAGTAACAAAAAGTTGAAAAAAACACAAACTATAGATGTAGAAAAATAGAGGGATAGATAATGAGTAAAAAAGATTAAAAAAAAGTTCAAACAAACAAAGGATTGCAAAGATGAAAGCAGGATAGAAAAAGCATGCCCAGAACCATAGCAATGAATGAAAAACAAGATGGCCGCGCCCATTGCGAACACATGGGTAAGTTCGCGCAATATTTTCCCCGCTAGCACGCAAAAACGGACACGATCACGTAATTGCGCCCCGCATGTAGAAAGTGCCCAACGCGAGCATGCAACTAGCGCCCGGAAACGGAAATACGCGAACACGTAAAACAAGATGGCCACGCACATGTACGACCGCATGGGTAACTTCGCCGTAGCTGCGCTGAAAAAAAACACCGCAAAAATTAAAAATCCGCAAATTCGCACAGACAATTTGCGGACCGCGAGTATGTATTTGCACGAATTCGCGTACCGCGAATTCGCAAATTTCGCCCATACTTAGTTGGATGATGGTGATTTTTCATTTTGGTGTGAGCCACTCTCTCAAATCAGGGGTTTGGTGCCAGTGAGCTTGAATAGGAATACAGGTCAAGTATAATCTCTGGCTCATGATATGATGGCTCAAGATTGAGGCACGGTAGAGGTCATTTAGTAGGTGCAATAGGAAGCTAGAAAGATTGTTTTTTTCAAGGGGCAGACAAGGGCAGTGTCAAGCCTTTGCTCTAGTAGGTCTGCATCATGCCTGCTGCAGGAATTGAAGGAATGGACCTCCACAGCAGTGCCCTGCGCCGGTCCGGGCCGGGCTGGGCTGCGCGGGCTGGGCCTGCCCTGGCACTGGGGATTTAATCACCCGCCTCCTTCCTTTGAAGAACGCTCACAAACGCGCACGAACGCCCCTGTTCTGTATACAGGATGACTGCAGGAAATCTAGGACCCTGCTAAATGAGGGTGATGTCCCCATGTGCTTCCTTCGAGTGGCAAAATCCTTCGCATAAGGCAGATAGGCTTTTTAAAAATTTGGCTGAAGACCATATGTTGCAGGCGGTATCAGGACACAAGCCGCCGACCGTCTCAGAAGAAAGTAAGCATGGGAGGACATTATTTGCATAAGAAAGCCCTCTTCTCAGTCCCATTCCTATGCTACAGTTGCCATGAAGTGTTACTAGAGGGCAGCAGGCGACAGAAGCAGCTGGGTTACTGGCTGAATGTAAATGGAAGGTACATAGGAAGGGTGTTGCTGGTCACAAAATGATTGAAACGTGGTTGATGCACTACCAAAGCTGGAGGGAACATTTGAGGGGTAATGAGATGGTGGTGTCCAGAGGTCAAAATAAGTTTCAGAGACACAGAGGTATTGCGGTTCTGGTCCCACATTGGGGGTGGTCAAAAGTCCCTGCTAAGATTTCTGTCCAACCGTGACCACATTTTGTGCAGCCTGGATCCCTCTGTAACGATTCCCCAGTGTCTTTCCATCCTACAGATGACTGGAACAAACTTCCCAAAGTTTTTCTTAGCCTCATTCCCCCAAAGGGGTGCCTGACATTTGATAGCCTAAGGATACTCCCAAAGGGTGCGCTACTGACATTCTGGGAGAAACCTCACTAACCATGCATATTTATGCACCACACATGGCCAATCCTTACAATTGCAGAACATCATATCGCGCTTGTCAGCTTTGAGGTGCTGTAAGTATTTGTATTTGAGGGAAATATTCATCCTTGCTTGCTCTGTCATCTGAGAACTATGGTGCTACTGTTCCTTTCTCACATGTCCCTTCAAAGAGACAAGTGACACACAGACTCAATCACTCAGCAAGCATATATACTTTGACGCTTTCATCTTGCTGTTTTCCTTCCAAATATTCCCCCTTCACCGCAAATACAGGCCAGCCATACCTCATTCCCTCAGTCATCGCAGTACTTCACTCCATAGGCCCTGCAAGACCACCATGAACAAGAATCATGTTAGCAAGCAGAAGAAAAGCCTCAGTATGCTCTTTTGTTCATACTGCTGCCCTCTAGTAACACTTCATGGCAACTGCAGCATAACAATGGGACTGAGAAGAGGGCTGTCCTATGTAAATAATGTCCTCCCATGCTTACTTTCTTCTGAGACGGTTGGCGACTTGTGCCCTGATACTGCCTCCAACATATGGTCTTCAGCCTATCTGCCTTAGGCGAAGGATTTTGCCACTCGAAGGAAGCACATGGGAACATCACCCTCATTTAGCAGGGTCCCAAATTTCCTGCAGTCATCCGGTATACACAACAGGGGCGTTCATGGGCGTTTGTGAGCGTTCTTCCAAGTAAGGAGGCGGGTGATTAAATCCCCAGTGCCAGGGCAGGCACAACGCAGCCCAGCCCAGCGCAGCCCAGCACGGCCCTGCCCGGCCCGGCCCGGTGCAGTGCACTGCTGTGGAGGTCCATTTCTTCAATTCCTGCAGCAGGCATGATGCAGACCTACTATAGCAAATCCTTGACTCTGCCCTTGTCTTCCTCTTAAAAAAACAATCTTTCTAACTTCCTATAGCACCTACAACATGGCTTCTAGCTTGCCTCAAACTTGAGCCATCATTTTATGAGCCCAAGCTTCTACTTGACCTTTATTTCAATCCAAGCTCACTGACACCAAAATCCTGATTTGAGAGAGTGGCTCACACCAAAATGAAAAATCACCATCCTCCAACCTATTTTACAATCAGTGTAGCACCTTCCTCGCATTCTTGTGCTCAGTTATAACCCACAATACCACAATTGTACTCTACAATACACCAAATTTAAAGGACAAAGAATGAAGACATTGATTAAGGAAGATAAAGCCTTGTCCCTATGGCACCTACTTGAGAACTAGGGCAGATGGTGGAAGGTCATGAGAGAAAATATTTGTAATTTTGAGACACACATGCCAAAAAAAGTGGCCACTTTTCTCCTCTGTTACCGAGTAAAAATAAAATTAGCAAACAAAAATAAATTCACAGTTTGAAACTTTACCACCTGGGAATACTTTTACAGCATTGGCAGGATTCGAACCCTGGCCTGTGAGGGATGGCACCACCAAAAGTACAAGACTTACCTTTGAGCTATAGCTCCTTAGTGTTTCAGAGTATTGTAGTAGGATCTATAAGCAACAAAAAGGGCCTTGATGTCATTCCCTGCGGCTTCCATTGCACATGGAAAGGATGACCATGACATTAGGAGCATTTGATAGGCTTCTGACATGGAAACCAGTGTGGTCAAGTGGGTAAGTTCCTGACTTCCAGCCAGGCAACCAGGGTTAAAATCCCAGGTTCGGCACCAGGTGACTGATGGTGGCAGAGCAGAGGTAATTTGGAGGTGGGCCTGACTGGCCAATTGGTAAGTAAAATGTGTCTGTGTGTTGCGTAAGAGTGGAATCATGCCTAGTGACCCGGTGGTCCCCCGCGCCAAGACCCTCTAATTGCTTGCAGGACGGGGGTATCATGCTCCCTGGCGCCCGCCGGATGGAGCTCAGACCCCGGCCCCGGTCCCAGCTTCTGAATCCTAGCCAGGCTGGGGAAAGCCGCCTCAGGACCGGGTCGACAGTTGTGCAGGGAGCATGGGGCCCCAACCGCCCGGTATGCCCTGAGGGGCAGCCGTGGAGGCGGTCGAATTTCCCTCCGCCCCTTGGATACCACAAAGCCACTGCCAGGGGACTATAACTCCCTCCACCGGAGCAGAGGGCCACCTGCCACCCCGAAGCCTTCCCAGCCGACCTGGAGCCGGTCGTGGCTCACCCCTGCAGAGGAAATGTGCCCTGGTAGGGTGCTGGTCCCGTGGAGGGGATACGGAACTCCCGGGCCACCGACCTTCCCGCCGCGTTGAATCCTCCGGAGGACTACACGGACCCCACCTGTTTACCTCTCGACGGTTTCACGCCCTCTTAAACTCTCTCTTCAAAGTTCTTTTCAACTTTCCCTTACGGTACTTGTTGGCTATCGGTCTCGCACCCGTATTTAGCCTTTGATGGAGTTCCCAAGGGACCCGACTCCGAGAAGACCCGATCCCGGCGCGCCAGGGGCCGCTACCGGCCTAACACCGTCCGCGGGGTGAGCCTCGATCAGAAGGACTAGGGCCCCCCACAGCGACCCCGAGGAGTCGGTCTTCTGAATGCCACATTTCCCGCGCCCGCCGCCGGGCAGGGAATCGGCACTGGGCTCTACCCTCTTCACTCACCGTTACTGGGGGAATCTGGCTAGTTTCTTTTCCTCCGCTTTAGTAATATGCTTAAATTCAGCGGGCCACCACGTCTGATCTGAGGTCGCAGTCGGAAGAATGACGCTGTAGCGTCAAAGGGGGTTGCCGGGGAAGGCCGGTGATGTCATCAGTGATGTCACTGACCATGTCATGAATGATGTGACATCATCAGCAGTGGATTGCGGGCACGCAAGTTATAGTTAGTACAACTAACTATAACGGAGGAATTTCAATGGTTTTGTACGCGTGAAATGTCCAGCTAACTATAACACCCCTAAAACCTATGGTTTTGTCAGTGAATTTCTAAGGTTTTTTTAAATGCTTATTCTTAACTATAACATGTCTGAAACCTATGGTTTTTTCAGTGAATCTCAAAGGTTTTTTAAATGTCAATTCCTAACTGTAACCTGCTTGAAACCTATGTTTTTTATCAGTGAATTTCAAAGGTTTTTTTAAATGACAATTCCTACTTATAATGGTGACCACTTCCTCATATTTTTAACAAGAAACCAAATCTGCAATGCTACCTAAAAAATTGGGCAACAGTTCCACTTACCACTAACAAATTAACATCAAATTTAACTAATGTAAGAAAGTCGTGAATTATATCCAACTCACATCCATATTTAAAGAGGAATATGTGATAGAGGTTCTAATTATACACTTCCGACACCAAACAAAATACCCAGCGCCACTACCACCACAACCACCCCTCCGGACCACTCCACCCTATTACCTCAGAGGCAATGCGAAATAGGACAACAGACCTTCCCAAAATAATATATCCCCTCAACAGCACACTAGCTCAATGTACAGAGATGTGGCAACCAAGTATGTATAAGGGAAAGAACTCGAACATCAACAATAATGTACACAACGCTAAGACTACCGGTGAAATACTATACACAATTCACTATCCAAACCAAAAACTTTTCCGTGTGTAGATATACCATTGATACGTGTAGTGTACTACGTAGTGGACGCAACCATATTATCTCAGACACTGGGGAATATTTCAGTCATGTAGCTGTGTTCCCCACCCTTTGAAGCAGAACCGGAATGGGCTAGTTCAAACGAAAACAACATCAACGTAAGACTATAAATAAGTAGGCTACGCCTTGGGCGTGGTTCACTTCTGCAAAGAGAAGAGACTGCGCCAGAGCGAAGGACTGCACCCTGCCACGTGGCTGCCGCCATGACCACGTGCCTCCTCGATACAGGCCCATTGCGAACTCAGAGCTACAGCACCGCAGACTTATGTCTGTATCAACTACTGTCTTCGATCTACACTACGGACAGCAGGATTTACAACTTGAATTCAACTTTGGATCTAAATTTGTCATCGGTATCTTTGTTGAGTACTGCCTTCAATCTACACTGCGGTCAGTAGAATTGACAACTTGATACCACTTGCGCATCAGCACTACAGAAAACATTGAATTCAGTCTCCATTTATTTAAAGCAAAGACAATTGTACTATGTCCTCAGATTTTGTTAAAGTTTGAACAGTAGGAAATTCAGCCTTCATTTATATAATGCAGAGACAATTGTACTATATGTCTTCAGATTTTGTTTCCATAAGTGACAAAAAGCATTTGTCCATGTCTGTGTCAACAATTGACTTCAATCTACACTGCGTACAAGAGGGTTCACAACTTGAATTCAACTTTCCATCTACACTACGGGCAGCATTCAAGTTAGCCTTGATTTATGTAAGGCAGAGACAATTTTGTCAAAAGATGCCACAAAAACATTCCTCAGTGTCTGTACAAAGTACTGCCTTCAAATGTACACTGCGATCAACAGAGTTCACTACTTGATACCAGAAGCGCATCAGCTCTACAGACAATATTACATACATTCTCGATTTAGTTAAGGCAGAGACAATTCTACTGTGTCATCAGATTTTGTTAACGTATGTGACAAAAAAGCATTCATTGATGTTTCTGAGGACTACTGCCATAAATGTACTCTGTGGAGAGCAGGGTTCACAACTTGAATTCAGCTTTCCACCTACACTACGGACAGTAGGGAATTCAGCCTTGATTTATGTAATACAGAGACAATTCTACTGTATGTGTTCCGATTTTTTTTACATAAGTCACAAAATTCATTCGTCGATATCTGTGCTGACATCTGGCTTCAATCTACATTGTAAGGTCAAAGATGGAGAAATGGCTACTAATAAAGCAGCTTCTGATTCAGAACACTCTGGAAATGAAGAATTTGTGCATGAACCTCCCCCTCCAGAGTAGTATACATCAATTGTCTTAAAGTTTTTTACTTTTCCTCCGATGCAGAAGAAGGTTAATGCTACCAAAGTCACTTGCGAAATCTGCAAGGCGGTGCTGTGCAGGAGTGACCCTACAAAAAAATAGTCGTGTGGAACAACAAGTATGAGGAGACATCTTCAGACAAAACATCCGGGAAACTTCGCAAGAGAGGAATCGAGGGGAGTAAAAGACTTCTGCCTTTGATATACAGTGCGCTCAGTAGAGTTTACAACTTGATATCAGTTGTGCAGAAGCACTACAGACAACATTGAATTCAGTCTCGACCTCATATTTTGGTACACTATGAACAGTAGGAAATTCAGCCTTCATTTATTCAATGCCGAGACAATTGTACTATATGTCTTCACATTTTGTTTAAATAAGTGACAAAAAGCATTCCCCAATATCTGTGTCAACTACTGCCTTCAATTCACACTGCGTACAACAGGGTTCACAACTTGAAGTCAACTTTGCATGTAGACTACGCACATTAGGAAATTCAGCCTGGATTTATTTAATGCAGGGAAAATTATACTGTATGTGTTCTGATTTTGTTAAAACAAGTGACAGAAGTCATTCGTCGATACTTCTGCCTTCAATCTACAGTACTGACAGAAGGGTTCACATTTTGAATTCAGCTTTCAATTTATACTACGAACAGCATGACATTTAGCCTTGTTTTTTTTAAGGTAGAGTTAATTGTACTTTATGTCCTCAGATTTTGTTAAAAGATATGACATAAAGAATGTCTTGATGTCAGTGATAACTACTGCCTTTGATCTACATTGTGAGGGCTCGCCATTCAGGCAGAAAGACAATTGTACATGACCCATTCCAGTAGACAAGAGATATTATACCACTGCGACCCCCCCGAACCACGAATCATCGCACGCTACGCACACGCTGAGTTCTTTCGCTACCACTAACTTACTGCACCACAAGTCATCTCTCCGTAGACTTATTAAAGCAGAATTCACTAGGCAAAAAAACATTGCTCCCAGTTCGGCCCCCCTGCACTACGCATTATCGCAGGATACGTACAAGTTCAACACCAAAGACAATATTAACTCAGTGCATCATGAATTATCGCAAAGAAGAGTGAAGAGTTTTATGTCACGGTGAGACATACTGTCCCTTTTAAATGTCCCGGAAATATACATATTTTAATAATGTATTCTATATATTCTATCTTCCACTTCCATCATGATTGCAGATGATGCAGTCCACCCTAACATCTATATTGCGAACAGCAGAGTTTACAACTTTACTATAATTGATTAAGAAAACCAAATGCTCCCAATCTGCAACATCGCCACCAGACATACGTCCCCATTTTGAGAAAGTTAGAATGCACTGCGTGAAGTACAAGCATTTATTTTGTTATGGGGAGCAATCAGTAGACTTAGTTTGCAGAACAACTGATACCCATCAATGGTAGTTTTTTTCCCCCTCAAAGTACATGCAATCCAGTATGCAACATTCAATGCTTTGAGTGCAGCCCGTTCAGACCACGCATCATCGCAGGGTGAGCACACGCTAAACACCAGACGTACCACTAACTCAGTACACCATAAATAATCGCCCGAGGTTTTATTAAGGCAAAATTCAGTAGACAAAAAACATTACCCCCAGTGTGGCCTGTCTGGACCACGCATCATCGCAGATTACGTACACGCTCAGTTTCAAAGGTACTACTAACTCAGTGCACCATAATTCTTCGTCACATGCCCGTATTCAGGCAGAATTCAACTGATTCTTCATTTACTATTTATAAAGTGCAGTACCAAACAAAGTAATGTCCCTCAAACCTACACAAAATCGCCATGTGGTCTTACTGAGCCAGAATTCACAAGACAAAAAACATTACTATCAGTACGGCCTGCCCAGACCACACATCATCGCAGGCACCACAGAACCTTGTTGTTTCAGGTACCACTGACTCAGTGGACATCAAACTAAGTATAACACCTATCAAACCCTACACAATATCTCTTTAGTATGCTTCATTCAATAATTTATTTTATATCACTTATAGATTTAGTTGAATAATAAAATGCATGCTGCATACATGTTCGATCTTCCACTTCAATCATGATTGCAGATAATGCACTCCACCCTGAGATCTACACTACAGACAGCAGGGTTTACAACTTGAATTCACCTTTGCATCTACACCATAGATAGTAGGGAATTCAATCTTGACTTATTTAATGCAGAGACAATCATACTGTATGTATTCAGATTTTGTTTAAATAAGTGAAAAAAAAGCATTGTTCTATAACTGTACTGACTAGTAGCTTCGATGTACACTGTGGACAGTAGGGTTCACAACTTGAATTTACCTTTTGATCTACAATACAGACAGTATTAAATTCAGCCTTGAGTTATTTAAAGCAGAGAAAAAAATAGTGCTGTTGCACTGCTAGTATGCGCAAGCACCTTCAATCGTTATATCCTGTGAACTATGGTCACAAAGAATGTAGAAGATTGCTCCAAAATGTACCTCCACCACCGGTAATGCCAAGTACCTCTGTGGCATCACCTTCAACATCAATGAGAAATAGTGTAATCCCTATGCACTCAGTGTTCAAAGTTCTTCTGAAAGTTAGTAAGATGATGGTGGTGCGTGAACGTCACACGTAGTCCAGCCGTGCCTTGTAACAACAGGGTAGTAGTGGGGATAGACTCAACGATCCTCGAGTTCACGCACTCAATTATACACGAAACAATAGTGCTTCTTCACAAGTTTTTCTTTGTTTATTTGTTTTTTACGACCAATTCATCATTCATTGGTGCAAATGATAATTTCACGCTCGTTTCTTTGCGAACATAATATGCTCCTTATGTCGCCATTGTAACAGTTATCTTGCATTTAACATCACCCAATGCATTTCGGGTCATAAACCTCGACCCTTCGTCAGGGGTCTGTAAACAAGGGATAAGACAGGACCAGGAATTAGATGCTACCGCAAATATCATCATAACTAAGTGAAAAGGTAAACAAAAGCGTTGACAGTTGGAGAAACCGGAATGCAGAGAAAGTCGTGTCTGAAGGGTGAAAAAGTCGGTTCGTGAAGTCCTAATAGAACCACGGTGCAAAACAAACAAATATGTGATTTCAGATAGATGTATTGAGTGACCCAGTGCTCTTAACCAGTTACGAATGTGTGCCAAACAGACCCAGACCATAAAGTAACAAAAACTTACGGAATAGCGGCAATAACCGTCACCTTGAATGAGTCTCGGTGAGCCTCGGTGTTTGGTGGAAAGTGCAGGGAGTGTTTAACAAGAAGTCATGTGATCGGCAAAACCGCCAATGCGGCAAAGGAACAGAGAGAGCCCAATGGGAGTGAAGTATAGAAAGACGTGTGTAGTGAAATGACTCTCATCACGTGATATGAGTATGAATGCTTCATAGAAACCAAAGTAATGAACGTAAACAATGATATCAACAACCATGCTGATACAATATGCGAAAAAAAGCGAATGGCATATATTATGAATAAAACGGACTGAATAGGTCTGAAACAACAATGCTGCTGATCATTAAAGAAAACATGAATGTTCAACACGATCATTCATCCCAAACGGATGTGTCGAATTAAGTTTTTTAATCCAGTGAAATTCTGATCGTAATCTTTGTTTCAGTGGATCCACGTCAGGGCGCTGTGGGAGAATTTCCAGAACCGTGAATTTGAGTTGAGATATCTGGTGCCTTGCTTCTAACCAGTGGTTGGCTAGGGATGATTTCATGTTAGACTGACGGATATTGCTTTTATGCTCAGTGATGCGTGTTTTGATTTTACGCTCGGTTTGGCCAACATAAACTTTCCCACAAGGGCATTTGATAACATAAATACAATTGGTGGTATCACACGTGCTTGTGTGATGGAGTTCAATTGGATAGCCTTTGGTTGGATGGGTGAAAATTTTTCCTGGCATAACATTATTACAATGAATACAGTTCATGCACTTGAGCATTCCTTTCCAATTGGGATTAACTCTCTTGCGTGTTTTTAAGAGTTCCTGTAAGTTCTTCGACCTTTGGAACGCAAATGTCACCTTGTCACTGAATAAGTCTTTGAGATCGGGTTCAGATTGAATTAGGTGCCAATGTTTGTTGACAATCCCCTTGATTCTATTGGATTCCGTAGAAAATTTAAGTACACATACTGTCTTTTTGACTTCAGTTTTTGATTGAGCTTGTAGCAATGCATTCCGTTGTAATTTGTTTACTTTTTCCAAAGCTTTGGATATGATGTTTTCCGGATATCCTCTTTCTTGATATCTCAATACTTGGTCATTCAGGGCAACCTGTAAATCGGTGTCACAAGATGTGATCCGTTTCAACCTAATGAATTGCGATGTAGGTAGGTGTTTCTTCAGAGAATCTGGGTGAAAACTCTGGAAGAGCAAGCTGGTGTTTCTGTCAGTTGGCTTTTTGAAAACTTTAGTGCTAATGATGTTGTTGTTGACCATTACTTGTACATCCAAAAAAGAGATGGATTCTTTCTCGATAGAATGAGTGAATTGGATGCGTGCGTTCTTGGTGTTAAGAGTGTGGATGTTCAATTCTAGTCGTTCTTTCGAGCCATGCCATATGACAAAAATGTCATCAATGTAACGTTTGTAGGTTGTTAATCCATCCATCCAATCGGGATTTGATAGAATGTGATCAATTTCGAATTTCTGCATAAAAATATTTGCATATGAGGGGGCCCCCCCAAAACCCATGGATGTACCGTTGCATTGGTTAAAAAATTGTCCCTGCCATTCGAAATAGCTATGATAAAGGGCGAATTGCATGAGTTCTAGGATGAACACTCTTTGAGATTCTTCTAAATCACTGTTCAATAGGCACCATTCTAGAGCTTCAATGCCCTCATTATGAGGGATGGATGTGTAAAGAGCCGTAACGTCAATAGTGCACAGCCAATAAGAAAAATCTTTTTGTAATGATATTGAACTTAGTAAGTTCAGAAAAGCAGTGGTATCTTTGATATAGGTGACACTTTTTTGGACGATGGGTTGTAGAAATCTGTCTATAAATTTACCAATGGGTTCTGAGATTGACCCACAGGCGGAGACAATGGGTCTAAAAGGCGGATTAACTGGATCCTTGTGAATCTTCGGCAACATGTATAGTTGCGGTCTCCTTGGGAATTTCATCATGAAATATGCATGGGTTTTTTTGTTGATCCAATTCATGGTTAAGGCATGATCAATTATACTTTGTAAAGTTTGTTGATATTCTCTTGTGGGATCACTCTCAAGTGGAATATAGATGTCTTGATTATTAACGTGTAGATTCACACTGTTAATATAGAAAGATGTATCCATTACAATTAATGCTCCTCCCTTGTCAGCTTTTTGAAAAGTTAACTCTTCTTCCAGACTTAGATTTTTTAGGGTATTCCATTCTTTAGTTGACAAATTCGATTTCTTCGGTTTAATGTAAGGTATCTTTTGAACTTCCGTAGTTATGGACCTTTCAAAGGCGTCAATGGTTTTGTGTGAAAACGGTGCGCAAAAGGAGCTTTGCGGTCTGAAATCTTTGTCCCAAATATCAATGGGTTGTTGTTCTTGTGCGTCCTTGAAAAAATATCTCAATTTAAGATTTCTGAAAAATTTGAACAGAGCAATTTCTGTTTCTGCTGCATTTGACCTGTAGGTAGGTACAAAGGTGGTGCCTTTGCTTAGAAGATTAGTTTGTGCCTTTGTTAGTTGTTTGGAGGAGATGTTGATGATTAAGTTGTTTTTGACAGCTGACTCCGTGTCCTTTTGGCTATTTCTTCCTCGGTTTCTTTTGCTCCTTCTTGTGGTGGGGCGTTTGCTGCCGGACTTACATCTAAAAAAGACGGTTGAGTTTGGCCTGTTTTGCTGGTGGACGGTTTTATGGATTTGTCCATTGTGCCTACGGGTAGTCTGGTGTGTGAAATTTCAGAATCTGAGACGACGCTTTCTTGAGAGGAAGTGGTGACTGTTTTTTGAGTTGAAGGTTGTGGTTGCCATTTCTTCTGGTTGTATATCTCGGCCCACGTGTATACCTCTTCCAGTTTATAATCTATCGTATCTCGTCGATATTTCCTCACTTTTCTTTCATTGACCTCTTTGGCGTAGCGTTCTAATTTTTTGTTGATGTCTTCTAAAGTTTTGTCTAGATCTGGAATTGCGTTCATTTGTGTCTTCAATGCGTTAATCTCTTCCTCTATTTCTGTGAGAGCTTTTGAGAGTTCCTCCACAATTAGTAGAATTAAGTCTAATGAACACTTGTTCAGGATTTGGTACCATTTTTCGATGAATTTCTTATTGTTTTTGCACAGCATTGGTTTGAGCGCTATTCTGAGTCCTCGCGGTATTCTTTGATTCTTGTGGTAATGAATGAGGGTGGTTGCGTGCAACCTTTGATTTATTTCCTTCTTACTGATATATTCAAATTGTTTGAGCAATTGTGCTGTTGTGGTTTTATGGGGAGCAAATTTGATGGTCTCCTGAATTAGCCCATAGATTTCCTTCGCGGCTTCCGCCGTATATACAAGAGTCTCTGCTTTGTTGGTGGTGAGTAACGCTATATCGTCAAGTTGCATTTTGTGTGGGTGGTGCAAAAGGGATGGGGTAGACTTGTAAGATCAATGAGAAATAGTGTAATCCCTATGCACTCAGTGTTCAAAGTTCTTCTGAAAGTTAGTAAGATGATGGTGGTGCGTGAACGTCACACGTAGTCCAGCCGTGCCTTGTAACAACAGGGTAGTAGTGGGGATAGACTCAACGATCCTCGAGTTCACGCACTCAATTATACACGAAACAGAGTACAATTCACAGAAATAGAGGAAGAGATTAACGCATTGAAGACACAAATGAACGCAATTCCAGATCTAGACAAAACTTTAGAAGACATCAACAAAAAATTAGAACGCTACGCCAAAGAGGTCAATGAAAGAAAAGTGAGGAAATATCGACGAGATACGATAGATTATAAACTGGAAGAGGTATACACGTGGGCCGAGATATACAACCAGAAGAAATGGCAACCACAACCTTCAACTCAAAAAACAGTCACCACTTCCTCTCAAGAAAGCGTCGTCTCAGATTCTGAAATTTCACACACCAGACTACCCGTAGGCACAATGGACAAATCCATAAAACCGTCCACCAGCAAAACAGGCCAAACTCAACCGTCTTTTTTAGATGTAAGTCCGGCAGCAAACGCCCCACCACAAGAAGGAGCAAAAGAAACCGAGGAAGAAATAGCCAAAAGGACACGGAGTCAGCTGTCAAAAACAACTTAATCATCAACATCTCCTCCAAACAACTAACAAAGGCACAAACTAATCTTCTAAGCAAAGGCACCACCTTTGTACCTACCTACAGGTCAAATGCAGCAGAAACAGAAATTGCTCTGTTCAAATTTTTCAGAAATCTTAAATTGAGATATTTTTTCAAGGACGCACAAGAACAACAACCCATTGATATTTGGGACAAAGATTTCAGACCGCAAAGCTCCTTTTGCGCACCGTTTTCACACAAAACCATTGACGCCTTTGAAAGGTCCATAACTACGGAAGTTCAAAAGATACCTTACATTAAACCGAAGAAATCGAATTTGTCAACTAAAGAATGGAATACCCTAAAAAATCTAAGTCTGGAAGAAGAGTTAACTTTTCAAAAAGCTGACAAGGGAGGAGCATTAATTGTAATGGATACATCTTTCTATATTAACAGTGTGAATCTACACGTTAATAATCAAGACATCTATATTCCACTTGAGAGTGATCCCACAAGAGAATATCAACAAACTTTACAAAGTATAATTGATCATGCCTTAACCATGAATTGGATCAACAAAAAAACCCATGCATATTTCATGATGAAATTCCCAAGGAGACCGCAACTATACATGTTGCCGAAGATTCACAAGGATCCAGTTAATCCGCCTTTTAGACCCATTGTCTCCGCCTGTGGGTCAATCTCAGAACCCATTGGTAAATTTATAGACAGATTTCTACAACCCATCGTCCAAAAAAGTGTCACCTATATCAAAGATACCACTGCTTTTCTGAACTTACTAAGTTCAATATCATTACAAAAAGATTTTTCTTATTGGCTGTGCACTATTGACGTTACGGCTCTTTACACATCCATCCCTCATAATGAGGGCATTGAAGCTCTAGAATGGTGCCTATTGAACAGTGATTTAGAAGAATCTCAAAGAGTGTTCATCCTAGAACTCATGCAATTCGCCCTTTATCATAGCTATTTCGAATGGCAGGGACAATTTTTTAACCAATGCAACGGTACATCCATGGGTTTTGGGGGGGCCCCCTCATATGCAAATATTTTTATGCAGAAATTCGAAATTGATCACATTCTATCAAATCCCGATTGGATGGATGGATTAACAACCTACAAACGTTACATTGATGACATTTTTGTCATATGGCATGGCTCGAAAGAACGACTAGAATTGAACATCCACACTCTTAACACCAAGAACGCACGCATCCAATTCACTCATTCTATCGAGAAAGAATCCATCTCTTTTTTGGATGTACAAGTAATGGTCAACAACAACATCATTAGCACTAAAGTTTTCAAAAAGCCAACTGACAGAAACACCAGCTTGCTCTTCCAGAGTTTTCACCCAGATTCTCTGAAGAAACACCTACCTACATCGCAATTCATTAGGTTGAAACGGATCACATCTTGTGACACCGATTTACAGGTTGCCCTGAATGACCAAGTATTGAGATATCAAGAAAGAGGATATCCGGAAAACATCATATCCAAAGCTTTGGAAAAAGTAAACAAATTACAACGGAATGCATTGCTACAAGCTCAATCAAAAACTGAAGTCAAAAAGACAGTATGTGTACTTAAATTTTCTACGGAATCCAATAGAATCAAGGGGATTGTCAACAAACATTGGCACCTAATTCAATCTGAACCCGATCTCAAAGACTTATTCAGTGACAAGGTGACATTTGCGTTCCAAAGGTCGAAGAACTTACAGGAACTCTTAAAAACACGCAAGAGAGTTAATCCCAATTGGAAAGGAATGCTCAAGTGCATGAACTGTATTCATTGTAATAATGTTATGCCAGGAAAAATTTTCACCCATCCAACCAAAGGCTATCCAATTGAACTCCATCACACAAGCACGTGTGATACCACCAATTGTATTTATGTTATCAAATGCCCTTGTGGGAAAGTTTATGTTGGCCAAACCGAGCGTAAAATCAAAACACGCATCACTGAGCATAAAAGCAATATCCGTCAGTCTAACATGAAATCATCCCTAGCCAACCACTGGTTAGAAGCAAGGCACCAGATATCTCAACTCAAATTCACGGTTCTGGAAATTCTCCCACAGCGCCCTGACGTGGATCCACTGAAACAAAGATTACGATCAGAATTTCACTGGATTAAAAAACTTAATTCGACACATCCGTTTGGGATGAATGATCGTGTTGAACATTCATGTTTTCTTTAATGATCAGCAGCATTGTTGTTTCAGACCTATTCAGTCCGTTTTATTCATAATATATGCCATTCGCTTTTTTTCGCATATTGTATCAGCATGGTTGTTGATATCATTGTTTACGTTCATTACTTTGGTTTCTATGAAGCATTCATACTCATATCACGTGATGAGAGTCATTTCACTACACACGTCTTTCTATACTTCACTCCCATTGGGCTCTCTCTGTTCCTTTGCCGCATTGGCGGTTTTGCCGATCACATGACTTCTTGTTAAACACTCCCTGCACTTTCCACCAAACACCGAGGCTCACCGAGACTCATTCAAGGTGACGGTTATTGCCGCTATTCCGTAAGTTTTTGTTACTTTATGGTCTGGGTCTGTTTGGCACACATTCGTAACTGGTTAAGAGCACTGGGTCACTCAATACATCTATCTGAAATCACATATTTGTTTGTTTTGCACCGTGGTTCTATTAGGACTTCACGAACCGACTTTTTCACCCTTCAGACACGACTTTCTCTGCATTCCGGTTTCTCCAACTGTCAACGCTTTTGTTTACCTTTTCACTTAGTTATGATGATATTTGCGGTAGCATCTAATTCCTGGTCCTGTCTTATCCCTTGTTTACAGACCCCTGACGAAGGGTCGAGGTTTATGACCCGAAATGCATTGGGTGATGTTAAATGCAAGATAACTGTTACAATGGCGACATAAGGAGCATATTATGTTCGCAAAGAAACGAGCGTGAAATTATCATTTGCACCAATGAATGATGAATTGGTCGTAAAAAACAAATAAACAAAGAAAAACTTGTGAAGAAGCACTATTGTTTCGTGTATAATTGAGTGCGTGAACTCGAGGATCGTTGAGTCTATCCCCACTACTACCCTATCACCTTCAACATCGCCACCAGACATACGTCCACAATATGTGAAAGTTAGAATGCACTTCGTGAAGTGGAATCGTTTAATTTGTTATGGGGAGCAATCAGTACACCTACTTTGCACAGCAATTGATAGCCATCGATGCTAGTATTTTTTACCCCTCAAAGCTCATATAATCCAGTATGCAACAGTGAATGGTTTCAGTGCAGCCCGCCCAGACCACGCATCATCGCAGGGTGAGCACACGCTAAACACCAGACATACCACTAACCCAGTATACCGTAAATAATCGCCACGTGCCCTTGTTAAGGCAAAATTCAATAGTCAAGACACATTTTTACCAGTGCGGTCTGCCTGAACCGTGCATCATCGCAGGTTCCACACAAACCGCCCCTACCTCAGTGCACCACAACTCATGAACTCTTTACGATAGAATCTTCTGTGTATTATTTCACATACAATGCTCCTACTTTTGTACAGCAGAAGTCATGAACCATTTATGATTAAATATCTGTGTGATATCATGATTACTATTCTACTTGTTACCAACAACAACGTAATAAAATGGAGTCGAGCACACGTGCCCGTACCCACTTCAACTATCTATCTGTGTCTGTGTATTTATTATATTTGTAAAATGCTGCTCCTGCGCCCTACCACACTATATTGTGCTATAAATAGCGTATACAACCATCTTACCTCTGACAGTAAGTGTGGGCTATTCCTTCTTTTTTATTTTTGTATTTTTTTTACCATATTTATATAGCGCAAAATCAACTCAAAACGATATCAGCAATTTACATGAGCACCATATTTACAGTACATTTTCAGGCACGCGTACATTACATTATTACTCTACAATAACAGGATGTGGACGCAACTCCGAGCCTCGAACACTGATTTCCAGCACCAAGTTCTACAGTGTACCTGAATAACCACCTACGTATATATATTAGCTGCTCTTCATGTGCCAAAAACTGCAACTTAAACCTTTCACAGCCCTGTATTACTACAGCTACAACACTGCACTGAATGTACAACAAACATTCATAATCACAGAAATGCGTCATGTCCACCATTTTTTATGTGTGCAACTATGAATGAATACAGAGTCAGTGATACCCCGTACCTTCCATGTTGGCCAAGTTGTGGAACTTTACAGATATAATGACACATTTCCTTTTAAGACCCGGGCGACATCAGCACTACAAAACGGACACCCGAATCACTTGATGTTTCATATAGCTAACCACGGAATCATGCCCATAGCTCCGGAATCATGGTTCAGAGCCTCGCGCAGCACTGGCATACCTCAGGCGAGCCCACTCCACTTACGCTACCAGGAAAAACCAAAAATGAAACATTACTACACACGTGACCGTACCAATAAAAAAGACGGGGCGCACATGCTCTACGCCATTTTAGATTTGCTCCCATTCCCAACGCTGAAATGGCCCGTCCTAGTGGTTCGGACGCCTCAGTAGGCCCGAACCACCGAGTACAAGGGCCCACCACTACATGCGTGGCCTCTTTTGTCACTGAGTTAGAGGTACCGGAAGGACTGAGTGGGTGAGGAACCTGCGATGATGATGGGAGCACGAGTATGTCGTTAGCCATACCGATATCAAGACTCGGCACCATATGTCAGATTTCTTGGTGACAGAGTCGGACTGCATGATGTAGAAGGTCTCCTGTCCAAAAAAAGGTGAGCAGTGAGACCTGGGTGCGCAACGGAGGGAGTCGATGCCTGCAGCAGAGTGGATACAAAAAACCGATGCAACGATTTAGGGGAACGCAGTCCTATATACCGTATCGTATTGCATTTATATATATATATATATTTTTTCCAATAGCAAGAACGTTTTTATAATCGGTCAAACGTCTGGAATATAAACTGTACAAATAGTTGTTTTTAAATGCGGGAGGGAAGGTGTCTGAAAGGGCGATGTTGTTGTACTCCACATTAAGATAGTAAAAAATACCAATCATAACATCTTTGTTTTACTATCTTTTAGATGTAGAGCTTCAGGGTGCATTATGTCCCGGCACGTGGTGAAAAACACACCGGTGACAGAAAGGTGAACTGCGAATATTCTTTGCAGTCACTCTCTCCTTTGATAAAGAAATGACACACAATGTTAACTTCCTTTTTATCTTACAGGTTGTGTTTCACAAATTGGCGTCATCCTCCCCCAAAACCTACAAAGCTCTACGTTTGTTTATTCTACGATGATGCGTGGCCATCGTAACAATGTCTGAGAAGCCTGCTTTGACACGTGATGCACCCTCTTTGAATCACGCCAATGGCACAAGGTGAGCAAAGAAACTTTTTTCCGAAACAACAATAAGTTATCTGTGAAAGGAGAGAGTGGGTAGTGTGCAGCAGCTTCACTGCGTAGGAATGTACAATTACCTCCGAGCAGTGAGGATAGGTTACAACAGTCTGAGGGGCAGATCTACAAGCCCCTTGCACCACTTTTGTGTCACTTTTAACATGGGAAAAGTGGCGCAAGGAGCTTCTAAATCTGCCTCTGACTTCCCAAGCGAAAAACAGTCACCTCCGGACTCTGCGAGTCAATGGTGGCCAACAGTCTAGGTATGCAATATTGAGAACTCACCGCTATGCAGTGGGAGTGCATGGGATATACTTCTTTGGAAGGAAAACAGCACAAAAAAGCAAAAATATACGTGTGCAGTTGTATGTACTATGCTATTACTAACTCTATATACTATCTTTCAGATCACTAAAGTGGAGGGTGCACTATGAACCAGCACGTGCTTGGACACAAAATGGAGGCAAAAGGTGAGTTACGAGTACTTTCTCCTGTATTAACTGCTCCATCTATAACTTTCTCTCAAAGTTTTAATGTAGTTTTGTCTCTCTTTCTCTCTCTCACTCGCTCTCACATAGTTTCTCTTTCTCTTTTAAAGTTATGGACGTTGCTGTCCACTCTGCTGTGTACAACCAAAGCTGAGTTCAAGTTGTGAACTCTGTTGGTCAGAGTCAATAAAGAGCGGTAGACAGTGGAACCTTCCTAGTATACAGCACCTAACCCAAATCACTCGTAATTGTGAATTGCCCCCAAAAGTTTGTATGGGCAATGTGTGTGCACACTGACTGACACCCACTGTCATAGTGCTAGTTCATCAAAGAACTAATGTAATCCATACATAAGAGCAAAGGTGCACAACACAATTCTTAGGTTACAGTTCTAATAATCACAGACGTAGGTTTTCTTTGGTTGTGATTTTCTTTATTTCAAAATGGTGTACAAAAACCACGGGTTTTGCAGCCGACGCGTTTCGTCCACAAGGGACTTCTTCAGGGCGAATTCATTAGATAACAGATAGTCGTGGTTTCTTTACAATATGATCGTCTCAGGAGGCTTCTTAGTTCGTAAAGCTCGAGTTCCACCTGATAGTCGTGTTGTGAGTGATATTGAGTGGAGAAAGGAGATTATCTTCAAGCATTTGACACGACGTCTAGGGTGAATCCTCTATTACTGCTATAATCTCATTAGTATCAGAGAAATTTTGTTGGATGATTGATAATCAGCAAACAGTTGCTCTTAATAAAGTCCTAAGTTGTTCTTGACACCAATCTTCACACCGCACCGCATGACGACGGCTTCCTTCCCGGATTTAAGGCATGTGCCTTAAATCCGGGAAGGAAGCCGTTGTCATGTGGTGCGGTCCCCCTCCCACAATACATAATGTCCCGGGGTGGTTGTCCCCGGGGCTTTGGGTACCTTGGACCCCTACCATTTTTTTTGTAGCCCTGGGGGATGACGATCCCCAGGGAGGGGCCCCCCATAAATTTAATAATTTTGCCCCTGGAATTTAGCCCCCCCGGGGGCTAATTATAAAAAAGCTTTGTTTTATTAATATTATGTTTTTTTACAGCAGATTCCGCGCACCCTACACACACCTGCCGGGTCTTAAAAAAAAATGGCTGCCAAAGGTTTCTGGTTTCGAATGTTGACAACCACTTGACAGCCAATTAGCATTCAGTGCGTGATCAGAATGGGTGCGCTTATGATACACTCACAGTGCGCTCATAGTCCGCGGCCATAGATATATAAATGCTTTTAACTGTAATTTTCTCTGGAACTACTGAACATATTGACACCATTTAAGCAAAAGGCACAAGTCTGAACTGAGGACTACCTCTTTGCCAATATTGGTGTAATTCCGTTCGGCAGTTTGGGCTGTAGCTGAGGTTAAAGGTCCTACGGGAAGTTGCATGGGAAAAACGTGTTTTGGGACCCCTTTTTTTCTCGGCCCCCACTTGATGAATCACCATGAAACCTTCAGGATTGGAGCGGACTGGATCTGACTGTAAGTTTTGAAAATTTCATGAAGATTCGTCAACCGGAGCCAAAGTTATTCCAAATAGAATGTTTCAGATTTCTTATGGAAAATAGGTCCTAACTATGTAATATATATATATATATATTCACTGAAAAAACCATAGGTTATAGACCATATATAGTTAGGAATTAGCATTTACAAAACCTTGAAAATTCACTGAAAAAACCATAGGTTATAGACCATATATAGTTAGGAATTAGCATTTAAAAAACCTTATTTTACTCACACAAAACCATTGAAATTCCATATATAGTTAGTTGCACTAACTATATATCGCGCACCCGCAATCCACTGCTGATCATGTCACATATTACATCATTCATGACATGGTCAGTGACATCACTGATGACATCACTGATGACATCTCAAATGACATCACTGATGACATCACTGATGACAACATCCAGTGACTATGTTTCTGTAAAGTTAAAATATGTCTTACATATTGAAGAATGAGTGGATGTATAAGTGTCTGGATGAAGGATTTAGTAGGTGCATGCCTGACTGTATGAGTGAGTGATTAAATGTGTCTCACTGAGTGCATGGGTTAGTGACTAAACTGTCTTAATTTGTGCATCATTATGTCTGTTGTTCTGTAAACTGCTGCATGTGTTGATTAGTAGCTATATGAGTAACTATATGGGTTATTGATTGGTTGCCCAAGTATTTGTATGGGAGACTGAGTGTGTGTGTGGGTGGCTGGGAGGTGTATGACTTTGTGCATAGATGTGTGAGCAGTTGAATCACTAGATGTATGGGTTCAAAAGTGCATGTGGAAACAGCTGTATGGGCGGTTGACTGTGTGCATGAGTGTATTGGTGAGTGAATGGATATCTCAGTGCTGCATGTCAAAGTAAGTACATATGTAAAACACAGTACATGTGAGAGTTGACATATATAAATAACTGTGCATAAGAGCCAGTGAATGTGTGAGTGGCTGTATGGATCACTGTGAACTTGTATCAGGGATTGTATAATAGAGTAAATATGTGTTAGTATATGTTTGAATAAGTAAGGTGTGTATAACTGTATAGTTGAGGAAATGGAGGTGTGATTGATTCTTTGCATGACTGACTAGGTGTGTGAGTAACTCCATGGATGAGTGACAGTCTGTGAGTGTCTGTTTACACTGAGTGTATCTAAGGTTATATTAGAGTCTGAAGAGGTTCATCGTATTATCACATGAATGATGTCATCAGTGATGTGATCAGTAATGTCAAATGAGATGTCATCAGTGATGTCATCAGTGATGTCATTTGAGATGTCATCAATGATGTCATCAGTGATGTCATTTGAGATGTCATCAGTGATGTCATCAGTGATGTCATTTGAGATGTCATCAGTGATGTCACTGACCATGTCATGAATGATGTAATATGTGACATGATCAGCAGTGGATTGCGGGTGCGCGATATATAGTTAGTGCAACTAACTATATATGGAATTTCAATGGTTTTGTGTGAGTAAAATAAGGTTTTTTAAATGCTAATTCCTAACTATATATGGTCTATAACCTATGGTTTTTTCAGTGAATTTTCAAGGTTTTGTAAATGCTAATTCCTAACTATATATGGTCTATAACCTATGGTTTTTTCAGTGAATTTCAATGGTTTTTTAATAGCAAATATCATAAGCTGTCGAATGTCAAGTACGTGGTAAGTGAAAACATTTTCGTGTTTATGCACACTGATCTGCTTTGAATGGTGCCCCCCCCCTCATTTCTATTAGGAGTACTCTCTCTTTGCAGATAGTGAAAGGTAGTTAACGCAGGCCTTTGCCCCCGTTGTAATCCGTCGTGCCTGCTTCTCTCTCCATTTGATTGATTGTTATCCAAGTATTTACTGTTTTAGAATTAGTTCTCTTTGGTTCATTCTCTATTTACAAACAAACACAGAGTCGCAATACTCTGTTTAGTCTTTGCAGATAACGAAAAATCGTGTAAAAAAAAAGAAAAGGAATCGAGTAAAATCAGTAGGCCACTAATGGGATCTCTTTTTGACCTCGCTAAAATAGAAACATTAGGAACAACCCCTCATGACAAATACAAAACTAGTGAGATGAACTGAACTCCACACAATGATGGCTGCAAAACAGCTCGGCTCCGCCACCCACCCACCCCAAAATAACGATAAAGAGCGGCTGCCATGATTGGTTGCGGAATGGCCACAACGGAGCTACGAAATGGTGCTGCTCTCATGCTAACCCCAGCTTCAGTCTGAAACATCCAGAAACACTGTAGACTACCAATTCGATCAGTTCCGGTAGCGCCCCAATGTAACCCGGTAGAGAAGAACTAGCCCTCCCCTCTTTGACTGATGGTTCTTGTTGCCTGTCCCTTCTGTTGTCATTTAACAGAACTATTTAGCCTGCTGAAAGGGGTTGTGTTTCGACCGCTGGTTGGTGGAGACATTTTGACTATATTCTGGACCTGCGTTGTCGCGTAATGCGTCATATGACGCGCCGCGTTAGCGCATCCGGAAGTCATCCGGGGCGCGCAGCGCGTAACGTAAGCATAACAAGTCATGTGACTTGTTAATAAAACTTTTCATTGGTTCATTTTACTTTTCTTATTGTAATGATGAAAGGCTTGGTCATATCACCTAAAAATTACGCTTTTAATTACTTCCGAACATTATTTTTTCTTAAATATATGTTATAATGTTCCAGGCTAATGTACTTTCCCGGAAATTTTACAACTGTCCTGCAAGTAAAATATATTCTTTTTTCGAGAAAAAGAGCGTTTCTTCGTCCCATGACGGAGCCGTTGAGCAAAAGAGGGTCGACCTGCTGTCTTAGTCGCCGATACGCCTGAATATGAGATTCTTATCGATCACTTTATGTTGCAGGAATAGAAAACACAACAGCCCTTGACCATTTATCTTTACTGCGTTCCTTCGTATTATACCTTTTACCCTTCATGTAATTGGTCTGCTTTATTTCATTTGCCTTTTAATGATTCTAAAACAGTGACTATTATTAAAAACTTTACCAATGTATATACTACTACCATGTTTTCTTTTAAAAACCTTTATTGTGAAAATTTCATTATACAAATACGAGCCTATAACCACGTGGGCCTGCCACGGAGCAAACTGTAATCGTATATGATGAATAGACATTTACACTGTAGAGGAACGTAACGGGCGGGCCATTAGGTTGCAAGAACTAAGGTGTCTAACAGTTACGGAATCGGTGGACGTACATTTTATAATTAAAATACGACAGGGCCAGTTACAATAAAATTATCTAGATATACATTTGCGGGCAAGTACCATGGGTGACGTTAATTCGAATTTTCAACCGTACAGTAATCAATAACACATCAGAACTTAATATCAATAGGGATGTCGAAATATTCAATCAATTCTCGTCCCCGCCCGCCATGTGCTTCAAAACTGCATACGTATCTCGTGATTTCAAGGTTCTGCAACCAGTACACAACAAGGAGTTACGAGTCCCATTTATTCCGGCGCCATTTTGGGCGAGGACGGGCAGGTCCAGGATATAGTCAAAATGTCTCTACCAACCATCGACTATGATGATGTTCATATGCTGTATTTATTAGAGTAACACTCATCTGTCCACATGAAATTAATTTGCCACAATCTAAACATGTCATTTTAATCTTTCCAAAGTTCTTCTAAATATTTGGGACCGTTTCCCTTGCCTCTGAAGCTCTCAGTGCCACTTCTTTGATGAATGTACTAGCAGGTCAGGGGTTCTCCTCCAAATCTCTCTTTTATGCAGCACTATAATTAATTGGTGCCACCTCTCCATATGACGATGCATGGTATAGTTACCACAACTATATTTTTTTTCGGTTCCTCTGGAGAGTTCATCGTGGCAGATGAAGCGTGTAACGTACCGGGCATTTACCTTTTTTTGCATGTACAGGAAAGGAAAAAAAAATCGAGCGTCCGAGTTCTAAGGTGTCCCAGGGCCATTTTAGTGGACCAGGCCCAAATCCAAAGAACAGCCATCTCACAGGCTAATGGGGCGACCCACGCCGACTTTCAGCATTGTAGAATGACCACACCAGTACAGCAACTTGCTAGACATCACCTCGGTGCCATCCAGATCTCGGCGCCCCACTGCAGATGAAGTGCCTCTCAACTATGAAACCACCACGGTGACATCCGGATCTTGGCGCGTTGTGCTGCCCTCGGCCTATTCGCACATCGGTCCGCTACTGACGCCATCTCACAGGCTAATGGGGCGACCCACGCCGAGTTTCAGCATTGTAGGATGACCACACCAGTACGGCAACTTGCTAGACATCACCTCGGTGCCATCCGAATCTTGGCATCTCAATGCCTAGTGGTATCTTCCATACAAAAAATATTGTTACGCTGCCTTTGGCCCCATTCGCACATCAGTCCGCAACTTAGACATCACCTCGGTGCCATCCGGATCTTGGCATCTCAGCGCCTTGTGGTGTCAGTCAGAAAATATTGTTGCGCTGCCTTTGGCCCCATTCGCACATCGGTCCGCTACTGACGCCATCTCACAGGCCAACGGGGCGCCCCACGCCGACTTTCAACATTGTAGGATGGCCACAGAAGTGCGACAACGTACTAGACACCACCTCGGTGCCATCCGGATCTTATCGCGTTGTGCTGCCTTCGGCCTATTCGCACATCGGTCCGCTACTGACGCCATCTCACAGGCCAACGGGGCGCCCCACGCCGACTTTCAGCATTGTTGGATGGCCACACCAGTGCGGCAACTTACTAGACACCACCTCGGTGCCATCCGGATCTTGGCGCGTAGTGAAGCTGCAGCAGCTGCAAATAAGCTTCAGACAGTGTTACAACCGCTGCTCAGAACTCTCAACTATGACACCACCTCGGTGCCATCCGGATCTTGGCGCGTTGTGCTGCCTTCGGCCTATTCGCACATCGGTCCGCTACTGACGCCATCTCACAGGCCAACGGGGCGCCCCACGCCGACTTTCAGCATTGTTGGATGGCCACACCAGTGCGGCAACTTACTAGACACCACCTCGGTGCCATCCGGATCTTGGCGCGTTGTGCTGCCTTCGGCCTATTCGCACATCGGTCCGCTACTGACGCAAACTCACAGGCCAATGGGGCGCCCCACGCCGACTTTCAGCATTGTAGGATGGCCACACCAGTGCTGCAACTTGCTGGACACCACCTCGGTGCCATCCGGATCTTGGCGCGTTGTATTGCCTTCGGCCTATTCGCACATCGGTCCGCTACTGACGCCGCCTCACGTGCCAACGTATTTTCTCCGCATTTTATACCCTATGCCGCATAACAGGCCATGTGACTTGTTTATAAAACTTTTCATTGGTTCATTTTACTTTTGGTTTCCTAATGATGGAAGGCTTGATCATATGACCTAAAAACAACACTTTTCATTGGATGAAAACTTTTTTTTTTTCCCAAACAATGAAAGCCCCACCTTGTTTCTGGATGTTTCAGACTAAACTGGCGTCAGCATGAGAGCACCACCATCTCGTAGCTCCATCGTGGTCATTCCGCGAGCAATCATGGCAGCCGCTCCCCACCAGAAGCCTGCAGGAGTCGGGGCCCCCAAAACTTTTGATGAATTCTCAAGGCGGAGGGGACGCTTTCGAGAATGGGGTCCAAGACCTAGCAGACAAGCGTCCGATTTCCAAGGTGTCCCAGGGCCATTTCAGTGGACCAGGCCCAAAAAGGAAAGAGCCTGCCGCCATTTTGAGAGTCCTGTGACAGCCGCCTATCGCTGCACCGCAAGAGTGGGCGCAACTCAGCTGAATTGCGGCTTTTGACACAGTGGACCAAAAACGGACGGAATGGCAACTGAAACGGTAAAGGGGCACCCCACTACAACAGATGACACTCCACCTGGAGAGGCCCGTTCACGCCGCCTCCCCCGGGGCGCCCCACGCCGTTATTCGGAGCAGCATTGTAGGATACCAAAACCAGTGCGGCAACTTACTGGACATCACCTTGGTGCCATCATTCTGCTGCCTTGGAACTATTCGCACAACAGTTTGCTACTGATGACCCACCCCCCGCGACGCCCCACGCCGTTATTTGCTGGGTGGCAACTTACTAGACATCACTTTCGTGTCATCTAGATTTCGGCGCGTTCTGCTGCCTTGGAACTATTCGCACAACAGTTTGCTACTGATGACCCACCCCCCGCGACGCCCCACGCCGGAAATCTGGACGTTGTGCTGCGTTGGGACTATTCGCACAGCCGACCGCTACTTCGTTGTTTTTCCCTAAAAATGTTTATATGTTATTACTATTTTTGTTTTCTTGTATATATTTATAAATTATTAAAGTTTTATAATCTTACTACTTTGTCGGAGTGCTATATATTTTTAATGTGACACATAATTGTAAAAACTTTGATGTACAAAGAGTCATCCCTGGAATCTTCCGCTTCACGCTCGGTCCCCTCCCCAATCACAATACAGGATGGTTTTCAGATAATAGCAACGCTTCTGCTGTGACGGATCTCATCGAGTGTGGGCCTTGATCTACTATAACTCCTTTGAAGAGGGGTGATTCTTTACAGCTGTGGCCATAAACTACATCTGCAGGGCTAGCTGATAGCCTAGGACCGGCCTGGACAATCGGACACAGGAAAAGGAGTGTCAGAGGGTGCGGTAGTGAATAGGGCGAAAGGGAGGTGTCGGGCGGGCACAGGGTGTGATTCTCAGGGAAGAGCAGCGCAGATGGGGGGAGGTTTATTACCCATGCATAAGACAGAGAGCGGGGGTGACCACTGCCTGGGTGAGATGCTTGCGAGGGTGGGGAGCCATGCTAAGGATCGACAGCGTGCACAGAGTGGGTCTGGTCAAGGCATCTAAAATGGCTGCCGTGCACGACAAAAGTGTGGCATTTGAAAAAAGACAAGATGGCGCAGACAATGTTTTTCAACACTTCCTGATTTCCTTCGAATCGAACGTTAACAGACGTTGGGGCATATTACCAAAGTTAAGCGATATTTATCCCTAACGATGCTTAGCAACGATTTTTTTACCGTCAGAAATTATCGCAGATAAACCTTGCTATTATCAAGGTTTATCGCAAATACGATAAAAAACGACCGCAATGCATTAATATCGCTGAAAACTCAGCGATATTCATGCATTACCGAGCTAATGCTCTTAGCCATGTTATCCACCTCCCATTGGATAACATGGCTAAGAACTGCTCAGGGCAGGTGGTAGCTTTTGGAGATATTCGCGCTTATCTCGAATATTTCCAAAAGTTGATAATAGGAGATAGCGATGTTAGCGACTGTTTCCAGTCGCTAACATCTTGGCATGCCCACTTTGCATGTCATTAGTGATAAATATCACTCACATGCAAAGTGGGGCCCAAGATGGTCGCTATCTTCTACTAGCCGTCGCTAACTGGTGTTAGCAACAGCTAGGTAATACAGATATAATTTTATCTCCGCGAAGCGGAGCGCTGTTACAGATATATATCTTGTTTTTGAACGTTAATTTCTCAAAATGCACTGAAGCACATATATTGAGACCTAGCAAAGGCACATCGGGCTACCAGTCCCTACAATTTTGCCAAGTTTCGTACAAATCCATTCAGCTGTTCGATCCTACCGAGAGACAAGATGGCGGCCGCTACGGACTGTTTGGAATGTTTACAGACACCGGAGAGCCAATCAGCTTCGCTTCGCAAAGCTCCGTAACGCGAAAAGTACGCGAAGCGGTGCGCTGTTACAGATATATATCTTTTTTTGAACGTTAATTTCTCAAAATCCACTGGAGCACATATATTGAGATCTAGCAAAGGCACATCGGGCTACCAGTCCCTACAATTTTGCCAAGTTTCGTGCAAATCCATTCAGCTGTTCGATTATTATTATTTTTATTTTTTTTTGCCCCGCGGGGCCCTTTTAAAACCTCCACATCAAACCTAAACGGTCAGGGAGGATCTACTATGCCCCCTTATGGTCATTTGCCCCTTCGGTTTGGCCTCCGCTTGTCTCTCAATCCTACCGAGAGACAAGATGGCGGCCGTTTACAGACGCCGGAGAACCAATCAGCTTCGCTTCACAAAGCTCCGTTGCGCGAAAAGTACGCGTCCTGGAGCGCTGCCCGGTCCGCTGTTACAGATATATATCTTTTTTTAAACGTTAATTTCTCAAAATCCACTGTAGCACATATATTGAGACCTACAAAAGGCACATCGGGCTACCAGTCCCTACAATTTTGCCAAGTTTCGTGCAAATCCATTCAGCCGTTCGGGCTAAAAGTGAGGCCAACCGCCCTATGGAAAACTCAATGTTAAAAACACGTTTTGGGACCCCCCTTTTTTCTCGGCCCCCCCTTGACGAACCCCCCCCAAATTCTCAAGGGCTACTCAGAAACAAAATGTGCCATTTTCCTGAAAATTTCAGCCAATTCCGTCCACAAACGCCAAAGTTATTAGACATAGAATTTTCAAAAATCCCATAGAGAAAAAATCCTAACTATATATACCTACTGGCGACCGCCAGTAGGTAATATATATATATATATATATATATATATATATATATATATATATATATATATATATATATAGCAGCAGTTGTGACCCACTTTCGTTGCCGGTGCTCTGTTAGTAGTGCGGTGCGTATTTTCTACGACTGGGTCAGCCGTTAAATATATTTTCGATTCTACGAAGGAAAATGAAAACGCACACACTCGTCTTGATTATTAATTACAGGGGTTTATTTTCCACCTTAACCCAACGCGTTTCGCTTCTCACGAAGCTTGCTCACGGGATGTTGAGCTAAGTTACAAGTCCTTCTTTTAACACTGTAGCACAGGTCACTTCCTGTGTTGCCTTCAGATGCATTCTGGTTAGTGTAGTGTCCACTACACTTTCATCACCAGGATGTTCGAAGTATGTGTCCTCTGAATCATTTATAAAGGAGAGTGCACTTTGTGACTAGCAGATATATCTTTTGATTTGCTCTTTGGTGAGAGTATGTAATCTTTAAATCTCTCTGGTGAGATTTTAAATTTGATTAGTCTCATTGCGTTCATCCGGCTTTTATTCGTTCAGTCTCTGTACTTTATTCATTCCCCTCTAGGGGGCCAGTGATTACAGAGTTTCAGGGTCTTAATACATTCAGTTCTTGGCATCTTTTTTATGTTTTTTAAAGGTGTACATACAGTTCTTCCGTGAGGTTCAACCCTCTTGGCTCGAGGGTTCTGAAATTTATAATATGTTTCGACTCTTTTCTCCTCAGTTTTTTTAGACGATCACCTCCCCTCTCTGTAGTGGGTATCTGTTCAATGGTGCAGTATCTGAGTAGTTCCCAATTGCTGTTATGGAATTGTTCCATGTGTTTTGCCAAGGCGTTGGAGCGATCTTTATTGGTCGTTGCTCTTGTGTGCTCTAGGATTCGTTTTTTAGCTTCAAAGGTTGTACTGCCAATATATTTCTTCTGGCACGGGCATTCTATTGAATACACTACATATGTACTCTTGCAAGTCAAGTGCTGGTGTATTTTCCATTTTGTGCCTTTTCTGATTTGAATCTCTTTGCTTGTCATTGCAATTTTGCAAACCTTGCAGTGTCTACAGGGAAAAAAGCCTTCTCGCTGGAGCCAGTTGTTCCTTGGTGTTTCCTTGTAGTGACTATTGACCAATTGATCTCCCAAGTTCCTTGTTCTTCTATACGTGATATTTGGGTGGTCACCTATGATTTGTGCCAACGTTGGATCTGATTTAAGGATGGGCCAGTGCTTTTGTATAATTTTTGATAGCTTGTTGTTTTCAGCACTGTGGGTTGTGATCAGTCTTATTACTTCTGTTTCCACTTTCTCTGGTTTTGCTTTGTGGAGAATTTCCTTACGATCCTGTAGTAGTACTCTGTTCAGGCTTTGTTCTACCACTTTTTTGGGATATCCTCTTGTCAGGAACCTTTTGCTTGCATTGTTGCTGTGCAGTTGGAATTCTTCCTCAGCTGAACAGTTCCGCCTTAGCCGGAGAAATTCCCCATATGGGATGCTCCATTTAAATTTTTTATTATGGAAGCTAGCACCATGTAAGATCGAGTTGGTAGCCGTTTTCTTACGATGTAATGTAGTTTGCAACGTTCCATTTGAAATGTAGATTTCCGTGTCCAAAAAGTTCACCCTCTCAGAATTTATTTCCTATGTGAATTTTAAGTTCGTGGTGGTGTTATTCAGTTTTTCAAAGTAACTGGAAAATTCGTCAGTGGTACCATCCCAGATTAAAAGCAGGTCATCTATGAACCGCAGCCATAGAACAACTTTCTCCCGCCATTGGTAGTTGGTAGTATGCCACGCCAGATGATGTTCAAACCAGCCCATGGTCAAGTTCGCATAGTTCGGCGAGAAAGAAAAGCCCATGGCGCAGCCCCTTATCTGTTTGTAGATTTTTTTGTCAAGCAAAACGATGTTTTGATTCAAGCATAGAGAGATCATATCATTTAGCATCTCTTGGTGATCTCTGTATATCATGTTCCGTTTTGACAGGTAGTATTTACAAGCTTGCGTGCCAACTTGATGTTCGATGTTTGTGTACAATGACACAGCGTCCATTGTGATCAATTTGTAGTTTGGTGACCATGTGACAGTTTCTAATTTTTTCAAAAGGTCTGTCGTGTCCTTTAGATATGATGGTAGTTCTTTTACTAACGGGGCCAAAAACTGGTCAATACAGTTTGACAACGGCTCCATTAGTGAATTTTTAGCAGATACTATGGGCCTGCCAGGTGGTTTCTGTTTGTTCTTATGCACCTTGGGCAGGTGGTAGAATGTTGGCAGCGTGGGATTTTTGTTGTCTAGGTATTTCATTTCATGATCATCTATGAGTCCTTGCTCATACCACTTTTGGAGTTTTTTCTGAACTATTAGTTGCAGAGCTTTCGTGGGATCAGTCTCCAATTCAATATAGCACTCTTTATCCATTAGTTGACGCTTGGCCTCAGCTGCATAGTCTGATTTATCCATGATGACAATGTTTCCGCCTTTATCGGCCGGTTTGATTTCTATCGTCAAGTCATCTTCTAATTTATTTAGTATTTCTGCTTCCTGTTTCGTCACATTTTGTTTGATCTTGTTCGGTGTCATTTTATGTAGGTCTTCCACTACCTGTTCTTGGAAGAGATCAATTTTATTGCCAGGGGGGAGTTGTGGGTTAAATTTTGAATTGAGCTTAAGACCACTTTCAATGGCTCCTTGGTTCAGTGGAATCTCTTCCAGTGTTGCTAGTGCTTCTGCCTCTTGTGATGTAGTAGTGGCTCCCATTGTCATTAAGGTGTTAAGTCCTTGTAAATCCTGTACCTGGAGTTGGTTTGAGATGTCAATATTTGTCGGTGTTACTCCTCTCTTAGTCTTGTCAGCATAGATTTTGGCCAGTTTTAGCTTTCTAGTATATTTGTATATATCTATTCACACTTCTGTGGTATTTATATGCGATGTTGGGCAGAAGTTTAGGCCTCTAGTAAGAATGGTTGTTTCAGTTTTTGTTAATTGTCTTTTCCGCGAAGGCTGCCTTGCACCCGATAGATTATTAGCAGCAGTTGTGACCCACTTTCGGTGCCGGCGCTCTGTTAGTAGCGTGGTGCGTATTTGAGTCAGTCGTTAAATATATTTTCGATTCCACGAAGGCAAATGAAAACGCACACACTCGTCTTGATTATTAATTACAGGGGTTTATTTTCCACCTTAACCCAACGCGTTTCGCTTCTCACGAAGCTTGCTCACGGGATGTTGAGCTAATTTACAAGTCCTTCTTTTAACACTGTAGCACAGGTCACTTCCTGTGTTGCCTTCAGATGCATTCTGGTTAGTGTAGTGTCCACTACACTTTCATCACCAGGATGTTCGAAGTATGTGTCCTCTGAATCATTTATAAAGGAGAGTGCACTTTGTGACTTGCAGATATACCTTTTGATTTCCTCTTTGGTGAGAGTATGTAATCTTTAAATCTCTCTGGTGAGATTTTAAATTTGATTAGTCTCATTGCGTTCCTCCGGCTTTTATTTGTGTAGATGTGGTATGTCTAAAAATAATGAAATTGGTGTGTATAACTGTATACATTATTAAATGGGTATGTGATTAATTCTTTGCATTACTGACTAGGTGTGTCAGTAACTCTATGGATGAGTGGCAGAGTGTGACTGCATGTATAGATGTATGATTGCATATTATAGTACTGTATTGATGAGTAACTACATGTATAAGTGACTGGATGTGTGTGTGTAGACCTAGTAAATAGTGAGTGATATGTAGTATATGGCATTCTTCTGTGTATGGTTTAAAAAATAAGCAGTCAGCATTTTAGAATGGGTGTATCAAAGTTTATATTAGAGCATCAGTATGTGCATCAGATTGTCACGTGGATGATGTCATGAGTGATGTCATTTGAGATGTCATCGTGATGTCATCAGTGATTTCACTGACCATGTCATGAGTGATGAAATATGTGACATCATCAGCAGTGCATTGCGGGCGCGCAAGTCATAGTTAGCTCAATTAACTATAACAGGCAAATTTCTCTGGTTTTAAATGAGTCAAATTTTCAACTAACTATAACGTCCCTGAAACCTATGGTTTTTTTGTGAATTTCAAAGGTTTTTTAAATGCTAATTTCTAACTATAACGTCTGTAAAACCTATGGTTTTTTCAGTGAATTTCAAAGGTTTTTTAAAATGTTAATTTCAGATTTTTTCTATTATATTTTTTAATATTATTGAACTCTATTATACTTCTTTTTTTAACTTTAAAAATGATATAATGCTTTATATCGTCCCCCAAAAATATGTATGTGGGGGGGGTAGAAAACTGCACTTTCATACCGGTAGCGTATCAAGCTCCATCACCACATGAATCCTATCCGCCATATTGCTAAACTCGCAAATAATGCACATTTCGTATCGAACGGGTTTGTGACACCGCATCCTGCGTAACATCATATACGCATGAAGTCACCCCAGGTGCTACTTTGGTATCCGACCGGTACGCAGTACCAAGCCACGCTTTACATCATGTACGTATGGGGTCACGCCCGCTGCGCTTTGCGTATTCGACGAGTACACGCTGCCAGGCCCTGTGTTACGTCACAGACATATAGTATCGCGCCAGGAACGCCATTCCTTTTTTTTGTCTCAAAAGTATATCTAAATAACTTAAACAGTATATGAGAGCACGGGAAAATCTAAATTATTTTAAACATTTATATATTTCTAACTGTAATAAACTTATATTATGATAAATATATTTTGTCAAAATCGCGTCGGGTGCGGCCTCCATGCGTTCGGTGCGTGATTGCCATGGGACCTTAAAAAAAGCATTTCATTTGGTTCATAGCATTTCCCATTGTGACAGTTGGACAACCCCCCCATTTTACTCATTCTCTCTACAGCATTTGATGCGAGACACCTCTTCTGCTTAGAAAGCTTTTTTTAAAAGTGTTTTCCTGTATACACATATCTTATACTACACACAACATGTTATGTTATATTGAATTTGTAGCACGCACTGTTACTCTAGTGTGTCCTGGCGCGGGGGAGAGCTGGGGAAGAGGCGAGAGGCAGATTAGTTGGTCTTGCTGAACAGATGTGTTTTTAGATGCTTTTTAAAAGTTGAAACTCATGAATAAGTTGGAGATCAGGAAGAAGCGCATTCCAGGCCTCAGCAGCTTTGACCGAGAGTGCCTGGCCACACCAGAACCTGGGCTTCTATGGGAATTCACAAGGGCATATTATCAACCCCTTATCGCAACTTTAGCGGCAGTTTCCTGCCGCTAAAGCGGTAATAGTGTTATCGCCATTCCTTGATAATATGGCCCATAATCTCTGGCCTCATGTATTTAATTTTAAGGACTTGCTGAACCACACCCTTTCTCGCGGACCCCAGCGTACTAGACAAACGGGTAACGGGAGGGTAAACACTAAGGGCAGGTGCAATGGGCCAACGTTCTGTCTCCTCCTCCCTCTCTTTTTTTGACTCTCCCTCCCCTTTTCCCTTCCACCCACTCCCCCTCCCTTCCATTCTCACTATGGTCCTTTCATTCGGACTACCTTTCTTTACCTCTTCCACATAGCACACATACTTATGTTTCATTTTTGTCTTGCAGGTTTCCTACGCTGCTCCCACTGGAGTCCAACCCACGTTTTTTTTTATTATACTGTTTCTTCTATTAAAGTTACATTTCTATTTATTTGTGTTTTAATAAAAGTTACTTTTTTCAAATGAATGTATAAGTATTCTTTTTCTGACAACACTTGTCTAATATTTATTGTGAAAATCATCGGTTTATAGGATATTTTAAGGACAAAATTATTCAATATTAGAGTGCACCTACCAAACATAATCTAACTGACTATTAGATAAAAGAAGCCTGTGTAATTGTACTACTGCAAGAGTTCTATGAGTGTATCACTTTATAACACCATAAGTACTGCCCGTGTGATTACAGAACAAATACGGCACTGCCTAGGACCACCGAGGCTTCAGGGCCTGCCGAGGCCCACCCTGCATATTTAAATTAAGACCCGGAGTGTGGCGATCCCCGGACTTCAGTTGGCATCGAACCCCCTGAACAATTAGTAAACAATACCCGGGAAGGTGGTGCTCCCCTAGGCTGCAAAACATCTCTGTGCCATTCCGCACCTAATTTACATGTGACATTAAGATCCCCAGTCCTACAGAGACCCCGCAATATAATAATTGGATTGGCCACAGAGCATTACCCACCAGGGGCCTCATTTAAAAGAACGGGTGAGATCCGCTTTTTTTTATGTTCTTTTCTATCCATTTTTACCATCCACATCCCTCTATTACAGTGATACGAGGTTTTCCTCCTCTCGCTTCAAGTAGTTGAACAAGTATTTGCTATTAAAGGGTGGAAGCCATGCTCCACCATCTAATAGCAAACACAAATGTACCGCGAATGCACACCCCGGGACATTGTATGAGCTGTGCCTGAGAAGTCGCCCTCCCTAATGTAGTGTAGTTCCTATATTCCCAATAGGCTCTGTGCATGGAATAATATATCCTATAGATTTGACGTAGGACTTATGTCTACTAGGTCTCTATCGAATATACTAAACTTAATAGTGAGTGCCAGCTAGCTCAGAGGCCACTAGAAACTTTCTCGAATACACATGAAAGGATTAGTTTCTGACAACCGCATAAACATGACAACTTTGTTACCCCGAGAATAAACGTATCTTCAGAGTCGTGGAAACAATAGATAGATATTTTACTCAGTCAATCGCGCATGCTTAGTTTCTACAGAGTCGCAGAGAAATAGAGAGACAGGCGTTTTCAATGAAAGGATTTATTGAACAGTCTTCTTTCTCATGCAGGAGAAGTAAACTGCTACAATTGTAATGCAGACTGCAAAGTATAATGCGTACAGCGAGAACAATATTATAAAATAATACTGTAGGAGCATTGTATAGTTTCTAAGCCACAAAAATACATACATAAATAACAATGGCTAAAAGTACTCAACTGGTGCTTCTAGAATACACCTACCCCAATGTACCTAACCTAAGTCTAGTATGCGGGAAGAAGTAAGTGTGGTGTAGCATAGGTTTTGTTTCTTTGCCAAGAATCTATCCAAGTTTTCTCTTAGGGTCTAATCAGCTCCATACCTTAGTTTACAATGAAGGAGGTCTGGTATCTCTGTCTCCGGACTCGATTTCCCAACACCCCACAAGGGGAGCTTGGAAACATTGGAGCTGGATTCTCGGCGAGAGAAAGCGCAGCTTCTCAGTCAGGGCGTCAGCTGGAGGGTCGGCTTCCTTTGGCACTTGCTGTAGTGAGCTGCATTGGGCAAGTAGATAGTCACACTGCTCCGAACCACCGTGTCCTTGCTAGAGCAAGGGGAGGCATATTTATACCTTGAAGGTGCCTAGTTTGATGTAAAGTCTGGCATAATAACGTCAGTAAAGAACCCCAAGAGAATGGTAGTTCTTTGTAAACTCCATGAGTTCTTGGACAAATCAATATTCAAGCAAGGGGATTTCCCTGACTGCTTAAGCCGATTTGCCAAGAAATCGTTGTTACTTTTTAGTACGGGTGTAAGTAGCCATGCCTGTATTTGGACTGCATGGGCTATGTCTAAATATGGGTATGATTTTTTCTATGCCTATATTAGGGCAATGTGAATTGTTCCTATATAAGGGCATGAATTGGGGAAATTTCACTCGGATCCTAAAACGCCATACAACACTAAGACCATGATACATTTGATAGTATAAATGCATACTAACACTACTTACACACGTGTAATACAGCGACCAGAATGTAATGAAGAAGCAGAGGAAGCGCAAAATCTAAAAATATAAATCCTACTGGAAGTCGGATGACATACTGCAATGAGTCGACGACCCTGGCATGAGTAGAAACAGCTACACAAAGAAAACGGGTCTTCAGCACAAAGCAAGCAATTCTGAAAAATTGGTGAGTGGTGCCTTCTTTTTGCCTTCTCCCGCTTTTCGCCAAATTTATGTAGTGAAGAGACAGACAGCAGTGGATCCAATAAGTAGATTTATTACAGAAAACAAGACACCTGAAACAACCACCAACAGGAGCGGACAGCAAAGCAACCGTCTAATCCAGTACCGTGTACAAACTCCGCAAGGTTCCCCTCATGACAGCCCTACATTCTAACATTACATACTTAGATTCTAGTAGGATTACATACTAACATTCTACTATGACTTACATTGGAATACTACACAGAGCACATGACTTTACAGCAATGAGCTCATGGTTTCATCCACGAGTCTTGAGACGAGTAGGGGTAAATCTTTCGCTTCCCACTCCCTATATTGTATAAACGTAAACTAACACTTCTTCCACAGGTATGCTACAGCGCCCAGAGCATATCACTTTACAGCAATGAGCTCACAATTTAGGATCACAGTTTAATCCCTGAGTCTTCACACCAGTAGGGGTGAGTAGTTTGCTTCCCACCCCCTATATACTAAAAACGCATACTAACACTATACTACAGCGGCTACTATCCTACAGCACCCAGAACCCATCAGTTTACAGCAATCAGCTCGGTTTCATCCCCAAGTCTTCACACCGGTAGGCATAACTACTTCGCTTCCCGTTTCCGGTATACTATTAACACACAGTAGTGGTCAGTAGTTCGCCTCCCACTCCATGTATGGTATAAACGCCTACTAACACTACTTGCACACGTATGCTACAAAAACCAGACCACATCACTTAACAGCAATGACTTCACGGTTTAGACTCGAGTATAGCACCATATCATATCAGCACCATGCCCCTCTGAGCAACACCGCACTTTCAGACCGTTAACAGTGATAACTACCTACTGGTGACCGCCAGTAGGTAATCAAGAACAAATTACAATAGTTCCTTGATTCTTTTAGCTTTCAAAACTTCTCTCTATTACTGTATTTTTCTACTTTTCCATATAAACAGCTTTTTTAATATTCAAGTACACATCAAAGTCAGAAATGCGACATATTCTATCAACACACTTTCTAGAACATTCTACAACATGTGGAGGTTAAAAGTTCATCCATTTTTTTAAACCTAACGATTGATTTTTGCAACATTTTCTCGAACATTTAACGGCATGTGCAGGTTAAAAGTTCACGATTGTTTTAAGTTTGAACAGTGCCTTCCAAATGCAAGCAGCAGGTGTGGTTGAGTTGAGCAAATGTTATCCTATGTAGCTATAACTACATGGTGACACTACTTGCACAAATGTGGCACAGCGGCCAGAGCACATGACTTCAGAGCATATGACACACAGTTTGGGCTCACGCTTTAATCCCCGACTCCGGCAGCAGCTCAGCTTAGCAGCATGAGGCTCTAGACAATACCTCACATATATTCCGTACCCGTACGCGTGAGTTATAGTTAGTACAACTAACGATAAAGGAGGAATTTCAATGGTTTTGTACGAGTGAAATGTCCAGCTAACTTTAACACCCCTAAAACCTATGTTTTTTTCAGTGAAAAAAATAATTATATATATATACAAGGCTCCGTTGAGCCGAAACGTCTTTGACAGTACCTCTGCAATAAAAGGAAAAGCAGGAGCCCATTTGGTCCGTGTCCGAGTTTCTTTTGTTGGCTGGCGAGAGTCGTTGCAGCGCAATTTGGAAAGCGGCATTTCTGATATATATATATATATATATATATATATATATAATATATAATATATATATCCACGACAGTTTCCACGCAGAAACCCCAACCGCTTGGGGTGGCGGGCTCAGACAGGGTTGCAACCCCCTAAATATCCAAAACGATCGTTGATACAGGTATAAGAAAAACGATGTACAAGCCACTCATTCCTTGCCAGCGTGTTTTTATTTCACAGCCCAGTCACTCCAGTAGGTAGTTATAGTTCGGACCTAGTTTCCATAGGAAATCCACAACAGGAAGGAAGGTGTATCTTCTTGCACAAAAACAATCAGTGAAGGTAATTTTCTCCTTCAATGTATGCTGTGCATTTTAGCATACATTGAAAGTGCAAAAATGAGGGGAAATGACAATAATTATCCTTGTTGTGCCTTGCTACACCAATTGGAGGATGGTACAGCATTCAAACACATGTCCAGGTGGTGGTACACATTATGAATTCTAATAAATCTGGAGATGTGTCTTGTTCTATGAGTGTTCTGTACTAACACGCATAGCAACACCTATAGAACGCCCTTTAAATGCAAAGTGATATGCATGATGAGGTCGTATTTACATAGAGAAAAAAAGGTACAGAGAGTGCCTTTTCCTTTATTTGTAAATATGAAAGAGTCTCTTGTGCTATCACTATGTTACAAAAAGTGACATATTGTTTCTTCTAAATGTGCCCCATAAGTGCATATGTATTATCAGACTGAAACATTAAGAACATATTGCTAGTTAATTGTATAAAAAATTGCATGAGAGTAACATGATGACATGTACAGAGTTATGGCCCCAAAAACGCTCAAAGAAGAATGATTGAAATGATTGCGGTCCTTCAATAGGTACAATGGGAAATAATATGAACCAATCAAATCTTTTTTTTCAGGTCACACAATATCCTATGACAGGGAGATTCCAAAACTACATAGGTATAAACTGGGTGTTTTGTAGACTGTATTAATCCTTTGTAGCTTCTTGGAGGTCTGCATGAATAGTATATAAAGAGATTAACTTGTGCTATGGTTAATGGCTAGACCAATCCTTAACTATATGACTAATAATTCAGTAATTTCAGTACTGCAAAGAGAGAACAAAATAAATGTATAAGTACTTAGATTTGGCCAAGTGATAGGACATGTTTATAGATTAGTAAAGAAAAGGGATTGGGACATGTGCAAACACACTCTGTGACGTGTTTTAAGTTAACGAATTTAGGGGCATATTATCAAGGGGCTTTATCTCCGCTTTTTTGGCTTTAAAAGCCAAGAAAGCGGAGATAAAATTATCTCCCTATTACCAAGCTGTCGCTAACACCAGTTAGCGACAGCTAATAGGAGATAGTGACCATCTTGGGCCCCGCTTTGCATGTCAGTGATATTTATCACTAATGACATGCAAAGTGGGCGTGCCAAGATGTTAGCGACTGAAAACAGTCGCTAACATCGCTATCTCCTATTACCAACTTTTGGAGATATTCGCGCTAAGCGCGAATATCTCCTAAAGCTAACACTTGCCCAGGAGCAGTTCTTAGCCATGTTATCCAATGGGAGGTGGATAACATGGCTAAGAGCATTTGCTCGATAATGCATGAATATCGCTGACTTTTCAGCGATATTCATGCATTGCGGCCGTTTTTTATCGCATTTGCGATAAACCTTGCTAATAGCAAGGTTTATCTGCGATAAAAATCGCCGATGTGCGGCGATAATTTTTGTCTCTAAACAAGTTAGAGACAAAAATTATCTCTATTGGTTGGTAATATGCCCCTTAGTCTCTTTTAATCCTGAAAGTCCCTGGGCCCCACTAGGAAACCATGTCTCTCTATGGAATACCATACAGGTGCGTTGCAGAGAGGTGCTCTGAAGCCATGTCCCATTTTATACCTCTCTGCAATGCAACTCTCTGGCACTTTCTGCACATATCTGGGGGCATATTACCAAGCAATAGCGATAATTATCGCTATTGCTTGGTTAGAGACAAAAATTTACCGCAAAGCTGCGGCGATTTTTATCGCAAATAAACCTTGGTATTACCAAGGTTTATCGCAATGCGATAAAAATCGCCGCAATGCATGAATATCGCTGAAAAGTCAGCGATATTCATGCATTATCGAGCTAAGGCTCTTAGCCATGTTATCCACCTCCCATTGGATAACATGGCTAAGAACTGCTCAGGGCAAGTGTTATCTTTTGGAGATATTCGCGCTTAGCGCGAATATCTCCATAAGTTGGTAATAGGAGATAGTGATGTTAGCGACTGTTTCCAGTCGCTAACATCTTGGCACGCCCACTTTGCATGTCATTAGTGATAAATATCACTGACATGCAAAGTGGGGCCCAAGATGGTCGCTATCTCCTACTAGCTGTCGCTAACTGGTGTTAGCGACAGCTAGGTAATAGGGAGATAATTTTATCTCCGCTTTCTTGGCTTTTAAAGCCAAAAAAGCGGAGATAAACCCCCTTGATAATATGCCCCCTGGTGGGTTAGTTGGCCCCCAGGGACACTCAGTATTCATGTTAACTTTATCCTGTAACTTAAAGTGCCCACAAAGCATCTTTCCACACAAATCTACTCTGTCTATCCCCCCTTTCTTCAGCTGTGTGTAAACACAGGCCATTGTGCATTTTAATACTTAGTACACCTTCACTGTAATAGAAATAAAAAACGCTACACATTTTTTTTGGTTGTTTTTTGTAATCTAAATTTCTGAAACTTTCAAATGTTAGAATTAGGATCTGTAAAATAGAAGAAAGAATACAGTTATAATATATAATATTATATTTTTCACAACACAGCATAGTTTTAACATTTTACAAATTACTTTCTTTGCCTTTTTTGCTGTTCTCAGAATATTTTGAATTTCACTAGAAACAGTGATCTCAATCATACTCATCACATAACAGAGGGCAAAAAAAAAACAATCAATAAGATTGTTTAAAAAAACCAAAACTACATCCTCAATAACATACCATATAATACAAATCACATGTATACAAAATGCTTACTCCTAAGAAAATGTTCTTACTTTAATTTATATACATTGTAAACGCTATTGTTTAAAAATATACGCTGAGAGAATGTGCAAGAAAAAGTCTGTAAATCAAAGATACACCTTTTCTCTTGGCCAAATGGTATTACTGAAATCCTTTATATTGAAATTGTCCAATAGTAATCGTATTAATACATATTAAAAAATTCCTCAGAGGCTGAATTATGTCACTAAAACTTTGGCTTTAAAAATATTAGGGAGGAATTTGGTCATTCGCTTGGCAAACGTTGTTTAAAAACCAACTGAGCATCATTGCAATATGCCCAGCCTTTATAACATTTTAAATAGGCATTGTAATGTCCAGATGTTGTTGAAGGCCCATCATGGAAAATTATTGCTACTGCTACAAAAGTCCTTCCTGATATTGATAGTTGACTTGCTACAAAATATTTTATTTAAGTGTCCAATTTTCTTCCATCAGCTGTACAACGTTGCATCATTAAAATTATATTTTGTCCATATCTTTGTATAAATAATGTTGATAACATTTCTGATTTGCATTGGCTAAACTCCATGTTTTGATGTGCTGCTGTAACTAATTTATTGAAAGACACTGATTTACAGTCTGGTAATGTAAAATATATAAATCTTTCAGTGTCTATGTTAGTGCTACATGTAAACATACAATTTTCACAATGATGTTCCCATTTATAACAAAGGCCAAAAAGATTTTCGATTTCTATGCCTTCATCTTCCAATACGGTAAGCATATACATTAGAAATTCCTGAGTATTTTGTTGGATATTCTGTGTAAATTTTGTAGAACCAGAACATACATCCAAAAGATTACGAATATCACAAACGCTTTGTATTTTACTTTTATCATTTCTCAATTGTTCATGAATACAATGCAACAAGGAACAGAAGGGCATATTACCAACCAATAGAGATAATTTTTGTCTCTAACTTGTTTAGAGACAAAAATTATCGCCGTAAATCGGCGATTTTTATCGCAGATAAACCTTGCTATTAGCAAGGTTTATCGCAAATGCGATAAAAAACGGCCGCAATGCATGAATATCGCTGAAAAGTCAGCGATATTCATGCATTATCGAGCAAATGCTCTTAGCCATGTTATCCACCTCCCATTGGATAACATGGCTAAGAACTGCTCCTGGGAAAGTGTTAGCTTTTGGAGATATTCGCGCTTAGCGCGAATATCTCCAAAAGTTGGTAATAGGAGATAGCGATGTTAGTGACTGTTTTCAGTCGCTAACATCTTGGCACGCCCACTTTGCATGTCATTAGTGATAAATATCACTGACATGCAAAGCGAGGCCCAAGATGGTCACTATCTCCTATTAGCTGTCGCTAACTGGTGTTAGCGACAGCTTGGTAATAGGGAGATAATTTTATCTCCGCTTTCTTGGCTTTTAAAGCCAAAAAAGCGGAGATAAAGCCCCTTGATAATATGCCCCAAAATCTTTTTTCCCGATTCTCCACAATTTGCTGTTGCAAACTTTCAAGAAAAAAACCAACATTGACCACTACATTAGCATGGCAGTTGACACCTGAACTATTTGCAAGCTGATAACCAACAATCTCTTCAACAGTGTTCTTTTTCTTTTTGCTTGCAATCACATCATTATCTTGTTTTTTTCCTTCTCTATACCTTCACTACAGATATTCTCATACCTTCTTTTTCGACTTATCAAACGCTTTTCAAATACAGGATATTGACCTAAATTGGGAGCATACACTCTTCTTATTATACTCTTTTACACAGTTTGCAACTGCAGTAACCTTTGTGTCATCAAAATCAATCAAAAACAAACCAGATAAAGTTCTGACTCGGGACAAAGCAACATATGCCATACCCTCTTTAAACACGGTACTTCTAATGTTCACCAAAGCACTGTTTACACTTATACCTTGAGATTTATGAATAGTCACTGCATCTGCCAGAGAAAGTGGAAACTGTTTTCTACGGACATATAAATCTTTAACAAGCAAAAAACGAACTGAACAATGACCAATTTGTTTTACTTCTTCAATCTGATCAAATTATTATTTTTTTTAATTCAATACCATCTTTATTCTGATAATTAACAAAATCCAAAACTTTGCCCATTGCTCCATTAACTAAACCTTTTTCTACATCCAAATGATGCCTTAAAATTACCCAACAGTTTATACATGCATATAGATTTTTTTTCTAAACCAGCAGTTTTAGATATCGATTTTTCTAAAGAATCAAATTTTGTTTTACATTTTTCTGTCAAAATAATAGTGATTCCTTCATGCTCTATTTTATCAATGGCTTCCATTTTTATTATTTCTTCATTTTCCAGCATCAAAAGTTGTTAATTGAATATAGAACACTCGCGCAGTGTTGGCATTAAGCAGATTATAGATTTATTTTCTGCAATTTTCATATATATTTTCTCAGGGACTATATTTTCATTTGGAAACAAATTGGGAAGTAATCGACTCTGCAAAGCTTGTTTGCCATGTTCTGTCAGTACTCCAATTCTTTTATCTTTGAAGAATAGTTCCATAATCAACATCATTTACCTGTTGCATATTTGTTTTCAAAATATGACCAAATATTAATATTTCCAACACTACACAGAGACTTTCTGGTGTCTTCGTGCGCAAGTGTTTTTAAATACTGGTTGTCCTTTTACGGGAGTAAGTTGCAGTAGATCTCCAAAAACTATGACATGTTTTCCTCCAAATAAGACCATTGTACTCTGTTTTAAGAATTTGCTGCATTCTTAAATGCACAAAAGCAAGCATTAATGTTGGGACCATGCTTACTTCATCAATAATCAGAATTTAATTTTCTTCAGCACTCTTGAAACTTCACAACAAGCTTCTCCAGAAAGCTTGTGCTATTCCAATTTGTTTTCATGCTCCACTGGTAGCATTAGTAAACGATGCAATGTAATTCCTTTAATGGTGTGTGCTGCCAACCCAGTTGGAGTAGTTACAACACAAGACAAATGTGAGTCAGTTATTTTCTGTAGATAACTGGTGATTACATTTATTAAGAAACTTTTTCCTGTTCCAGCTTGTCCATTCACATACATTCGGATAGGTTGAAATAATGTGCATGTGCATTCTTTCTTTTCATGAAGAAATCCATGGTCAATCTCTGTTGTCTCACTTGCTGATATATTTCTTTCTGTGCAACATTTAGATGTTCTTCCAAGTTAGCTAAATCCATAATATCTGCTTGAGCTTGATGAATTGCTGTTTCCACCTCATTCATGGCGATTGCGGCTTCATTTTGTAGAATTGGTTGTCCTAGTGGATCTTGACTCAGTGGAGCAGAACTTGACTGTCATGAGAACTGTCTCTAGCAATCTCAGCTGCAATAGTAGCTTCTTGATCAATTTCATTGTTCAGCATTTTCACATAATTGATAAAAGCAGTACATTCTATGGTATCTTTACAAGCATTGAAGGAATCTTCATAGCTCTGAAAATCTCCAATTAATTCCAATTCTGAACGCCACGGTTTGAACTGTTGCAAAAGTGCTAAATAGTAAAATTCTCTGTTATCAGCAGTGTCACAACTCAGTTTCCTGTGATTAATTAAATTTCCTTACCTTTGTTTCACCAAACATTCTTCGGAACTAATCACTTCATATTTTCCTTCATTGATGTTTTCTGTAGTATTCCGTTTAAAAGTGTAGTTTTGCAGCACTTCATAGAGACATATGTTCTCAAGATGATGACTTCTAATTGGATAATATGTGTCCAACATGTTTCTTTTCACAATAGCTTTACTTTCCGGATCTTTTTCAGCTACATATTTGATTTCTTGTACAGATTTAAGTACTCAATTTCGCGTTGCAGCAAGACCTAGACTCACCCAAAAGATTCTTCCAGATTTGGAGTATAGACTTGCAGATGATAACTGATCTGAGCATGCATACGCTCCAATTTCTCGATGGGATAACATCTTCAAACTGAAACTGTATAATTTTTTACTTAGACTCTTCTCGTGTGAAATCTCTTCCCACATTTCTTTCAATTCTGTCTTTTCTGATTTTGTAATGCAGGACGTTACATATCGAGCAACAGCAATGGAATTGTCCGCAACGTACTGAATATCCATGTTAGCATTCCACATTGACAGAATAACCGGATTGTAATCATTTATGTATTTTGATTCTTCACTTCTTCTCAAATTGTAGGTATTTCTTGTGATGGTATGTCGTATAGCTGACATAAAACTGTTTACTCTTCCTTTGGATATTAGAGGATGTGGAAATCCAAAACAACATTTGGTATCAAACTTTTCCCTAGATTTCTACTTTTGTCAACAGTATTTTGCACATCGATGGCTTTGGAATCATAAGACTTTTTGTCTTAAGTTATTTTCTTCTGTGCTTTTGGGTATAGCACATGTGGCATATTCTTCAATAAAAGACAAAACAGTATCATCCGAACTGTTCCAAATTTGGGGGCATCCTTGATCCATATCAGCATATGTATATTAGGAGCACCTCTTGCTTGATACTCCTTTCTCCAAAAGAAATCCACAACTTCTCCAAGAGGAGGATTTTTTTTATTGCAGATAAAAGACATCATAGCTTCAAATCTATAATTGAAATACCTGCATACAATAACAGGATCCACAGCACAATTCTCCTGGTGTCTTGTATTCAATATTTTTTATATTCAAATTTGCCTCTTGAAGAAATTCAAGTAAATCAACCCAAGCGTATTCAGCACAACTTAGGGTAAGGAACTATGAAGGAGTTCCTAAGTTCCTTAGCATACATTTTAGTTCACCATGACGACAGTACCAATACTCATTAGTGCCATGCTGACATGCCATCAGATTGATCAGCTGAAATTCTAAATGATCATCTCTCTGGTGTACTTTATCCATAAATTCCATAGCAGAAACATTTTGCAGATGTACTCCTGTTTTTAATATGTGGTTGACTGCATATGAAGGTCCAGACAAGTCACTCTCAAACAAAAGATGAAATACATATGGGCTACATTGGCGAAATCTTGGATCTTCTGCATGCAATCTTGTAGTCCGATATTCAGATGCAGGAATCTGGACAGGTTGTTCATCATATCGTCCTCCTTTTCCTGTTGGGAACAACTGCGGAAAACAATGAGCTTCCAATCTTTCTTCCCATACATTCATGGGACTTCCCTTTGCTTTTTTCATTTGGAATAACTCAATAGTATTCCTCATCACTTCTTTTGAATGAAGTGGATGTACACTGTAATGTACATAGATTTCTTCAGTTCTAGACATGTCAACTTTTTCAATTTGTCCACTTGATGTTTCAGTTTCATCTCCTAAAATTGTTTCTTCTTCTCCCATATACACTTTTGTATAGTACTCATTGTTTTTTATCAGATACTATGTTGCCTTTTGTTCTTTCCTAACATCCACTAATTCTTGCCAGATTTTCTTACTCTTAGTAGGAACGCCAATAACTAGAATAACTAGTGGTTCATTTTCTACATTTTCTACACCAATAGTTTCAATATTTTACTTTAAATCTAGAGGTAAATATACAGCTCTTCCTTTTAATCCTCTCTGTAAGTCTGTAGAAGGCAATTTACCTGTTTTAGGCTCCATACGAACAATAGCCTGAAACGGGTGCACACATTGAATGAGAATAGACTCATAGGTATTTACATCTATCAGTTACTGAGGAATAGTTACCAACTCTAGATTATTATGGACAGCTCTAGAGAGCATTTTATTCTCGTCTAATTTGTTATAACAATATTTACAAATAGGCTGGTCAGAACCCAAATCAAAACAATTTTCTACCAACAAATAAGTTGCAAATTCTTTCCACTTATCATTATTCTCTCTTTCACTTTTTAAATACAGATCAACAGTCCTAGTCTGATTTTTATAGTGTGTTCGCCGACAACAAATACAAGAATAGATTGGCCTTTGACCTGAAATCACCTTAAACTTTGTAAGTTGTTCTTCAAAATGTTTTGTACTACTATGTTCCACATTCTCTTCAACATTTTCTTCTATTGATGTATCCATTTCTGCACTCTCTTGTTCAGGTCCAGAGTAACAAAACTCAATTTCATCACAAACCTTCTTCACATCTGATACTGATCCACGTAAAAGAGCACTGTTCAATTCATTTAACCTTAATGTAATAATACAATCTTCTGACTAATTTCCGCATTTGAGAATGATGTACTGCTAACATCCTGAAATGGTGAAAAACACTTTGACACACTTTTCTAGAAAGACAAACCAGAGAATGACCTTGGAAACCAGTATTTCTTTTCACTCTGCAAGGGTCTAGTCCTTGAAATATCTTAATCTTTTGTTTAACACTCTTTTTTACTATAAGCTCCTAAGAAATCTGCGTAAAATATCAATAGATTCTTGTCGTACACTACAAATACTACTGCAATCCCAAGTGTACACTAGGGCTTCAGGACGTCTGCCTAAAACTTCATCAGCTAACACTTCTTCTGCATTTCTGGGAACCATTTTTTCTTTCTCAAATGGACAACCATTTCTAACCTCATAAGCTCGACCACTGGTATTAACTACATGCAATAAATCATTGGTCTGTAAATAACTCTCTTCAATAAAGAAAGGCTCTGAACTTGAATTGCGTTTCCATTCACCCAAAAAAACATTGCAAAGATTTTCTGTTAATTACTCTTTTACTCTTACTTTTGGCCTTCATTAAATGGATTGGTTTATCTAGTGATCAAATTCTGTTTAAAACTAAAATGAATAGTTTCCTTTTTACTTCAAAAGACTTTTTAAAAAAAAAAAATCTTTTTATTAACATGTAAAACAACATAATTGGCATTGGGTAGCGCACAATCAATCTCAACAATTATGCATTCACTTCCATGTCAAACATATTATCAAGGATTAAACTCAAGGGTCAGGAGACTCCAACGTCCCAGCATCCTCCATGATAGACGGGGGAGTACATATATCTCCACATAAGAATTCCACGCACCCCAAACTTTCCCCCATTTTCCCGGGCGAACTCTGGCCACATACACTGATCTCTCTAAACATGCACCAGTCCGGGTCCTCCATCCATTTCCCCACCTGCGGCACCTGACAAGCTCCCCATAATTGTGCAATGCTACGCTTGGCTATCATACATGCCAGTGTCACCCATTGTTTCCCGTGCGTGTTAAGGTCAGTCGGTTCACAAACATTAAGGACACACCGTCGTGCCTCCATCGACCTCTCAGATCTTGTTGTGTATTTTAATCCAATAGACCTGTATTTCTGCGCAATTCTATAAAATATGTATAAATGTACCCAACTCCCCACAACCTCTACGACACCTCCCATCATTCGCTAACCCCATCTTTATCAGTCAGGGGCCCGTAACATATGACCGATGTAAGATCTTCAGTTGAACTAATCTTAGTCTCATTTGGACCACAACCATTTTAGGGGATGAGACAGCCTCACTCCAATTCTCATCCTTCAGTACAAAACCATCCGCTCTCCATTGGTCTCTAATTGTAACCAGAGGATCTTCCATGTGATTAATGAGTTTCTTATAAATCAGTGAGATCGTCTTGGTCGGGAGGTGACCGTCCAACACTCGATCCTCCAATGGGGAGGCCTCTGGAAGCTCAGCCCCCAGGGGAATATTTGCCAACAAGGGTGCCTAACCTGCAAGTAACGGAACCTCTCACTCTCCCGTTCCTGCAGTACTTCGAACGTTAGGATTCCATCTCTCCCCCACATATCTTTGACCTGTAAAATCCCGATGAGATCCCATCTATCAAAACCCTTCGATTTCCACAGACAACCTAGGCTCTCTGAGCTCCACAAAGGGGTGGCAAGCATAATCTTATCTTCCCATTTAAGGTGTCGATTAGCTGTGTGCCACACCCGAACCGCATGCTCTGCAGGTCCCACCAGGGGGGCACTTCTTTCTAGCGTATAAGGCTCTCGTATAGTCACCGCCAGGCATCTGACCCCTGTCCATCGCGTATCCAGGATCTCTAGGAAATCCGTAAATCGCATGATTAATCGCCGCCAGCCGAGAGGCCCAGTAATACTTCCGCAGGTCCGGTAATCCGATCCCTCCGTCATACCAGGGCAGGGTGAGTTTATTAAACGCGATTCGTGGCCTGCCTTCCCAAAGAAGCTGCCGCTGGAGGGACTCTATTTCTCTGAAATACGAAGGGGCCACTGGGTCCATTGCATTTTGAAGAGCGTATAGAAAACGGGGTAGCGCCATCCTCTTAAATAATACTGTACGACCCAAAAGGGAAAGCGGCAGCGCCCTCCACCTAGCAACATCTCTACGAAGCCTGGCAAGTGGGGGCCCGAGATTATTATCAAAACGCAGCTTCGAGTCTTTGGTCACATATATGCGCAGATATCGAAATCACACCAACTCCATCTGTATTGGGCAGGAGTCTGGGACAACTGGGGGTTCGCCGCTCAGTACAAACAGCACTGATTTCCCCCAATTAATAGCGAAGCCCGAGTATCTTCCAAATATGGCCAATAAGTCTAAAAAGCTGATCAGAGACTCTCTGGGGGACGTGAGATAGAGCAGAATGTCATCCGCGTACAGTGAAATTTTATCTTCCCACTCGGAAGTCCATCTCAGCCCCTAATTGTCCTATCTCAGTGCACCCATGCCGCTAGTGGCTCAAGCGCCAACGCAAACAGCAACGGGGAAAGGGGACACCCCTGTCTGGTGCCCCTTCCCAAAGGGAAGTCTTCCGATCTGTGGTTATTTACCACTACTCTAGCGAGAGGGCGCGAATATGAGAGGCAAACCCACGCAATGAACTCCCGCCCTATACCCATCTTGTCCAACACCGCAAACAAATAGGGCCACTCCACTCAGTCGAACGCCATAGTAGCGTCCAATGACAGCAAGACCTCTGGTTCGTGTATCTGCGGTGCTCCGGCTATGATCCCGTGCAACCTCCGAATATTAAGGGCTGTGTTGCGACGAGGCATAAAGCCCGATTGGTCCGGATGTACGATTGTTGTGATCACCTTAACCTGCCTGGTAGCCAGCAATTTTGCCAGTATCTTCGGCTCGGCGTTCAAAAGTGAAATTGGCCGATAGGTGGAGCACTGCGTCCGAGGCTTACCTTCCTTGTATATAACGACTATGTTTGCAACTCATTGATCATACGGGAGCCGGCCTCCCTCCCTGCTTTCCACAAACATCTCTCGGAGAAACTGCGCTAGTTTGTTGGCGTTCAATTTATATAGTTCTATAGGGATTCCGTTTGGGCCCGTGTCCTTCCCGGAGTGCACCTCTCTAACAGCCTGAGCAATTTCCTCATTTGTAAAGGGGGAGTCCAGGTATTTCCTGTCTTCCTCCGACAGCGCGGGCATTTGTATGTCTCGTATCATGGCGGCGTTGTCGGCCTCTGTGTACACGCCCATAGCCGTGTACACCGAGCTGTAATAGGCCGAGAACTCCGCCACTATGTGCTGCGGTTCTGTTACCCTGCCCGGACCCTCTGCCTGTAGCTTTGGCACCAACCTAGACCCCCACTCCCCCCTCTCCAGCCACGCGATCAACTTCCCAGCCTTATCACCGTGCTCATACACCCTGCTTTGGGTATCAGCATGCTGTTCCATGGTCCTCCCACGCGCCAGGCACCTAAATTCATCTCTGAGGAGACTCAAGCGATGCTTCTCCTCCGGGGTGTTATCCCCGGACTCTTCCCTTTCCAGTATTGCCAACTCTGCCTCAATTCTATCCACCTCCGCGCGGCCTTTTCTCTTCTTCCCAGCAATAAGCGATAACACCTCCCCTCGAATCACGGTCTTATAGGCCTCCCACAAGAAACTACCTGACTTATGGGGGCGATCGGATGGGGGGCGTGGCTAGCAGGCCATGTGAGCGGACGTGTACCGCTGAGGCTCCGGCGCTGATCGGGGCATAATCCTCCAAAAATCACCCCGTGGGCTACTGGGGTGACCGCCTGCTACGGGGGAGCATAGCGCCTAGACCTGACTGACCCCGCTACCGGCTGAGGGGCGTCTGAGAACGAGGTGTAGCCGGGACTCCGGTGGTGCGGCCTGCAGAGGAGGTATGTGGCCTGAGACCAGGGCCCACAGTAGCTGGTGAGGTCGTCCGGCCCACGGCTGCGGACGCCGGAAGTGCCCGTGCTAAAGACCAGGGTTCGAGCCTCGGGTTCACGTCCACATTCTGTGATCTGTCCAAATCACCAAATTTTAATCTATTATTTAAAACTTAATCCGTGCTCATGGTTTGGGAAATTCAGACTTTTAAAACGACAGTGTGGGATGGGATTCTTCTCGGCACACAGGAGATTAAGCTAGTTTGCCTGTGCTACCATCTATTGGCCACGCCGAAGAATTAAAAATTATTGTAATGACCTGCCTTTCAGAGCATGGGTCCCGTAATAGATAATTTCCCCTGTCTTTTGAAGACACTTCAGGATATGCGTGGGAAGTGAATAATTATTGTTGTAAGAAGACGGGCCTGGCTCTGAGTTCCCAGATTATAAAGATCCGGTTGTCAGATACGTCCGATTTAAAAATAACGACATAATTGATGCAGATGAACTTATGCTTGACTCCCAGTGGAAAAAATACGAACAATATTGTAAAAATAAATGGGGCAGAACTAGGGTCAGCACGGCCTGTATTATATTATGGTGGCCTTAATTCACATTAAATGGTTTTCATTGAGAATGTCGTTGATGAACACGTATCTCTTTCTGTATTTTGAGAAGGTTTATGCGTACCGCCACACTTTGTTTAGTACTTGTGCTCAAAAATTATCTCTTATCTCTAAAGGCAGGGCTTGAAGTGGGCCGGGAGGGGCTGAACAGGGCCAGCTTGTTGTTAAAGGGGGCCTCAAAGCGGTACTCTGTGGGCTCCGGACTGCAGGCACATCATGTGCGGGTCCTCACACTGCTAGCCTCAATCAGTGAATTAGTTGCGGCATGGAGGCGTGCCAAGGGAGCGTTGTATGGGGAGGGAAATTCTTTAAAAATAATTTCATCTACGGATTTCCCCGTTCTGGTTTGAAACCTAGGAGCAGCAATATTGTTGTGGGCTTCAAATGTAAGCTTTTTTAATGCACTTTACCAGATGTGTGCCGGGTTAAAAAGGGGCCACATGCCTGTGTCCTCTTGATCTTTCCTGGTAGGCGAAGGTCCTTTAATCTTAACTGTTATTTATAGGCCTGTTTTACGCATGAGCTGATGGTTCATAGGAAAGTTATTATTTTCTGGAATATCTTGTGAATAGCCACTACCAGAATAAGTACATAATGGGATACAGATTGAGGTATTTTAGGGCTTTGCCTTTTTGAGCAGTGTAACCTTGGCTAGACCATTTATGCAATTTGCTTCTGATCTACATTTGACCTCTGTTCCCCCTTTTTTACGCAGTGTCTGCAAATATGAAATGGTTCACGATTAGGTATAGAAAATAGAACTGGTGATGTGTGTTACAGGGAAGTACAAGCACTTCAGTGAGGTGTTTCAGCTGCGTTAGGCTAGGGGTACCTGAGTGAAAAAGCATGATGTGCTGTGAATTATATATTAAAAGAGATAGGACACAGCCATGTTCACTACTGGCTGGGTTTCCAAGTCAAAGGTGCGATTCCACAATTATACGTTTAAGTATAACACGTTAGAATTGCTATCGTTAGTATCAATGGGATTGATAGTTAAAACAATCGTGGAAACTTGTCTATGCTAATGACCTCTCTTGGGGTCCTCCCTGCGAGTAACGTTTATTCGAGTATAGGCCTGGACGTTGGTGTGAAAGCCAGTTTCCCAGGTTGCGCGGCACACTATTGCTAGGCACGGACGTTAACCGCATTGCGTGCAACTCAAAGCAGAAAACCGAACAAGGGACTGGAATATTTCAATCTGAAGACCAATAATACCGTGGGGGGCCTAGTAATGTATTCAATTTGGGAAAGCAGTGATATGTAAAAGACTCTTGTCTCATTTATTATTAGGGGGAGTCCATTTACTTTCAGCTTGGCAGGAAACAATAGATAGGCCTCTGATCCCAGAGCCTGAAATTGTGTAATCATCTGCCTCATCTTCCACCTTCTCTCAACCGTCACATGACAGAAGTCAGGCCTGGCAAAAAAGGTGGTGCCCTCGAAAGAGCTCTTACGGTCAGGCCTGGCTTTTTCGATAATTTCTTGCTGTAACAAAAAGTTCCCTAAATAGACTAGGATAGCTCTAGGAAAGGACGCCTGGCCCCCTCCTTCTGCACCGTGCACTTTCCTCTGGGTGACGGGGAACCTATGCGCCCTCTGGATCTCCCTGTCCCACTGCCACTGGGACTCTGGGAACGCTCCTTTGAGTAGATTAATCACATAGCGCCTGGTATCCTGCCCTTCCAGCCCCTCAGCTACACCCAAAAGTCTGATATTGTTACGTCTCTGTCGATTCTCAAAATCCTCCATTTTCCACTGGAGGTCTTCTGACATCTTTTCCTGTGTCGACTTAAAGGTCTGCCAGTTGCCAAGATCATCTTCAAGCTTGCCCGTACGCTTGTCCACCTCCGTGACTCTGCCAACCAGTTCATCGTAGAGCTTATTTGTCTTCCTCAGTGACAGTTGTATTTTCTTAGAATCCTGCCTTGCTTTCCGGCTCACTACCCTGGCCTCGGCTTGCATTTGTTTTAACATATTAAACAAAATCTCAAATGAAGCACTGTCTTTTGAAGGACCAGCAGAATCCTCCTCCTGATATGTCTAGGAGGTTGCTGAATAATCCCAGAGTAGCCGCTTCTCCGTTCCCCCCATCAACTGCCTACTCAATTTTGGCAGTCTTTTCTTCTTCTGAGTAGTGTCGTTGCCTGTATCCGTGCCTGAAGAGCTAGAACCAGAGAATGAACCCTCCTCAACATCTTCCTCCTCCTCCTCTGAGATTTCCTTGCTAGGCTGCAGTGAATCAGAGTCTTCATTTACTGAGTAAAAGTGCTCCCCTTCAACAGAGCCCACATCACCTATTTTTGATACTTCTGATACTCCTGATACTTACTGGTCTCTAGAGCCCCCAACAATGCGCGTTTCTTTGTTCACCAGGCTAACCAAGCTCCCCCATGTAGCCTTGGGGCTTTTTGAAGCGAGCAGCTCCGCTTCCAGAGACATAATTGCACCCATCATGTCAGCGGTTCCCATCTCACCTTTGGATGCATTTCTGGTTTGTTCCACCTGTTCCACCATTGTCATGCCTCCCAATACAGAGACTGGGAACGAGTCACTCACTTGCAAAAGCCGTTCTGGATCCTGGGCCCCAGCAAAGCTGCTTGCGTGGCTGACGGTGCTCTGGCTGAACTGTTGCCTAGCAACGGTAGAGTTGGCGTTCAGCGCGTCTGCAGCATCCTCGAGGACGCTTCCACCGTCACGGAGACCTCCACCGCTGCTTTCGCTGCTATCGCCGAGTTTGCTTGGAATCCCGTCTCTTAGTCCTGCTGATCGTGCAGTGAACACTTCCGACAAGGTAGGTTGCCTGAGAGGGGTTTCCCTGGGGTTACTTTTTTCCTATCTGTCATGTTTCCCCGATGTCTTGGTTCGTGTCTCTTACGAAAGGGAGAGTCAGAATGTTTCTATCAGAGATTAAAGCACAGCAGTTCATGGAAGAGCTGAAAAAATAAGAAGGATAAAGAATAAAAAATAAAGTTGAATGGCTGGATGGGTAGAGCAGTCGTAACACCAAGAGTCACGTGGGTTGTATAAAGAATAAGGGGGTTTTCTTCTTTTTTGAGGGTTTTGATGGTTTTGAGGGTTTTTTGAGGGCTTTTTGAAGGGGATAACAGCTGGAGGGTGATGGCGGGAGAGGGGTGCGACTGTCGCAGCCGAAAAACAGTCACATATAGGTAATTTCTGACCTATTTGCCTGTAGTGGGGGGACAGTAGGTGGGGGGGAAGGCTAAGGGAGGGGGTAGGGGCTTTTAACACGGTTATAACTTTTGGTTTTCCAGGTTTGATAACACACATTTTTATTGGGTCCAGGGTACAATACACGCAGTACAAACAGTGTATAAAGAATGCAGGATGTTGTTTTCATATTTTTTTTGTGGTTGCAAAGTGGTCTATGATTTTGACTTATCTGATGTTCTTTAATGCCATTTAAAATTGCCTCAATTAATGTATGCAGCCTCAATGATCCTACTAAGGGACTGAGAGTGGCTGGACTGTTGAGAACTCTGCAATTAGACTTGGTATGTCTTCAGGAGACTCACATTGATGCAACACAAGTATATCTTTTGGAACAGTTGGGGTTTGCAGTATTAGCTGCTAGTAAACAAGGAACCAGGACCAGAGGGGTGGCAATCCTGGGGAGAATTAGGGATGTAATGGTTCGTAGGAAAAAGGAGGATCAGTGGGGTAGGTGGGCCATGGTGGAAATATGTTTTAAAGGTGTAAGGTTTACCTTGGTCACAATATGTGGTTCCACCGATGATGATCCTGAAGTCTGGCAGTTTATGGATCCGGAACTTGCTCAGTGGCCAGAGCCCAAAAAACAACAAGTGATGGACTGAATGTGGATCAATGTCACACACTCCCCCAGTCAAAAGATCTGGGCCCAAATCCATCGTTTTTTTGCACTCCACACCACCCTGGGTCAGATAATGGCTTTATGCAAATCAGCTCTGACCCTGTTGCCCCATGGGAACAGTCCAGTCCGAACTACAACAGCCATATCTTTCCCAGACCGGAATCAAGCATCCGAGGACCGGACCGGTTTCGAGGTAACACCTCTCTTCAGCCCGGCTAGCTTGACTCCAGAGCCCATCATATGTTGCGGAGACTTCAACATCCATGACCCAAAAAGTTCATTTACAGAATTGGGGGGGTGCTACACAGGAAGAAAGAAGAAGTCATACAGAGCCCTGGCTAGTATGGTTCAGCATAATTCTTTAGTTGACCCTTGGGTGAAGTTGCATCCCTTCATAGATGGTGGCACTTTCTTCTTTCCCCACATAAAAGTTTGGTCAGACTGGAATAGTTTTTAATTTCTAATGCCTTTGTTTCTGATGCACAGGTGGAAAAACACCCCAGGATTATCTCAGACCATAGTCCTCTGGTGTTAACATTTAATATGCAACACGCAGTGGACTTTTGAACGTATCCTGCTAAAGGATGTGGCCTACCAGAAGCATATGGAAGTTTGGATAACATTTTTCTGGGATACTAATAGAGGCACTGCATCTCCTGGAGCAGTTTGGGATTGTTTCAACGCTGGGATAAGAGGGGAGACATTGAGCTTTGTGTTGGCAAAACGGAAAAGGGAAAGAACTAAAATTGGTGAAATTCGGCAAAGACTAATTGTAGAAGAAGAAAATCTAGCTACAGCTATAAGACAGAATGTCTCACTGGAGCCCTTTTTGCTTAAAATTATTTCTCTTAAAAGGGATGCTATGGAAGGTTTTACCAGGAAAGAAGCCGAGAAGTATCTGGCTAAGAAGCAGGAGGCATATGAATTGAGTGAGAGAGTTGGTCATATTCTGGCAGTACGAACAAGGCAGCGTACAGCCGCTACTGATATCAAGGAAATTCTGGATCCACAGGGAGATTCTGTTGTAGACCCGGATTTGATAAGAGAAGTATTCAGGAATTTCTAAGCTGAGTTATATTCTCCGGGTGACGAAAGGGGCCTTGCAGAGATAGAAAGGTATCTTGGGGATATTCTTGCCCCCTCTTTGTCTCCAGAGGAAAGGGAAATATTAGATGCTCCATTGCATTTGGAGGAATTTACTGGGGCTTTGGATAGTTTGCCCTCAGGGAAGGTGGCTGGGCCAGATCAAATCCCGGTTGAATTCTACAAAGTGTTTCAGAGGGTACTGCTGGCTGACATGTTTGATATTATGTTACACACACAACAGGGTGGTCCACCACCAGAGTCTTGGGGCGGGGCGGATATTATAGTTATTGCAAAAAAAGGGAAGCCTCCAACGCTACCCGGCTCATATAGACCCATCACTCTGATGAACTCAGATGTTAAAATGTATTCTAAAATGCTGGCAAAAAGGCTCGCAGGGAGTATCGAGCATCTGGTAAGCCCATTACAACACGGTTTTATACCTGGCAAGGGCACTACTCAGCATGTCAGAATGGTGGTCACTATGTTTGACGCTGCAGGGGCCCTGGGTGATCCTATCGCGGCACTTTTTTTAGTCGCCGAAAAGGCCTTCGATAGGGTCGCCTGGGAATACCTTTGGGCAGTCTTGAGGTGGAGTGGCATAGGTAAAGGCTTTATAACAGCTATACAAGCCCTGTATAAAGATCCAACCGCGAAGATCAGAGTGAATAGGGGGCACTCAGATGCAGTTAAAATTCAAAGGGGGACGAGGCAAGGGTGCCCGTCATCCCCACTGCTTTTTGCGTTGTACCTTGAGCCATTGCTACGAAGATTAGCAAGAAATGAAGGGATTCCACCAATGATATTGAATGGCTGTATGGTTAAATCTTTAGCTTATGCCGATGATGTGGCCATACTGACCCCTGATCCAGACACAGCTATCGTGGGGATCGAAGCAGAGGCTTATCTGTTTGGACAAGTATCGGGTTATAGTTTAAATAAGTCCAAGACTCAGATAGTTAGGAATGGATGGTAAACCACTTACAACGAAACTTTTACAACGCACTACCATTACAACGCGGTCATTACAACGCAAACCATTACAACGCATTGCGCTGGGGGGCGCTCTAGGATAGGGAATATATTTAATTTCCTATCCAACACCTTCCCTACTATCCACAGGGACTGGAGTTGGAATGGTAAATTAATTAAATCACTATCCAGCGCCTAAAAGCACTATGCGTTGTGAAGGTTTGCGATGTAAAAACCGAGTTGTAAAGGCAGGCGTTGTAATAGCCTGCGTTGTAACGTCATACATCCGGAATGGATACACTAGGAGTACCGATACCAGGGTGGTTAGCACAGCAACTTATATGGGGATATCAATCTCCGCGAATTTGGACACTCTGGTTGAGATTAACATGACTCCATTGCTGGCTAAAGTTAAAAAAGACCTAGAAAGAATAAATAACCTACATCTTTCTTTGGTAGGATGTACCAATGTTGTGAAAATGGTGATTTTACCAAAGCTTCTTTATCTGTTCAGATCGATTCCCCTATTCTTTGAAGCCAAATGGTTTAACACGCTTGAGGGTATTGTAAATAGGTTTATATGGGCTCATGGAAGAACTCGGCGAGCCTATAGATTTATGTCTCTACCTAGAGAAAGAGGAGGCTGGGGCGCTCCAGACTTTAGATTGTACTATCTTGCGGCAGCTCTCCAATATATGCAGGGATTGATCGGAGGGGGCGGTATCCTACAGAAAATAACATCTATGTCCACTGAAGTATATGCAGTAGTGTTAGGGCGCGAGGCAGAAAATTGTTTCTTATACCATACTGACTTAGGATATGTTAGAAGGAAACCGTTTAAGACTCTTAGTGCGGCCCTTAAAATCTGGAATGCCTTTTTAAAAAAGACGGGCCTGGGTAGATATAACAGATATACTAAACTATATAACAATAAATCCTTTCCTCCTGATATATTTTCTGATTCAATAATGGCCGCCTGGGAGGATAAAGGAATTACGCAGATTGGTGATCTAAGGAACCCTGAGGGGGTAGTACAGTTTAGAGACCTCGTAAGAAGATACAACGTAGATATCAGGGATTTTTTAAAGTATTTTCAGGTCAGGAGTCTCCTGAGTAATAAACGGGGGGGCCCGGCAGGGTATAATTGCAATGACTTTATGGAGAGTATAATTACTGGCGGGGAGTCTACGATTAGGTCAGCATATGCGTTTTTAGTAAAAGGCAAATCGGATGATTTGGATAAGTATAGGAGTAAGTGGGCAGAGAAATTAGGGGTAGAACCCGAAGCTTTTCAAGAGTCATTGGACTTGGGTCGCACTATCCTCTGCTCAGCTCCCCTGCAATCCCAGCACTATAAAACCTTATATACACTCTACCATACGCCAGCTAGGATGTAATTCCCCTGAAGCAGACATTGCCCACATGTTCGCTACCTGTCCACAATTATACACCTTAATTAAAGATATAGAGGGCTTTTTGGATAGGTCTTTAGGGATAAAGATAACCTTAAATCCCAGTTGGATTCTGCTGGGAATTGGACCAGCTGGAAGCAATATTATACAGAATGAATTTATCTTTATGGGAATGGCAGTCTTCAGATTAACTTTAGCTAGGGCCTGGCTCGATAAGATCCCCCCGCTTATGCAAATTTGGTTGGCGAATTTAATAGCTGCATATAATTTGGAGAAGTCCATATATGCTAGGAAGGGCAGGGTAGGGAGACTTCGGGGTATAAGAATATGGGTATAAGAATATGGGAGCCTTTAGCTCGATGGAGGGATGGTATAGGATAATAGGAGAGTCTGTTTGTGATTGTCATTTTGTTTTTTGTTTAATTTTGATCTTGGTTTAATATTCTGGGGTGCTAGAATAAATTAAATTACAGTATAGTGGTAATAACTCAGAACCTGTTTAGAGCTGGAAAATGCATGTACTGTACCGTATGGCTATAATGATGTTTGGGGATCAAACAAACTGTTGAATGTATAAATGTATGTATAAATGTGCGTGATGAAAAGTATAATAAAAAACAGATTTAAAAAAAAGGGGGGGGTCCAAAACGCAGTGTGATACTGATGCTGAGAGTGCTTTATACGGGAGCTGCTTTCCACTTAAACTTGAGAACTATCCAGAGTCTTCTGCTTTGGTTTTCTGGTATATTTATGCAGCATTATCTTTCTGAACGGGTTTTGTTTAGACTTAAACCCGGTGTGCACTCGGGCGTGGACAGGGTTATACCTCTCTGAGGAGGGTGAAACACATGTCAGGGGATGCTTGGGATCATGTCAGGTTGGCTGGGATGGTATTTACCAGAAGCCAAAGTGGGGCTGTGGTATGGGGAGCGAAAAAAGGCTCTTGGGCCATTTTACAGCCTGGCATGGTTAGGGCTGTGCTAATCCTATGCTTAATGACTTTGATGCTGCACTGGCAAACAGACTGTCCCTTTCAAACTTCTATCCTATGCCTGAAGACGTGGGTAGAAAACCAGGAATAGGAGGTGATGTCCTGGTCTGCAGCAGAATTTTTGGTAACAATGAATGTGCTGTGGCACTGCACTTCACACTGTGTATCGCCCTTAAGGAGTCATGAAGGCGTAATTGTATTCACTGTGGACTCCATGCACTGTGTCACTGCACTTCACACTAGGTACTAATCTTTAATGAAAGTCATCCTACAGGGCACCCTCTCCGTAACACTAATTCAAACACGCCACATGGGACACAAACTGAGGCTATGCTAAACACTCACAGTTGGAAGTGTTAATGAGAATGCATCTGGCGCTAATCTAATCTAAAACTTAGCACGTGAGGGCAATGTAAGACAAGCACGTGTACTGCAGTTGTCGCCAGGAAGCCAGAAACACTAATCGTTTGTGTTTGTCTTTTCCATTTATATATGGCTGGGTCCATGGTGGATATCTGTGAAGTGCTCCACACCGCAACAACTGCAACAGGTGGACAGCCAAAGGGATGCGTACGTCAGGTAGAGGATGGCAAGCAACGACGTCAAGTGTGATGGGCGATCGATCAAGGACGCAGGAGGTGCCAACACTGGGTTGATTGTTTTTTGGTGTGTTAACCATAGATTTGGCTGGCCGCAGTGATGTAGCGGGATGTTGCTTCACATAAAATGGCAGTATTTTCCTTATCAGGAAATTGTATTTCTATAGTAACGGCGCCTGTGCTCGCAGGGCCACCAGGGTCATCATGGTATATTCATAGGTTACCAATTGGTAGGGCCAACGATAGGGATGTGGCAGTGCACAAGGGTGTGCATTGCTAGCCTGGGCAAACCCAGGAGTAATAGGCCTATGCAACACCTCAGCACCCCTTGTCAGGAAGTGGGGACTTCCATAGTAAAGAAGTATACATACACTGAACATTTCCCAGAGTGTAGTGGCCAGGTGTGGGTGGTTAGCAGACTTCATGATACACCAGTGGGAGCTTTTGGGGGCCTGTGGTTACCCGGGTAGCCTTTTCAGTTGCTCTGACAGTGGGTGTCAGCATCAAGAGCACCGTGTCTTATCGGGCGCAGCGTACTGCCATCAAGTAAGCCCAACTAGATTAATTAGCACTCATTTTGTTGGGAGGGGGCTTGATAGAACAGGTACACCGGGACGCCTGGGTAGAAAGGTGGTCGATATGTCCGTACTCGGGGTACACCCTGGTGCAGACATTCCAGATCACCCGAAGTTGGGAAGCGTGTCTGTGAGGCCATCCTGCCCATGGAAGCAAATACCTAGGAACAACAATAGTGAGACTTGCTAATTGCAGCCCATAGCCCAGGGGTGCATCTGGGGGGAGTCGTGCTTCTTATAAAACGGTGTCCATTTGTCCACATCTGGGTTTTCAAACATTTGCAGAGAATTCTTCTAGCCTACGAAAGGGAGTAGAGGGATAAGGTTTGACCTTGCAAGGAGTTTGTAGGGCCTGGATAGTCGGACTTAATATAGATTGGCTAGTTGTGAGGATTTAGAGTTAGGGCATGACCTTTTAGTGTAGGAGGGTAGTGGGGGGGCCAGATAGTCGGTCAACTACGCTGGCATGTGGCGGTAAGGTCATGATTGGTGAGCAGTTAATTGAAGGTCCTTAGGGGGGTGGCGCCATTCTCGAATGGGGTCGCCCAAAGGGAGAGACAAGTGGTCTCTCATAGAACTCCAGGGGCAGGTACAGCCTGTTGGGTACATGGGTGCGGGGGAGACAGTCACGCTTTCTCCAGGCTCTTTGGCCACCCGCACATGTACAATGACACCAGTAAATGGCGCAGAGATGCAAGGGCCCCCTTTAATGGAGTTAATGGAGCATACGGGGTAACCGGGGGACCAAAGTACCCTCACGGTAAGCGGGCGCTCTGCGCACGTGCACCTCTATGGGAGGGCGTGGTTAAATTGGACGTACGGGGGTAACCGGGGAGGGGATGTGCCCCCACGGTAAACGGGCCCTCCTGTGCACGCGCACCTCTATGGGAGGGCGTGGTCAAATAGGGCGTACGGGGGTAACCGGCGAGGGGACATGCCCCCACGGTAAACGGGCCCTCCTGCGCATGCGCACTCCTTCAGGAGAGCGTAGTTTAGTGATAAGGATCTGACAACAGTTATTGACCTTGCCGTAGGCCCAAATAGGTACGCAAAAAAGTAATAAATTAATATTGTGAATTGATATGTTAGTTTCGGATAGGAAATACCTTGTATTGGAAATATGTTAAGGTTAGCCATCTGAATACCTGTATATATCAATGGTAACATTTTCTGCCTAATTGTAATATTGTTTATTTCAATTATGATTTATTTTGTATATTTTAATAAATACGGCCGGGGGGGTCGAAAGATCCCCTGCCTTCCAAAGAAAACCCTCTCATGTCCTGTTAATAATGTTATGTTGGTTAACGGAAGGGTGGGGGTCCTCCGGCAGTCCATGGCCATATGGGCCTGAGCATTACCGGCTGGTGAACTGCCCGAGTTCGCCTCAAACAATGTGCAGAAGAGTCTGCGCAGAGTCGATTCCTGCTTCCCTCCTGCCACACCCTTTCCCAACTCATCACAGGGTGGGTCCCACCATGCTCTGTAACGAGTTGGGAAAAGGCAGGGTGACAAGCTCCCATCAAGGGGGGAGACTGGGGCTTGAACCTAGGTCTTTGCCAAGCTGATGACCTCACAGGCTTCAGAGCCGTGAGATTGTCAGCCCGGCAAAACACTTAGGCTTCTTTCGGCCCGCCCGGGGAAGCAAACAAGCAGAGGCAGTGCCAGTGACTGAGTCACGTGATGACGGTGTCCATATGGTTTTGGGACTAAGCCGCTGTCTGTGAGTAGGGCAGACAGTGTCCAGTATTAAACAACATACACAATTACAAAAGGGGGGATTTTTTAACCCCTTGGCCGCGGCGGTAATTCTGCCGCGGCGCTGGGGTGGAGGCGGGGCGACGCGGCACCGCCATGCTGGTGACAGAACCACTCCGTCACCAGCAATGGGCACGCTGTGCTTGTGACGGAGTGGTTCCGTCACGGCCCCACCCGCTCAATGGAACGCTTAGCGCAGGCGCGGAATTAATGCCGCGCAGGCGCGGCGGCTGGGCCGTGAGGGAACCACTCCGTCACCAGCACAGCGCGTCAGTGGCTGGTGACGGAGTGGTTCCGTCACCAGCATTCAAGGGGTTAAATAAAAACAAAAAATGAGCATTCAGCATTGGTATTATTGCTGAATGTAACGGGGGCGAAGCCCCGACACCCATGAACAGAAACCGCCAGTGGCATACATTACAGTTGGCTCAGGTAACTATAACTGCTGAATTGCACAGGTTTCGTATGAGAGAAATCTAAGCCTAACTATAACGCCCCTGTAACCTTTGGTTTTTACATTTCGTTTTTGCAATGAATATATATATATGTAAGTATGTATATTTTCTCTAATGTTGCTATTATTAAAAAAATCTATCCTTTCATTCCCTTCTCCCTCTGGCTCATTCCAATCCTCTGACTACTTTGAACTCCCAGACATCCATCTTCATTTTTCACACCTCCTTTTGAAACATGCAACCCAACTAAGAAGCAGACACTACTTACAAAACAACTTTCTACTTTCCCTTTTCAAATATACTGCTTTCATTCTTTCCCTACCCAAACTCTACTAAACACACAAGAAATTAAGAGGACAATCTCAACAGAACTAATGCACAAAACAAAAATTTCTACTAACCTATCAACTACCAATCTTGGGTTCTGGAGTAGCTTTAAACTCGCAGTAAAAAGGGCTTCAAAGTCTCGTCAGGGGTCTTAGGAGCTACATAAATACATTTACAGGAGCAATTACAATAACTGGCAGTAAAAAGGTAAGTACATTTAAGCATTGTACAAAAAGAGTGTGATTTGTGTAATTATGATTACTATAATCTAATTTTATACTATTTGTTTTCCACTTGTTTCCAAGCTTTCTACACCGCTTGAACATGACCCATGTGGGTGTGTGTTAGATGCGCAGATAGGTGAGTAGAGTACCTTTCTTAAAAAAATACTGCCTTGTATGTACTCATAATTTTCATTGCATATTCGTGGCCACAACTCTAACAATCCAATGACCAAATGTCCACACCTAAGCAAAGTTCATGCATGTGTAATATGCTTGTATAATATACATACATATAAAATAAACATACTTTCCTGAAGGTTTCTTTTGTAAATTTCACTCATAACACATGCATACATTATGTTTTGTTTCTGCTACAAGGTTCACCTCCATAGGTTTGTCGAAAAAGTGTTTATTTAGTGCAAGAACCCTTGAAAAGGTGAAATCTGGATACCGAAGATAAAAAGCGTATTTGAGATCAGTAAATAGCAGCTCCAATTAGAGTACTGCTCTCATTTATTGTATTACTCATTCATGGGCATATTATCAAACATGGCGTTAACATTATCGCCGCTTCTGCGGCAGAAAACTGCCGCTAAAGCGGCGATAATGGGCTTGATAATACGCCCTTGTGAATTCCCATAGAAGCCCATTTTTCTTGTGTGAACATGGGCTTCTATGGGAATTCTCTAAGGCGTATTGTCAAGCACATTATCGCCGCTTTAGCAGCAGTTTTCTGCCGTTAAAGCGGCGAAAATGTTAACGCCGTGCTTGATAATATGCCCTCTATTTTTCTATATTTTTTATTCATGCACGTTTTATTTATGCTTTGTTCCATTTAAAAAAATCTCGTTTCACTTATTTTTACTCGCTTGTCTGTTTTGATCTATTTCTATCTCGTTTGCTGTATTGTAAGCTATTATTTTTCTAGTTTCAATTACTTTTCTAATGTTCTTCTTACCCGTTGATTTTCTTTTTCTCTGTACTGATGCACAGTGGTTTATCTCCAAATACTCCATTAAATCGCACTCATCCTTTCGTGTCTTTCATTCTTCTCTATCTGCGGGTTGAGCAACTGCACTCTTTCTATATATTGCTTACTCTCTCCCTCTTTTCGCTCTGCCTCTCTCCTTGTCTCTCTTCCACTTCTCCTTCCTATTCCTAATTGTTCAAGTTGGGTAATGTGGGCAAAAAACAAACATGGCAGAATAGAAAGCATTGTTAGCCCTCTGAGTGAGACCTCTCTCCTATTCAGTCCTGATGTTGTTTCTAACGCCCCACTAATGCCTTTATTCTTTAGGGAGTCCCAGTGCACAGTCATCAGCGGCAGCCACTTCCCATTGAGCCTTTCTGAGTATTCTCGTGGGAAGAATGTTTGCTGCGCCATCTTCTTTGCTGTGTTGCGTGTCAAACGATTAGACAGGAATTAGTGCTAAGAATAGCATGGTAGCCTCTCTGTCACAATTTATCCAGTGCCTCCTATTTATTCATGTGATGGTGATGATTTAACCTTTTTGTGCTCGGACACATGATACACCCAAGCGGAGAAAGCGCGCCACTAGATACAGTCCACACAACACAGATTAGAAACATTAGCCAGGCCTCAGCCCCCATAAGGAATCGCACAGGACAGTGTATCCCGGATTGTCCCGAACGGAATTGGGGGCATTTTATCAAGCAGGGCGTTAAAAATTATCGCTGTTTTAGCGGCAGAAAGCTGCCACTAACGCGGCGATAATGGGCTTGATAAAATATGGCCTTGTGAATTCCAATCGAAACCCAGGTTCTGGTGTGAACATGGGCTTCTATTGGAATTATCCAGGGCATATTATCAAGCCCATTATCACCGCTTAAGCTGCAGTTTCCTGCCGCTAAAACGGCGATAATTTTAATGCCCTGCTTTATAATATGCCCCTTGGTTTCCGCACTCATACCGTGCAAATTCTGAATTTGAATTAACTGAATGTCAAACTTTCTAGCATGTAATCATATGTGAGAGCTGAAGATTTTGCAGACTTTTGTCAGAAAAATGCTAATGATTGGAGAGTCACGCTTGTAAAAAGGCATGCTCTAGCTATAACGCAACAGTTTAAAGAAAATTACTTTTTAAAAAGATGATTTAGGCAGGCTGGTCATGTTGTATAGTGCTTTATATGTGTTGGGGAACAGCGGTGGATCCTCCGTTATGGTGGAGGAGCGTCACCCCGCCTGCTGTGAGCACAGCAGGCACACACATATTAATAAAATAGTAGTAAATACTATTTTATTATAATGTGTCCCAGGCTTGCACTGTTACAGTGCGAGGGCAGGGGGCGGTGGCTGATTAGTGCAATTGCTCTATTACTTAAGCCCCTGCGCATGTCAAATTGGCCAGATGTCTGGAGCCGGCCAATCTGGCATGCGCACTTTAGAGCCAGCAATCCCAGGGTTGAGAAACAGCCGAGGGATTGCAGCCGCAGGCCCGAGCCTCAAAGTGAGCATTGGGTTAGACTGCACCAACCAATCCTGGAGCTGCACTGCAGCTCCAGGATTGGTTGGTTTTGTGTTGCACAAGGGAGGAAGTCCTTCCTTCAGCCCTGGATCACCGCCTAGGAGAGTGCCAGGAGGAAGGAGACCGCATCCAGAGACTGCAGAGACGGCATCCAGAGCTTACAGGGACCTCTTCCAGAGCATGCGTGCCAGCAAGTGCAATATATATGGTGAATTGTTTGGGAATTGTGCCACACGATATTTTAATGTTGCTGGCCACCACTCTTGGTGAGAGGCTGGAATTGTGTGCTCCTATGTAGTGGGAGCCAGTGGAGCTCCCTCAGATGTGGTGTGATGTGTTTGCTTTGTGGGAGGTTGAGAATGAGCCTTACTGCTGCGTTCCGGTTGGTTTGCAGTCTTGCAGTGAGATGTTTGGTGATTCCTGTGTACAGAAAGTTCCCATAGACCAGCCTGCTGGTGATAAGGGTATGAGTGACAGTCTTTCTAGGGTTGCTTGGAAGCCACCTATAGATTTTTCTCAGCATTCAAAGAGTGTGGAAGCAGGAAGCAGAAACAGTGTTGACCTAGGCAGACATATCCAACTTGTTATTGATGATGATCCTGAAGTTTCTGGTGTGTGTGCTGGGATGAGAGTGGGTCCGAACATTGCAGGCGACCAGGTGGAGTTCCACAGCGAGGCATCCTTTCAAAATATCTCCACCTCTGTTTTGAAGCTGTTCAGTTTGAGACAGTTTAAGTACATTAATCAGATGGTCATCCCTAGACCCCCGCCTCTCAACCCCCAGGACTTACCTTTGACCAGTCTTCCGGCTGGTCGAGGCCCTTTCGTACCCGGCTCAAGATCTTAGGTTCCCCCTTCGCTCTTGTCTGCTTTCTCTCACTTTCACACTCTCTATCTCTTCTTGCGCCTGGTCATATTCTTTGTGCCTCTTTCCAGTACTCTGTTGACTCTACTCACTCTTGTGCCTTGTTTATCTCTCTCTGTGCCACTTTCATAATTATTTGTGCCATTTTTGCCTCTCTTTAGAACTCGTTGTGCCCCTATCAGCCGCATTTTAGATTTCATTTTGCCTCTTTGCTCATACTTTTGACCACTTTTTGTGCCTCTTTCTGCTTACTTTTTCCATTGCTTCTCTACCCTTTTGTGCCTGTTTCTTGTTGTTGTGCCTTTTGCTGTACTTCTGTGCCTGTTTGTGAAGTCTTGTGCCTTGTTACCTGCTGTTTTCCCACCATTTTCCTCTCCAGTGCCACTTACATTTTCCTGCACTCTATCCCGCTTCCTGCCTCCTGCACCCTCTCTACCTTGCTTCCTTTACTTCTCCACACTCCCATAAGCTACTTAATGGCAGCTGCAGTGCTGAGCAGGGGTTAAGTAGGTGTTTAGCCCTACCACCCAGGACATGCCTGCAACCAGGTCTCTGACTGTTCAAGGCCCATTCAGACCAGGCTCAATGCCTGATGCTCATGCCTCACTCCACTCCTGCCTGCTCTCTCTCTTGCTCTCTCACTCTATCTCGCTTTCTCCCACTTCTCACTCTTGTGCCTCGTGGTACTCTCTATGCCTACTTCAATTACACGTTTCACGCTTCTTTCCTACGTGCCTCTATTATCTCTCCCTGTGCCTCATTTCAGCCTTCTAGCCTTTTCTGCTTGTCTTTAGAACTCATTGTGCCCCAACAGCTACACTTTAGAACTTTTTTGTGCCTCTGTACTAATACTTTTGTTCTACATTTTGTTTCTCTGCTTTTGGTGCGTTTCTTGTTTTTGTGCTTTTGTGTTTCCCCACTCTACTCCCCCCAGTGCTCTCCCCCTTCCTGCCTCCCACAACCCTCTGCCTGCCCCCCGCACTACTCTTCCGCCCCCTCCCAGTACTTACTTAATGGTGGCTGCAGAGTGTATGAGAAAAAAGTTTAAAACTCTGACATTGGTTTTCAAATGGCTAAAGGACATGGGGCCGGCTATTTTAGCTCGCTAATGAACTCACATGTTTTGTCCTGCCAGGTCTTTGCGGTCATCTGAATTAAACCCTAATAGGGTTCTTCCCGAAAGTGGAGACAGAGGGGTGACAGGAGGTTCTCTGTACTAGTGCCTACATTATCAAACAGCTAATTTGGCCTTTAGAAGAGGCATTCTCTTCTGAACTTAAAATGCATTAAAATAATGGTTGTTTTGTTAACATTGCTTTGATGGTTATTGTTGTTATACAATAAAGTCTGTCACGCCTTTCTTTTGAAACCTATATAAAATATACACATGCAGCAACGTTCAGAAACATTCAAATGGATGTCTTGCCCGTCAGCGGCAGAATTTCATCTTGGGGATAAAACTGGAAGTATCTTGAATTGTGAGTGTATGCCATCATGCCATTGCCATGGTAAATGGATATATTCAGATTTGTGACCAAATTATGGGCCTGATTAGGATGGCGGTCGGACCTGGTGGGGAACAGAACTGCCCAACAAGCCTTCAGCAGTCCCGCACCCTGAATCATGATGCGATCGCCTTCCAGGCGGTCGCAAAGTGTATATTTTGTATTGTGGTGGGTGCTGTGGGCTGCACCACAAGCCTCAGTACAAAATATGTACCCCATGCACATCCCTTCACTATGTGGCAGGCACTATGCGGTGCCCCCCAGGGGCCATGATGGAGGGCCAGGGAGGAAGGGGGTCCCGCTACGGGCCCCCAATGTCCCTTTACGCCTGCCTTTTCATGGCGGGTAAATCGTCATGAAACGCCAGTGGGAAGGGACATCATAATCCCTACAGTGGCGCCTGGCAGGCACCGCCATCATTGTAGGGATTGTGGCCCCATTGATGGACAGACAGGCTCCTTGAGCCCGTCGGATCAGTGGCGGTCGGTATCTCCAAATGCCAACCATCCGCCAGCCATCCTAATGTGGCGGGGGAAATCAGTATTACAATGGCAGTGAAACCACCACCGGCGGGCTCTCGGTGCCGTTCCCACCGTCATCATAATCGGGCCCAAAGAACCTCTGCGATTCTAATTTGAGCCATGATTCACTTGAGTACATCCTCCTAAGCTTCCTTAAATGGCCCTGTCTTGAGACTCAAAGAAATAATGTGGAAAATAGTCAAAACAAATTGTAAAATCTTTGCACCCGCAACTGCATTCTGAAAGATAGTGAATTGTATATTTTTCATTATCTTCCCTGTTTATTTGTTCCACAGCTGTTTGAAAAGGACTAGACAGCTACCCAGTATATGCACTTTCCCCAATGTATGTGAGACTCAAGTGAGAAAAGTAAATCTGCTGCGCAATGCAGGCACTTTCCCCAATACTTGTTATGCTGGAGTTAGAATAATGAATCTAACACCCAATGTGCACACTTTGCCCAATGTTTGTTATATTGGAGTTAGAATATTAAATATGCCCCCCCACAGTATGCAGCTTCCCCAGTGTTTATTAGATTGCAATTAGAATAATAAATCCGACCCGCCCGAAAGTAAATCTGACCCCCGTGCACATAACTTGCCCAATTTTTTTTTATATTGGAATAGTATATTTACCTCTCCAATTGTAGGCTTTTTACCCAGTGTTTGTTATATTGGAGTTGCAATAATAAATCTGACCCCTTCTCCTAGTGTTTGTTAGATTGTCATTAGAATAGTAAATTTGACAATTCAATATATATCCACAGTAAATCTGACCCCGTGATCCCAAAATATATGTACTTTCACCAATTTTTGTTAGACTGGAATATGAATAGTAAATAAGGTTCCACTCCAATGTATGCACTTTCTCTACTGTGTGTTAGAATGGCATTAGAATGGTAAATCTGAAACGTAATGTATGCATTTTCCCCAGTGATTTGTAGACTGGAATTTGAATAGCAAATCTGACCCCAATGAATGCACCTATGCACTTTCATCATTGTTTCTTGGGCTGAAGTTAGAATAGTAAATCTGACTCGCTCCCCCTCACCAATATAATGTATACACTTTCACCGGTATTTGTTAGATTAGAGTTAAAATAGTCATCTGAACCACTCAGACAATGTATTCTCTAATGTTTACCGAGTTGCATTTCGAAGAGTAGATTTGAAAAGTTTTTTATTTGTTTATTTTTAAAGGGGTTTGTTTTTTATTGAGGTTACTACATGTTACTGGATTTTTTAAGCTGTTTAGAGCATAATTAATTTAAATGTTAGTATATTTTAATCAATTGTTTTTCTTTTTGTTATATTTTATTGTGTTTTTTGTTTTTAATGTTTTTAAAAATATTACATTTTGTTACATATTTTCAGAACTGATTTGTGATAGTTTAATAAATTAACAGTATGCTTAATATATTTTTCATTTATTCATTGTTATAAAAGTATATTTTTATTTACTATTGTTTTTATATTTATATTAAATATGAAGTAATGTATAATTAAATATTACAGTTGGTCAATTGATTTATACAATTACCTCAAACCGTATATGTATTTTAAGCAAATGTTTGAAGTAAATAGCTTAATGTTTGTGTTATTTGTATAGTACATATTTTTTTAATATATCAACTTTTATTATTTAATGATATCATATTAGTTCAAATGAAATACATATACTCTTAGTATAATGTCGATATTTTGTACCACACTATTTTGGTAGCAGATATTTTTGTACTTTATATGTATGTAAAGGTGATATTTTGGTTGTCAGTATTCTGATGATGATAATTTTTTAACACCATATTTTTGTGGTGGATATTCTGTCACAGCCCACAATATACACAGCTCTCTTTAGGTTTGCACTTTATAAATTCGCATAAATACATAAAACAACTCATCTTGGATGTGTGAACTTGAAATTGAATCAAGGCTATATCACATGTTGCAACACAGCCAAAGTCATGTGGAAATACACACTTCCACAAATTATATATGAATACATTTTATACCAACTTAGGGGCCAATTACGATGTCGTCAAGAACGGCATCCAAAAGCCTTCCGAAGTCGGATCCTCTGACCAACTTATACCTGGCTTTGGTTTTCCCCACCGACGAATTACAATGCCTAAAACCCATTACTTACCGACCGGCTCGGTTTCTCTGATTCCGACTATATATTCCCAATGAAAAGTCTCCTGAATTGCCAAATGGAGCCGTTTGGAGCTACTTCCGAGCCCGATTACCAATGCCCAAGTACAATGCATAGTTCCGATGCGCCAAATCTATTGCCAAAACTAAAGTATCAGAGCAGTCGGAAGGGGCGTATTTAAACTTTGATTCTCACCACAACACGATTCCTGGGACCGAGACTGTCCAGCTATGGATCCAATTGCACATGTCTTCCCTCTACTCTACTTCTACGATGAATACTACAACCCCAACCGACGTGGTCATCGCAGACGGTAAGTCAGACACCTATCCCTACAGAATGATGCTACTACCCTGCGAAAGGCAATACAAGAGAAAGCAGGGCTGGAACTATAGTCAAATTGGGATGGGGGAATACTTGCAGCAATGTAGAGGCAAATTTCAGGGGGTCTAACACTTCCAGCAATGTAGCCACAAAGTGGGGGTGGGTGGCTAGCACTCCAAGCAATGTTGAGCCAAATTTGGGTGGTGTGTGGCTAACACTCCTAGTAATGTCAAGCCAAATATAGAGTTTGGTGGGCTAACACTCCCAGCAATGCTGATCCAAATTTGGGGGGGCAGGTGGCTAACACTCCGAGCAATTTTGAGCTACATTTGAGTGGTGTGTGGCTAACACTTGCAGCAATGTCGAGCCAAATTTGGGGCTTGGGGGGCTAACACTCACTGCAATGTATAGCTGAATCTGGGGATTGGGAGCACTAACACTCCCAGCAATGTATAGCCACACTTGGGGTTTGTGGGGCTAACACTTCCAGCAATGTTGACCCAAATCTGGGGTTTGGGGAGCTAACACTCCCTGCAATGTAGAGTCAATTGGGGGTGTGGGGGCTAACACTTCCAACAATGTATAGCCAAATTAGGGGTTTTGGGGGCTAACACTCCCAGCAATGTATAGCCAAATTTGGGGTTTGGAGGGCTAATACACCCAGCAATGTGTATTCAAATTGGGAGGTTTGGGATTAACCCTCCCAGCAACATGTAGTCAAATCTGAGGGTTGGGGGGTTAACACTGTCAGCAATTTATAGCCAAATCTGGGGTTTGGGGGCTAACACTTCCAGCAATGTTGTCCCAAATCTGGGGTTTGGGGGCTAACACTCCCAGCAATGTATAGCCAAATTTGGGGGTGGGCGGGCTAACACTCCCAGCAACGTGTTCCTGAGCAATATCACAGGTGCCCATGCAAAGTGTCTCAATACCTACAGGTGGAGTACAAGCTGCAGAAAATTGCAAAACAAAAAGTCAAATGAGTGAATGTCATCATCAGGTAGGTACAGTCAGACTGCTAAATACTAGGAGAAACACACATTTCACGTTGGAACAGGAATGGCCATAACCACATATATGTTAGTATCACAAAGTGAATGCATGAGTCTACCACAACACACAATGAAACATTGCAGGGCAACAGAACTCCAATGTACTCACAAAAATATGGCATTGTGATGCTTTTGTGTACAGCAAAGCCCGGAGAACATTGGCCCAGACAGCAGACCCATCCACTCAGTACTGATTTCAGTGCCTCCCGCTATAACAACCTAGAAGTGGTTGTGTCACAGTCGTCAGTGAAATATTTGGAGACAAATTCCATCTGGATTTTGAAAGACGCATGGGCCAACAACAATGTAGGATACAGTCACCATGTTTGAACTGGGTGCACTGCACACAACACCCAATCTGTATGTGTATAGGGTCATCTTCTGAGAATGTCATATACAGCAATTCAGCATCTAGCTCCTCAGGTTGTAGAAATAATGATTCCATTTTAAATGTTCAAATTGTTTACTGCAGCGTAGTAGGAGTACGCATGAGTCTCAGGACATAGGATCCACCAACAGTGTCAGAGGGATCAGTGCACAGCCTATGGTGTATGATAAGCTGCCAGCACTGGTGAGGATGCCCGGGGGCACCTACATTTGTGCATCTCCAACACAATTGACATAACATCCTCAAGCCAGAGGGTACATCTTGTGAGGATGAGGAATATGTGCAGAATGAGGGATATGTATAGAATGAAGTCAGCATTGTTCACATATTGCACTGAAACACTGTCACTAAATCTCTGAAAACATCAAGGAGACCTTCAACTAAGACATATTGCACTCAGGCTCTGTGGCAATGTTTAGTAGGCAAAATGGGAGCCTGTATGGACCCACTCAAGGGCTACCCTTGCCAAACCAGATTAGAGGTAAAAAACAATATTGACAATGCAAACACTTATGGAACTGGGTGTACTGTTCTAGTGTCACATTCGTGTTTGCTCACAGTGCAATGCGTTTTCATCAGCACAACCAGAGACATCATCACAATGAGTCCATCTCCCTTGGTGTCCCGATACCTCATACATTCAAAGTCAGAATGCCATTATTACCATAGTATGTGTAGTTTACTGGGAAGTGTGTGGATGTTTTCCTGGAGTAGTCTAGCCCCAGGTAGCACAACAACACACACCCTTGACTTTTACCTGGGGGGCTATAGCCCTCTAACCAATGGACTGCCATCAAAGTTCCTGCATCATGACATTTCAATGTGAGCATTCACCACTTCCATCCCAGGGCAAAATCCAATAGCAAGAATGACCAATCAGTGACAACATCTACCTACAAAAGGTAACTCTTCACTCATGCACAAACACAACTCAGGCAAGGCTAGGTGGAGTCAACTTTTCCTGTGATGTCAATATGTTTTGCTTATGCTAGTGTACGCAAAGCGGCCATCCAATAATCAGTCATGAACATTTATTGGCAGACAGCAAGCTGCACAAACACATACTGCATCCTCATATTTCAACTGGAAACTGTTGTGGCCTACGTACATCCACATAATCTATATATATGTACATTTCAACATTACCTCTTTGCCTACATAAGCTCTACTTTTGCAGGTATGACCCCTCTCAAATCAACCACAAAATACATGCTCATCTCTCAAACTATCAAACACACTCAAGCATGTCATAAGTCCCCTCAGGTGCAGCTATACGTAAAAGCATGTCTGCCCCACCATCTCCAGCCTTGTACTCCAACCCCAATCTCACAATCTCACACTGGCGCTGCCCTTCTTACATCCACACCCACATTCACAATACCACTCTTCGTACATGACATGTACACAATGTATTGTACTCATCACCTCCTCATCAGACATTAAACGTAACATGTCAAAGGGACCACTCTCATGACCAGTTGCTTCCTCAGCAATGTCTTGGACTGCACTCACATCACAATGTGCAGCATCACAGCCCACTCTGACATGCACACTTATCACATCACCACATCTTTCAACAAGACACTTACATTGTGCATTGAAAATATCCTCAGTTATTCGCATAACACCATTCACACACAATACTCTACTTAAGTTCAACAGATAGTCATTTCAAAAACAAATGCATCCACAGATTCAACATACATCAACTCGACACCACCTCACCTTTCACCAAATATCATCCAACTTCCACAACTGTGGTATACCCTTGACACATACTTATCCCCTTTGTTACAAATGACAAGTTTTACCTTGTCTCAATGTGGCAATACACATCCACATCTGAGTCCCATGCTCAATACTTCCATTGACTTCTACACATTAACAACTATCCTTACTTAATGAGACTGGCCTGTTACACTCATCTCTCACCTTAGTGCCACAGACTACAGCTCTCATCTCCTGCCAGACTCCAACCTTGTCCAGCTGGTCCTACCCCATCACATCTACCTATTTGTAGCATACCTCTGCACAGGATTTAACCAGTCAGACAAGCTCACACACTCTTGGGTATATGTTCAAGGAAGTGGCAGAGGGAGGCGTTAGCCATGACGGCTAACACCTCACTCTGCCACTTGCTTGAACATATACCCCAGAGTGTGTGAGCTTGTATGACTGGTTAAATCCTGTGCAGAGGTATGCTGCACCAAACACATCACTCCGCCACTTCAGAAACGCAAGGCTACACCATATTTACAACAATATGGTACATCCTTGCATTTCTTCCTGCGCAGGCACTACACTTAGCGGTGTAGCACCAACACAGGCACCCTTGCACCATAGTGTGAGGATGTCTGCATGCAAGGTAAAGATTGTTTATGTACAGGAAGGTCCCCCCCTGCATTTTTTAAAAGATTGTTTATGTACCAGAAGGGGGAACTTCCTGTACATAAACAATCCAAGGCATTTTTCTTTTTCCGAGTGTGCTGCACATGGCAGCACACATGGAAAAGGCAAACATGGTGAGAAATAATGCATTTCTCCTTGTTTCGCCAACTTAAGACCAGGTTTTCCCTGGTCTTAATTTTTGCACAGTCTCCTACTTACGCTGCCCTTGCAAATAGAGAAGCAGCGTCACAATCAATTGGTGTTGCGTGGAAAGCCCATCGCAACACCCACTACCCAACCCTTTCACGCTAAGCATAGCGTGAAAGGGGGCCTTATTTACAAGGCGGCATTAAGCCACTTTAAGTGGCTTGACACTGCCTTGTAAATAAGGCAATGCCCCTATTACCACCAAAACGTCTTAAAAAGTGATGTTGTGCTGGCAATAGGACTTGTACACATGCCCCTCTGAATCACACTCCGCTTCGCAAACTAAACACTTTGGAACAATGAGGATACTTCACATCTCCTACACAAGAACTGCCTCTGAACTAGACTCCTACCTTACATCCTCTGAAAAACTCAATATTTGTTCGACCCCCATTACGTATGAGTCTCCACTCCATTCCCAAAATGGGAACACAAATCTTTCTCACCTTTACCCTTGTTTAATCCAGCTTAACCCATGCCAAATGAACCTTGCCAAACACATTAGCAGCTAGGCCTCACATTCACAAATCCACACCCTCCCCTGAGTGGCAACTAGGAGCATGGGTGTGACACTGGCTCCTGTAGCATCTGCACAGCAGACAGGCCCACAACACTTCTGTGCACTCACAGTTCACTCGACTCACCACATGTAGCACAGGGCAATACAAAAGACATACCAGCACTCCTAGTTCAGCTCCAAATGTTCTGGAACAGCATCACACATATCTCCAGAAGGATTCCATTGTCAGTTATGCACAAATGACAACCTACACACAAATCATATGCTCAACTACGAAGGATGTGTGGTTGAAGCAATGAAATCCAAGCTAGGACAGAAAAAACAACTGTAATTTGAAGATTGTGCAAACTACCTCACCACAGACATTCACAAATGTTCACAATTGGCACTCTCCCCTGATGAGCAGTGCCCACATTTCAGGAATTACATCATGCATGTCTGATTTCAGTTGTGGGGGTATAACATAGGATTGACCAAACTACATCCAGGAAGGGGCAGGTTGCAGTCACACCCATAGCACTCACAAGTGATATGGCCACATGCCGTGATGATGAGAATGCATTGTGTACGCTGTGTGTGGAGTGACCTCAAGTCTAGTGTGGCTTGAAAGCTAGGGCAGTTTAAAAAACGGCGACATTCCAGTCCATTAACATAAGGTGTGTTCGTGCCAAACACATTAACATCTCAGCACATTCCTAATGGTCCCAAGTGAGGAGTGGTGTGTGTCGATTCTACATCACCCATAGGCACTATGGAAGCAAACCTAAGGGAGGTCAGTCCACGTGTAGATAGTTACAATGAGAGCACACTAGAGGCAGTGCTCTTTTGCTGGGCTCTGTAGTCAATGGAATTTGTGAGGCCCTGGGCAGCTGACCATGGGCAGCGTCAGACCGGACTGGCACACAGCACCACCTGGCCACACTACACCACTTCTGGTACCAACAACTGAGGTTCAGACTGCTTGCATGAATGGGATTGGCCTGCAGTGGCGTGAAACCTGTGGCAAGGTTGTCATTGCCACTAGTCGACCAGATCGATGGAAGACACAGACATGGGTCCATCACTATCAAGTCACCTGAAAGATTAGTAGCATTAGCATTACTTTGTGTACATGGGTGTGTCCAATGTCACTACCATGTAATCAAATGCCATATGTATCCAGATTTATTGACGAGACATGTGTCTTTCAGCACATTACAAACATGTGCAGCATGCTTCTCCTAAACTGTTATACTTTGCCACACTTGCACTATGTTGACATCTGAAACCATGAACCATGTGGAACTGTGTTCTCCTAAACAAAATCTTGTGACATCATGTCATACTCATAGACACAACCAAGGATAATATTGACATATAGTCAATGTAGGCACACAAATCTAGCCTACATATTGACCAAGTGCTTGTACCCCATGTACCATATGCAATCCACGCCACACTAACATCTTTGTATACTTACATCACATATTACACATGAATGACAGTTAACCTCGAATTCATTTTGAGGACACAGATTTATGAATAAATAAATATGAAATGCTTTATTCAGCCAAACTATTTTGCTATTAGACAAAGGCCAGTGGCCAGGCCAACATGCCCATGGCTTTGAGGGCCAGAAATATAATGCCCAGCATTGCTTGCTTGCTCTTATCCTGCAAATAGACACCTCCCACAGAAGGGACATCTAGGGGGAAGGCCTGGCACCAAAGGGAGAAAACTAGAGGGAATGGTTTGGGTTTTGGGAGCGATGGAATCAGGAGGGGGAGATGGATCAGCTGCAGTGGAAGGGTCAGATTGAGGGGGTGGTGGGTCCACTGCAGTGGCTGGATCAGATTGAGGGGGTTCAACCATAATGGGAGGGCTTTTTGGAGGGGGCAATAGGTTGTGCTTCACTAATTTGGGGATTTTAAACTTGTTGATGGTGTGTACAGGGATAAGGAGGGTTTTGACTTCTTAGATGGGGTTTTTTGGTGCCAGAGGTACTGGGCTGGGGAAGTAAGGGTCACTGGAGGGGATTTGCTATTGGGATAATGGGGGGATTTTCTGGTGGGGGCTGTTTTGGTTTCTTCTGGGGGGGAAGATGTCAACGGCAGGTCCGGGGTGATGAATTTCTGCTTTTTGGGAGGGGGTAGGTAGGACTTGGGGGGGGAGAATTCAAGGGAATGAGGTGGGGTGCCTAGGCTGAGGGGGAACAGGAGAGGCAAGGGTAGGGGTTGTGGAGGCAGAGGGTTCTGTGGTCTGCAGAGTGTCTGTAGATGCATGTGTGTCATCTGGAGGTATGTCCCTTGTGGTGAATTTGCTCTCTGTCCTGTGAGTATGCATGCATGTGGGTTTGCTCTTGTGCCTGTGTGTTTTAGTGCTGTGTGTGACTGTTGACGTAGATGAATGCATATGTTTGTGTGCGCCTGGGTCAGGGAGGGTAGTTGGGACTGTGACAGGGGAAGAGACAGGAGGGGGATGGGACATCTGGAGTTGGGACACTGCTGCCATCAGTGTGGAAGCCAGAGCCTGATTGGATCTCTGTAGGGCAGACATGTCAGAGTGTATGCCCTCCAGGAATGTTACCATTTGTGTCAAATGATTGGTATGCACCTGGAGGACTTTCAGCACTGCTGTCTGCCCCACATAGATCTGCCCCAGGATGTCAATGGCCTCCACACTCAGGGCAGCAAGGGAGACAGCGGCAGAGGGTGAGGTGCCTGGCGCGTATGAGACAGGTCCCCTTCTAGGGGATAGGCCACGGACACTGGTCCTGGGAGCAGCTGGGAGGGTGGAGATGGGAGTGGTGGTTGTGGACTCAGATGTAGAGGAGTCAGTCCCTGGCTAATCCACCACCACAAGGGAGTCATCACTGGAGCTTGTCTGTTCGGGAGATCCGACTGATGTTGTCTCAGATGTGACCTCAGTGTGGCTCCCCTCACCCTCTGCACCACTGGGTCTCTCCTCCTCAGACCCAGCACTGGACCCGGTCTGGCAAGCTGCTTCCCCTCCATCCATGGTACTGCCTCCTCCACTGGCCATTGCTGATGCTGTGAACAAAAAGGGAAAAGATTCACATGAGTCATCCGTATGTACTTGACACATACATATCATCACAAATCTTCACAGATCAACCAAATACATCATTTGGACTAGTGCTATTACTCTTAATACATTTGCGTACATGGCACTTTTTTGTCTGCCAGTTAACCATTGCTCTATCACACATGATGTAGTCTGCAACATTGGGTGTATTATTATCAAATGCCACAACCACAATTTAAAATACTTCACTATGTAGCTGGTGATGTATTGTCTTTCGCTCCAGACGGTCTTGTGTATTGACATACCTGTCTCATCTCCTGCAAGAGGGTTTAGAGCTCACAATAGAAACTGGATTCACACAATTACATTGAGACATGATATCCATCCTGCAAACCCTAGTCATCAAATTGGGAAGCATTGGCTCTGATGTTACAGGTTTAATAGACTTCCTTGTCAGACATTAAGCTGACGTAGTCATTGTGTGAGTCATGGCACACAGGTAACAGTGATTATGTACATTTGTTCTTTACTTACAGGTCACACATCTGACTATTATTGTGGAGACACCAAGGTAGTATGCATAGCTAGGGTGAGAGGTATGTGACCCACTGTTTTGTGTCATCAATGCACATTGTTATGAAGATTATTCAGAATGTTGAGCACATTGTAAACAGCTCACCAGTTTCTGGTGTGAATAATGGTCAACACACTGCTAAGTACAATGGCTGCATCTTCACAATGCTTCAGGTGGAAAACTATGCCACAGGCCCACCTGGGTGCCTTGTCTATACAGACTATTGATGACGTACCTCTATTCTTCAAGAGCCCAGTCTACACTGTGTACCAATCCTGTCTACACTGCAGAAGTCCCCATTTGTAGAGGCTAAGTCTGGATGTCCCTCACTTCTTTTGAACATATTGCACACTTTGTCCAGCTTATATTGCTCGTGTGTGCTATTTCATTTGGTTACCTCACTCCAAAATGATGCACATTTGACATTTCTAAATCTGAAAGTGATGCATCAAACACATGGTTTACAAAGCCATCCCAAATGAATAGTCAAGAGCATTTACACACGTCAACTGTTGTGAATGTGTATCTAACATCATACCTTACAATTGTAGCCATGTTTCCAGTAGTGACCACCCGGGTATGACACTGAATGGCATGTGTTGTCACTGTTACAGAGTCTGACACATGGACTCACTCTTTTGAATGAAGAGAATGGAATCTGTTATGTTATGTTATGTTAACTGAAATTTCTTAAGCGCACAGCTGCCCCAGCTAAGGGGCGTCCCGGCGCTATACCTAAAAAGGTAACATAACCAACAAACCAACAGAGACACAACTAATACGGCAAGGGGAAAAGAGGCGTCTTAACAGCTTTCCTAAAGGCAAGGAGAGTTTCCAAAGAGCGAATGTGAACAGGGAGAGTATTCCACAATTTGGCGGCCATCACCATAAACGAGCGGCCCCCTAATCTACATTTTTGGAACCGTGGAACGAGTGCCAAATTTTGACCAGCAGAGCAAAGGTTTCGCGAAGGAGTGTACAAAATCAAAAGATGTTGAAGAATGGCAGGAGTGTCAGTTTTCAAAATTTTGTACGCGAAACAGAGACTCTTAAACTCTATACGTCTGATTACAGGTAACCAGTGCAGTTTGCAAATTGTAGTGCGGGCAGAACAGAAGCGCAGCAAGCCAACCAAGGCACGCGCTGCCGCATTCTGTACTCGTTGGAATCGCTGGACTTCCGCCTGGTTAGCACCCAAAAGCAATGAGCTAGCGTAATCTAGTCTGGATAGTACGCTCGCTTGGATCACCATCTGTCGCGTTGGGGCATCGAAAAATTTAAGGATCGGCCTTAAACCTCGCAGAATGCCGAAGCACGTAGATGCCACCTTCTTAGTGTGACACGCGAAGGTCAGTTTAGAGTCCAACAGACGCCAAGATTTTTTAGTTCAGAGATAGATTTAGGGGGCGATCCCAGCTCCTTAGGCCACCAGTTGTCACCCCACAGATCAGGATGTTTTCCCAAAACCATCACCAAAATCATGTGAGAGACCAGTGTGACATGTGACCAGAGTCAGCAAACCTGTAATTGGCCCATGGTATACATTTGTATACACTGAGTACCACGGCTGGCATCTAACATTGGCACACTGACGAAGCAAAACTCAACAAGGCCTCAACATAGACATCACGTGCTGCCGGGATGTATAGCATGGGCTGTTCACACCTGAGTGCTCCAATAACAACATACTTAACAGATTCGTTGAGACCACATTGAGAGCAGGTCATACATTGTTCAATGTCCTGACATGTGTCAAGCAATCACATTACTCCTGCAGGTTATCTCCATGCGCATGTTGTTGTAATTAGTGCTTATAACATGAGCATGACACCACTGTCAATATCTTGAACCTAACTTCCCCTCATAAGTGAATAAGTAGGTTTATTTGCATAGTTAATAAAAAACCATTGCAATTCATCCATAAAAAAATGACATGTATGTACTGTGCATTTTCACCATATCAATAATATAACATATAAAACAATTTACAATTTCTAAAATCATGAAGATTAAATACAATTTACCAAACATTATTAAGTAAAATTCATCTTGATTTCATTTTTCTCTGAGAGCTTAAAAAATACTCATTTCTGCTGCTCCTTAGAGTTAATATTATTAGGCAACACTTTAGTCATAGTTCAGCTTAATTGGATAACTACGAAATTAGTTGAAGGTTAATTTCCTGCATCTTTTTCTCCACCACCTTCAGAAACTTTACCAAGCTGCAGTTCAGCTGCGCATCGTCTGGTGTGAAACAGGCAAGAACTGCATGTCTGCGGGTACATATTCCTCGTTGGTTAAACTGGAATTTCAGCAAACGTTTTCTTTCCTCCAGCAGTTTGTCGCAGGAGCACAACAGATGTGTCATGTCCTCAATTGCCTTGCCACATAAACGACAGAGGGTGCCCCCTTCATCCCTCTGCCAGTGTGGAAGATGGCATATGCAGGGTAACACGCCCAATCTGAACTTTAGAAATTTCAGTGTTGTAATTCTTGAATACCCCTGGTCGAGGTAACTCTGTTGGCCTTGTTTGGAATAAGAGTTTAGGATAATCCATCCGTGTGACCTCTTGGCAACAGTCGCCTTGTCCTCTATCCATGAGAGATATTTTGTTGTTTTCTTCACTAATCTTTTGACCGTGGAGTGATTAGTAGGGGTGTTCCACAGTTCCTGTATACCTAACATCCCCTCATGTCATTAATGGAAGGGGCATAACCAGGCATCTGAAGATCTTTGTGCAAATGCATCTTTTAAATTTGAACAGTGGTTTAGGTTATGACCTGTAAAAGGGCCAGCAGGCTAATATAGGACACCATGCATGTTTGAAAAAGGTGTGCGACAAGGTACAATCGTGCTAGGGGTGGGCGGAATTTGCGTAATCGCGTTACGCCAATCTCCGCGAAACGGTAAAAAATCTCCACGAACACGCAGAAATTCCGTGAACATGCGGAATTGCTAGTTCGTGATGCTTTTTTACTGTTCGCAATCCCTGTTTGCGTGCTCGGGGGGAAATATCTTGCAAACATGAATTTGAGAATGCGAACAAGCAAAAAATTGCACAAAGTCACGGAACGCAGAATTGTGGGTAATTTCGCGTTCTCCGTGGGACGCGAAATTACCCAAAATTCCGCAAATTCTGCAAACGGAATGGAATTTACCGCCCAGGCCTAATACTCACCCCCTTCATTCTGCTGTGTAGCTTTCAACTTCCCATCCAGGACGGGAAAGACCACTGTGAGGATTTGGAGCATGTGGGGAGTCAGGGTTCAGCACCCACCTCTCTTGCCAGGAAGTGACAGGTCCAGCTGGACTTCTACGATCTTCTTGGTCCAGCCACGAAGGTCCTGCCACCTCTTGCGGCAATGATGGATGCTCTGAATGGCAACCCCTATGGATCGTACCTTCCGTGCAAAGGTTCTCCACTACTGGGTCTTCTGATGGGAGTTAACCAGTAAGGATGACATGGTGACAGACCCTTAGTTCACATGCATCATTTTTCTGAGTCAGACACTTGTACACATAGGTCATGATCAGACTGGCAACAATGTCTAAGGGGTAGGCAAGTGGCATTGTGTGCAGTTGTCCTTTAGTGTAGTTCCTATATCCCTAATAGGCTCTGCGTATTGGAATAACATACACTATAGATTTGATATAGGACTGAGGTCAGTATGTCTCTATCGAGTATATTAAACGTAATAGTGTGTGTGTGCAAGCTAACTCAGAGGTCACTAGAAACGTTCTTGAATAATCAAGAAGGGATTAGTCTCTGACAACGGCATAAACATGACAACTTTGTTTCCCCTAGAATCGAAACAATATCTTCAGAGTCATGGAAACAATAGATAACTAGTTCATTCAGTCAATCGTGCATGCTTTGTTTCTACAGAGTTGCACAGAAATAGTGAGACGGGGGTTTCAATAATAGGGTTTATTGAACTTTCTTATTTCTCATGAAAGAGATATGAACTGCTAAAATCGTAAGACAGAACGTGAAATCGAATATGTACTGCATCAGCAGTAATATAAAATAATATTGTAATAGCATGGTTTTGAGGCTATCACATATTCATTAAAATACATAGATAAATAACACAGGCTACAATACTCAACTGGTGCTTCTAAATAATCCTACCCCAGTGTAACTAACCTAAGTCTAGTACGAGGGAAGTAGTACATGCTGTTTCACCTAGGTTTAGTTTTGCCAAGAATCTGCCAAAGGTTTTCCAGGTTCTAATCAGCTCCATACCTTAGAACGAGAGAGGTTGGTGTCTCTTGCCCGGGACTCGATTTCCTAACACCCCGCAAGGGAAGTCAGAAACACTGGAGCTGGATTCTCGTCAGGAGGATGACAGCGTCTAGTCAGTGCATCAGCTGGAGCGTTGGCTTCCTTCAGGACTTGCTGAGGCGAGCTGCGTCATGCTAGTAGGTAGTCGAACTGCACCAAACCACACCATGCTTTGCCATATCAAGTGAAGTTATATTTATACCTTGAAGGTGTTTAGGAATGCCAGTATTGACATAAAGTCGGGCATATGAACGTCATGAATTAACCCCTAAGGAATAGATGTTCATGCATAATAAATGAGTTCTTGGAGAAATCAATATCCAAGCAAGGCAAGTCCCTAACAGCTTAAGAGTCTGGTTTTCCCGGAACTCGTTGTGACGTAGAAGAACAGATTGAAGTAGCCATGCCTGTATTTGGATAGCATGGGCTATGCCTAAATAAGGACTGGATATCTATGCCTATATAAGGGCAATGTGAAATATAGCTATATAAGGGGATGAATCGGGAAATGCATATAGAATCTAAATCGATACACAACACCCACTCCACTTTCTTATGTACGACGTTACTAAGTTCTAAACATGTTAACATACCTAAAATATACCAATACAGGAAGTGCTAAAAGCATGTTTCAAACTACATTGTAAATAATGTATTCAAAATAGAGCATTAGTGTTGTGCACATTAAAGCAATGTTTCATTCTAAGCATATATTGACAGTTGAAATGCTAAATGAATGAATCATGAAAATATACATTTATGAAATGGCTCGTAAATACAGAAGAAAAAAGGCCGAAAACATTTCATGTCAGATTACATTAAACTGTTTGTATGTGGACAAGGTCATATATTGTCTCTGGAAGTTTTCAAAGAATTCTTGTTCTCTATAAGCAGATTACTTGTGCTAAAAAATGAAAAATACAAATTTGGAGAAAAAAAATGAATCATTGGAAAAAGTTCCAAAGTTAGTACCTTGCTTTGGAAAAGTGAAGGTCAAATTCAAAGTCTCTCAGAACACTGTGTGCCAAATTCAAAAGTCAGTGTTAGGGCTTGGAGAAAACATGAAATCTTCTATGTCTGTTGACAAAAAGTCGTCTACCATTGTAGATGAAAGTTTCATTACCTCGTTATGAAGATTAACCACACATAGATGTGAAGCATCGACATCAGCATTGGTCGCATTAGCAATGTTCGTATTGGATGGTACCTGTGCACCTGTTGTTTCCTCTCGTACCTCAGCAGTTTCAATTTGTGTCTGGGAGATCTTAATGAATGCCGTCATCAGAATTGGTAGCCGCTGGGGACAACACAGAGCATGAGCCATTACCGGGTCCAGCAAAGTATCAACATCTGTTGGCATGACTGATGGGAGTGTCATACAGGTGTCTAGCACGCATTCTTCTCCGTATAGCAGGCAGTGTAGAACAGGTAAGATGCAATCTTGCCAAATGGTCTGAATGACAGAAACCATGTGGTATTTCATTCTGGTAGACGAGGTTGTCCCAAAATGTGGACGATGTGCTCACGACACTTCATTGCCAGTAGAGTTCTGTCCATGGAGAACTGGGTGTTGCTGGTGATTTGGCTTGCCATATCATAGTAGTAGGAGCAAAAATACTATCCCTGCAACGAGTCCCAAAAGGAGGGGCAGTCCGCCAAACACAGAGTGCACGAAGTTTGGAATTATTCCTAGGACTGCTTGAAAAGGTGCTAACAGTCCGGAAAACACAGTCTTAAATACTTTTACAATACCGCTCATATCAGACATGTTTAAGATACAACTTAACATTTCTGAGAAATGTATAGGGCAGTTTGTATTCAAAAGGGCATGTATCTCGGCAGAAGTCCTTGCGACTTGTAGGACATAGTTTATTTGACCGAGGTCAGTGGCACATTTTTTTGCAAAAGAATGGCTTTCATTCTACTTAGAGTACCAATTCGTATAGAGGAGATGTTCAGTGAAGGCCAAAGTGGCGACTCCCTGACTGACTTGGTTTTTGGAAACAATACTTGCATACAGCAAGTGACCCTGGATGACACAGTTACTAGTTATGGTATACCTGGCAACATGCCACAGCAGTTGTGATCGTTCAACATGAGGTAACTCCCCTTTGAAAGTTGTTCCAAAATTGGATCAATCACTGCAGCTGATGAACCTTGCAGGTGACAGGATAAGTAGTTAGAGGAACCATCGCGGGCTCCGTGTAAATTAATACCCTGACAAAGGAGAGAACCCCTTAGTGCGTTTTCACATTTTGAACTGCTAATAAACACTTCACGCCCCCACTCCAACATCTGTATGTGTATGGTAATTCCCAGGATGTCTTGATGTATTCTTTACCCAACCTTTCATAAGTGCCTGCTGGTATGTGTTTTAGGCAATACTGAAAATGGAAAATTGTAACCGGCATAGTGATTGTTCCATGTATTATCCCTTCAGTAGCTGGTTTCCCTGCTGCCGTAAATGGAAATCTTTCCAGTTTTTCAGTGCTCAGCACCGTATAGTCTGCTCCCCTTTGTGCCAATATAATCTGTTTATCAGTGGGATTGAATTATGAAAACAGTGACGTAGTATTGATTAAACGCCAAGGCACATAGCCTGAGCAAAGGTTTTGTAACGTCCAGCCTAGTAGCATGATAGAACGTAATTGCGACTGACCATGTTGCAACATGACCAAGTCCTGTTCCATGATGCCTTTTGGCAGAAGAAACTATGCTGTCAAATGAATATATCCTGGATGACAGAGTCGTTAACCCATTGTCAACTACAGAGAGAGATTTCTCTAAATTAATATGATCAATTTCTCGTATTTGTTCTGCAGTCTCTGCTTGCGTAATCTTCCAAATTTCGTTATATGCAGCATATATACCAGCATATATAAAACGATTTTGAGGCGGTCTTCTTGGTCCTAGCAAGAATTCCCTAAGGTCTGCGCCATCTTCAAGTAAAGATAAGTGTTACTTTACATCCTTAAGTGTAGATTTCTGTAGCCAATCAAGGCAGAGTTTCCCTACACTGTATGTTGTTACTATTCCAGGTTGCTGTCTTTGAACATATCTTGGGTCTGGCCTATTGAATGTGAAACCCTGTGTTTTGTTCAGGAATCTAGTTTGACAGTTGTTTGTGTCTGTGGGACAGATCAACCATTTATTCCAATCTGGATCTGTTCTGTTGGGATGCAAAATAGTATGTTCGTCGACCTCCCCCTCTGAAGTGTTATCAATCCCAGGTGTAGTGTAGGTATGGAGGGATTGTTCATGTCTTTGATCTTGGCTAACCCAAGGCAAGACGTCTGTTGGACAGTGTCATTCAAAAACATAATATGCTCAGGGATGATACAGGCGCTAAACATAGCTTCTACACCCTGTACCTGCCAATCTTTTGTACCCCAGACAGTTTTTGTCTCAATGTTGTCTTTCCAAAAGTCGAAACCTAGTTTAGACAGTTGGGCATAAAAGGCTGTAGAATAAAGCTGTTTGGTATTTGTTAACATACTTTTCATTCCTGTTTTGTTTACATTTTTAAAGTAAAACAATTCAGCATTGGATACATTGAACCCTGAGAAGTATGGAAATTTCATAGCAAATGTTTTTTGAGCTACCCTTTGGTGGCATAGGACAATGTTCCCATTGGTTATACAATAATACATTTCTAGGATTTGCAGATATGTGCAAGAAATGATGACCATAATGGTTATAACAATACATTTGCTCATAGTCTGAAGAACCTTCTAAACAGTCATGATTTGTGAATACTGCAGACATTTCTAAATCTGACATCATATTATTAATAGTCTCGAAGTCCCAGTCATCTGAAAAGGTACTAGATAAAACAAATTCACTTAACGAAATCTTGAATAAGTGTGGAATCTACAACAGCTCCGACGGGCCAAAAATGTCATATTCTGTTTTGTCCCAAGCTATACCATCTGGTATAGGAACGGCTGTTATGTGTACTGATGACAAGTCTTTTTGTTCACGATGGGAGGATTTGTATGGCTTCAGGAGTAAGTTGACTTTCTTACTTGCTGTGTCCATTTTGACATATCTTCCATTTATCAGCATTCCCAGAGTTATTACTGGAGTCAACCAAAGTAGAAGAAAATATTTTCCCAACACAATCCAAAGTTCAGTGACCAACGGTAAGGGCTATGCCAAGTATGCACTGGTGAGATTTAAACAAATAGTTCCAGGGTATATGTAATGATTCGGGCGCTCCTCTTCGAATGGTCTAACGACAAGGCCAAACTTTTCCGTAAATATGAAGATAAGTGGAAGGAGCGTCAAGTTCACAATAAAATCATCAGTCCAATAATGTAGTCCATGATTTTTATTTTTCAAAATCTTGTTCCAAAATTCAAATTTCCAACAGAAAAATGTCCAATCCAACATGATTTGTTTAATCCAATACAAACAAGTATTCCATCCAAATAAATGCTTCCTTGTTCATAAATATTCACAACTCAGAAATAGCCTAAGCATTTCGTCCTCCTAGGACATCATCAGGGCTCATCAAAACAAACAGCTACAATACCCTGATGACTGAATCCTACTTGAATTGGGATGATATATATATTTCATCGCAATCCCCCTACACCGGGGTCTGTGTATTCAAACATCCACAAAAAACGTCCTGTTACTTGATATGTTCTGGTCAAATTTCCAGACCGGCAACAACAGGTTGCGATAAATCCGCTGCATAGCGGATTTATCACGAGCTGTTGTTGCCGGTCTGGAAATTTGGACTCGATACACTGACATGCTTGGCAAGTTAGTACAGATTGTAGAATTGGAATAAGTTTGAAGATATTTATTTGACCAGAACATATCAAGTAACAGGACGTTTTTTATGGATGTTTAAATACACAGACCCCGGTGTAGGAGGATTGCGGTGAAGCAACATTTCTGTGTGTTCTTTTTTCCAATTTACTGTTTTAAAATCAGGTTTGATTAATTTGTAGAAAGATTTAACCCTTTCTGCGTAATTTAGAATGTAAGTTCTTCCGAAATTCAGGAAACCAAGAATTGTCTATAAATTCTTCAGTGTTTTTGGAGGTTGGAGCAGCGCACACTTTTCTAAAAAAAATGGCTGCCAGGCTTTTGCCTTCACTTGATAATTCATATCGTAGATAAAGGACTTGAGATGGGCAATCGTTGATTTCTTAAAATTGAATTTATACCCCTCAGAGGCAAGCGCGTATAATGGTGTTCACCCTGTTCATGTGCCTGTCTAAGTCATCGTCTGTCAGATAGATGTCATTGACATACGACAATGCCTTGTCATCATAAGTTTGTAGTAACTCAGTTACCCTTGCTGGGAATAACCCAGGACTATTCTTGAATCCTTGAGGGAGACAATAGTAGTGAAGCTGTGTCCCCATTATTGAGAAAGCGGTCAAATACCTACTTTCTGGTGCAATGTTTTGACAAAAGAAACCGTTCGAAATATCTAATGTGGTTTTATATTTTTCACGCACAATGTTATTCATTAATACAGTACTGTGTGCATTTTGCACTGCAAATGTTTTGCAACAAGAGTTTAGATGTCGGTAATCCAATTCTAGACGATATGTATTGTCTGGTTTGGAGACAGGAAACAAAGGATTGTTCATTGATGAGGTGCATGTTTCAATCACCCCCTGGTATTCAAGTTGATCTAAGATCTCTTTAGCTTCTTGCTTAACTGGGTACTGCCATTGTGCAGTTGGTTTATTTTGTAATTGGATTTTATGATGAGGAGAATCCTTATTCCATCCTACATGATTTTTTTATAATGCAGAAGCCTGGGCGACTGCCCATTACCTGGCATGGGCATATTTTAAATATATTGGAATATGATTAGAGAAGGCTGGCCATGTGGGTACTCCCTGGAAAATCCTGGTGGCCAGTCTTGTTCAGCTAAAAGAATGTCATAACCCTTAGAAATTCGCTCCCAAAAGAGTGCTTTCACTTTTCTTGGTATGTCTCCCTCCATCTGGAGTGTTATTTCATATAACCTATGTGGAGAACTAGCCCTGGTATCTGCAGTTTCAACTTGAATGTCTATATTCAAGTCCACTGTCTCCAGGAGACCCTTCAGGTTCTGGCGAGCTATTGTGACTTCTGCTGCGCTGTCCAACATTGTCTGAGCTCATTCTCCGTTCCTGAGTTGTGTCCTCAAGATCCTCGGCATGTCTGATTTTTAGACGTGCTATCTTCTTTTTGGTGAATTTAAGTTTTTTATTCTTCTGAACATGTTGATCATCTTTGGACTTCACGCGTTCTTCCTTGTTGTCTGACCGTCCTCTTCTTTTGGATTTCTGTGTTGAAGTCTGAAAGGTACGCGAGGAACGTGTATCACTTTCTTTATATCTATCAGTTTTTTTAAAATTAGCCCTATTCCTGAGGTTGTACCTCCTTTCAGAGCGCTCCTTTTGAGGAGACCTACCTCTGTAATGAGAACGCTTCTCTTTGCAAGGTTGTTTGCTAATTTCCCACTTCTTTTTAGAAGGCCTAGTAGTGCTTATAATAAAGACCTTTTCAGGACTTTCAGACAGTTGTAGTTTAACTGGTTTCATCTGTGTAATTCTATTAATCTTTGCATATTACTAAGTAATTCATCATCCGACATTGCTTCAATGTCAGGGTCAGGTGTGTAGCTGGCTAGGGCCGACCATGTTGCTCCTGGTCTACCTAATGGACCAAGCCTGGTAATGTGATTTAAATGTTTTAGGGCACCATTAAATTAGAGCTCATGCTCCTGGTATGTGAGTGGAATTTCAATATCCTCGAAAGGAATATATTCCTCTGGTGGTTCATCTTCTTTGTAGAAATGAAACATACGTGTTACTGGATTTGCTTCTGGGAAGACTATCCATGAATAGAATACCTCTGTCTGGTGATATTCATGTGCCTCTATCACAAAAACTGCCCTACCACCTCTTGATGTTAGGACATGTTTTATAAGTTTTATAGTGATGGCTTTCCTTAAATTTTGAGGAATTATTACCGCATTCGCATCGGTTTCTTGGAAACCTGTAAAGTTAAAAGCTGCATTGGTTGGATCAGCCGCAGCTCCACTGGCCCCGGGATTATCTTCGTCATCCATTTTGTTGACTGAAAGTTTGCAGAGCAAGTTTCAAGGGAACAAAGAAAAGGTGCACATTATTTTGGAACACTGTATCCTTCAACATTGAACAAACCCAAAAGCTAATACATAGGATTTTTCGTCCTACTCAGCGATGGCAAATATTATCTCCTACCCACTCCAGACGTCTATTGGAGTATTATGAGTAAAGGGGTCGCTGAGAAAAGCACAACTGAGTTACTTCAGTGTCTAGCGTTAAATTAGTGCCTTACCAAAATGTTGGGCGCCATGTAGTGTAGTTCCCATATCCCTAATAGGCTCTGCGCATTGGAATAACATACACTACAGATTTGACATAGGACTGAGGTCAGTATGTTTCTATTGAGTATATTATACTTAATTGTGTGTGTGCCAGGTAACTCAGAGGTCACTAGAAACTTTCTCGAATAAACTAAAAGGGATTAGTCTCTGATAACCGCATAAACATGACAACTTTGTTTCCCCTAGAATCGAAACAATATCTTCAGAGTCGTGGAAACAATAGATAACTATTCCACTCAGTCAATTGTGCATGCTTCGTATCTACAGAGCTGCACAGAAATAGTGAGGCCGGCGTTTCAATAAAAGGGTCTATTGAACTGGATTTTCGGCAGGAGGACGACAGCGTCTAGTCAGTGAATCAGCTGGAGAGTTGGCTTCCTTCGATACTTGCTGTGGCGAGCTGCGTCGTGCAAGTAGGAAGTCGAACTGGACCAAATCACACTGTGCTTTGCCATAGCAAGTGAAGGTATATTTATACCTTGAAGGTGTTTAGGAATGCCAGTATTGACGTAAAGTCGGGCATATGAACATCATGACTGAACCCCTAAGGAATTGATGTTCGTGCATAATAAATTACTTCTTGGAGAAATCAATATCCAAGCAAGGGGAAGTCCGTAACGGCTTATGAGTCTGGTTTTCCAAGAACTCGTTGTGACGTAGATGAACGGATGGAAGTAGCCATGCCTGCATTTGGGTAGCATGGACTATGCCTAAATAAGGACTGGAAATCTATGCCTATATAAGGGCAATGTGAAATGTACCTATATAAGGGCATGAATCGGGAAATGCACACAGAATCTAATCCTCTACAGCACTGTACCTGCCCAGAACAGTTATCTACACACTTTGAAACTCACAAAAATAGTTTACAAGCTTGCCTATGGGATTCCTAATGCTAGTGGTGCATGGTAATTGAACATGTCTAGTGAAAATGCAGTGTAATCATCACTCACCTACTCCTCTGGTTTGCCATAGAGCTGGCTGTACAGAGGCATGAGTGTGTCCAGTAGGACCTGGTTTTCTTCATTAGTGAAAGCTGGGCCCTACCATCTGTACGTGCCAAGGTAGCCAGAGGATGTGGACACAGCAGCAGAGAGATGTGGAGATGCAAGATAGAAGCACGCAGTGCAGGCAAGTAAAGTTTATAGGGATCAGACAGACTTATATACAAAGCACAGAGGCTGTGTTCAGTACATGCGGCCAAAGCGATAGGTTTGCGTCGGTCGCATTTTCTGAATTGGTCCAATGCGTAACATTGCTTGTAGACAGCATGGCTACAGCGCGGTCAGATTAGAAATCATCCGACCGCGAGTGACTTTGATACATTGGCATAAGGGTTTTTACTGAGTCGATTTCCGCGCGATACGAAACCGACTTCTGTCACCCTAACAACTGAATCGGTTAGGATACGGCTGCTGCGTCCTTTGAATGTACACCCGCGTCTGTCACCATAACAACCAAAAGCCTATGGCTCTGTCCGAATCAGTTGGATGCAGCTACAGCATCCTTTGAATAATCAGTCTGCAGGGCAGACACTTCTGTAATTGATTTCTTTTTGTGCATAACATGTCTGGAGGCAGATTTTTTCATGATGAAAATGACATCTGAATCAATAGCTCATACTCCCATGTGGACCTAACCTTGAGGGGCACATGACACACTGATTGTGAGACTAATACCAACATGAAACCAAATTACTTCATTTAGCTCCCCAGCCTTGGGCACAGTCCCAATGAGTTTTTGGAGATACACAAGTGCCCTCTTTACATATTTACAGCATTTGGGGACTCTGTGACCTAGTGTGCAATCTGTGTGATTTGTAACTGTAAATATTTATTAAAAAAGACATGGATAATGCATTTACCTTAAAAATTATTTAACTTTTTGGAAGTTATTTGTTACCAAAGTTGCTGACACTTTCTTCTATGTGACTTAAGTGGATGACGGCGTTATATGCTACTCCAAAAACTTTAATGGTTTGTGCATATGATTGTATGTGTATTGCAGATATGACAACATGACAGTGTCCACCCTGTGACAGTAGTGTTCATAATTAACATTGTGAGACACAGTGTGTATTTGTTGTCCCACATATCTTACTGTGGGTACATTTGAACCATATAATTGTTCTCCCTAACCTATATCTGGGGTTATTTGGTGGGGAGTTGAGTATGTGATGCTTCATTAACATGAATAATGACAGACACTAGTGAATTATCCACTACAGCAGTCCAATAGCTGTGCCACCATACCTCGGTAACATATCTTGGAAGGTTCATAATGTTGTGATATGTATCTAAGGTCAACCTTATCCATTGAAAAGTGTATTTCCATTGTCATTTAATTTTATTTATGGTCACATTTAGTGTTCTCTTTGTCTAAATGTGTGTTGCTTTGTACTTTGTGTATGAAAACCAACTGTATTTACACTCTACACATAGGTATCGCAGATGACCTCCAGGGTACAGGCACTTTCCAGACCTCAAGACTCTGAAAGAACGGGATACCATACGAAAATACCATTTCACAAGGGAAATCATTTCTGAATTGTCTGAGCAGTTGTCACCTCATTTGTAGCCTGGTCGCACATATCCAACTGAACTGACCCCCAAGGTGAAGATGATGGCAGCCTTACATTTCTTTGCCATGGGTTCATTCCAATACACAGTGGCAACATTAGGTGGAATGTCTAAAGCAATGTCCAGCCATGTCCTTTGGGATGTGTTGGAGTCGTTGCTACGTTACCTGGATGAGTACATTACGTTCCCGACACCTCGAGAGATGTCAGACACCAAGGGTGAATTCTATGCCTTGGGGCATATACCACATGTCATTAGCTCTATTGATGACACCCACGTTGCTTTAATCCCACCACAAGCAAATTAGCAAGCCTATCGTAACAGGAAACATTACCATTCTAGCAACATCCAGGTGGTATGTTTGGGTGACATGTCGATATCCCACGTCTGCCTACATTTCCCTGGCTCTGCACATGATGCTTACATCCTGAGAAACAGTGTCATCCCCCATTTGATGTCTCAGCTGCAACCTTACAGAGCCTGGCTTGTTGGTAAGTGATGTTGTATGTGTACACTGCTGTGGTGTGGTGTGTGTTGATTGTATGTCAGATAGTGCTCTGTTGTTAGACAACTGGAGTCTTTTCTGTGTTCAATGTAGGAGACTCTGGATCCCCCAACCAGCCTTGGTTGCTGATGCCCCTCTGTAACCCTGCCACCCCTTCAGAAGTGCGGTTCAATGAGGCCCATGGTAGGGCCAGGCATGTTGTGGAGCGAACTTTCTTTTTGCTTCTGAAGACCAGATTTTACTCTCTGTAACGCACAGGAGGAGCACTCCAATATGCCACATTGAAGGTGTACAAGATCATCACAGCTTGCTGCATGTTCCACAACCTGGCTAAACGGAAGGCAATACCTCTCATGCTGAATGACGGAGACCCGCATCCGCCAGCGAGGGAGCGATCCAGGACTGGGACTTGTTGACTGTGGGGATGAGGAGGAGGGCTTGGATTTGCGGGAACAGCTTATCCATAGCTTTGTCACATGAGTGTATGTAACTTGTGCTGAGTTTTTTACAGAATTGGTTCAATTTAATTTACAGGTTAACATGTACAGTACTTCCGTGAATCCATTTTTGTGCTTTAGATGACATTGTTTGCAAAATTGGGTTAACTTATTCCTGAGTTCCTGACTCTGTTTTATGTTTCTCCTTACCAGGGTATTTTGCCTTGTCATCTGCAGAGTTGAGATTCATGATGCAGTGACATACTCCAACACTGAACTGTTGCGGAAATCTCTGGCATGCATTTCCTTCTGACCTGATGATCATTTTGCTTACTTTTGGGCATTTTGTTACTGTACGTTGTGATCTGATTTAGTGTTAAGGTGTCAGGTTATATCTGGAGAATAAACCTGTGTTCCACATTGAGGTGTGCCTTGTCTCTTATCACACATCCAGAGATGTTTTGAAAAAACAATGGACCATGATGAGCTGGTTTGCTTACAAAGAGTGTTGATTGTGCTGGCAAATGCTGATACTTTTGTAGACAATAGACTTCAATAGAATCTCTACCTTGTACTATGAGTTGTATGATAATCTGGTTGTATCTATCTATCATGCTGTGGCAAGGTACATTTACTCACAAGCCAGTTATTTGTTACCAAAGTTGCTGACAATTTCTTCTATGTGATTTTGCGTGTCATTTCAATCTGTACATTTGTTATTCCATGTCACGACATGAGCAAGTATTTGTGGGGTTTATTTGTGCATAAAGGTAGGAGATAATTCCACACAATGGTGGTGTGCTCACAACAAAAGTAAACGTGTTTATAGATGAAGTCTCCAAAGGTAAACCCACAGTTATTTGAGTCCAAAGTCCAACTTAGACCCTCCATCCAAAGTGGGACAGGTCAATGATAGTCAACAAAGTGAATGCTTAACACAAAATGGAGGATATCTGTGGAACATTGTCACTTCCTGGGGGTGATGCATTGCCATTTGTCTCTCAGGATTCTTCCTTGGACGACCCTTCCCACGTTTTGTAGGGGACCCTCAGTTGCAGGCAACTGCGATGCTGTGGACTCTCCGCCAGACTCCACGTCCCTCCCTGTTGCTTTGGCAGATGTTAAGGCACCAGATGTTGTGGGCACACAGGAAGGTGTGGACAGGTTATTAGTGATCTGGAGGAGGCAGGTGACAATATCGCGGTACACCGCAGCCATTTCATAAATTTTTGCCATGAAATTGTCCAGCCATTGATTTTGGGCTGCCTTCAGTTGTTTGATGTTCCTGAGGATCCCCACGACCTGGCCATATTCTCCTCAGTAACCCTCATAGGCATTGATTATCGGGGAGAGGTTTGGGTTCTCATAGGTAGCACCAGCTGATTGATGGCGTCAATCCCCACGGCCTCTCTGGTCACCCCTACCAAAGATTACAAATCTTCACTCTCCCTCTGTTTTTCTATCTCTCTCGCACTTTCCTTCCATTCCAACACTTTCAATGTCAACATAGGTGAACTCTAACCTAATGGCACTGCATACATTGGAGTGTTTGATTAGACTGTCATATTTAAGCTTTTGTGCAGTGTACTCATGTGTCACTGTGGCCTAGAGGTTAAGGTGTCTGACTTTTAGTCCAAAGGTTATGTGTTCAAATCCTTGCATTTCAATTCTTGAGGTGTCAGAGGTAAAATTATATGCAATGATACTTTCTATCATAAATGTTGGAGAGTATTTTTCAGTTCTCCTTGTTTGAATATCTCTCTTTACAATTATATCTTACCCTAAAGAATACAAATCTTTTCTCTCCCTCTGTGTAGGAAAGTATCATCTGCTTCTTATGGTTACCCCCACTTTTTGCTTGATGTGTTGCTGTTTTTGACTAGTCTGACTGGGATCCTGCTAATCAGGACCCCAGTCTATCTACTTTCTGCCTAAACTGTTGTGTTCTGTACCTAGGTACAGCCCAGATTGGATACTGGGGTACCCTTGTCAGTCCCTAGTATATGATACCTATGTACCCAGGGAATATGTATCCCAGAGGTCTCCCATGGGCTGAAGCTTGTATTATGCCACCCATGAGAGAACATTCAAAATGGAAGCCTGCGATAGCAGCCAATGTAAGTTGGTGCTAGACCACTTATGAAAAATATTGGTATACTATATCTAAGTGTCACTGCACTTAAAACCTATAAGTCACTCCTATGGCAGGCCTTTACAATCTGAGGGCAGGGTGCTTGGTTCTAAGTGAGAGGGTGCCCTGCATGAGCAGGACACCCCTGCAGCCTACGGAGTCCATTCTCCATGGTTGTAAGTGAAGTTCATTCCGATAATGTACGAGACTCCTCCATGCTAACTAGTTACGTGACCCCCAGCTCTAAATGAGGGAGGAGGTACACAAGTAACCCTATTTTGATGGTGGACCAGACTGCAGCTGGTACCACGGGTCATCTATATATATAAAAACAAATGTATGTCTGTCTTTCTGTTTGTCCTTTATGCATTAATACACCATTCATCCGATCGCCATGAAACTTTGGGAAGTTGTTGAGTACACTCCCGCGAAGGTTTCTGGCATATGCATTACTACACCATTCATCCGATCGCCATGAAACTTTGGGAAGTTGTTGAGTACACTCCCGGGGAGGTTTCTGGCATATGCATTACTGCACCATTCATCCGATTGCCATGAAACTTTGGGAAGTTGTTGAGTACACTCCCGCGAAGGTTTCTGGCATACATTTTCTTTAAATATCGGCCCCCCCAGGGACCTCATAATCTTTTGAATACTGATGTACGCACCAGACGGAAAAACCACAATCGTGTATCCACAAGCACTAGAACAAATAAATAGAATTAAAACACCATTCATCCGATCGCCATGATACTTCGGGAAGTTGTTGAGTACACTCCCGCGAAAGTTTCTGCTATAAATGTTTTTTAAATATCGCCCCCCCCAGGGCCCTCATAATCGTTTGAATACAGATGTACGCACAAGACAGAAAAACAAAAAATCGTGTATCCATAAGCACTCGAATAAATAAATAGAATTAAAACACCATTCATCCGATCGCCACGAAACTTTGGGAAGTAGTTGAGTACACTCCCGCGAAGGTTTCTGGCGTACCTTTTTTTAAAATATCGGCCCCCCAGGGCCCTCATAATCTTTCTAATACTGATGTACGCACCAGACGGAAATACAAAAAAATCGTGTATCCACAAGCACTCGAATATATAAATAGAATTAAAACGACACTTTGAAATGTTTTCCATATTAAAATGAATATGTTTCAATAAAAATTACACAATGTAAATTGAATGTTATCATGACGAGTTTCCTTGAATTTCCTTTCTTCGGAGATCGCAGCAATGCGCGACGGGTAAGCTAGTTGCCATATAAATTGAGTATGATATTTTTTACTTCATTATTTTTTTTCACATTAGTAGCAGAGTTCATCAGAGTTTGGTCCTGAAGAATGGCGAGAACCAGACGGTCTAACAGGCAGAAACATGTTGGCCTTAGTTTTTTAGGGAACATCCATATCCCTATTTTTCACTTCGCTGATTTTAGATCTATCCACTGGAGGCACTATTAAATGTATCTTTGTCTATCCAGGAGATTGTTTTAACTCACCTTTTTTTAATTCATTTTGCACTTTGACCCTCACTCCAACCTTAATTTTAAGACATAAAACATCTCACGCTCCTCTCCTAAGGGAGAGTTGTAGCCCACATTGTGTACCTTGTGATCGCAGTGTGCAAGAGGGAACCCAATAATGAAGCATGTCACCTTAAGGTGAGTGAGGGTTCTTGTCTTAAAAAATACATTTTTTATTCCCTCACATACAACACATATTTTGTGATTAAAAGATATACCATCCGGTTAACTTTCTTGTGAGTTTAGCTATTATGGAGTGGTACCGTGGATGGCAATAATTCCTCCAAAAAGAACACCTTTAGTGTGATAATAAAAATTGTCAGTGAAGCAGCCATATACTATATAGAGGGGCACCGCGTAAACACGCGATGACCATCTCGAAAACAGCTGCAATGAATCCTATCATGTTTGTAATACTGGAAGAGCCCACTGTTAGGTTCTCTGTGTTCCCAGTACCAGCCTTCATGAACTGGACAGCACAAAATGGTTGCTGCTGACCAGGACACACTTCTGCCCTCCTACTGCTGGGCCAAGCTCGAGCAGACGAAGGTGGAACAATAGGCATCCTGTCACATGGAGGTGTGACAAGCTCCCAGACAGGGTTTAGTGTATTAGGGCTGGGTGGCTGCGCTTGCTAGCGCCTAAAAGTCTGCACGAGGGGCACAATTAGTGTCACTGTTCATACTCCAGTACAGACCAGTTCTGGGAGCCGTTGGCTCCAGCTCTGGAGCAAAACTGGACAAAGGACATGGGAGTAACCTCCCACCTGTCCAGACCCTCCACTGGGAGGGTCCGCTGAATCTTTCTATCCCTTTCCCTAGGGTACTTAAGGGCTTACCTGGGTGTAGGGCCCTAGATTCATTGTGGGATGAGATTCAGAACTGAAACCACTGCACTTCTACCGTCTGTACACTCTGGACATCATTTGGGCCTCACTTTGTCTCCCTTCTAGTCTGCTGCATTGTGTGTGCCTTTGCACCATAGAGGACCCGTGCAGGACCTGTGGAGCAGCATCCAAGACACTTGAAGAAAATCTCCCTTGAAGTGAAGGAGTCACTTCCCTTCATTCGCAGGTAAATGTAAATCTAAATGTGTTTGTATTTATATAGCGCACTTCTACCCAGAGGTCTCATAGCGCTGTATTCATAGCGCTGTGGAACTGATTCTGGCTTTCCTGTGAAATGTCGACTCTTGGGAACCCGCAAGGTGAAACCAGGCATCCAAGCGCTGCTGGGGCTGTTGTGGAGACTAAGCAAGCTATTGCCCAGAGTCACAGAGTGGGACCCATGATTAGACGAGGCACCGAGGCGAGAATTATCAGGTCCAGGGATATTGAGTTCAAGAGCCGCGGAGGTGGGAATTGAACCCTGGTCCCAGGCCAGAACTCTGCATCAGGGTCTGCTGCTCTAACCATTGAGCCACGCTTCTCCATCGCAGGTACCTCAACAATGCTGACTGGTCTGCTGAACCTGAGCTCCTGTGGACTCCAAAGGGTTCTACAACACAGTTTGAGGCCAGAATCCTTCCGGGGGCTGCATTAACCGAACCTCTGTGTGACGTGTACTTGTGCAAGTGCTTGTTGGCAATTTTGCAACAAGTGCATTGGGCTCCTAGTAGCCCTAACGTCTGGCAACTTATTCCACCAAGATCTTCAGCCACACCGCATTGTGGGCACCGTGGCCTGCTCCTGTTGGCGAGCTGCTCCAGCTGCTCGAGCTGCTCGATGTCCTCTCGCAACTCCTGTGCCTCCGGCCTGTGGGTCCATTTGAGGGTCACTTTTGTTTTCCTTGGGCTCCACTAATTGCTCAGGGCTTGCCCTAACTCCCCTGCTTGTGGTTAGTCGCCTGGACCTTGCTGGTCCCGACCGTACACCTTCTTGACTTCCTGCGAGGGTTGTATTTGTGAAGGCTTGTTGGTGCTCCAGCAGAACATGACCTCTCAGTCCTCGACATCCTTCATGGGACAGCTCATATCTGGCACCAGTTCATCCTCAACGTCGCCTGGTCCCCGCAGCTGCAGAGTCAAGGTCATCAACATCATCCCTGAGGCACCCGGCATCAGAAGACATCAGTCTTCCAAGTCTCCTGGTCACCCCTGAGTGACATAAACTCTGTCCCCTCTGCATTCAGGTAATCTTCATAAAGAATCTACATTTGGATTCCCATGGATACTTTCTCCTATTCTGGCAGCAGCACTTTCCTGAAGTCCTTGGGTTCGACAGCAGTTTCTGACACCACTTCACCCCTATGCACCGGCTTCGCTGGTATAGGTAACATGGGTACCATGGCATCCGCGGGTGGGGTGGCTCTCCAACCTTCTGTCTTCCATGGGGTTTCTTCAGGGTCCAGTGGGAAGGGTCATTATTCGCTAAAACTCCAACAGCGACTTACACATAGGCTTGTACGGTGCACGTGGTCATGTTCTCACACTGCTCATGCTCTCCTTGGGGTCCCTATCTACTCACCTTGGGTGATTCCTTGGAGTCCCAGCAATTCTACATCCTCTCGACATTGTCCTGACTCCAGTCATACTGAAAACACAAAATTGGGGCTGTTTAAAGCACATGGTTAAATTCCTTTTTAGTCCTAGCTTTAGTTATCGCTTACTCGGGGATCAGTAGACCCTCTGCTGGACAATAAGGAACAATCAAAAACATCAATTCAAAGAGTTTAGATCCAGGCAGGTCAATCTTCTTTTTGTACCATCAATTCTTTATTTGTATTTGGAAATTATACAAATGCTCCCAGCACACGGTTTGCCGACATGTGTTTCGTCTTATACTAAGACTTTCTCAAGGCATAGGCATTGGTGGTAGGTGTCCAAATGTCAGCTTGAAAGATACGATCATATGAACCTTCTGTACCCGAAGCACCAGATTTGTTCAAATGTCGCTGCGAATTCCCAACACAAATTCGCAATATAATATAATAATATCCCCACACGATCCTAGTGTAGAGCGATCAAAATATCAGTGTGTCTGCACACAACACCAACTGGATAAAGAAATGTCAGCTGGCCAAAGGGACAATTGTATAATCCTATATAGAGTGAGAGATAGTTACTTTGTCAAGGATCTACCATCGGCTGATGGGATTGGCAGCGATCATTCAGTAAATAAATAACATTCTGTCCCTGCTCCTATATGAGTAGAGACCTATACCACAAGATTTCTACGTTTTCACCACCAAGTATCTGCTGCACAATATAAAGTAGGATGCAGAGTTTGGTAAGTGTTCAGCATTCTAAAACGTCTGAGGTTAATCAACCATAATACGTTGGAACCCGGAGAGTAAGGTTTTGTGGCAGCGAAGCGGACCGTCACCTCCAAGTGTGCACTTGGTAGATCCTTATTGTCCAGCAGAGGGTCTACTGATCCCCAAGTAAGCGATAACTAAAGCTAAGACTAAAAAGGAATTTAACGGTGTGCTTTGAACAGCCTCAATTTTGTGTTTTCAGTTTGGTCGCACATTGATTTGTGCCTACAACACCTTGAGGTAGTAGGTGTTTGGGGCGGATACAGCACCCGCTTTATATATTGAATAGTGTATTTAAAATGGTCATGCTTTATTTTGTTGTATGACTATCGTGCCTAGTGGAATGTGTGGACGTTTCCCTATGGGAACACTACTACTTAAATTGTGCGTTGCTGACTCCAGTCATAGTTCTTATACCACTGTCCTAGTATATGGTTTGGTCCCCGTCTGAGGCTCACTGTGTATTAGTGCTATTTACTGTGATTGCTTTGCTAAAATATTGTGTGCTTTGTGTCTATGTCTGTGTGGGAGATACTGTAACATACTAGAGAGTGTTATATAATAAATACATATTTTTATAAATGCTTTTTGTGGTTCCTTTTCATTTAATCTATACTACAAGGTTGCATTCTGGTAAAACAAGCTGCTTTACACTCCTTAAAGACTAAGCGTGAAGGCTTCTCTCCACAGCTACCACTTAGAGACCTTTCGTGGTTGTCTAAGACCTCTTTAATCACCATAAGGGTTGTCTAGACTGGTGCACGGTTCCAATTTTAATTATTGGACATCATATACCAGGACATCTTCTCACATTGGTGTGCAGCGGTTGGGATTCAAGCCTGCATTGCTTTACCAGATAAATCTTTGTATTGATTAACTGAAAAACCACTAGTACTAGGCACATATAAATTCAAGTTTAGAATAGTAAGTTCTACTGATCTTAGGGTTAGGTAAGTCAAAGGTCTAGCATACCCTTTCTCCTACCTCAGACAGTTTAGTTCCCACTAGGTTGGGTAGGTGCAACACCACACCTCACTGGTGCCAGTGGCTCTCTGCCTTCTAGATATAGTGAACTTTTGTTCCAAGAACCGAAAGGACTGTGTGCCTCTAGAAAGCTTAAGACAGGGAGAAGTGACAACACTCAACGCCTTGTAGAGGTTTTACTGTTAGATGACCTGAGGAAAACTTCTGGGTCAAATGAACAGGACAGAGTGGGTGGGCCAGCGAATGAAGATAGGGCAGGAGGGAACCCCTGTTTGACCTAGAAACGAACCCTGACCAGGTGGAACCTGTTGGCTTCCACCTGAATAACTCAGACCTCCCAGAGGAGAACCCAGAGGGCCAATAGGAAGGATGCCCCCTTTGTTCCTCCTGGGAGAGTGTAGAGTAGGCAGAGGAGGTCTAGATTCTGCTCAAGAGAATCCAATGCCTAAGGACAGTCCGTAGGGACCTCCATTTCTAGTAATGGATGGAACTCTTTTGGTAGGGAGTACCAACTGCTTGAACTTTAGAAAGCTAGGCTTAGGCTCAGAAAAGAACAGTTGGCCTTGACTGAGAGTCCCTAGAAGTCCATAAGGCTAGGAAGAAATTGGGCCGAGCGTCCCATGGTAGCAGCAACAGTGTCCCTAGAAGCAAGGAACATTCCTGTGACCATAGGAACCTGAGCAAGAGTGTCCATCCCTACCATGTTGGGGATGACATCCACAAATGGATAACTGCTTTATAAAAGGCCTGAAAAATACAGACGGTCCCTCAAGAGCAGTTGGCAGCTAGCTTATGGCTCTCCTTTGCTAACAATTGTAGAGATAAGCTCCTCACTGTTAGAGAAGTGTATGATGACAATTATTCATTTTTGAAGAGTGCTCTCATTATATGGCTTTGCTTAACCACTGAGCAATACAGGATTACGTTGAGAGACACCCAGAAGGCACAGAATCAGGACTGGGTAGACTTTGTGGTTAGTGCTATGAAGGCTCTGGAAGGTTGGTTGCTTGGCAGCAAGGTGCATGACTTTGAGGGATTGTATAATTTGATCATGAGGGAACAGATCCTTAATAATGACCAAAATCAGCTATTGCATCAGTGCCTGGTAGACTCAGATTTGACTTCTCCCCAATAATTGGGAAAGAAGGCCAAATACGTGGGTCAGGACCAGGGTTAAGCAGAAAAACCAGAACAATGGTGGTGATCAGAAGAAGCAAGATTCTTCAAAAGCTCAAGATAATGGTGGGGACAAGGGTAAAGACAAAAAAGAGTCTTCATCAGGGCCACAAAAACCTGCATCTGGGGGGGAGTCACCATCCAGAAAAGGTAAAGGAAAAAAAGAAACCTTGGTCCTACTTTTGTAAGGTGAAAACCCATTGGACAAAGGATGCAGATTGTCCAAAAGCCAAGGAAAGTACTCCAACCACGACTGCCCCTAAGGCAACTGCTCTCCCTAGCACAAGTAAAAGTGGTGGTGCAGGGAACAAAGGATTAGTGGGGTTAACCTTGGGCTCTGATGTGGGTTCTGGCTTAGTAAGAAATCCAGCTCAGGCTGCTCTACTCTGTGATGGTGTTATAGACATTGCCACCTTACTTGTTAGCCCCAGTAACCTGGGCAAGTACAGCCAACAGCCTTTAATTAATGGAACAGATGCCATGGCCTACAGGGACACAGGGGCCAGTATTACCATGGTGACAAAGAAACATGGGTCTCCTGGACAAATCATACTTGGATAGATGTACCAATTGACCAATGCACACAATGTCAGGACTGACCAATCCTTGGCAATTGTTAATTTCAGCTGGGGAGGGGTAACTGGCCCTAAAAAGGTTGTTGTGTGGTCAGACCTTCCAGTTGATTGTTTGTTGGGCAATGATTTGAAAACATCAGCATGGGCTGAAGTTGAATTTAGGACACATGCAGCAATGTTGGGCATCTCTGCAGATGTGTTTGCTATGGCCAGGTCACAAGCCAATCTGTCATCCCCTGAACAGGCCCTGGATCCTGGAACAATGGACCAGGTGCCTTCCAAGAGAAGGAGCAGGAGAGGCAAGGCTATGTCTTCTCCCCAGACTCAAAGTGATGATCAGTCTCTTTAGGGAGATGATCTTAGTAACTGTGAAGGAATTTTCCGAGATGAACTTGTGGCTGATCAGTTTGAGTCATTGGAGACTGGGGGCCCTTCCAGAGCAACAACTCTGCCCCTCTCTTGAACCCCTTAGACAGAAAGCTGCTGCAGAGGCTGCTGGGAATATCAGTGGGTCCCATAGGATCTACTGGGATGAGGGACTCCTTTATTCAGAGGATAGAGACCACAAGCCTGGAGCCATCAGGAGCTTGGTTATACTTCTGAAGTTTAGGGGCTTCGTACTCACCCTAGCATATGACATTTTCCTGGCAGGACACTACGCCAGAGAAAGACCTGGGATAGGCTTGTCCCTCACCTTCACTGGCCTCACATCTCTGAGTACACTGAGGAGACTTGCCAAGCCAGTGGTAAGGCAGGAGGCACCACAAAGACACCCCTGATACCACTCCAGTGGTTGGGGTTCCCTTTGAGAGTGTTGATATTGACATCATTGGTCCCATGAACCCTCCTACAGCATCTGGGCACAGTTAAATACTAGTGGTGGTAGACCATGCCACTAGATACCCAGAAGCCATTCCCCTTAGAACCACCACAGCTCCTGTGGTGGCCAGGGCCCTCTTGGGAATCTTTTCTAGAGTTGGCTTCCCTAAGGAGGTTTTAACTGACAGGGGTACAAACTTCATGTCAGGTTATATCACTGCAATGTGGAAGGAGTCTGGAGTGAATTACTAATTCACGACACCCTATCATCTTCAATGCAGTAGGTTAGTTGAGAGATTCAACAAAACCCTTAAGGGCATGATCATGGACCTCCCATAAAAGCTTAGGTGAAAATGGGATGTGTTTTTGCCCTGCCATCTCTTTGTCTACAGAGAGATCCCTCAGAAGGGGGTTGGCTACAGCCCTTTTCAACTTCTGTTTGGGCATCTAGTTAGGGGCACCTTGTTTTTGGCGAAGGAGGGATAGGAGTTACCTCTCAAACCACCCAAACAAGACATAGTAGACTATGTACTTGGTCTCCGCTCCATGATGGCTGAGCACATGAAAAAGGCAAGTATAAACCTGGAGGCCAGTCAAGAATCGCAACAAGCTTTGCATGACCAAAAGGCTGTCCCAACTTTTTACCAGCCAGGCCAGAAGATGTGGGTGTTGGAGCCTTTGACCCCAGCAGCTCTCCAAGATAAATGGAATGGACCCCACATTATCATTGAACAAAAAGGTGAGGTCATCTACCTGGTGGAACTTGGCACTCCCAGGCGTCCCCAGAGGGTGCTCCATGTAAACAGGATCAAACTTTTTGTAGACAGGGCTGACATGGGCCTGCTCATGGCAACTGATGATCTCCTCTCACAAAACCCTGATGATGGGCCAGTTGATAGTGTAGTCTTAGCAGGCAGGCTCACTGACCAACAGCAGATTGATTGCAGGAAGGTCCTCAATCAATATAGACTCCCAGTCAAACCACCTAGTGTACGCATGAAGTGGACACAGGTGAGAGTCTGCCTGTTAAAAACAAGATTTACAGGCAGCCTGACCATGTCAGAGATTGTATCAGGACAGCAGTCCAATAGATGCTGGAACTGGGAGTAATTGAACCCTCAGATAGCCTTTGGGCCAGCCCAGTAGTCCTGGTAACCAAACCTCACCCCCAGGGTGGTAAAAGAGAGATGAGGTTTCGTGTGGACATCAGGGGGCTCAATGCAGTCACTAGGACTGATGCTCACCCAATTCCTAGGGCAGGTGAGCTTATTGATACTTTGGCCTCAGCCAAGTTCTTCAGACTCCAAGTGTCCATCCTAGGAGCCTGGCGCTATCCCCCTATAACACTGGATAGCCCTCCCCCACCCCCGCACGAACAATCGACCACACCCCACGCGACCATCCTCAGTGCGCAACTCCCCAGCGCATACCGTGTCGTACAGCCCAACCCCCCCTCCGGGCGGGCACCCCGTACCTTCCGGCCCAATTCAATCAACCCAGCCCCCCTCCGTTCTACTCCCCCCCCTTCCTTGCCCCAGAGGTCTCGCCTCCCCCCAGGCCAGCTAGGCTGCCCCCGGCCACGCAATTGGACACACATCTCTGCCCCTCTCCTAACCACCTATCTCCTCAAGGGCAGAACACCTTCGCTATAACATTCCCACACAACCTCTCCTTCAAAGCCAAAAAACGCTTCAAACAGAATTTAATCAGGCAACACCCCGAAACACTAGTTGTTGACACTTACCACTGCGCATCTAGAGGACAGAGGACAATGGACTTCATTTTCCATACCAACAGGCCTAACGTATGGGTCACCATCTTTAACTCACTCCTCCCCATTTACAAAACCACCTTCACTGAACACAACCGCAAACTAACAATCGCCCCCGTGAACCAACAGTCCCTGACCGGAGACATCACCATTTTTGCGAATGGCACCATTCTAATTCAGGCAAAAGACGAGAACCTAGAGTTCTTCGACTCTCTCTTCCCCACACTTAATATGGCTACTGCTCATTACCCACATAAACCGAACCCCTCCCCCCCTAAAGGCTCCTTACAAACGCCTAGTCTTTGGAGGATGTCTTCGCCTCCCCAGCGTCCCCACCCTACTTTGCTTAGTCACTCCGCCAATCATATGCCACCACGAGACCTAGCTCCCCCTATATCCCAACCCCCGTCCTCTACCCTTCGCACCCAACCTTCCAGTACTCAGCCCCCCTCTCATCCCCAAAGGACTCCCAACCCCCCTCTCCCTAGCTCCCGAAGCACCCTCAGCTCTCAGTCTCCTGCCCTTAGAGATCCACCTCAGCGTCTCCACCCTTCCTTGCACATCCACTCCGCCAACCCTACGTCCTCACCAGCCCCAGATCCCCCATCTCCTTACCCCCGTCCTCCACCCATCGCTCCCAAACTTCCAGTACTCAGCCCCCCTCGCATCCCCAAAGGACCCCCAACCCCTCATTCCCTAGCTCCCGAAGTACCACTAGCTCTCAGCCTCCCCCTTAGAGATCCCAGACCCCCTAACAACTCCGTTTCTCAGTACCCCCCGCTAACCCCCACTCCACTAGTTCTCACAGTCCCCGCAAATGAAGAAAACTCTCACCCCCTATTGGACAACAACTCCCCTCACTCTCTAGCCCTCCCACAATCGATCTATAGACCTGACAACACCGAGACACAACCCCCCAACCAGCTAACCCACTGTCCTCTAGTTCTCACCGCCCCCCTCATTGAAGATAACTTTCACCCCCGTAGGGACCCCAACCCCCCTCCCTCGCTAGCCTTCCCACAACCGAACTCCAAACCGGATCCAGCTCCCCCCCTCCTATGAAGCCCCCTAGTAGGAACTCGCCCCAAAGCCCCTCACATCCAGGGCTCAGCTCCGCCCACCCTTTCCTCCTCTCCCCCTCACCCGAGCTGACGCAACGCCTCGACCTTATAGAAGCGCAGATCGCGACCCTGATCCTTGGCCTGCAGGAAACCTTATCTGCCCTAGGGAATCCCCAGCTGCCCTCCCCTCCCTCCGCACCACCCCACATCCCTCCGCCTCTCCCTAGGAATGACTATCCACCCACCAACCAGTCCCTCCCCCCCCCAGGTTCCCTGCCTCCTCTCACTAAAGTCCTGATTGATTCGCGAGCAGTCAGTCCCAGAAGAAATATAACCTCCCTCTCCCCCCAGGAAGTGAGCGCACTCGTCGCATCTTACGAACGCCCCCTGAACCAGCCAGCCCAGGCCCCACTCCTGAACTCTACTCTCACCTCCTCGATCCAAGTCATCAACCGGAGTGGGTAGGGACCTGCCCCCCCGCAGAGCCACTAGACCCCCAATGTATCTATCCTCTATACCCAGAGCCAAGCCTGACAATTTGAAATCAAAAGAAGACCCCCCATTAACTGTATGCTTATCAACAGCCGGTCCGCAGTCAAACATGCAACAGAAATAGCTGAATCCATCCTCTCTCATGACCTGGATGTAGCCTTCATCACGGAAACATGGTTAAACACCCTATCCCTCCCCATTCTGGACATGCTGGTACCGCCCGGTTTCTCATTTATCCGCAGACAGGCCCATACACAAAGGTGGTGGCATGGCAATTATCCACAAAAGTGACCTCTCCATCTCCTAAACTCCCTCCTGCCTGTACAATTCCTTCGAATGCCTGTCGGTGAACATCAAATCTCCCACTCATAGTTCACGTCAATGCCATCTCCTTTACCATCCTCCAGGCAATTCCAACGAATTTAGAGCTCAGCTGTCGGATCTGATCACCCAATCCGCACTCAATAGCGACCACAGCTTAATTCTGGGCGACCTCAACCTAAGATGGAACAAAACTAATAACCCGCTCATTCAATCTCTCAACACCCTTCTGCAAGACAACGATATGATCCAATACTGCTCAGAGGAAACAAATTACAGAGGTGCGATCCTGGATGCAATCATTGCGAACAAAAATGCAGTCTCGATTGATCACATCATCCCGGTGGACTGGTCAGACCACCACATCATTCTCTTTCATATCAACCAGTCGGTCCTATCCCTTCCACCCACTCAAGCCTCCCCTAAGTGGGTCAGGAACACATCCAGAGTCCCCCGAGACAAGCTAGAAGAAGGACTCAGCTCACTCCTCCTGAACACGATGGAGTCCCTCTCAACCTCGGAACTCACCTCGCTCTATCATTCCAACCTGGAGCTCACCCTGGATCAGCTGGGACCTCTGAAACTAAAAAAGCCCAGAAGCATTCCTTCTAGGTCGTGGTTCTCTACTGACATAAATGAGGAAATAAGACACCTCAGATCCCTGGAAAGAACTTGGAGGAACAACCCCACCTCCCTCCATCGGGATCAACTCAAGGCAGCACGCAAAAACTACTATATTCATATCAAGAGCAAAAAGTCATCCTTCTTCTGTTCTGTGTTAAACAATGCCAAAAACCGCCCCAAAGAACTCTTCAACATCATTAGGAACGAAACCTCCATTCCAGTGGCAGCCAACCTGGCGGCATCCAAAACCCATTGCGACAAATTTGCAAACTTTTTCAATGAAAAAATCGCCAAAATTGATCGTTCATTCAGCTCGAAGCTCTCCTCATGCACAGAAACCCGGAGTCCTGCAACTAATCACAACCCCCCTGTAACCTCGTCTATCGCTGGTCATCATTCCGGCCGGTCCAGGATGAAATGATAAGCAATCTTATCGCTTCTGCTAAACCCTCATCTCACTCCCTCGATCTACTTCCCTCATGACTGACCAAGGAGCTGAAGCTCACTCTAGCCCCAATGTGGGGCAAGATCATCAACAGCTCCTTGAGCGAGGATTCCATTCTTGACTGCCTTAAACTAGGACAAGTCACACCACTTCTAAAAAAACCTGGCCTTGACCCCATGGACATGAACAACTTCAGACCGGTCTCAAACCTTCCGCTCGTATCCAAAATTCTTGAAAGATGTCTGCTCTCACAATTAACCCAACATCTAGAGAACACTAATCTACTTGACCCACACCAGTCAGGGTTCAGAAAGGGCTGCAGCACTGAAACCGCAATCCTAAATGTCCTAGATGATCTGCACATGTCACTCGACTCCAACCAATGTAGCCTTCTCATCCTCCTGGACCTCTCGGCTGCGTTCAACACAGTTGATCATACCCTGCTACTCAATGTCCTCCAGGAGAGAGCGGGCATTGAAAAGACGGTCTTAAAATGGTTCTCCTCTTTTCTCAACAACCGCACTCACAGAATAAAGATCAACAGCTTCGAATCAGACCCCCTCCCCATCAGCAGAGGAGTTCCTCAAGGGTCAGTACTCTCCCCGCAACTCTTCAACATCTACATGGAGCCCCTCACCTCACTTCTAAGGAACTCCAACATCCCCTTCCACCTCTACGCAGATGACACACAACTCTATTTGGAAACCACATCGACCGCAGACATTCACAGACTAAACGGTATACTCATGGAGGTCCAACACTGGCTCTCAGCCAACCACCTCAAACTTAATGAAGAGAAAACGGAAGTACTCCTCATTTCGAATAAAGATGAAAACCCCCAAATAGTGGAATGGCTCAAAGCCCTAAATGCCCTTAATGTCTCTCTTGCGCCAACGGACTCCGCAAAATCCCTAGGGATCACTCTCGACCCCATACTGGACATGAAAAAACACATCTCAAAAACCGCCAAAAGTGCATTCCTGAACTTGAAACTTCTCTACAAAATTAAACCCTTCCTCCCCCCCCCAAAGACCCGAAACCAGCCACTCAAGCACTGGTGCTCTCCAGAATTGACTATGGCATCGCAGTGCTGACTGGAACAGCCAAATTGCACCTGGGACTTCTCACCTCTACCCTCAACACAGCAGCAAGAATGGTCACAGGAACAAAGAAATATGAGCACATCTCTCCGGCACTCAAGGAACTGAAGTGGCTCCCGATAGACCACTAGCCAGCTTCCGCATAGCTTGCCCCACACATAAAGCCCTGCATACAGGCAAACCAGAATACCTGGCCACCAAACTCAAAAGGGCCGGTCAATCCAGGAACCTCAGAAGCTCCAACACACTCCTACTCATCCCGCTGAAATCACAGAAACACAAAACCTCAAATAAATCCTTTGCGGGTAATGCTTCCAGGATCTGGAACTCCATCCCCCCATATCAGAATGACCGCCTCCTTCCCGCAATTCAAGACGCTACTCAAAGCCCTCTTTCTTGAGCGCTCTGGTTCGTAACGAGAACCCCATGCCTGACTGTGAAAGTCCGCTATCTCTTTGAACCCAGAGCCGGATGATTCGCTCCTGTTCTCCGTCCCGTATTGCGCTCAAGATGTTGTTGTACAGACTTTATTTCCTGCTTGTGTTCCTGGTTCTTGTTTTTCTGTCCTTATTTTCCTTTGTTGCATATCTGTATTTGTTGTGAAGCGCTCTGATACCCTCGGATCCAGCCAGCGCTATACAAAACTTCAATAAATAAATAAATAAATAAATAATACCCACACACCGGTAACCAGAGCGGGAGGTATGATTCCACCCCTCAGAAGCGAGCTTTGTGGGGTCACTGGTGTTCCCGGTACCAGCCTTCTAGTCCTAGACAGCACAAAATGGTTGCTTCCAATCAGAGTCTCATTGCTGCCCTCCTGCTGCTGAGCCAAGCTCGAGACGGAGAAGGCAGAACAATAGGCATCCTGTCACAGGAAGGTGAGTCACTGTGGCCTAGTGGTTAAGGTCTCAGACTCTTTATCCAAAGGATATTTGTTCAAATGCTGTTGTTTTAATGGTTATGGGTTCTGAGGTGAAATTATAGGCAATAATACTTTCTTTCATAAATGTTGGGAAATATTTTTCATTTCTCCTTGTTTGAATTTCTCTCTTTACATGTATATCTTACCCTGAAGAATACAAATCTTCTCTCTCACTGTCTAGCTCTCTTTTTCTCTCTCTCCCTCTTTCCTTCCATTTAACAGTGTCGTTGATGTCATCCTAGGTGTACTCTCTCCTATGCACTGTATACGCAAGAGTGTTTGATTCGAATCATATATATGTTTTCAGGTACAATACTCATGAGTCATTGTGGCCTAGTGGTTAAGGTCTCTGACTGTTAATATGAAGGTTAGGTGTTCAAATCCTGGTGTTTCAATGTTTGTGGTGACACTATAGGCAATAATACTTTCTTTGATAAATGTTGGAAAATATGTTTCATTTCTCCTTGTTTGAACATCTTTCTTTACAAGTATGTCTTACCGCAAAGAATACAAATCTTCTCTCTTCCTCTGTCTTGCTTTCTGTTTCTCACTTTCAGTCTTTCCTTCCATTCAACACCTTGAATCATGTCAAACCAGGTGAACTCTCCCCTATGGCACTGTATACACTGGTTTGTTTGATTTGAATATCCTATATATGTTTTTGTACAAGCTACTAATGTGTAACTGTGACCTAGTGGTTAAGATCTCTTACTCCAAAGGGTATGAGTTCAAATCCTAGTGTTTTAATGGTTTCTGTGGTGAAAATATATGAATACACATCTTTCGTCTCCCTCTGTCTCGCTTTCTGTTTCTCTCTCTCCCTCTTTACTTTCATTCAATACTGTCAATGATGTCATCCTTGGTGTACTCTCGCCTATGGCACTGTATAGACTGGAGTGTTTGATTTGAATGTCATATATATGTTTTTGTGCAAAGTACTTATGAGCACTGTTCCCAATAAGGTGAGCTTGTGAGCGTGCGCGCACCAAAGTCACCGGAGCGCTCAGTGTGCTGTATTTAGCGTGCACACACACAGCACATCCCTCGAGACCGTTCGCGCTGTCGATTTTAAAATGCGAGCGGTGCGAAAACAGTCATTTCCTGTTTGCTGGAGGAGGAAGAAACAACGAGAACATGAGGGAGCGGTAGGTAAGTCTCTCCCTTATGGCTCTGGGGTAAGGGAAGGCTTGCATTCCCGAGCAAGGGGCCCTTGCACTTGCTCCATTCCTTTTCTTAATAGTGCGAGGCTGCACATCTAAAGCACTATGTGTGCTTTCAGAGGATTCTTAGAGCACACGTGGTGTTTGAGACTCTGCTTTCCTTTTCTTAATAGTGCGAGGTTACGGGGCTGATTGTGACCCTTTGAGTTAGTATTCATGTTAATTGCAGCACACAGGGGTGCTGCAATTAACATGAATACTAATTCAAAGGGTCATAATCAGTCCCATAGCCATGCTCTATTTGGAAAAGTAAAGCAAAGTCTCAAACAAAACGTGTGCTTTAAGAAGCCTATAAAAGCACATTCCCTGTTTGAGACTCCTCTTTTCTTACTAGTGCAAGGATACAGGGCTGATTGTGACCCTTTGAGCTAGTATTCTTGTTAATTGCAGCACACAAGGGCACTGAAATAAACATGAATACTAACTCAAAGGGTCACAATCAGACCCATAGCTGTGCTCTATTAAGAAAAGAAAAGCAGTCTCAAACGAAACATGTGCTTTAAGAAACCTCTGAAAGCACATGCCATCTTTGAGATTCTGCATTTTTTTTCGTAATAGTACGAGGCTGCGGACAGATTGTGGGCATTTGAGCTAGCTCATGTTAATTGCAGTCCACAGGTGTGCTGCAATTAACATTAATACTATCTCAAATGCCCATAGCTGCCAAGGTTTCAAATTGTCGAGTGTGACATTTTCATAATTTCAATGTAATTATGAGTGACATTTTAACAACTATGATGACACGTGTGTGACAAGTGGAGCAACAAGACAATGGCCGCTACCTGCCCAACCCCAGCCACAGCTGTACCAGTGATCACACCAGCACCATCTACCTTTGGGGTTATTAACGAGGACCCAAGGGACAAGAAAGTTTAATAACAATCAAAACAATACTGTTGTAGCACACAGGAGCTCGAGTGAGAACCCTTTTATTAACAAGGATGATATGTCTAGTGTGCCAGCCCATATGTAGAACCACCTGGATCATCTTTCTATTTCAACATTGGAACCTGCACTTGAAGCATGGAAAAGTCAAAGGCATAATAAGAAGCCTTTGCTTAGTAATAGAGAAGAGCCATCTTCAACAAGCCGACTTACAAACATTTTTTCTTAGAAAATATAATTCCAATGTGATTAACTTCGCACCTGAAAATCTGGGCCCAGATAAGGCCTGGATAACTCAGGCCTCTATTAATCAGCTGGCCCATTCCACTCATCATTCATCGTTTGAAAACATTGCAGGCAGATCTTTTATTAATGTTGCCTCCCTTGGTCATATTGGGACCCAGTTCCCATAGTTATCCCAGGGTCATCCGGGCAGTATCATGAAATGATCAATCTCTTATTAAACATGCCGTAGTTTATAAAGAGGCCAACCATCTGCTGGTTTCTCCCTCAGATTTCTCGCCCTAAGCACTGCTAGCACAGAGATACGAAAAAGCCATGACGCAATATGATGGCACTTCATCTTACAGCCACTTTGCAACACATTTTAATTTAAGAAACTTAGAAGTTTCCCTTAATTTAGCAGCATATCCATGATAGAAACAGGCCAATTTATATTAGTTCTCTTAGTAGTACGACAAATTTTGTCAGGATCAAAGGTGTGGCAGAACAGTCACAGCAGTAATAAGCATGTGAATCAGGAAACACCAGAAACACCTCCTGCTCATCCGATTCTCGCAACCATGGGATCTATGTGCAGGGCATTAAATACTATCGGCGGAGCATTTACTCAGTAGTCATCCAAAATAGACATCCACAAAGCGTTTGTACAAGAAATAGAGTGGCATGGTGCAGGTGAGCCAGCCTGTCACGGAGCTAGGACCGCCGGCTCTGCTGGAGTGACGCAGACTCTCGGGCCGGCAATTTAAACACAGAAAGCAAAGATCGGTGACCAGCAGTGGGCGGCGGCTTAGCTACACAAAAATAAGTTAGTGCCGTGCGACTCTGATCTGGACTCTGAAGAATGCGCTGAAAATGGTAAGGTTAAGCAGAGGCGTGGTAGCAGCATAAATGAGCGTGATTGCACGCTAAAAGTTTTTTAAATTTGGGATGAAATAGCATGTCAGTACAAACATCACTCCAGGAACTTACTATTTGCAGCAAGCTGCGGCAAACACGCCTGCTGGTAGCTGCTGGCCACAAGTTCAGACTCTCTTTGTTACTGGTCCAGCCCGTGGCCTGGGCACAATTGATTTTGAGAGATGCTGGTTTGCTCGGGTAGGCTGAAGCTCAGCTGAGGAACCAATTCTGTGCCTAGGTTCACTTAGCTGTTGGTGTGAGGCCTACTCGGGGGTCCGGTCACGGGATTCCTTATTAGATTTACCGGTACGAGATGCCTCATTCATTGCCAGCAGCCAAAACGTCTTCATAAACTGAAGCTGGCGCACGACCCACTGCGCTTTTAAAGACATCACTCAGTTGTATCCATATTAATGCGGTTGCGCGCTATGCCAAGTGAATGTGTTACAGCTAAAGCTGCAAGTGGCTGAGCCTGCCCCCAAGCCTGGAGCACTCAGCAGCATGAACTGTGACTGAGTTCTGAATACTCAGAAAAGTGAGAATGCATGACAGGTTTAGGCATATTTCTATTATCCTAAATGTGTTTGTAAATACTGCCCAAATACTCAAGCAAACAAAAAAGCAAATACATAAAAAAAATATTTCACACAATTCATCTTTTTTAAGAGGTTGGCAATCATTGCACACCACTAAACTAATGTGCGGTAGCGTTCAATGGAATTGATAAATTGAGAGGCAATTAACAAGAACAAAACCTTTCAAAAAGGAATAACAATGAAAACCAGTTGAAAAAGTATGAGACAATTGTGGCAGGTGTTGGAAACATTTAAAAACAATTGATAAAATGAGTGTGCACAATGATCATTGGCGTATTCAGGGCAATATGGAGAGATAACAGGTTTAAGGTGCAAACAAGTTTTGAGACTTACAGTAGGTAAATCTGTAACACTTGCATACTCTTATAACTAAAATGAATAAAGTAATGGTTCTGCAGCAAATGATGGTACCACCGTTGGAGTCTTGTACTTTTCTAAACCTGAAGTGTACTTGCCTGTGTAACAAATTCATGTCATTGCATGTGTATCTAAATTGAAAACCTGTCTTAAGACCCTTCATGTGGCACTGCATGTGTGGAAATGCACCGTCTTTTCACTTTTTTAAGCAAACTTCGGAGTGATATTTGGTGCAGCACCCCCACAAGCGGTCAGGTTCCCGTCACACATAGCCTTAATTGCAGTGCACAGAGACCACACACTGATGAAACAAATTAGCGGCAACATTGCTTATGAGTGACTGTGGCCTTGTGGCAAAGGGCTCTGACCCTTTCTCCAAAGGTTATGTGTTTGAATGGTATTGGTTTCTGAGGTAAAACTATAGGTATTAATACTAATGAATGTTGGATAATGTTTTTCATTTCTCTTTGTTTGAATATATCTCTTTATAAGTATGTCTTACCCCAAAGAATACAAATCTTCTTTCACCCTCTGTTTTGCTTTCTGTTTCTCTCTCTCCCTCTTTCCTTCCATTCAATACTGTCAATGATGTCATCTTAGGTGAACTCTCCCTATGGCACTGTATGAACTGGAGTGTTCGATTCAAACTTCATATATATCTTTTCGTGCAAGCCACTCATGAGTCACTGTAGCCTAGTATTTAAGGTCTCTGACTCTTACTCTAAAGGTTATATGTTCAAATTCCTCTGTTTATAAGGTAAAAATATAGGCATTAATAGGTTTTTAATAAATGTTGGGAAATGTTTTTCATTTCTCTTTGTTTGAATATCTCTCTTTATTAGTTTGTCTTACCCTAATGAACACAAATCATCTCTCTTCCTCTGTCTTGCTTCCTGTTTCTCACTCTCCTTCTTTCGTTCCATTCAACACTGTCAATCATGTAAAACTAGGTGAACTCTCTCTTATGCACTGTAAATGCTAGTGTTCAATTTGAATATCATATATAGGGAAGCTAATCGTCAGCGACTGTGGCCTAGTGGTGAAAGTCTCTGATTCTTACTCCAAATGTTATGTGTTCAAATCCTGGTCTTTCAATCGTTTTTGAAGTAAAAAATTATGCATACATTCTATTTTAATAAATGTCTCTGATTCTTACTCCAAATGTTATGTGTTCAAATCCTGGTCTTTCAATGGTATTTGAAGTAAAATAATATGCATAAATTCTTTTTTAATAAATGTTGGGAAATATTTTTAATTTCTCCTTCTCTCAATATCTCTCTTTACAAGTATGTCTTACCCCAAAGAATACAAATCTTCTCTCTCCCTCTGTCTCGCTTTCTGTTTCCCTCTCTCTTTCCTTCCATTCAACACTGTCAGTGATGTCAGGCTAGGTGGACTCTCTCCGAAGGCACTTTTTACACTGGAGTGTTTGATTTGAATGTCATTTGTATGTTTTCGTTCCTTCTGCTTATGTGTCACTGTGGTCTAGAGGTTAAGGTTTCAGACTCTTAGCCCTCAGGTTATGTGTTCAAGTCCTGTGGTAACTGAGGTGAAATTATAGGCAATAATGTTTACTTTGATAAATGTTGGAAAATATTTTGCCTTGTTTGAAAATCTCTCTTTACAAGTATGTCTTACACCAAAGAATACAAATATTCTCTCTTCCTCTGTCTTGCTTTCTGTTTCTCACTCTCCCTCTTTCCTTCAATCTAACACTGTCAATCATGTCAAACTAGGTGAACTCTCTCCTATGGCACTATATACACTGGAGTGTTGATTCGTATGTCATGTATATGTTTATGTGCAACACCTGAGTCAATGTGGCCTAGTGGTCAAGGTCTCTAACAATTACTCGAAAGGTTCTAATATCTAAGAAGCACCTAAGAGTTAGCCCAAGAGGGTGGAGCGGGCTCGGCCTCAAAAACGAACAATGAACCACTGGCTAAACGGTCCAGGAGCGGTGCCCCACAACGACCAAAGAAGAAGCCAAAATAGCCACCTTTCAAACAACCTTATCAAGATCTAATGGTAGTGGGAGAGGAAACAAGGCATTCTATACCACAAGGTTCAGCCCTAAGCCCTCCAATACCGGATTGCAATAATGATCACTTGAGACGACTTGAGACATTGTTCACTGTATTGTTGGATCCCCTACTTTGTAAACTACGGTTAATTGAGGAGAAACTCTCTGCGATTGTACAGTCAAATAGTATGTCAGTAAATACAACTAACATAGTGGGGTGCCGCTGTAATCATCCTGACCAAGAGGTGGCTGTGTCATCTGGGGTGCAGGGGGTAGCGAGAGGGGGTGAACCCGGGACAAGGATCCCAATTTTATTTAACTCCAACAGGCTCTGACCCCCAGTTAACCCAACGTACTGATAGGGGAAATGACAAGGTAAATTATACACCCCAACCTAACATTGCAGGAACCCGCGCAAAAACGCAGCCTGTGTGTGCAAAGAACCCAAGGGTTAGGGAGGAAGGACCAGATATGGCCGAGCTGGAAAGCTGGGAGCACACCCCAAAGAGGGGCGTTGAATCTCAACAATTGCGGAGAGGGCAAGACAGGATAGTGGCCCCCCATAGCGCAGAGCTCCCAGTCATAGATCTTCCGCCGGCAAGCTGGCCATATACAGTGGTTCTGACAGGTGTTCCCAGGCATAGTAATGCACAAGAGGAGTCTACCCCTCAGTTGATCAATAAAGTGACACAATGGATGTGCAGGCATGCCTGATTTAACAACATGGAGCATCGGCACAACCTTATGGCAAGGAGGGTGTCTTGGATTGGGAAGTTGAGGAAAGCTTCCCCCAGGGGACTGTGTTATCATCACATTCAGACACCCGGAGTTGGCGCATAGGGTCCTCTTGTACTCAGCGGGTGTATACGCCATAGAGTCCAGCATTAAACCACTGCCCTTGTTTTTTTTTTTAAATAGACCAGGACCTAGTATTATTCACATACAATGCCATGCTGGACAGGATCAGAGAACTGGCTGGGCTGCTAGGCCTGGGGTGGTATCTAATGCATTCGCACCATTGAGGGACCTGAACGACATTGATTGACTATCACATAGGGAGGAATGGGGAGGAGATAGCGATAGTCACTCCGTCAATATTGGTATGGCAGAGCGGGGCGTGGAACCCTTTATAGGGATAACAATGCCATCTCCGGCTAAGACCAGGGAACTTGATAACCGGGAGACAAACCTGGTGGGTGGGCCCGCAAGCCCGTGGAATAGTATTTGGCCTACTGACACAAGTGCCGGGAGTAGTAGAGGAGGTATGAAAATCATCTTGTCAAACATAGCGGGATTATCTAGCAAATTTGGGGAGGAGCAATGGCTCACCTATGTGAGGGAGTTCAACATAATATGCCTTCAGGAGACATGGGAGACAAGTAAGAACTTTTTTATTGAAGGTTAGAAAAACCTTCTTTTTCCCCGGCACTTAGATCAGTATCTGGTAGATAGGGGGGCCTGATTATGCTTATAGATTTGAGAATTCAAGGTAGTTGGAAGAATCTGGCCTGGGACTCAAACGTCGCCCAAGGATTAAAATTCTCAAATAATTCCTTTAGGGTAATTTTAATAAATTTTTACAATGCAATGTCAAATTTGCAGGGTGTGTGTGGTTTTCATGAACTAAGTGCATGGCTAGAAAAGACACGAGGGAAGGGGCTGGCTCAGTCACAATTGATTTTAGCAGGAGATTTTAACTGCCACTTGTGCCCTCATCTGAGAGTGGCACAGGGTGACTTGCTATCCTGCCCATTAAGGAAAGGCTCCCACCAGGAGCATACTCAGGTGGGAAGAGAACTGACTGGTCTTGTATACTCATATGGGTTAACCCACACGATGGATGTGATTAGTAATAAAAAGGATAGTCTGGTTCCTCCTACATTTAAAGGGAGAGGTTGCCATTCGTATATTGGTTTCATTTTTGTTTCCCCTTTACTAAAAAGAGGTGCACTGAAGTTTGATATTGAACATAGTGTGTTTAGTGATCACAATCCACTAATTTCAGTGCTCGAAACACAGTCACACTTGCTAATGTCAAATAGACAGGAAAGGTGCTCCGCATTGCCGTAACAGATCAAGGTAGAAGGCTTAGATGGGCTCAGGTCGACAGTGGTGCTTTTAATGCTTCTCTATTCATTAGAGGCCAGCAGGACATTTTGAAATGCCTAGATTTAGGAGTGGAAGGGGTGAAATGAATTGAGGCTTTCACGAATATTGCAAAACTGGTGGAAAACTTGTTGAAGTCCCCCTGACGTGGGTTTACTGGGAGCCTCCGAAGGTGGTTTGATAGCCTGCGCTCGGAGGCCTTAAGAAAGCTAAAAGGGGCACTTAAGCAGAAACCCAGAGACAGGGAACTAGTGGCTGCCTGTCGCTTAAGTTATAAATTAGCTGTCAAAGGAAAAAAGAGAAAGCTACAACGTGCTGCCTGGGAAGAACTCGCCGAGGCGGCTGAATTGTAGCACTCTGCCCGATTCTGGAGAGTAATTAACAACCCATGTTTCCCAGACTCAAACAAACCGGGGCTAAGTAATAATATCTTGCCAGAACAATGGCAGCAGCATTTCCGGTGCCTGTATAATAACCTTCTTAGTCAGGATAAACAGCAGACCCCAATCACGCAACTAAGTAGCAACACTGTTGTCTTTTCGCTGGATGAAGTAACCCTAGAAATAGAGGGTTTGACGAGGAATAAGGCACCGGGGCCAGATGGGATCCCACCAGACCTCTTTTGGTCCAACACGAAGGTCTGGGCCCCTCTTCTAACCAGGGTTTCTGAATGCAGCAATAAACACAACTATGCCAGCATCCTGGTCCTCCGCTATCATTGTGCCAATTTTTAAGAAGGGCAATAGGGACAGTCCACATTGCTACCAGCCAATATCCCTGATAGATGTTGCAGTGAAGAGGAGGCACAAATTATCATGGACACGCAATATGGGTTTCGTCCGGGGAAATCTACTGTAGACCAATGTCTTAAACTGTACCTCATCACCGCAAAATACACTGTAGTGAAGGCTGGGACGCTATACTTAGCCTTTATGCCCCTCAACGCGGCTTTTGACCGCGTGAATCGCACTAAGCTGTGGGCTTAATGAGGGACCTCGGGGTAGATACAGCAATAATAAACATCCTTCAGTCACTGCACTCCAACACAACAGCAGCTGTAAGATACAAGCAGGAGGGGAAGGTAATGGAGCATTTTAAGTGTTCTAGCGGGGTCAGACAAGGATGCATTTTAGCGCCATTCTTGTTTACTATATATATTAATGGTCTCAACGCTATCTTGCGCAACATTGTGGCAGACATATCGAGAATAGGCAATAGAACAGTCCCGGTTCTGCGTTATGCAGATGACGGACTGCTTCTTGCCCGCACCCCACACAGCTTGCAGCTTTAAATTGATGAATTTGTGACATTCCTGGGTAATCTGGATATGTCCTCTAATCTCGCAAAATCATATGTTATGGAGATAGAAAAGAAGCATAGTAAATCTTATATTTACACCATAGGCTCATATGCCTTAAGCAAACTCCCAGCTTTTGCCTACCTGAGTATGTTTTTTGATAACCGGCTGAACTTCAAACATTTAATGGAGGAAAAGTGCCTGACTCTGAACAGGTCCACAGGTTCAATCGCAAATTTTGTACAGAGGCTAGGGTGTTGGACACCAGGCTTGATTTCAAAATTAGGGAAGGGAACAAATATCTAAGGCAGATACTTAAGGTCCCTCATAGCACTTCGGCATTCAGCGTACATGAAGAACTGGGGGTTAGGCACATATCAGAAATGGTGGGAGTGAAGCCCCTAGGCTGTTGGCTGAAGATCTAGACTAATGCAGAGATGGGTTTGACAAGGCTTGTTACACAGGACTGTCTCTCCTTAGAAAATGCGTAGAAAATCCCATGGATAAAATGTCAGGGATTCTTTTGTTACTCTAGGGCGCGCAGACCTGTTTGATAAACCGGAGACAATAAGACTGAAAGATAAGGGTGACATCAAAGCGTTGTACTTAAAGTTTGCTATGGTGCAGCGAGAAGCTGTTGAACTGGAGAAACATTCTGTGAGAGATCACGTCTTAGTTAAAACATCTCAGGGCATAGAACCATATCTAACACTAATGGCAAGTGCTCATGACAGATTTTTGATTAGCCGTTTCAGATTAAACTCCATCCACCATTTATTGTCAGTACTGGCAGGTTTTATTATAAATTCAGAAGAGAGAGGGCCCTGCGGCTGCGACAGTAGGTCTTCGCAGTATACCCTTCATCTAGTTCTACTCTGCCCGTATTATGCCTTCCCCAGGAAAATGTTTTTGAAGGACCTGTTAAGGAAAGCTAGATTTAGGCAGGCTCGGGTAGCCTTGTTGTTTTTAAAATTGTCAACTCATGTTTTTACTCTTTTCTGTGTGGTTAATTTTTTAAGAGCTGCCCTAAAGCTCTGAACAACGAGGGGGAATTGAATAAATGTAGTAGCTTTATTATCCCCCGTGATACACATTAAGTGACGGAATCATGTAAATGACATCTTGTCCCAAGTCTATTTTAGCTAAATGTATTCATGTGAAATATTTTTTAATGACTGTTATTGATATGCTTTTATGGTTTGTTTATCAAATCGAATAAAGTTATTATTATTATAATTACTCCTAAGGTTATGTGTTCCAATCCTGCTGTTTCAATGGTTTTTTAGTCAAAATTATAGGCATTAATACTTTCTTTAATAAATGTTGGGAAATCACTTTCATTTCTCCTTGTCTGAATATGTCTTCTTTACAAGTATGTCTAACCCCAAGGAATACAAATCTTCTTTCACCCTCTGTCTCGCTATCTGTTTCTCTCTCTCCCTCTTTCCTTCCATTCAACACTGTCAATGATGTAATCCTAGGTGTACTCTCTCCTATGCACTGTATACACTGGAGTGTTTGATTCGAATGTCATATATATGTTTTCGGAGAAAGTACTCAAGAGTCACTGTGGCCTTGTGGTTAAGGTCTCAGACTCTTAGTCCAAAGTTATGTGTTCAAATCCAGGTGTTTCAATGGTTGTTGTTTCTAAGCTGAAATTATAATTATAGACAATAATACTTTCTTTCATATACGTTGGGAAATATTTTTCATTTCTCCTCGTTTTAATATCTCTTTTTACATGTACGTCTTTCGCCAGAGAATACAAATCTTCAGTCTCTTTCTATCTCGCTTTCTTTTTTTTTCTTTCCTTCTTTCCTTCCATTCAATATTGTCAATCAATCAATCATATAATTTGTAAAGCGCACTACTCACCCATGAGGGTCTCAAGGCGCTGGGGTGGGGAATGCTGCTAAAAACCAGGCCTTGAGGAGTTTTCTGAAGGTCAGCAGGTCTTGAGTCTGCCGTAGGTGGATGGGGAGGGTGTTCCAGGTCTTGGAGGCAAGGGGAAGAACGATCTGCTGCAGGAGGTTGCTCTTCAGAAGCGGGGGACTGTGGCGAGGGCAAGGTCGGCAGAGCAGAGCTGGTGGGTGGGGGTGTAGAAGCTGAGTCATCTGGTGAGGTTAGTTGGTCCTGTTTTGTGGAGTGCCTTGTGTACGTGGGTGAGGAGCTTGAAGGTTATCCTCTTGTTGACCGGGAGCCAGTGTAGGTCTCTCAGGTGGGGTGTGATGTGGCTACAGTGAGGGATGTTGAGGATCAGGCATTCAGAGGTATTCTGGATGCATTGGAGCCATCTCAGGAGTTTGGCCAAGGCTCCTGCGTAGAGGGCGTTTCCGTAGTCCAACCTGCTGCTGACGAGGGCCTGGGTGACCGTTCTTCTCATTTCAGTGGGGATCCACTTGTAGATCCTGCGGAGCATGTGGAGGGTGCTGAAGCAGGAGGAGGAGACGACGTTGACCAATTTAGTCATGGAAAGGGTGGAGTCGAGGATGAACCCTAGGTTGCGTGCGTGGTCGGTGGGTGTTGGGGTACTTCCCAGTGCGATCGGCCACCAGGAATCGTCCTAGGCCGAAGGGGTGGATCCGAGGATGAGGACCTCCATCTTGTCCGAGTTCAGCTTCAGTCGGCTGTTCCTCATCCTCTCCCTCTTTCCTTCCATTCAACACTGTCAGTGATGTCATCCTAGTTGTACTCTCTCCTATGCACTGTATACGCCGGAGTGTTTGATTCAAATGTCATATATATGTTTTCAGGGAAATTTATCATGCGTCAGTGTGTCCTAGTGGTTGAGGTCACTGACTCATAATCCAAACGTTATGTGTTCAATTCCTAGTGTTTCAATGGTTGTAGTCTCTATGCAGTAATACTTTCTTTGATAAATGTTGGAAAATATTTTTAATTTCTCCTTGTTTGAAAATCTCTCTTTACAAGTATGTCTTACGCCAAAGAATACAAATCTTCTCTCTCCCTCTGTCTTGCTTTCTGTTTCTCACTCTTTCCTTCCATTCAACACTGTCAAACATGTCAAACCAGGTGAACTCTACCCTATGGCACTGTATATACTGGTTTGTTTGATTCGACTGTCATATATATGTTTTCGTGCTGACTACTCATGAGTCACTGTGGCCTAGTACTTAAGGGCCCTGACCCTTACTCCAAAGTTTATGTGTTTAAATCCTGCTGTTTGAATGGTTGTGTTTTCTGAGGTAAAATTATAGGTATTAATACTTTCTTTCACAAATGTTGAGAAATATCTGCTTGTTTGAATATTTCTCATTACATGTATGTCTTACCCCAAAGAATACAAATCTGCTCTCTTCCTCTTTCTTGCTTTCTGTTTTTCTCTCTCACTCTTTCCTTCCATTCAACACTGTCAATCATGTCAAACTAGGTGAACTCTCCTCTCTGGCACTATATACACTAGTCTGTTTCACTTGAATGTCATATATATATTTTCGGGCAAGTTACCTATGAGTAACTATGGACTAGTGGGTAACATCACAGATTATTAGTGCCAAGGTTATGATTTCACATCTTATTGTTTCCGAGGTAAAGTTATAGGCATTAATACTTTCTTTAATAAATGTTTAAAAATATTTTTCATTTCTCCTTGTTTGAATATCTCTCTTTACAAGTATGTTTTACCCCAAAGAATACAAATCTTCTCTCTTCCTATGTCTCGCTTTCTGTTTTCCTCTCCTTCCTTCCATTCAACACTGTCAATAATGTCAGCCTAGGTTAACTCTCTCCTCAGGCACCTTTTATACTGTAGTGCTTGATTTGAATGTCATATATATGTTTTCTTACAAACTACTCACGTCTTAATGTAACCGAGTGGTTAAGGTCTCAGACTCTTAGTCCAAATAATATGTGTTAAAAACCCTGCTGTTTCAGAGTTGAAATTATAGGCAATAACAGTTTCTTTGACAAACGTTAGAAAATATGTTTAATTTCTCCGTCTTTAAATATCTTCCTTTACAAGAATGTCTTACCCCAAAGAATACAAACCTTCTCTCTCCCTCTGTCGCTTTCTTTTTCTCTCTCTCCCTCTTTCCTTCCCTTCAACACTGTCAATGATGTCAACATAGGGGAATTCTAAACTGTGGCAATGCCTACACTGGAGTGTTTGATTTGAAGGCCATATATATACATAGGTTTTTGTAGAGATTACTCTTGCATCACTGTGGCCTAGTGGTTAAGGTATCTTAGTGCAAAGGTTGTGTGTTCAAATCCTGGTGTTTCAATGGTTGTGGCTTCTGAGGTAATATTATATGCAATAATAATTTCTTTGATAAATGTTGGAAATAATTTCATTTCTCCTTGTTTGAATAATTCTCTTTGCATGTATGCCTTTCCCCAAAGAAAAGAATTCTTCTCTCTCCCTCTGTCTCACTTGCTTTTCCTCTCACTCTTTTTGCTTCCATACAAAGACTGTCAAAGTCAACATAGGTGAACTCTAACTTACGGCACTGCATACACTGGAGTGTTTGATTCAAGTATCATATATCTGTTTTTGTACAGACGTCTCATGAGTCACTGTGGCCTAGTCGTTAAGGTCCCTGACTCTTACTGTAAAGGATGTGTGTCCGAATATTGGTGTTTCAACGGTTGTGGTTCTGAGGTAATATTTATAGACAATAATACTCTCTTTGATACATTTGGGAAAATGTTTTTAATTTCTCCTTGTTTGAATATCTCTCTTTACAAGTGTGTCTCATCCCAAAGAATACAAATCTCTCTCCCTCTGTCTCGCTTTTTTTTCTCTCTCTACCTCTTTCCTTCCATTCAACACTGTCAATGATGTCAACATAGGTGAACTCTAACCTACGACACTGCATACACTGGAGTGTTTGACTCAAATGTGATATTTATGTTTTCGCGAAGATTACTAATGATTTACTGTGGCCTCGTCTCTGACTCTTACTCCAAAGGTTATGTGTTCAGATCGTTGGTATTTTCTCTGATAAATGTTGGAAAATATTTTTCATTTCTGCTTCTTTGAATTTCTTTCTTTACAAGAATGTCTTATCCCAAATAATACAAATCTTCTCTCTCCCACTGTTCCGCTTTCTTTTTCTCTCTCTCTCCCTCTTTCCTTCAGTTCAACACTGTCAATGGTGTCAACATGGGTGAACTCTAACCTACGGCACTGCATACACTGAAATGTTTGATTTTATTGACATATATACGTTTTCATGCAGGTTACTTATGAGTCACTGTGGCTAGTAGTTAAGGTCTTTGACTCTTACCCCAAGGGTTATTTATTCAAACTCTGATGTTTCAATGGTTGTGATGTTGGCGTCGGTTATTTGATAAATGTTGGAAAATATTTTTTATTTCTCCTTGTTTAAATATCTCTCTTTACAAGTATGTCTTACCCTAAAGAATACAAATCTTCTCTCTCCCTCTGTCTCGCTTTCTTTTTCTCTTTCTCTCTCCCTCTTTTCTTCCTTTCAACACTATCAATGATGTCAACATAGGTGAACTCTAATCTACGGCACTGCATACACTGCATACACTGGAGTGTTTTATTCGAATGTCATATATAAGTTTTTGTGCAGGGTATTCATGTGACACTGCGGCCTAGGGGCATAGCTGCCAAGGTTTAAGATTGCTATGTGTGACATTTTCATAATTTCAGTGTAATTATGAGTGACATTCAACAATCATGAGTGACACTTGCTCACGAGCAAAATTAAGTGCATGGAAAGAGCTAAATATTAGAAATTACATCTTTTTGTCAATGGGAAGCACTACAATATCTGGGTACTGCTCAAAACCCCTAAAATAAAAGGCAAAGATGCTGATACCAATGGGACAACTGTTCAGGGCACCAATATCACATTGTAGCAATCAGAAATGTAAAAGCAATTGTGCTTGTCTGAAGGGTACAACTGTGGATACAGCTAAGGGTAAGCATGATGAGAGCAGGTTGTTCATTATCCACATATGGACACTTCCTTGAGTTGGATGGGAGGCCAAAAGCAGCAGAAACCCTCAGTGAGCGAAGCAGCTGCTTATAACCTAGCCTGGGTATAGCAGCAAGGCATGTAACGTCCATGGACAACGAACAAGTGTTTCATCCAGTGAATATGCAGTGCTCTACAGTCAGTTACAACACTTAAATTAACATCATCAAAACATGTAAGCCAGGATGAAAGAGTCAGTCGTTCACGAGATAACATCCATGTAGGAGGTGTTCTTTTGAGCCACTGGAAGAGTGGAACGTTATCTGCAAAATCTCTCACAAGATTCCCTCCAACAAGAAACAGAGGCAGAAATTATTCATGGCTGCACGTGCAAATTCTTAAAATGTTTCCTATGCTCCATTGCAAGGACCAAATTAAATGTTTGAAATTGACCCATAGCAGCAGAAGGAGGAAATCAGAAAAAATCCGGCATTATCTTTCAAGCTGTTTTAGATAGAATGCAATTTGCAATTGATACAGCATTGAAATGTGAAAAAACTTAAAGGTAAAGAAATGATCATTGAGCACGTCTTATGCACGCATGCCATTTCACTTGTTTTAACCTACTACAGTTAAGTACATGTTGCCGATATCAAATTAACACACCAGGTTCAATGGCTAAGTCCAATATAGGTGACTTACAGACACAAGTCGTTAGTTGCCTTCTAAATGAGTGGCATCGGCAGGGGAAGATGATCATGGTGTTAATGCACTTGGCTTGAATTGCTCAACAGTTAAAGGGCGTGGATACAAGATAGAGGGCATTAATACCGAGGCGTTAATAACTCTGAACAGGCCTCTCAGACTTCCTCGCTCCTTTCCTAGCATTTCAGATCTGCTACTCCATTGCCTCTTCCAAATATTTTAGTATATTTCACAGTTTCTTCAAAGATGTCTAATGTGCTATTTTTCAGAGCTGGACTGGGGCTGAAAATAGCCCCGAACTCCAAAATAAAAGTGACCAACCGCTATATGTATCAAGCTATTTAGCATTCGCAAAGGCCGAAATTCTGCGAATTTCGGCCTTTGCGAATGCTAATTAGACAAATGGAATGTATCAAACTAGTTTGATGCAAAATAACGAATAGCAAAATTTGCTAATCCTTATTTTGCGATTGCACTTAAGGAATTGCAAATTTTGCGATTCCTTAAATGCAATTGATAGAGCGCGCGAGGCCACCCGGCCAATAGTTTTCGCCGTTTCCGGCTTCAGGGCCCATATACTTTTCAAATCACCATATACATCGATCGGGTGACTTCACGAGCTCTATCAAGTTGGTGTGTGTGTGTTCCCTGCTACCAATTTTCAGTGCACCCGACTTACCATCCACCGATGCAGGTGCCTAATGACCACAATGAATCAGGGAGCTAGCTGTAAAGGAAAGGCAGCAAAATACAAACCCAACCAATAACATTCAAATACTGTTTAAATGACCACGGACAACTGGAAGTTTTAAAATGTTTATCTAAATTCAATGTTTTCTTGCATGAGGTACAGTAAAATAAGGCAATTAATAACCAAGATAACGTAAATCACATAGGCAGAAAGAAATAATGACAGAGTAATCATCAAATGTACTAATAAATTGTAACAAGAAAAATATTATATAAGTCAGTATTATCTAGACAGGGATAGACTAAGTGTGTGTGACTATAGAAGAGCTTATAATGAATAACACGCTTCACTTAAGGTGAAGGGGCCTTTGAACAATCAAGGCAACGAAGTTCTAGACCATATCAGAAAATGACACACTGCTATGCAAAATATAATTTCTAACAAATGAGAAGACATAGGAATAACTTTGCAAAATTATAAATGATAGTTCAATAGTTGCGGAAAGGCATGGAAATATAACATATGCAATGTTTAACTTTATTAAAGCAAAAGTTAGAAATTCAGAAGGTGCAAGAATTTCAAGAGGTTCAGAGTAATATTTACCTAGAAAAGGTGTGGAAACCAAACCCTGGCCACGGGTCAGTTAAGGACAGGAAACCCTCAAGGAAGGATACCCCTCAAAGGACAGCAGGTGCAGAATGGACACCCAGGACAGGACAGGATACCCTCGGAAAAGGAATCAGGACAGGACCCTCAGGACAGGACAGCAAACCCTCAGGACAGGACCCTCTTCAGGACAGGACCGGAACCCACAGTTCGGAAGCAACGCCTGCGCTCCACCCGCTCTGCAGCTATCGATCAAGACCCCGATTGGGTCAGCGAACTCCCAGCTAAGTGCCTTGCCAGCACTTTAAGGTTCAGTAGAACCTTAGTCTATGGTCAAATTCGGACAGAGTGCTCCGCAGCGCTCTGTATCTTCAGTCACCTATTGAGTGCGTTGGGTCAGTGACAGGTCAGCTAAACCAGACAAGTCGGACGGTTCACTAGGTGAACCCAGGGTAGATATACAGTTTGGGGACAGTGTACCACCCCCCAATGTTGCAAAGTGTCAGAATCCCTCAATTTCGATTGGTCCTAAGGTAGGGTTTGGGTAACACACCAATCACAATACACGATTTGAAGCCTTCATTTACATATTTGGGTACCGCCTAGCAGGTTTGGGGTTCCCATGAGAAGTTACACGGCAAACAGTAGCGCAACATTACAATGTATCATATAAGGAGCCACATTCGCTGTTCTCGCAGGGCAGAGGTGACTTTCTCAGGAGCATCTCGCCCATCACTGCCAGCTGGCTATGTTCCATCAGCCAAGGTCCCTCGTGCTGCCGAATGTCGCACAGGCGCAGAAGGGACCTCCAATATGGCTCTCCTCTCACTCAGACCCCCATTTCCCGCGGTACATGAAAAGTAAGCGAAAACAAATTAATACATAATAATGTCATTATGAAAAACACAGCACAGGGTTGGTACTTTTAACTCATCATCAAGATATAAACTTATGCAATTAAATGTTAGCTACATTGAGACGGACACAAGAGCAGTGGCACGAGCTGTACCACATGATAAGCACAGCTATGAATTACGCATGCGCATAACTTTCCCTCCACTTCTGCAGACGCGTCAGGACACGTGAGTGTGGCTGACGCATGCGCAGTAACTAAAATACAAGCGGCGGCCATTTTAGGGGACACGAGTAATTATTTTAGTAAAACACATGTGCAAGCTTCACGGTCTTTCTCCAAACTAAATAAAAATGTTAGTAAAACATACACGGGTTACCTTGTTACACATAAACGAGGTTCTTGATTTCGGCAAGCCGCAAAATATGCGAAGCTTTGCTTCATCAATCCCCTCTTTGATGATATCTACTATCATCACAAATTATAATGGAACCAGATGCCAACTTTCTTTCACACTTTATAAAGTTCTATTTCTTCCAGCAACCGTTCTAGCTTTTCTCTTTCAGTTTTAGCAGGGTGAGAAGTTTTCACCTTTTTGTATATCTGATCATTCACTTCCTCTAATTCAATCTCATCCACACTTCGTTTCACTCCTCTTGCATTTACCTCGTGCTTTTTGGTGCGCTTGCGGTATTTACAGCATAAGAAAATGGAAAGTATAATAAGACCTATAATACCAATTGGCATCAGAATTTTGAATAATAAGCTTTTACCTATGCTAGCAAGCCAATGACCTACATTTGAGAGACCATCTACCAGTCTCTTCCAGGCACTATCAACCTCGAGTGGTTTGAGTTCCTTTGCCAAATTAGTAATGTTTTTCACATATCTTTTGATCTGTACACTTTTGTCCGGAATATAAGTGCAACAATGTTGCGCCTTCAACATCCGGCAGACTCCGCCCTCTTTCGCTAATAAGGTGTCAAGAGCAAGTCGATTTTGTAAAACCATTGATCTGATCGCAACCATTTCGGTATTGACCAGCAGAAATCCATGAGCTGTTTCAGTAGACAGCACATCTACTATAGTAGACAATTTGCAAATTCTGTGAGTGTTCAGAACCACTCCCACTCCAGGTATCAGTGCACTGAAAATACTACCCATAATTTCACCTATACTCTCTCTTTTACTACGCACTAAGCCGTTAGTATCTTCATTGCTTCCAGCTTTTCCATTCACATGGTATATTTTCGGGAAAACAATGCCAAAGTAGCAGCTCCCATACCAGTGATCCGGCAATTTGAAATAAGCCTTGTCCCCACAAATATAATAAATTCCAGGAAACACAGGCTCTGACCCATTTTTGAAACCCCAACCTCCAATTACCTTGTAATTATGTTCGCATTCACTGGAACCAATGAAAACATTATTATAATAGCTAGTCTTCTCGCGGTGAAGACATAGCTTGCCTTTCTTTTCAAAATCCAGCAACAGAGCAGGACCCGCTCCACCAGATGAGGTGCCTTCCATGTTTTCTGCCCACTTTGGCTTTTTCTGACTTTCGTCATTAGCCTTCTTCTGAATTTTAATTCTCCTTTTCTCTGCCATGTTCAGGAACATCTTTTCCTGCTCACGCAAAGAACAAGTCAAGTTATCTCTGTGTGCATCTGCTATGTCAATGTTCCCTATAGTCAGAAAGTAGTCTCCCATATATCTTATGGTGTCAGTTTTGGTATGTACAGGATTCAAGTTCCCACGTATAGGAAGTTCAGAAAAGATCACGTCATTGTTAGAGTAATAATACTGTAACGGTCCCCTTTTGTAAAATAAACTAGCTAAAATGCTACAGGAAATTCCATATGTCAATGGCAGATGATGGTATGTCACGCCTTCAGCCACCGAAGTAGGTAGCTTCATGCAGACATAGCAATCTTCAATTTCCATAGTCTCTACATAGTGTATTAACAAGTTTGCGAAAACATTCAAATGTGTCCTGTTCTTCATTCCATGATAATGTAGTCCTCCCTCATCTGATGCTTCTAAGTCTCGTTTAGTTTGTCTCAATGCTCTCTCATGTCTTTCTACACTCTGTGTTGTTAGCTCCTCATTGTCAGTATCTACAACTTCAGTAGGGACAATGTTAGTATCTTTACTTACAGCAAAGGGAATGAAAATTGTTAATCCTATCCAGATAACTATTAGCACTACTACACTACATATACACACCTTGCAACACGTCTTAAAACGGCTGCAACTAGGTCTACCATTCACTGTTGAATCAGACATTTTGGCTCAGAAGGAGTCTCTTGAACCCCTCTTTTTGGCTTTACACAATTAGCTTACTTTGTGCAAATTCACGGTGGCTCGTCTTCCTCTTCAGCTGAGTACTCTGGGACAGGTTCTCCGTCGCTCACGTCAGTTATATCAAGATCTTCAAGTTCTTCCAAAACCAGTGTCCATTCAGGAGATTTGTACTTTTTGTTTTGTCTTTTTATTCGCTCACTCCTTCTTTTGGAAGAGTCTTCTTCTTGCTCTGCTATTCGAGCACTTCTTCTTGCTTCTGCACGTTTTTCTTCCACTGTCTTTATCCTTAGTCTCAGTCTTTTTACAAACCTAGGCTCAAGGTTGTTTCTTTTCTTTAGTCTCTTAGTCGGTACTTGGACTTCACTTTCTTTTCTTCTTCTCTTGTTCTCTTTATCTTGTGGTAATTCTTCTCCACTTTCTTCTCCTACTTCCCTTATCTGACTAGTTCCAGGGCTAACATCAAATTCTTCTGCCTGGTTGCTAATCTGGCCTTGTTCAGAAATATTTTGTTTTTGGCTTTCGATTGTCTCTGTTTCTGTTTCTGTTTCCTGAACCCGTTCTTTTAACCCTATCTGATCCTGTTCAAGCACTTCGATCTCTTGATTTTCTTCTGCTCGAACTATTACTCTATGTCTAGTCTGTCCCTTATCCACATCAGGAGTTAGTGGAGGAGTATCAAACACTTGCTCTGTATCCTGCACTTGTTCAGTATCGGGTACTTGTTCAGTCTTATTCACTTGATCTGTATCAATCACGTGCTCTGTCCCTGTCTGACCTTCTCCTTCCTCAGTTTTGATTTGAATCTCAAGATTCTGAGGTTCTTCGCCTGTGCCTTGCTGTTCCTGACTAGTCCACTCTCTACCTTCACTAAGTCGTTCTCTTGTTCTGATAGGATCTTCGGTCAGATCAATCATCGGTATCCATTCTTCTGGCCATATGCTTGGCAGCTCGTCTTCAGCTACTCCTGGCTCAGTTTCCTGGACCTCTTCAGCAGGCTGGTTTCTTGGCAGTTCGCAGTCAACTACTCCTGGGCCAACGTCTGCTGTTCCTGCAACCTGACTGGTGCTGGGCTGCTCGTTGTCAGTTGCTACTGATCTGGCTTCTTCAGGGTCCTCTGCTGGTTGCCCTGGTTCTTCAAATCCTTTGTCTGGCAATACCTTCTGGGTGTGTCCGGCGTGGATCCACTGGGGAACACCTGCGACTTTCACTGCAGTGGTTGTCACCAGGATTACTTGGCGTTTCTTTCCCCACCTTGGTGCCAGACAGCTTGATCGAGTGTGCTTCTTTATTTTGACCCAGTCTCCTGGAACCAAGTTGTGGAGAGGAGTCGTTGGATTAAGGATGCCGTCGTCTCCAATCTGGCGAGAGATAGAACGCACTTGGTCACCCAATCTTCTGCAGTATTCAAGCACCAAATCATCAGTAATACTCAACAGTTTGCTTCCTGGCACCCATGCTTGTCTCATCACTCTTCCCATAATGATTTCATGGGGACTTAGGCCTGTCTTGCGGTCTGGAACACTTCTCAGTCCCATCAGGACCAGGGGCAGGGCCTTCACCCAGTTCATGCCAGTAGCATCTGTCAGCTTTGCTAGTCTGTTTTTGATAGTTCCATTTACTTGTTCCACTATTCCAGAAGCCTCTGGGTGGTATGCACAATGGAGTTTCTGCCTTATTCCAAAGGCCTTACAGAGTTCAGCCAGTATGTCATTCTGGAAATGTCCACCCTTATCTGATTCAATAATGCATGGTATTCCGAACCTAGGTATCAGTTCTTTTAGTAAACACTTCGCTACTGTCAGTGCGTCACTTTTGGGAGTAGGGTAAGCTTCTACCCATTTCGAAAATACGCACACAATGACAAGGACATATCGCTTTCCTTCACAATGGGGCATGGTGATGAAATCAATCTGTATTTTTATAAAGGGACCCCCTGACCTCCCAATCTTGCTCAGTTCAACCATTGTCCTCTTGCCTGGGTTCATCTGTTGACATGACAGGCACCTCTGGCAGAGGGACTCTGCTACCTTCCTGAATTTCTTGCTGTACCAAGTCTGTTGAAATACCAGAATCATGGCATCCCTACCAATGTGTGATCCTTCATGTATTAATCTTGCCATTGTGCCAAGCAAGTGTCGGGGTAACACCGGCATACCAGTTGGGCCCAAAATCACACCATCCACACGCCTCGGTCTACAGCCATCCTCCTTCCATTTTTCTCTTTCTTGCCAAGGAGCCGACTCCTGCCACTCTCTCACCTCATCCCATGTAGGCACTTCCTCAAACACCTGAAGCTGGCAGCTGGTTCCTGGCCCCCCTCGTTTTGGATTTACAATATACCGATCTTTGGCACACCATTGAGCCACTCGATCAGCATAATCGTTTCCCAGAGATACTCTGTCCATGCTCCTTTGATGAGCAGTACATTTTACCACTGCCAGTTCTTTGGGCAACTGAATGGCCTCTAAAAGGTCATGAACAACTTTTGCATTCCGAATGGGAGTACCTGAGGAAGTCATGAATTCCCTCTGCAGCCATAATTGGCCAAAGTCATGCACAACGCCATAACAGTACTGACTGTCAGTATACACTGTTATGCGTAAGTCCTTCCCAATTTTGCAAGCCATTATCATGGCTATCAATTCGGCTACTTGTGCAGACTTGATGTTATATAGGTAACCTGCTTGTTCAATTTTTGTGAAAGACACTACTGCATAAGCAGCACTCAAGCCTCCTAATTCATGTCTTAGACAGGAACCATCCACAAATAGTTCTTTATCATGCTCAGGCAATGGCACTTCTTTTATGTCTGGGCGTGGCTTGGTACTGAACTCTGTCAGATCAATACAATCATGTTCATCATCATCCCCACCTTCCATTTCCAAGGGGTCGGGGAGTAAGGTGGCAGGGTTCAGAATACCGCACCTAACAATGCTTACATTTGCTGCACCCACAAGAATCCTCTCGTATTTAGTCAGCCGACTAGGGGTGAGATACTGTGTTTTAGTTCTGGTCAATAGAATTACCACTCCATGTGAAACATACACAGTCACAGGATGTCCCATGACAATGGACTCACTCTGTTCCAAACTTGCACAGGTAGCAGCTACTGCTTTTAGACAGCCTGGTAACCCAGCAGCTACTGGGTCCAGTGTGGCAGAGAAATAGGCCACAGGCCTCCTGGTCGTGCCATGTTCTTGAGTCAGGACTGACAATGCGCAATTATCGCGAGTGTCACAGAATAGTGCAAACTCTTTGGAATAATCTGGCATTCCCAACGCAGGGGCTGTACACAGACAGTTTTTCAATCTTGTGAAAGCCATTAGACTTTCATCGTCCCACTGTACAATATCTGGCATTCCTCTCGTGGTCATTTTTATCAAGGGCCTGGCTAAGGCTGCAAATCCCAGAATCCACTGCCTGCAGTACCCTAATACACCCAGGAACATTCTGACTTCTTTTTGAGTACGGGGCAACTGCATTTTTTGAATTATTCTCACTCTTTCTGAAGTGACTTTTCTGACACCCTTTTCTATCTGGTGTCCTAGATATTTCACTGATTTTGCACAGAACTGTAGTTTGTCAGGGGCCACTTTATGCCCTTTCTCACACAGATGATTTAGGAGGGCAATGGTGTCAACTACACAGTCCCTGTGACTTTTAGATGCCAGTAGAAGGTCGTCTATGTACTGCACTAATACAGAGTTCCCAGGTAAGATCAAAGTCTCTAGACATTTTTTCAAGATCTGATTAAAGATAGAGGGACTCTCTGTATACCCTTGAGGGACCCTGTTCCAACAATACACGTGACCCTCGAAAGCAAATGAGAAAAGAAATTTGCTGTCGGGGTGCAGGGGTATCGAAAAGAATGCATGACACAAATCAATCACAGTGAACCACTCAGCATCCCAAGGAATCTGGTACAGAATTACTGCAGGGTTCGGGACAATAGGGCAACAAGGAACTACAATTTTGTTAACCTTTCTCAGGTCCTGCACTACCCTATACTTGCCACTAGGCTTTTTGATGCCCATAATCGGTGAGTTGCATGGGCTGCTCATCACTTCCTGTATGATGTTTCCTTCCAATAATTTTTGTATTTCCAGAGTGACACCTGCTTTCACCTCAGCATTCATTCGGTAGGGCCTAGTGTTAGGATATACTGCATTGTCTTTGATGGCTATTTGTATGGGGTCCACATCTTTCATCAACCCCACATCCTTTCCAGTGAAATCCCACACCTCTGGCTTTACGGCTTCCTGTAGTTCTTGGGGCAAGTCCTGCAGGGTCAATCTTTTAATTTCTGAGTCAGGTCTAAGCAACAATAATTTATAAATGCCGTCTTCATCTGGGGTCTGTATTTCAACACCTTTTGGTGTGCAAAAGATGGTACAGTTCATTTTGCACAGCAAATCACGTCCCAGTAAATTTACTGGACTGGTGTCACAGACGACAAATCTATGCATCTGTTTAAAATTTCCAATTGAAATCTCCATTGGTTCGGTAACAGGAGTACTAATCAATTGATTAGATACACCTACTACTTGGATATTTTCTCCCGAGAGGGGTAGGTTTGGAACGTCCACTGTTCTTACAGTAGAACGGGTAGCGCCAGTGTCCAACAGAAAGGTGACATAATTTCCGTCAACCTTTCCTTCAATATATGGTCCAGACTGGTCTACCGGCAAGGAAGCGCCAAGTACGCACTCCTCGTCCTCCCCTCTCAGGCCCCGTCAGTCCTGATCATTACAAAGGAAGGTATCATTTAGCAGATACTGCGAAGTTGCTGTATTTCTGTTCTCCCCGCTTTCCCAAACCTCTATCTCTTCGTTTTCTGCCTGTCTTCCCCTGTATACCTGCTTGGGTGCTCGAGGCACCTGAACTGTTTTTACCTGGGGTTGAGTCTTTCTTGGTCTTTCTTTCTGCGTCTGTGGAGTTAAATCAGGAGTTTTCTCATTAACATCGACTAATTGGGGACACTCGTTTCGCCAGTGTCCAATTTCGCCGCACTGATGGCAGGGAAATTTTTTCATAGCCTCTTCCCTGCTAAATTTGGGCCGGGGCTTTCCTCCACCCCCTCCCCCAGGACCTTTGTTCTCAGCATTTTTAACCATGTTACTCAATTGTTTTTCCTGTTGTTCTGCGAGCTTCACCTGAGCCCACATAACCTTCTCCTTAAGGGCCTTTTTCTTTTCTGCCATCTCGTCCTCGCAGTACTTAGCGTACCGCAGGACCTCATCCATTTTCTTAGTATGCCAACAGATTTTATTGTCTTTTATCCACTGACAAATTTCAGGTCTTAAACCATTTACAAACCTGTAAATAAAGTGCGTCATATCCTTCAGGTCGATGTTGTCAATACCACTGTATGTTTTAAATACCTGCAATAACCTCTCATAGAAGGAGTGCACTGTTTCGTCCCTTTCCTGTGTTGTTCTATCTATTTTTGTCCAATCAGTTTCCTTGGCGGGCACCTTTTCTTTCAAGTGCTGAATTACCTGCTCATATTTTCGCATGACTTCCTTTGATGGCTCCCCTGTTTCCTTGTTTCTGGGATACTCTTCACTGGGCCAATCTATGTTTATTTTACACTGGGTCCATAAGTCTACTGGAACCACAATGTCGAAAAACCCATCCAGGTCTTTCCACAGACATTTTTGTACCTTCACGAACCTTTCCACCTGCCTGTACCAGTCAACTGGTTTCTCTCGTAACTTTGGAAAATCGTTCGTGAAGGACACAATATCCTGCCTAGACCAGGGGACATGCACATATTTCCCCCCTGGAACTTCGCGCATGGGGCATAACTGCTCAGGTTTTTCTACCTCTCTTAAAGCAAACTCGGGAGTCACTTGTCGGGAGCGAACCTCTTCCCTCTTTTTCGCCCACCTGCTTCTCCATTTTTCCACATCTCCCCATTTCTGCAGTACCCCCATTAATTCTTTAATCTGCAACTTCTTCCCTGCCACATTCAGGTGTTCTATATCTTTGTCTGAGAAGTCTGCTCTGTACGGTTTCTGTAAGGGCTTGGATTTTGAGATATCTACCCCCATACTAACTGCTGTTTCGGTCAGTTTTTCATGGAGCACTCTGGTGTTCCTTGTAAAGCTTTTACATATGAACGACAATTCTTCCTCAGAGTAGGTATTTAATCGATCCAACCCCACATTTCCTGCCATTAATTCTTCTATTTCGACCCTCAGCTTGTAGAGGTCTAAAGGTTTTGTTTGCGGAGTCTGCTTCTCTAATTCACGACTCCAACTCTCAATTTCATCCGGAGTTACCAGAGAGACATTCCTAGTACCGGTTGCTGTTTCTAATTTAATTTCTTTTGTATTAAAAGGATTATACCTCTGCTGTGTTCCCTTTCCAGTTTGTTTGTTTGGCAATTCCAAGAACGCAACTTCAGACTCGCATTCACTGGACTGATCATCTATGATGATTGGTTCCTGTCTCGGGGTTGCTATGACTGGGGTCATGACTGGAGTAATCGGATTTCCCTTACCATTTCCGTATAACGGGACCACCGGTCCAATAGTTACTGGAATAGTCAATGCCTCAGGACTGGTATTTATCTGAGAAATTTTCTGAATTATTTCTGTTCTTTGTCTAGCTAGAGCCTCTTGCTCCTTTTCCACTAGTACCCTTCTTAGAGTTGTGTCATGTAATATCTGGGGGGTCAATGGAGGAGTAAAACTCGGGGCAGTAGGATGCGTTTCACTTGGTCCTCCCCCATAATTTGGTTTCGGGAATAAAGTTCCAGTATTAAAGGACCTGCGCTCTTCCCCATATGGAGGTTGAACAAAAGGCAGTCCTGAATTCGATGGTTTCTCTTCGCTTTCATACAAGGGTCTGGGGAAAAAGGTTTTCGTACGTGAATATTTTTCTTCCTGACTTGCGGGCACTTTGGGATATATGTCCCTTGTTTCCGTCAGTTCGGGTTTTTCAGGATAGGGCAATACTTGACCACCCCCTCCCAGTCCCAGGGACCTGTCTTCTTCCTTTAGGAAGGGGCGTCGGGGAACATCTCCTACACTGGAAGGTCGGGTTCCCTCATTGTAAGGTGGCGGACTTCTGGTACAGATGTCATCTATTAGTTCATCATCTGAATCCCCCAGGGCCCCCCAATGCTTACATTTTTCAGTGCTTTTCTCACCCGCTCCAATGTTATGACATGCCGGCATCATGGGAAACAGACCCTCAACAATCATGCTCTGCCTCCACTGTTTCATCCTTTTATCCCTGGATTCCTGTTTCTGCCTGGGGTACCACTTGGTCAAACCCTTGTCCATTCGGGGTCTTTCTCTTTCAAAAGCCTCAATCTCCCATTCCTCTAATGCCTCATACTGCGTTAGTCTCGGTCTGGGATGCAGTTCATTCATTCGGGTTCTTAAATTAAATAAGATCCTACCATTGAAAGTACCATCTAACGGAAAAGCCAATACTCCGTCATCTTTTGTGTACTTCACCCAATTCTCCAACCACACACAGGTATTGTACCCTCGGTCAAACATCATGAATGAGGCGGGAGTATTGGGTGCTGGGACAAGAACACCTTCCCTAGATTTAATCGGTTTGTCCGTTTTAAAATAATTTTTCACCTTATTTACAAGGGACATTTTTCTCTTGGTTCCGTACATAATATCGTATCTATTAGCCTTCCACTGATCCCTTTCAAACCCTAGATGCCTTGGATCAGGTCGAGTCTCTGTAGTCCGCGAGTGCCACATACGACTTCTGCGCTAACTTTGTTTACAAACTACCTCCAATCAGAACGCGCTTCAGAAAATTCGTGCAACCAATGGGTGCGCGACACAAAATAAGCTCCGCCAATGGGTGCGCGGCCCCTTCGTGAGACAGTTCCCACGCTCCGGCGCTCACCCCTCCTTTACAATTCCAGCTCCGCTACCCGCCCGCTGCTTCTACCAATCCTAGCGCGGCACAGAGTGACGTCAGAGGCGCTTCGCGACTGACTCCCTCCCTTCACAAGGTAACGGAAACTTTCTTTCTTTTAAAGTGCTCAGTGCTTGGTTATTTTACAACAAATACACATTCGCCACAGTGCTCAAGTGTCTAGACAGAGAAAGAATTCTTTTACAGCAAGTAAACTACTTCCATTTACTTTTCACTCGCTGCGGGCAGATCTCTTCCGCCTACCCTTCACTCTAGCATCGGTGAACCTGTTATTCCCCTAAACTCATCCACTTCTTTCCGGGATATATTCCGAGTTTAAGGTTTCTCAGCGGACCCCTCTGCTTTCACGCTAGCTCCGAGGAACCTGCTACTCTTCCGATGTGACCCTTACTAGGTTACGCCACTATGGGAATTTTGCCAATGAACCCCGTTACTGTCATTTATTCACACATGTATTCAGAAAACCCTAGTTAGTGCTTCCCGGTTATCCTAACCTGCACCTAACTTTCCTCGAACCTGTGACCTCAGGACAATGGATTCTATTCACCACTTGCCCTTTCAATTCCCCGGGGAGTTCGGACAACAAGAAACAAGACGGTTGACAATTGCATGGATTAGTACATATAACAATATAAGAACAAGAATAATAACAATACAGTAATTCATGAATTATTTTTACAAAATATTATTCGTGCGTATTCACAAGAGATTGATCAGGTCTCTTAGAACAGCCACTCTTATAGCAGCATTAATATAATAGCAGCTTCCGACTTAACTAGTCCAACTAATCCTGCCTAACCTTTAGCTAGTCCCTAACCATCCTCTAGCTACCAGAAAACTGATAGAGCGCGCGAGGCCACCCGGCCAATAGTTTTCGCCGTTTCCGGCTTCAGGGCCCATATACTTTTCAAATCACCATATACATCGATCGGGTGACTTCACGAGCTCTATCAAGTTGGTGTGTGTGTGTTCCCTGCTACCAATTTTCAGTGCACCCGACTTACCATCCACCGATGCAGGTGCCTAATGACCACAATGAATCAGGGAGCTAGCTGTAAAGGAAAGGCAGCAAAATACAAACCCAACCAATAACATTCAAATACTGTTTAAATGACCACGGACAACTGGAAGTTTTAAAATGTTTATCTAAATTCAATGTTTTCTTGCATGAGGTACAGTAAAATAAGGCAATTAATAACCAAGATAACGTAAATCACATAGGCAGAAAGAAATAATGACAGAGTAATCATCAAATGTACTAATAAATTGTAACAAGAAAAATATTATATAAGTCAGTATTATCTAGACAGGGATAGACTAAGTGTGTGTGACTATAGAAGAGCTTATAATGAATAACACGCTTCACTTAAGGTGAAGGGGCCTTTGAACAATCAAGGCAACGAAGTTCTAGACCATATCAGAAAATGACACACTGCTATGCAAAATATAATTTCTAACAAATGAGAAGACATAGGAATAACTTTGCAAAATTATAAATGATAGTTCAATAGTTGCGGAAAGGCATGGAAATATAACATATGCAATGTTTAACTTTATTAAAGCAAAAGTTAGAAATTCAGAAGGTGCAAGAATTTCAAGAGGTTCAGAGTAATATTTACCTAGAAAAGGTGTGGAAACCAAACCCTGGCCACGGGTCAGTTAAGGACAGGAAACCCTCAAGGAAGGATACCCCTCAAAGGACAGCAGGTGCAGAATGGACACCCAGGACAGGACAGGATACCCTCGGAAAAGGAATCAGGACAGGACCCTCAGGACAGGACAGCAAACCCTCAGGACAGGACCCTCTTCAGGACAGGACCGGAACCCACAGTTCGGAAGCAACGCCTGCGCTCCACCCGCTCTGCAGCTATCGATCAAGACCCCGATTGGGTCAGCGAACTCCCAGCTAAGTGCCTTGCCAGCACTTTAAGGTTCAGTAGAACCTTAGTCTATGGTCAAATTCGGACAGAGTGCTCCGCAGCGCTCTGTATCTTCAGTCACCTATTGAGTGCGTTGGGTCAGTGACAGGTCAGCTAAACCAGACAAGTCGGACGGTTCACTAGGTGAACCCAGGGTAGATATACAGTTTGGGGACAGTGTACCACCCCCCAATGTTGCAAAGTGTCAGAATCCCTCAATTTCGATTGGTCCTAAGGTAGGGTTTGGGTAACACACCAATCACAATACACGATTTGAAGCCTTCATTTACATATTTGGGTACCGCCTAGCAGGTTTGGGGTTCCCATGAGAAGTTACACGGCAAACAGTAGCGCAACATTACAATGTATCATATAAGGAGCCACATTCGCTGTTCTCGCAGGGCAGAGGTGACTTTCTCAGGAGCATCTCGCCCATCACTGCCAGCTGGCTATGTTCCATCAGCCAAGGTCCCTCGTGCTGCCGAATGTCGCACAGGCGCAGAAGGGACCTCCAATATGGCTCTCCTCTCACTCAGACCCCCATTTCCCGCGGTACATGAAAAGTAAGCGAAAACAAATTAATACATAATAATGTCATTATGAAAAACACAGCACAGGGTTGGTACTTTTAACTCATCATCAAGATATAAACTTATGCAATTAAATGTTAGCTACATTGAGACGGACACAAGAGCAGTGGCACGAGCTGTACCACATGATAAGCACAGCTATGAATTACGCATGCGCATAACTTTCCCTCCACTTCTGCAGACGCGTCAGGACACGTGAGTGTGGCTGACGCATGCGCAGTAACTAAAATACAAGCGGCGGCCATTTTAGGGGACACGAGTAATTATTTTAGTAAAACACATGTGCAAGCTTCACGGTCTTTCTCCAAACTAAATAAAAATGTTAGTAAAACATACACGGGTTACCTTGTTACACATAAACGAGGTTCTTGATTTCGGCAAGCCGCAAAATATGCGAAGCTTTGCTTCATCACAATGTATCAAACAAATAAAATGCAAAAAATGCCATTAAGGATTAGCAAATTACCACCAACTTCTAGTTGGTGGTAATTTGCGAATTCTTATCAAAAATCTTTTTTGATAAAAACCAAAGGTGCCATATGACGCCCATACATGCCCTTAGGGCATGTATGTGCGCCATATGCCCCCAAATGTCTTTTTCAGGGGTGCAGCAGGGTGTTCTTGAGACACCCCTGCACCCTTGGAAACATCCCTAATTTGCGATCAGCAAATTGCTAATTGCAAATTGCACTTTCATTCCTATGGGCCTCCTGGCCCATGGAAATGAAGGGGTAATTTGCGTTTGACAATTTGCTAATCTCAAATTAAGGAATGCTAAGGAATCGCTATTGGAAAGCGATTTTGTACATACATACCGTTTTGCATTTCCTAAATAGCGATTCCTTAAAATTCGCTATTTAGGAAATGCAAAATGGTTTGTTGATACATATAGCGGCAAGTAGCAAATCAAATAGCTAAAAAATAGTGGCAGACATTTGCAAATCGGGGCAGTTATTGACTTGTAAAGGAAGAAACACGGTCTTTGTGTTTTGCAAGGTATGGGAGGGTACACACATTTGTGCTTGCTGCAAGGGATGTTTATCTTAATATCTGAGAAATCAACAGTACCTAACCGGTCAACTAGATCAAGTGAGAGAGGGGCTATGGAGAGATGAGAGGCCCAACAAAAAAACTATAAAACCATCCCACACTGATCATCTCACGAGTCCACAGCCACCTAAAGTGTGGTATGATTGTGTCACCATACCATCAATGAGCTTGGGACACTGTTTGGAAATAACTAATGGGATTCAAAGCACTGGCTCCTGAGTTTCTTGTGTGTGCATCAATGTTCAGGAAATAATAAAAATGGCAAATTAACACAGGGCACGCACAGCGGGTGACTAACCTTCCAGCTGCCTTTCCACACGTGCCTGGGGGGCTCACACAGAGCGCTTCGGCCAGCAGCTTTGTTAATACATCTTGAGCTGCCATGTTTTTTGAGCCTTTGAGATGGAGGGTCACAGGCAGGTTGGTCTCCTCTCCTAAGGAGTGTCCCGCTCTGGTTGGCAGCAGTTGCGATAGTTAGGAACTCGCCACACATTTGGGGCCTTATTTATGAAGGCCTTGCGCTACCGGTGCGTCACTTTTTCCCATTTTAAAAGTGACGCACCGGCGGCGCAAGGCCTTCATAAATAAGGCCCTTGGTATTTAGCAACATTAAAACAACTTTCTGCCTGGTATAATCAGTCGCGCTCCGGAAGACTCATTTAATCCGCATTGACTTTTCTAGTTGGATACTCTCTCAGCAGCTGCACACAGTCCATGCTGTGACTGCTGCTCCAGGCTCCAGCATCCGTCGTAGTCCGTGTGTTGGCTCCCATTTGCGCGAGGCAATCATGTCCAGTTTTAAAATTTCGGTGCTGCTGTGCAAGCGGTTCTGCCATTTGACGCAGTTCCACTCATCTGCCTACGCAGCCACGACCCCCGCTTGCGCCAAGGTGGCAGCAGAATGTAGAGTACGTACTGCCCGTCCCTGGCGTCAGGCTGTGACTGTGGCGCCACGCCCGGCGGGAATGCGCTAGGGTTTTTAGATACATTGTAGCAGCCTCACTGCGGTGCTCTGTGCTACTGGAAATGGGCCCAGGCCGGCAAGTGACGTCTGCGGGAGCAGGCGCGCACTCAAGCTAGCAGTGTCCAGTGGCCAGTAGTGTACTTTTAGCACTTCGTGTGACAGCAGAGAGAGTGGCATCAAATATGTGAGAATGCATTTCAGTGCAGTGATGCGGAGCACCACACCGAAATGCGTTAGTGTCACACTTGATGCGTGATACTTGACAGGACTGTAGGGGTAAATGTCTCTGACTCTAACTCCAAAGCTTATGTGTTCAAATCATGGTGTTTCAATGATTGAGGTTTCTACACATATAAATTGGTTTAAAGGTGCCCTCCCCCACAGCAAATGTGAAACTTGGTCTGCTCAGCAGAGATGGAGCGACCTGTCTGGTCTTATCTGTTTACACACTGCATCCAAACATTGATACATTGTCAGCAGCTGATTTATGGACACTTTACAGAGACGTAGTGAAACTATATAAAAACCTTACACCGTTCATTATGCGAACACTTACAATTCAACCTAAAATGGTCACTGAAGCTGGTCACCCACAAGGTACTGCTGAATATGGTTATAGGACGAATGCCTACTAAACGTGAGCAAATGCCGTTCTGGATAGCACAGCTTGCAGTAGTATTTTCTTATACGGCCACAGAAAAAACACAGAATGATAACAATTTGCTTGCCATTGCGGATAGCTCCCCCGATAGAGGATTGTACCACTTAGGGTACAGTCTTTGCTGCTGTTTATACTAGAACTCAAGGTACCCCCTCAATATCAGTTATACCAGAGGTATTGAAACAATTACAGAATGAGTACAGGGCAGAACCTGCCCTGAACTTGGGGATGAAACTGATAGGCAATATTGCCCAGGTATCAACAATTTTTTTAGGTAACATAAAAAAGGAGGCAGCAGCAGGGCAATACACCAACGCCTGATGGAAGTCACTCTGCACAACAGGAGCGAGAACTACCTAGGAATATTAAAGAAATCTGGGGCATATTATCAAGAAACGTTGTTAAAATTATCGCCGCTTTAGCTTCAGGAAACTGCCGCTAAAGCAGCAATAATGAGCTTGATAATATGCTGTTGTGAATTCCCATAGAAGCCCATGTTTTGGTGTGAACATGGGCTTCTATTGGAATTCTCAAGGGCATATTATCAAGCCCTTTATCGCCGCTTTAGCTGCAGTTTCCTGTCGCTATAGCAGCGATAATTTTAACGCCCTTCTTAATAATATGCCCCTCTATGTTTCTCTGTTTAGAGATAATTTGGAAGCAAGACCTGGGAAACCACAAATACCGTGTAATCCTGAAAACTCAAAGCAAGCACCTGTTTTCTCTAAAAAGAAATTGGATAACAAACAAAAAAGAATAAGTAGAATACACCACAATCATGGAGTGGGTCTCCTCAACAGGAGCCCTTCGAAAAGAAGTACTATCTTAGGAACCATGATAATAGTATCAGGACACTGATACACGTTCCTCTCGTTCCTTTCAGAGTTCATCAAAATACTCGGAGAGGGAAGGACGGTCAGAACACATACCAGAAAATTGAGTCAAACGGAAGAAAGATGCATATCACACTTCAGACTATATTATCAAACAGGAAGATAAAACTAAAACCTCAATTTAAAAAGAAGAAGGTAGCTGGCCTTAAAATAAGAAATGCCCAGGTACTGAGGGCTCTGCTTCTGAACTGGAAGTGGGCTCTTATAATGCTAGACAGGCATACACAAAAGAAGGAAGGGTTAATATCAGTCGCAAATAACTTTTACGAATAAATACAGTTGTCAAAAGAGCTCAAACACTTTGTTAAAACTGCCCTCACCCACAACAAGTTGTGGCATGCTTCATCATATGACTGCTACTTAACACCTCTGCGCAAACCAATGTTAGATGCAGAGCAATAGGAAGGGGTAGACAATACAAACACAAATATAAAAGGAAAAGAAAAGGATCCTACAAACGTGCAGACAGAAAATGAATAAAATTGACTAGGAGATATCTTCTTAATAGTTTTATTCCTGGGGCCTCATTTATGAGGCCTTGCCTCAGTTTTGCGCTTCCGATGCGTCACTTTTTGTGACTCATCGGCGGCGTAAAACATGCCTCCTGTTGTGCTCTATTTACAAAGTGACGCATCTAAGCAGATGCGTCACTTTGTAAACCCCTGCGCTACATTATACCTGCGTCAGGTATAATGTATGCAGAGGGGGCGTTCCCTCGCAAAAAGCCTCGTAATAGTGACGCAGTGAAATCTATGAGATTTCACTGCGTCACTTTTAGGACGCTGTTGCATCAAAATCTTGCGCCTGCCTCACAGCAGGCGTAAGACTGACGCAAGCCATGTGAAAGGACTCATTGCTGGAGTTGCGTCACTTTTGTGACACACCCCAGCAATGCGTGACTTTTGTGCTTACAGATACGTCAAAAATACTGACGTATCTGTAACTCCTTGCGACATGATGCGTCATACTGTAAATATGATGCATCAATCATGTCGCAAGGGGGGCGCACTGAGAAGTGACGCATCGCTGCTTTCACGCAGCGATGCGTCATTTCTCATAAATGAGGCCCCTGGAGTCCCTAGACAGATCTAAAAAAGGGTATTAGAAACCCTCGGATGTGGCGATGTGAGTGAGTTTATGCACTCACCGACCCCCCGTTTTCAATAGAGGTCAACAGGTTTCTGCCACGTTCCGATTCTTTAACCGGCATTCGTCAGGACAAACAGGATGCCCTAGCTACTTTTCCAGATATAAAAAAATCCCCTTTAATGTAAACACTGTACTTGGCATTACTCCACCTGTAAGTCTGGAGCATTTGAGTACCTTACTCATCAGATGGTAACTGTAAATGGAAATAATAAAAACTGTGAAAGCAATCTATACAGTGATAAATCAGTATATACACAAATGAAAGTGAAAAATTGTGTTCACGGTGCTGAACTGCATAAAAACAACCCATTAGGTGCGACTCAGGTGCCTTGCGATTTACAAATAACACACCCTCAATATTGGGCTGTCAATCACCCTTTTTATAATATAGATCAAGATCACAGATTTTAAGTGACATACGTCCAGAACATAGTGTGCTTAAGATATCATTGCTACAAACAGAACACAACCATAGACAATTAGATGTGGAGGAACCGTGCCCCACACCGTACTCATAGCATTAGGTTTAGCATCAGATATGGTCTTCCTAGGTCATCCATGCCCCTACACTCGGCACTCCTCACCAAGTTTATTATGGTGATCGCTAGAACTGGCACGGGAGTAGAGGGTGACCGCCTGTAGTCACACTCTGTGAGGAAAAATGGTTGTCAAGTAAGTGATTATCCCTGCAGAGAATGTATAGATCTGGGACACCATTATCCAACACAATGTTGGTAATCAGCGATGCTGTGGCCAAGTAGTACTAAGTGATAGCCATTATGTCATCAGGGGCGAGATTGTCAGCTCATGTACCCCAACGTTTATTGATAAATGTATGGATCCACACCTGTGTTGTGAGGTCGCAGCCCCCCAATTATTGCTCCTTCCTTTACCAAGGGTATATAGAACTCGGACACCATTATCCATTGTGATGTCAGTAAACAGCAATGATGTGGCCAAATGAAATGGATAGTTTGTATACCCCAAAATTGTAAAAATTCACCAAAACGTCCCTGTACTGCAAGAGCTCAGCCCCCATTGCTCCTTACTTCATCAAGGGTGCTTCGCTGCCACCTAATCAGTCCCTCCAGGTGCTGTGAAGTTTCACGGGCTTGTGGAGGACCCATGTTCTTTTTAGCGCAATCGCTTCCTGTCACATGAGCGCTACGTGTAGCGTCACGTGCCTCGTAAAGCGTGTAGGGGAGACAAAGAGAGAAAAAGACTAGAGCGCTGACATTCGTGTCACAAGTTCCGTGACCGTGATATAAGCAGAGGTGACAGTAGCTCGCCAGACCCTGACAGCAGAGTTTAATGAACATACCATGGTGGAGACACCTGATACAAGGCTAAGTGTGCCACATTGTTTATACGAAATTACGCTCCAAATGGAGGTGGGACATACCAAGGAAAGTAAAAAGTCTCTTTTGGGTGAACCTGACATATGGTTACAATATTCTCTTGACTGAAAGAGATTGGCCACCTCAGATCATTAAAGAGTGCGCTAAGGGGGAAGATGTAATTTTACCAGCGTTCTTCGACCTCATTCCAGAGTCACTTAAAAATGTATATGCGCAGGAGTGGGCATTAGCACTAACTCTAGGGCTTTACCGCAATCATGTAGGGTGGGATGATGAGTCACCTCACCATGAAAACCCATTAAAAACTACTTCTACTGCACAGAGCTAGTACCCAATAAACAATTATGCTAAGAAACAAGTCAGGGAGATCTTAGATCAACTCGAATACCAAGGTGTGATTGAAATTTGCACCTCTTCGAGGAATAATCTTTTGTTTCCCGTAATGAAACCCAACAATTTATACCGCCTAGTTTTAGACAACAGTCATCTGAACACATGCACACGAACATTTGCATTACAAAATGCACACAGTGCAGCGTTAATAATAGCCTTGTGCGGAAAAAATGCAAAACAACACTACATATCTCGAATAATTTCTTCTGCCAAAACATAGCACTTGGAAGCAGATTTTTGACAGCATTCTCGGCCCTCGGCTTTCAACGCCAATTCTGCAGACTGCCCATAGGGTATAAGAATTGCCACAGGTTGTTCTCAGCAAGAGTAACAGAGCTACTTCAAAATTGTGATGAGAAGGCATCGTCTTATGTAGATGATATTTATCTCATGGACGATGAAATATTGAAACACTTGAACAGGGTGAACAACATAGTTTTGGGGTTCGCCTCTGTGGGCTACAAATGTAACTTTAAAAAATCAAAAATTGCCCACTTCAACGTCCTTTTTTTCGGATATGAACTATCAAGTGAAGTGAAAAGCCTGGCAGCTAATTTTTTCAAAAATGGGCGCTACTCCAATCTCCAAACACTCTGAAAGGTTTACAATCCATTTTAAGATTCCTGAATTTTGGCAAAACATACATTCTACATTACGCAGAAAGTGTTAAACCTTTCTACGACCTAATCAGACCTGATTTTTCAGTCCAACATTGGTCACAGGAACACACAGAAATTCTCCGTTCCGTGCAAGCTGACATGATAGCTTCCAAACATTTACACACATGTGTAAATACCACTAATTTGGTGATCCATGTAGTCACGGGTCAATCAGGGCAAACATACCTCACCTTTGATCAAGGCAAAACGGTACCCATTGCATACAAATCACATTGGTACACAAACGCTGAAATGCATTTTGCATCCACGGGAAAAATACTGACTGTAGTACAAACTGCTGTAGTGAGAGAAACAATCTTTTTCGCCATCTAAAACAAAGGAGTAATAGAAAGAAAATCCCCCCAAAATTTGTTAATATTGAATATTTATTGTATATGGCGCACTGTGAATATTTTGGATTCCAGGTTTTGTGATAACACTTTTGTTATGTATGGATGTGAATGTATGAGGGTATGATTGTTTCAACAATAATGCTATTGTGAATATTGTAAATGTTTTCTTGTGAATATTGTGTAAATATATGTATATAGAGAAGAGGTTGCATAATGTATAATGGATTGGTGAAATAATAACCAATATCCTTGCTTTGAAAAATTCAAAAATAAAATAGTGGATTCATTCAAAACTTTTACGTGTTACTTGACCATATTGCACAATTCTTATGGTCTGACAAACTAAAAATAATTAGTGGTGACAGTACTGGCATTCTGTTTGTTCATTGGTAGTGAGAGAAAGAGCACTAGTACAGGGGAAACGCATAATTGTTGTGACTCCAGTTCCAACCTTAGAGGCTGTTACCAAAGCAACCGTACCAAACGCAAAAACACTGCATCCACAATAAATACAATGGGCTAATTCTCTTACTGCAACAGATATAGACTAGAAATTTGATTCTACATTACAAACACAAACATTTCTGCTGTACGAACAAGAATATTCTCCCCTGAAGGAAATTCTGCCTCTCGATCAGTATGAATACTTTATTTATACATAAGGATCTGCCCAGCCTGCCGTAGGAAGTAAACAGCAATACAGCGCAGCATGTGCGATTGTGAAGGGACGTATGCAGGACGGCAAGCTCCGTCCTAGCTATACACAGACACAATCTCTAGGAGATTGCTTGGCACATCTGGCAGAACTGAGAGCCCTACTACTGGCACTGCAAAAAACAGATAGGGAATTCCCCACACTTATTCTGTGTGATTTGGTTTATTGTGTCCAGTCCTACAACAAATATCTACACTGTTGGGGACAGAATTTGTTTAAAGATTCTAAAGATTGAACAATAAAGCACAAGATGCTTTGGGAACAAGTGGTAAAGCTGAAAAAAGGCTTGCCACAGGCTCATGTAATTTCCACATTGAGTCATCAGCTTGTTGGCGTGCACATTGAAGGGAAATCATTGGCTGATGTAGCCATCAAGGCAACAGTGTTACTGCCATTGCTGCAATCACTCGTTCTAGCATGAGAAGTGGGGGATAGAGTAATATCAAACATGGTTCGCAGATTAGGATTAATTCTAGCTGCACACAAGGATCTGCAACAGTTTCACTACTAAAGCAGTGTTATTGGAGGACAGGTCTTACTAAACAAACCAAGAGTTTTGTCCTTAAGTGCAACATCTGTCAGCAGATGAAAGGTTCCACCGTAGCATGCCCACCACAAACACCACTACTGATATCAGACAGACATCTCGCTTGTGTCTACTTGGACCACTGCAGCCCCCTACAATCTGACAGGCTTACAAGTACATCTTGGGGGGGCAATGGATTCATGCTCTAGATTCCGGTTTGGCCTCAGCGTTCGACTGACATCCAAACTGTTATAAAGGATTTGCCAGTCTTCATAGGGACATATGCAAATGGCACATTACATTCCTACCGGGACCCTGCATTTAGCTCACAGGCTTACAAAGAAGCCAAGGGAAGTTTGGGTGTAGCATTACATTATTCCTCCTCGTATCATCCTGAGGGAAATTTGATCGTGGAGAAGAAGAACCAGGACTTGAAGCAATCAATAACAGCAAGGGCATTAGACTTGGGTGGCACTTAACAACATGCCAAGAAAATCCCTAGGGAGCCGAAATCCATATGAAGTCCTGTTCCGGATAAGAATGTGGGTACCTGACCTTTATTGTGCCAACACAGTGGCGGATGAAAAACCATTTGACATCAATGATCATTTGGCTGTTTTACAGGGACTCCATGAATTCCATGCATTACAACATGTCTTTAGGGCCATGGTCTTTACGACCATGGCCTTAAAGACAATCCTCTTTTTTACAGCATAAGGCCATGCATGATACAGGTGCGGTCTATCTCAGAGAGATGATCAACAAATACATTCCAGCGCGCACCCTGCGCTTATCCTCTTGCAATAGTGCCCCGTATCAACCGCCTTAGAATAGCCAGGAGATCCTATTCCTACTTAGGGCCACTCAACTGAAATAAACTTCCCCTTGACACTCCACTTTATAAATAACATCAATATCTTCAAGAAGAAACTTTAAGACTTGGCTCTTCAAACAGTCAATCTAGGTGTTTTGGTCTGTTGCCCTCTGCCTGAGCGCCGGGACACTCGGCTGAGTATCAGCGCGCTTTACAAATCAGATTAACATAACATAAAATTGCCTCCCAGAACGCTCTGCAGTGCAACATGTGAACTTGGTCCTGAACCCGCATACAACATCACACCATAAACAGAGGGACCTGTCCTTCGTGAACATTACAGCAGTTCCAGTTCCTGATGGAATAGTTTGTGACAGACCTTCTTATGATGTGTATGGTCCTACTGAACTTTTAAGAATAACACATTTATTTAAAATTTCCCTTAATGATATCATCCCCTCTAGTACATACTCTGATGATTGGGACATTAAAACTGTGCATACTATGCTAACTGATTTAGAAATCTGCTGCATTCTCAAATGATGAAATGTATGATGGTTCATTTAATTTTGATGATACATTCTGTTACCAACACTATATATTCGCCGTTTTTTGCACAAAGCAAGTATCCCATGTAATGTTTTCACTTACCATCAATGGGAACATTGCCCAACACAGCGGAAAGGTAGTTCAACAATATTTGCACAAAAGTGTGCTTATTTTTCTAGGTTTAAAATTTCAGATCTGGCTTCTTGTTACTATAGGCTTGCGAAACATTTGTAAAAAAAATATGCTTACTAACACTAAGCTGATATTCCCTCTTTCTTTCATTTGCCAACTGTCTTTACAAGTTTTGACTTTTGGAGGGACACTATAGACACAAAATCTGACTGTGGAACTAAAGATTGGCAGGTTCAGGGAACTGAGGCCTTATTTAGAGCATGTCTCACACAACATCAAATGATTTTCCGGAACAAAACTGTGCAACAGACTTACTGTTGTGGGTTAGCCAAGATTAAGAACTTGAACAAACAAACCTCAGATTCCCTCACCTACAAACTGGTTCTTACAATTCATCACAACACAATTAGAAGGGATTGTTGGTTTGGCCTATCAACAAAAATAGGTGTCAGTCAAGATTCGAGGGTACCACCGGAGGGTTTGGTATCCATAGGCCTGACCCATCTTACAGTGTTGGAAAGTTATGCCTAGAGTGGCTAAAGACCTCAACACTGTCCCAAGAGAAACAACACATCCCTCCTCTCAGATGACATGAATCTTAGGGATTTTTTGTTAGGTCCTCAGAAGCCATGTCAAAAGCGCTTCTTGTATGCTATTTACAACGAGCTCTGGAAATTCTTTCAACAGGAGGCTGCTGACAGATTACTTGAGATTAGCGAAAAGGCTTTGGCTGTGGTTGACAATGGCATGACCACACTGTCATCTAGGATTTATTCCCTGGGCCACATTGTCCATTCTGCAATAGATGTAATGGAACAGGATTTGTCTATTCTACAACATGGGCAATCACAATGACAGTGCTGTCTGCATACAATCTAATGGAAAGACAGATGGTTATGGCATGCAGAGATGCAGAATATACCATGTTGCACGTTGAAAAATTGGACCAATTACCTTTGACCGTGGCTGAGTCTCCTTCTACAGAATGGTTAATCCATGGCTATAGTACCCTGCCAGTCACGACTTTCTAATTTCAATACTGTCTCAGATACCATCAGGTAGGCAGGTATGAAGTTCTAGGAGAACGATACATACATGAGTACCATGAATTTCCGTACAGATAAAGATGCCGGAATTGGGATACTGGGTTTTTTCTCAGCGGTTCAAACTGTGAAAGTGCTTTAAGAGCTTTAAGTGGGTCTCTAGTTTGCACAGACATTTTGCTTCACGGAGCCTGTAATACTTCTGTTGCTAACTTGTCCTGTTATTTGAAGGCATCCCCAGCTGCCGTGATTAATCCGGAGTTTGAACTGCTTTCAAATGGGAGCTATTAGAAACTGAAGGATCAGGGCTGTTGTGGATCGTACCAGGCATCGCATATCTAGTCACAGTAAGCTACTTCTTGTTTGCAAGTATTGTTTCCACCAGCCCAAACAGTTAGAGAGGCAACGCTATGTCCTTCATTGAATGTTTCCTTTATACGGTTTGATTCTCTGAGCATTCTTTTGCAGAAAGATGTGGCCTTAATCTCAGCCCGAGAGACTTTCGATCTCCAGGTTGCAAGGTCTTCATCTGAGATACAAGCACTAGTCTGTACAAACCTCCCGCTCCATTTCAGGGAAATGGTTCATCGTATTGATAGAGCGCGCGGGTCACCCGACCAATAATTTCGCCACTTCCGGCTTCGGGCCCATATATTTCAAATCACCATATACATTGATCGGATGACCTCACGGTCTGCTATCAAATATTTGTGAGTTCCTTTCGTTATTCTTCAGCGTACCCGACTTACCATCCACCGACGCGGGTACCTATGACCACAATGGATCAGGGAGCTAGCTGTAAAAGGAAAGGCAGCAAAATACAAACCCAACAAATAACATTCAAACTCTTTCCCAATGACCACGGACAACTGGAAGTTTTAAAGTCTTTATCTAATTTAGTAAAATTCAGAGAGTATCAAATTCACAGTAATTAAGCAATCGATAATCAGAATAACAGAAAGTACATAGCTGAATAGCAAATAAGTCAGTGCAACCATTTATAAACTAATGGAACCAGGACACACTTAAAATGGAGGATCAGGAATTAGAACGTTTAAGATTAATCACTAAGGATGGGATAGGCTTCGATTAGGACTAGTATTCTAGAATTATCTCAGAGAAAAATGAGACAGGAGTTCGGGACATTTATATCTATAGGAGAGTCTATGGAGAGAGAGACACTATGCTTTAAGGCAAAAGTTCTTTAGACAGTTTAAGTAAGGAGGTTCTAGACCATATCAGGAAATGACAAACTGCAATGCAAAATATAATTTCTAACAGGTAGGATAACATAGGAACACGTTACGAAACCAATGCAAATGACTTTATGATTCAATGGTTGCGAAAAAGCATGGAAAATTAACATATGCAAAGGTATGTCTTTATTGAAGCAAAAGACAGAAATTCAGAAAGGTGCAAGGTTCAGAGTTTTCAGAGTGATATTTACCTAGACTGGTGTGGAAACCAAACCCTGGCCACGGGTCAGTTAAGGACAGGAAACCCTCAAGGAAGGATACCCCTCAATGGACAGCAGGTGCAGAATGGACACCCAGGACAGGACAGGAAGACCAGATTAGGATCAGGACAGGACCACTTGGACAGGACCCTCAGGACAGGACCGGCACCCGCAGTTCGGAAGCAACGCCTGCACTCCACCCTCTCTGCAGCTATCGATCAGGACCCCAATTGGGTCAGCGAACTCCCAGCAAAGTGCTCCGCCAGCACTTTAAGGTTTAGTAAAACCTTCAGAGTCTATGGTCAAATTTCGGACAGAGTGCTCCGCCGCGCTCTGTATCTTCAGTCACCTATTGAGTGCGTTGGGTCAGTGACAGGTCAGCTAAACCAGACAAGTCGGACAATTTCCCTAGGTGAACCCAGGGTAGATATACTGTTTTGGGACGGTGTACCACCCCCCAATGTTGCAAAGTGTCAGAATCCCTCAATTTGGATTGGTCCTAAGGTAGGATTTGGGTAACACACCAATCAGAACAGACTATCCTAAGGCCTAATTTGCATGTTAAGGTGCCGCCTAGCAAGATTGGGGTTCCCATGAGAAACTGCATGGAATACAATAAGAACTGTTCCTTTGTAACAACTCGAGGACAGTCGATTCCATCTTGCCAGGTCAAAGGTGGCTTTCACATGAGCATCTTGCTTGTGGCTGCCAGCTGGCTGAGTTCCACCGGTCAAGGCTGCCACTGGCTGCGTACCATGAGCATGCGCAGAAGCGACCTTCAATATGGCTCCCAACCGGTTCGGACCCCCATTTCCCGCAGCACATGAAAAGTAAGCGAGAACAAATTAATACATAGAAATAAATGAATGCATTACATGTCATAATTTTGTATTTTATTCTTATCACTATAAAAATATACTATGCAATTAGAAATTAGCAAAATATACACTGTCACAAGAGCAACTGCACGAGCAGTACCACGTTATTGCCAAAGCTGCGTATTACGCATGCGCACCCTTTCCCACCAAACTTATAACTACGTCAGGTCACGTGAGTGTGACTGACGCATGCGCAGAAGCAATTTTTCAATCGGCGGCCATGTTTAGGAACACGGATTAGTTGTATTAGAAATACACGTACGCAAGCTTCCTCTACCTCGTTCGAATATAAAAATAAAAGATTAGTAAGACGTACGAATTTTATTAATTGATTGCACACGGGCGAGGTTCATGACTCGAGCAAGTCGCGATGCGAAGCTTGCTCTATCAATCCCCTCTTTGATGATATTTACTATCATCACAAAAATAATGGAACCAGATGCCAACTTCTCACACCTTATACAACTCTATCTCTTCCAACAAGCGATTCAGCTTCTCTTTCTCATTTTTGGTAGGGTGAGAATTTTTCACCTTTTTGTATATCTGATTATTCATTTCCTCTAATTCAAGCTCATCCACACTTCGTTTCACTCCTCTGGCATTCACCTGATGCTTTCTGGTGTGCTTATGGCATTTGCAACAGACAAATATGAAAAATAGGATAAGACCTATAATTCCAATTGGCATCAGTACCTTAAACAATAAGCTTTTACCTAAGCTAGCAAGCCAATGACCTACATTTGAGAGACCATCTACCAGTCTCTTCCAGGCACTGTCAACCTCGAGTAGTTTGAGTTCCTTTTCCAAATTAGTGATGTTTTTCACATATCTTTTGAGCTGCACACTTTTGTCCGGAATATAAGTGCAACAATGTTGCGCCTTCAACATCCGGCAGACTCCGCCCTCTTTTGCTAATAAGGTGTCAAGAGCAAGTCTGTTCTGCAAAACCATTGATCTGATCGCAACCATTTCGGTATTGACCAGCAGAAATCCATGAGCTGTGTCCGTAGACAACACATCCACTATAGTGGACAATTTGCAAATTCTGTGAGTGTTCAGAACCACTCCCACTCCAGGTATCAGTGCACTGAAAATACTACCCATTATTTCACCTACGCTTTCTCTTTTACTACGCACTAATCCATTAGTATTTTCACTGCTTCCAGCAACTTCATTCACATGGTATATTTTCGGGAAGACAATGCCAAAATAGCAGCTTCCATACCAGTGATCCGGCAATTTGAAATAAGCCTTGTCTCCACATATATAATAGATTCCAGGAAACACAGGCTCTGACCCATTTTTGAAACCCCATCCTCCAATTACCTTGTAATTATGTTCACATTCACTGGAACCAATGAAAATGTTATTATAATAGCTAGTCTTCTCGCGGTGAAGACACAGCTTTCCTTTCTTTTCAAAATCCAGCAACAGAGCAGGTCCCGCCCCACCATTTGAGGTGCCTTCCATGTTCTCAGCCCATTTTGGCGTTTTCTGTCTTTCGTCATCTGCATTTCTTTGTATTTTTATTCTCCTCTTCTCTGCCATGTTCAGGAACATCTTTTCCTGTTCACGCAAAGAGCAGGTCAAGTTATCTCTGTGTGCGTCACCTATGTCGATATTACCTATAGTCAGAAAGTATTCGCCCATATAGCGAGTAACATCACTTTTGGTATGTACAGGATTCAGGTTCCCACGTATGGGAAGTTCAGAAAAGATCACGTCATTGTTAGAGTAATAGTACTGTAACGGTCCTCTTTTGTAAAATAAGCTTGCTAAAATGCTACAGGATATTCCATATGTCAAGGGCAGGTGATGGTATGTCACGCCTTCAGCTACAGAGGTAGGTAGCTTCATGCAGACATAGCAATCCTCAATTTCCATAGTCTCTACATAATGTATTAACAAGTTTGCGAAAACATTTAAATGTGTCTTATTCTTAACTCCATGCTAATGTAGTCCTCCCTCGTCTGATGCTTCTAGGTCTCGTTTTGTTTGTTTGAGTGCTCTCTCATGTCTTGCTACACTCTGTGTTGTCAGTTCTTCAGTGTCAGTATTTACAATTTCAGTAGGGTCAATATTAGTGTTTTTGCTCACCGCAAAAGGAATGAAAACTGTTAGTCCTATCCAAACTAATATCACTATAATTATACTACATACACATACCTTGCAGCATGTTTTGCAACAACTGCGACTAGGTCTACCACTCACGTTTGAATCAGACATTTTGGCTCAGAAGAAGTTTCTCGACCCCTCTTTGTGTCTCTGCACGAGTAACTTACTTTGTGCAATTTCACGGTGGCTCGTCTTCTTCTTTTGCAGAGTACTCAGCGACTGGTTCTCCGTCGCTTTCGTCAGTTATATCAAGATCTTCAAATTCTTCCAAAACGAGCGTCCATTCAGGAGACTTGTACTTTTTGTTTTGTCTTTTTATTCGATCGCTCCTCCTTTTGGAAGTGTCTTCTGGTTGTTCTGCTATGTGAGAACTCCTCCTTTCTTCTGCACGGTTTTCTTCTACCGTTTTTATCCTCAGCCTCAACTTCTTTATGAATCCAGGCTCAATGTGCTTTCTTTTCTAAAGTCTTTTAGTTGGGACTGAGGCTCCGTTCTCTTCTCTTGCCCTTTTATTTTCATTCGTTTGTGGCAATTCTGCTTCTTCTTCTTCCCTTCCTATCTCACTAGTTCCAGGACTTGCATCTATTTCTTCTGCCTGGTTACTAATCTGGCCTTGTTCGGGAGAGTTTTGTGTTTGCTTTTCAAATGTCTCTGTTTCTGTGTCCTGAACACGTTCTTCTAATCCTATCTGCTCCTGTTCGAGCACTTCGATCCCTTGATTCTCTTCTGCTCGAACTATTACACTATGTCTAGTCTGTCCCTTTTCGACATCAGGAGTCAGTGGAGGTGTATCAATTATTTGCTCAGTCCCTGTCTGACCTTCTCCTTCCTCAGTTTTGACGTGAATCTCAATAGTCTGAGGTTCTTCGCCTGTGCCTTGCTTTTCCTCTCTATTCCATTCTCTACCTTCCCAAATTCGCTCTCTTGTTCTGATTGGGTCTTCGGTGAGGTCAATCAAGGGTATCCACTCATCTGGCCATATGCTTGGCAGCTCGTCATCAGCTACTTCTGGACCAACTTCTGGGAACCCTTCAGCAGGCTTGACTCTTGGTAGCTCGTCATCAGCTACCCCTGGACCAACGTCTGCGGACCCCTCAGCTCGACTGGTACTGGGCTGTACGTCGTCAGCTACTTCTGGTCTTGCTTCTGCAGGCCCCTCTACTGGACGGCCTCCTTCTCCAGGCTCTTCGTCTGGTAATACCTTCTGGGTGTGGCTGGCGTGGATCCAATGGGGAACACCTGCACACTTCACTGCTGTGGTCGTTACCAGGATCACTTGGCGCTTCTGTCCCCACCTTGGTTCCAGGCAGCTCGACCGAGTATGCTTCTTTATTTTGACCCAGTCCCCGGGAACCAGTTTGTGGAGAGGAGTCGTTGGATTGGCGACGGCGTCTTCTCCGATCTGGCGAGAGATATAACGCACTTGGTCACCTAATCTCTTGCAGTATTCAAGCACCAAATCATCAGTAATACTCAACAATTTGCTTCCTGGTACCCATGCTTGTCTCATCACTCTTCCCATCAGGATTTCATGAGGGCTCAGGCCTGTCTTCCGGTCTGGAATACTTCGGAGTCCCATCAGAACCAGAGGCAGGGCCTTTACCCAGGTCATGCCAGATGCATCACACAATTTCGCTAGTCTTGTTTTGATAGTCCCGTTTATTTGTTCCACTACTCCAGATGCCTCTGGATGATATGCACAGTGGAGTTTTTGCGAGATCCCAAATGCCTTACAGAGTTGGTCGATCACATCATTCTGAAAATGTCGGCCTCTATCTGATTCAATAGTGACTGGAACCCCGAATCTAGGTATCAGTTCTTTCAGTAAACACTTTGCTACTGTCAGTGCGTCACTTTGGGGAGTAGGGTAAGCTTCCACCCACTTTGAAAATAGGCAGAGAATGACAAGGACATATCGTTTCCCCTCACAACGTGGCATGGTGATGAAATCAACCTGTATTCTCACAAAGGGACCCCCTGACCTCCCAATTTTCCCCAGTTCCACCATTGTTCTCTTGCCTGGATTCATCTGTTGACATGACAGGCACCTCTGGCAGAGGGACTCTGCTACTTTCCTGAACTTTTTGCTGTACCAAGTCTGTTGGAATACCAGAATCATGGCGTCCCTACCAATGTGTGATCCCTCATGTATCAATCTCGCCATTGTGCCAAGCAAGTGTCTGGGTAACACAGGCATACCATTTGGGCCCAAGATGACACCATCCTCACGTCTTGGTCTACACCCTTCTTCCTTCCCCTTCTCTCTCTCTTGCCAGGGTGCCGCCTGCTGCCATTCTCTCACTTCATCCCATGTAGGCACTTCTTCAAACACCCGAAGTTGGCAGCTGTTTCCGGGCCCCCCCCCATTTTGGATTTATGATCAATCGATCCCTGGCGCATAATTGTGCCAGTCGATCAGCAAAATCATTTCCCAAAGATACAGGGTCAAAGTCCTTCTTATGGGCAACACACTTGACCACTGCCAATTCCTTTGGTAATTGGATTGCCTCTAAAAGGTCTTGAACAACTTTTCCATTTCGAATAGGGATACCTGATGAAGTCAGGAACTCCCTCTGTAGCCATAATTGGCCAAAGTCATGCACAACTCCAAAACAGTACTGACTGTCAGTATACACTGTTAGGCGTACGTTTTTCCCCAATTTGCAAGCTTTTATCATAGCGATCAATTCGGCTACTTGTGCAGACTTTACTTTAAATAGATAACCTGCTTCTACAATTTTGGTTAAGGAGACTACCGCATAGGCAGCACTCAGGCCTCCTTGTTCATGTCTTAGGCATGAACCATCCACAAACAATTCCATGTCATGTTTAGGCAAAGGTGTTTCTTTAATGTCTGGGCGTGGCTTTGTGCAAAATTCTGTTAAATCCATGCAGTTATGCTCATCTTCCTCCCCATCTTCCATATCCATTGAGTTGGGAAGCAGAGTGGCGGGGTTCAGAATGTTGCACCTGACAATTGTTATATTTGCAGCACCCACGAGAATCCTCTAGTATTTAGTCAGCCGACTAGGGGTGAGATACTGAGTTTTCGTTCTCGTTAGCAAAATTACCACTCCATGTGGAACATACACAGTTACAGGATGTCCCATGACAATGGATTCACTCTGCTCTAAACTTGTACAAGTAGCAGCTACTGCTTTCAGACATCCTGGTAATCCAGCAGCCACTGGATCCAGGGTGGCAGAGAAATATGCCACTGGCCTTCTGGTTGTGCCATGTTCTTGGGTTAGGACTGACAACGCGCAATTATCGCGAGTGTCACAGAACAGGGCAAATTCCTTGGAATAGTCTGGCATTCCCAACGCAGGGGCTGTACACAGACAATCTCGCAATTTTGTGAAGGCTGTTAAGCTTTCATCATCCCATTCTACAATATCCGGTGTTCCTCTCTTGGTCATTTTTATCAAGGGCCTAGCTAGGACTGCAAATCCCACAATCCATTGCCTGCAATATCCTATCACTCCAAGGAACATTCTGACTTCTTTCTGAGTACGGGGTAACTGCATCTTTTGAATTATTCTCACTCTTACTGATGTTACTTTCCTGATGCCCTTCTCTATCTGGTGCCCCAGATATTTCACTGATTTTGCACAGAACTGTAATTTTTCAGGGGCCACTTTATGTCCCTTCTCACTCAGGTGATTCAGTAGGGCAATGGTGTCAATCACACAGTCCTTATGACTTTTGGACGCCACCAAGAGGTCGTCAATGTATTGCACCAAGACAGAATTTCCAGGTAAGACCAAAGTTTCCAAGCATTTTTTCAAGATCTGATTAAAGATAGAGGGGCTCTCTGTGTACCCCTGGGGGACCCTGTTCCAGACATACACGTGACTGTTGAAAGCAAATGAGAAAAGAAATTTGCTGTCTGGATGCAAGGGAATGGAAAAGAATGCATGACATAGGTCTATCACAGTGAACCACTCAGCATCCCAGGGAATCTGATACAGAATCACTGCTGGGTTCGGGACAATAGGGCAGCAAGGAACCACTATTTTGTTTACCTTTCTTAGGTCCTGCACTACTCTGTACTTGCCACTAGGCTTTTTGATGCCCATAATGGGTGAGTTGCATGGGCTACTCATTACTTCCTGTATGATGTTTCCTTCTAGCAATTTTTGTATTTCCAGGGCAACACCTGCTCTCACTTCTGCATTCATTCTGTAGGGTTTAGTATTAGGGTATACTGCATTGTCCTTGATGGCTATCTGTATGGGGTCTACGTTTTTCATTAATCCTACATCTTTTCCGGTAAAGTCCCATACCTCTGGCTTCACTGTTTCTTGGAGTTCTTTGGGCAAATCCTGCAAAGTCATTCGTTTAATTTCTGAGTCAGGTCTGATTAACATTAATTTATAAATGCCATCTTCATCTGGGGTCTGAATTTCAACACCCTTTGGTGTGCAAAAGATGGTACAGTTCATTTTGCACAGCAAATCACGTCCCAGTAAGTTCACTGGACTGGTGTCACAAACGACAAATCTATGCATTTCTTTAAAGTTTCCAATTGAGATCTCCATGGGCTCGGTAACAGGTGTACTAATCAATTGATTAGATACTCCCACTACTTGGATTGCTTCTCCCGAGAGGGGTAGGTTTGGAACGTCCACTGTTCTCACAGTAAAACGGGTAGCGCCAGTGTCCAACAGAAAAGTGACATCATTTCCGTCAACCTTTCCTTCAATGTATGGCCCTGACTGGTCTACCGGCAAGGAGGCGCCAAGTACGCACTCCTCGTCCTCCCCTCTCAGGCCCCGTCAGTACTGGTCATCACAAAAGAAGGTATCGTTTAGTAAATACTGCGAAGTTGCTGTATTTCTGTTCTCATTGCTTCCCCAGACTTCTACGTCATCACCCTGCGTGGATTTTCCCTTAAATACTTGCTTTGGTGCTCGGGGCAACTGAATCGTTTTTACCTGTGGTTGGGTCTTTCTTGGTCTTTCATTCTGCGTCTGTGGAGTTAAATCAGGTGTTTTGGAGTTATCATCCGGCAAATAGGGACACTCGTCTCGCCAGTGTCCAATTTCTCCGCACTGGTGGCAGGGAAATTTCTTCTTAGCCTCTTCCCTGCTCATTTTGGGCCGGGGCTTTCCTCCACCCCCACCCCCAGGACCTTGGTTCTGAGTAGTTTTGGCCATTTTATTCAATTGTTTTTCCTGCTGTTCTGCGAGCTTCACTTGAGCCCACATAACCTTCTCCTTGAGAGCCTTTTTCTTTTCTGCCATCTCGTCCTCACAGTACTTTGCGTACCGTAGGACCTCATCCATCTTTTTAGTATGCCAACAGATTTTGTTATCTTTTATCCACTGACAAATTTTGGGTCTTAAACCATTTACAAACCTGTAAATAAAATGTGTCATATCCTTCATTTCGATGTTATCTATTCCACTGTATGTTTTGAACACCTGCAACAGCCTTTCATAAAAGGAGTGCACTGTCTCGTCTCTTTCCTGCGTGGTTCTATCTATCTTGGTCCAATCAGTTTCCTTTGCTGGCACCTTTAGTTTCAGATGCTGAATTACTTGTTCATATTTTCTCATCACTTCCTTCGATGGTTCCCCTGTTTTGTCATCTCTTGGGTATTCCTCACTCGGCCAAGCTATGGCTATTTTACACTCGGTCCACAAATCTACAGGGACCACAATGTCGAAGAACCCATCCAGGTCCTTCCACAGGCATTTTTGCACCTTTACGAACCTCTCCACCTGCCTGTACCAATCCACGGGCTTTTCGCGCAATTTCGGGAAATCGTTAGTGAAGGACACAATATCCTGTCTGGACCATGGAACGTGCACATACTTTCCACCTGGTACCTCGCGCATAGGGCATAACTGTTCTGGTTTCTCAGTTTCCCTTAGAACAAATTCGGGAGTTGTCTGCCTAGACCTGGCCTCATCCTTTTTCTTGACCCATCTGGCTTTCCACCTTTCCACATCTCCCCATTTCTGTAATACTGTCAATAGTTCTTTGACCTGTGCTTTCTTCCCTGAAACATTCAAGTTTTCCAAATCTTTGTCTGAGAAATCTGCCCTATATGGTTTCTGCAGTGGTTTTGATCTTGAAATATCTATTCCCATGCTAGCAGCAGTGTCTGTCAGTTTTTCATGAAGCACTCGGGTATTTCGAGTGAGACTCTTGCAGATAAACAGCATTTCGTCTTCGGAGTAGGTATTTAATCTGTCTAATCCTACGTTTCCTGCCATCAATTCCTCTATTTCTATTCTCAGCTTGTAGAGATCTAAAGGTTTCGTTGGGGACGCTTGTTTTTCAAATTCTTGACTCCATCTTTCGATTTCTTCAGGAGTCACCAAGGTGACACTCTTAGTACCTGAGGTCGATTCCATCTGAATTTCCCTCGCGTTAAAAGGATTATGTCTTTTCTGGATCCTTTTTCCTGTATTTCTAACGGGCAGATCTAGCAGCGAGACCTCCGACTCGCACTCACTTGTCTGGTCATCTACAATTAATGGTTCTGGTCTGGTCGGTGCAATGACAGGAGTAATTACGGGAGGTTTCGGACTTCCTTGACGGTCCCCATACAATGGAACCACCGGTCCGATTGTTACTGGGATCGTTAAGGCTTCAGGACTTGCATTTAGCTGTGACATTTTCCGTATTATCTCAGCTCTCTGATTTCCTAGCGCTTCTCGCTCTTTCTCTTCTAGTAACCTTTCCAAAGTGTTTCCATGTAACACCTGCGGGGTTAGAATGGGAGCATAACTCGGGGCAGTGGGATGTGTCTCACTTGGTCCTCCGCCATAATTAGGTTTCTGAAACAGACTTCCTGTGCCTAGAATTCTCTGATCTTCCTCATCCCGGGACTGTAATCGTGGCATTCCAGAACTCAAGGACCTCACCTCACCTCCGTAGGGGGGACGAGAGCAAAAATCTCCTTCCCGTGAATATCCCGTCTCCCCACCCACGGGTCTCTTAGGGTAAATACTTCTGGTTTCTACGGGTCCCAGATTCTCAGTATAAGGAGGAATTAGATAATCCCCTCCCACACTTGCGGACCTGACCTCCTCCCTTTGTAGGGGTCTCCGGGGAATATCTCCTGCACTCGAAGGTCGGTGTCCCTCATTATAAGGAGGCGGACTTCTCATGCATATGTCATCTAACAATTCGTCATCTGATTCTCCCAGGGGCCCCCAATGTTTGGTCTTTTCTGTTCTTTTCCCCCCCCAGGAGGATCTTCTGCTGGCATCATGGGAAACAGTCCCTCAACAATCATACTCTGTCTCCATTGTTTCATCTTTTTGTCTCTGGTTTCTTGTTTCAGTTTTGGGTAATACTTTGTCAGCCCTTTATCCAATCGGGGCTTTTCTCTTTGGAAAGCCTCAATCTCCCATTCCTCTAATGCCTCATACTGCGTTAGTCTCGGTCTGGGATGTAATTCATTCATTCGGGTTCTTAAGTTGAATAAGATCCTACCATTAAAGGTACCTTCTAACGGAAAGGCCATTATTCCGTCGTCTTTTGTGTATTTCACCCAATTTTCTAACCACACACATGTATTGTACCCTCTGTCAAACATCATGAAAGAGGCGGGAGTATTTGGTGGTGGAATAACAATGCCCTCTCTAGTTTGAATCGGCTTGTCCTTTTTGAAGTAATTCTTTACCTTATTTACAAGGGACATTTTTCGCTTATTTCCGTATATAATGCCGTATCTATTAGCCTTCCACTGATCCCTTTCAAAACCTAGGTTTCTTGGATCGGGTCTAGTCTCTGGAGTATACGAGTGCCACATACGATTTCTACGCTTAACTTTGTTTACAAAATTACCTCCAATCAGAATGCGTCTTGCAATTCCGTGCGACCAATGGGGTGCACGAGTTCAAATATTTTCGGCCAATGGGTGCGCGGCCTTTTCGCGAGACAGTTCTCACGCTTCGGCGCTCACCCCTCCTTCACAATTCCAGCCCCGCTACCCGCCCGCTGTTTCTACCAATCCCAGCGCGGCACAGAGTGACGTCAGAGACGCTTCGCGACTGACTCCCTCCCTTCACAAGGTAACGGAAACTTTCTTTCTTTCTAAAGTGCTTAGTACTTGGTTATTTTACGACGAATACACATTCGCCACAGTGCTCAAGTGTCTAGACAGAAAAGAGTTGTTTTACTGCAAGTAAACTACTTCCATTTACTTTTCACACACTACGGGTAGATCTCTTCCGCCTACCCTTCACTCTAGCATCAGTGAACCTGTTACTTCCCTAGACCCATCCACTCTTTCCGGGATATATCCGAGTCTAAGGTTTCCCAGCGGACCCCTTTGCTTTCACCCAAGCTCCGATGAACCTGCTACTCTTCCGATGTGACCCTTATTAGGTTACGCCACTATGGGAATTTTGCCAATGAACCTCGTTACTAACATTTATTCACACATGTATTCAGAAAAAAAACCCTAGTTAGTGCTTCTGGTTCTACCTAACCTGCACCTAACTTTCCTTGAGCCTGCGACCTCAAGGCAAATGGATTCTATTCACCACTTTGCCATTCAATTCCCCGGGGATTTCCGACAACACTTAACAAACCGTTTTACATACGCATGGATTAATACATATAACAATATAAGAACAAGAATAACAATTTTAAAACAATTCATAAATTTCAAAAGCAACGCATCTCACGAGAGTGATCAAATCCCCTGAAGTGCCTGCTTTTGTAGCAGCATCAGTATACTAGCAGCTACCGACTTGACTAACCTAACTAGTCCTACTTAACCTTTAACTATTCCCTAACCATAACTCTGCTACCAGAAAAATACTGATAGAGCGCGCGGGTCACCCGACCAATAATTTCGCCACTTCCGGCTTCGGGCCCATATATTTCAAATCACCATATACATTGATCGGATGACCTCACGGTCTGCTATCAAATATTTGTGAGTTCCTTTCGTTATTCTTCAGCGTACCCGACTTACCATCCACCGACGCGGGTACCTATGACCACAATGGATCAGGGAGCTAGCTGTAAAAGGAAAGGCAGCAAAATACAAACCCAACAAATAACATTCAAACTCTTTCCAAATGACCACGGACAACTGGAAGTTTTAAAGTCTTTATCTAATTTAGTAAAATTCAGAGAGTATCAAATTCACAGTAATTAAGCAATCGATAATCAGAATAACAGAAAGTACATAGCTGAATAGCAAATAAGTCAGTGCAACCATTTATAAACTAATGGAACCAGGACACACTTAAAATGGAGGATCAGGAATTAGAACGTTTAAGATGAATCACTAAGGATGGGATAGGCTTCGATTAGGACTAGTATTCTAGAATTATCTCAGAGAAAAATGAGACAGGAGTTCGGGACATTTATATCTATAGGAGAGTCTATGGAGAGAGAGACACTATGCTTTAAGGCAAAAGTTCTTTAGACAGTTTAAGTAAGGAGGTTCTAGACCATATCAGGAAATGACAAACTGCAATGCAAAATATAATTTCTAACAGGTAGGATAACATAGGAACACGTTACGAAACCAATGCAAATGACTTTATGATTCAATGGTTGCGAAAAAGCATGGAAAATTAACATATGCAAAGGTATGTCTTTATTGAAGCAAAAGACAGAAATTCAGAAAGGTGCAAGGTTCAGAGTTTTCAGAGTGATATTTACCTAGACTGGTGTGGAAACCAAACCCTGGCCACGGGTCAGTTAAGGACAGGAAACCCTCAAGGAAGGATACCCCTCAATGGACAGCAGGTGCAGAATGGACACCCAGGACAGGACAGGAAGACCAGATTAGGATCAGGACAGGACCACTCGGACAGGACCCTCAGGACAGGACCGGCACCCGCAGTTCGGAAGCAACGCCTGCGCTCCACCCTCTCTGCAGCTATCGATCAGGACCCCGATTGGGTCAGCGAACTCCCAGCAAAGTGCTCCGCCAGCACTTTAAGGTTTAGTAAAACCTTCAGAGTCTATGGTCAAATTTCGGACAGAGTGCTCCGCAGCGCTCTGTATCTTCAGTCACCTATTGAGTGCGTTGGGTCAGTGACAGGTCAGCTAAACCAGACAAGTCGGACAATTTCCCTAGGTGAACCCAGGGTAGATATACTGTTTTGGGACGGTGTACCACCCCCCAATGTTGCAAAGTGTCAGAATCCCTCAATTTGGATTGGTCCTAAGGTAGGATTTGGGTAACACACCAATCAGAACAGACTATCCTAAGGCCTAATTTGCATGTTAAGGTGCCGCCTAGCAAGATTGGGGTTCCCATGAGAAACTGCATGGAATACAATAAGAACTGTTCCTTTGTAACAACTCGAGGACAGTCGATTCCATCTTGCCAGGTCAAAGGTGGCTTTCACATGAGCATCTTGCTTGTGGCTGCCAGCTGGCTGAGTTCCACCGGTCAAGGCTGCCACTGGCTGCGTACCATGAGCATGCGCAGAAGCGACCTTCAATATGGCTCCCAACCGGTTCGGACCCCCATTTCCCGCAGCACATGAAAAGTAAGCGAGAACAAATTAATACATAGAAATAAATGAATGCATTACATGTCATAATTTTGTACTTTATTCTTATCACTATAAAAATATACTATGCAATTAGAAATTAGAAAAAATATACACTGTCACAAGAGCAACTGCACGAGCAGTACCACATTATTGCCAAAGCTGCGTATTACGCATGCGCACCCTTTCCCACCAAACTTATAACTACGTCAGGTCACGTGAGTGTGACTGACGCATGCGCAGAAGCAATTTTCCAATCGGCGGCCATGTTTAGGAACACGGATTAGTTGTATTAGAAATACACGTACGCAAGCTTCCTCTACCTTGTTCGAATATAAAAATAAAAGATTAGTAAGACGTACAAATTTTATTAATTGATTACACACGGGCGAGGTTCATGACTCGAGCAAGTCGCGATGCGAAGCTTGCTCTATCAGTATCTTTAACATGTCTGATACGAAGGGGATTGTGAACCTATTTAAATGTATGGGTTCCGGACCATTGAGCACCTTTCAGATCATCTTTGGGTTATTCCAGCATTCATAGACTCTGTATTGGGAACGCGTTTTTGGAGGACTTCAGCTGATACTACTACTTGTAGTGGGCATCCTGATTTTAATTTTTCTGCTTCGCAATGGACGCCCAAGTCCATGGAGAAGTCGAAAAAGCACTGCTGGTATGACATTGTCGTGAACTTATGGTGCTCCATCTGGGCATGCCTTTGCTTCGGGAGCTAAGCGAGCATTGGTTCCTATCATTCAGACCAATCTGGCTAGACTGTATCTTGCCTGTATTCCGCTGCCTATTCTGTGGATACGAATGCATGTTGGACCTGTGTCTGACACTTCCATCGGTTGCGCAAATGAACATAGACGTACCACTGCACCACCCACAGATCCCTTGGTACCTCTCTTATGCTTAAAGGGAGCCGAAGAAGTGCCCGAGAAAGCTGGTGGAGGTCCGGGTCCATGCCCCCCTGGTCCTCTCCCATACGCAGCCTCCTTGCCATCCACTTTGTGAAGCATTGAAATTGGGCTGCGTGGTAATAGGCCTCAAAATCAGGGACTGTGAACCCCCCTCCCGCCTAGGCCTCAGCATGGTGGTGAGCACCACTCTTGCGCCTCCCAGAACCCCATAAAAATCCCATAGTCACGGTGCTTAGTTGGGTAAAGTATGTTTGCGGTATCCATAGAGGTAGTGAGCCAAAATAGTAAAGTAGTCGAGGCCGGGTTACCATCTTTAGCAGTGCCACTCTCACCGCTTCTGAAAGTGGAAGGGTCCCCCAGAATTCAAAGTTGCACCTGGTGGTTCGTAATGCTCTTTCTACATTACTTTCTAACAGGTCAGAGGGTTCATGATAGATCCGGACTTCTAGGTAAGTCAGACATATGCTTTCCCACCTAACGTCTAGCACATCTGGTGGTTCACCTCTACCACCCTGATCAGGGAAAAGGCACGTCTTATTCCAGTTGACTCTGAGACCCGCCACACGCCCCAATCTGGCTAGCAGTTCTCAGGCACCCTGTAAGTCATCGCCAGCGTTGGCAAGGAAAATTAGAAGATCGTCCGCATACAGAGTAATGTAGTGAGGCCCCTGTAATATCGCCTGATCTTGAATGAACAGCCAACGGCTCTATTGCCAGAGCAAACAGGAGGGGAGACAGCGGGCATCCTTGCCTTGTCCCCCTACCCACTCTGCAGGCCTCCGAAATCACTCCCCCCGTGCAAACCCTGGCAGTCGAGAGGTTGTACAAAATTCCCGTCCAAGCCACAAATCCCTCGCTCAGCCCGAAAGCTGGTAGGACTCTAAACAGATATGGCCACTCAAGACTATTGAATGCCTTTTCAATGTCAATTGATAAGATGCACGCCTCATCTCCTTCCCTCGCTGAGCTGTGCAACAGTTGACACAGTCGGCGTACATTCATAGCCGTATTCCGGGAAGGAATAAACCCGGCCTGGTCCATATGCACAGGTTTTGTCATGTGGGTCATCAAATGGCTGGCTAAAAAACTACTCAATATCTTGTAGTCTAAATTAAGTATAGCGAGGGGGCGATAGTAGGCTTGATCCCACGCCGGTTTATCCGGTTTGAGGAGCGGAATGATTGTTGCTTCTCTAGTTGAGCGAGGTAAACAGCCATCTTGTTTTGATTTGTTGTAGAGGGCTAACAGGTGGGGAGCCAACAGATCCACATATGTGGTGTAAAACTCTATTTGTAGCCCATCTGTGCCAGGGGTTTTGTTCCTGGACATGCGTTTTATGGCTCCCCTGATTTCCCCTAGCTCCACAGCCCGACCAAAGACCTCTGCATCCTCTGCTTCAACTTGCGGAAGTTCTATATCCAGGAATTCCTCCTCCTCCAATACCCTAGGATCTAATTGACTTTGATGCAAGGTAGTGTAATATTCCAGAAACTGTGTATTGATAGCTTGCTGCCCGTAATACGTTGTTCCATCTCCGCCTCGCAGCTCTAAAATTGGTGTCTCTCTGCGCGCCGGGTTGGCCAGCCAAGCTAGAAGTGCCCCAGATTTGTCCCTCTCAGTGTGTGCCCGTGCCGCGTATGCATCTTAAGCGTTCCACTTGGGCCGCCAATTCTTCTCCGGCCATCATAAGATCTTTCGGTCTTTCTCTTTCCTCGTCTCTGAGCTGTTGTTCTGCCCTCTGTACATCATTTAGCAAGGTTCTATGTACCCCCACCGCTTCCCCAATACAGCAACCTCTTATCACTACTTTAAAAGCATCCCACTCATTGTGTAAGCTAGCGGTCGTGTTAGTGTTGTTCTGAAAGAACTCCTCTATAGCAGTGCCTATTGTGGTTCTAAAGACCTGGTCTTCCAATGTCTCCGGTTGGAGACGCTACCTGGGGATAGTGGACTTTACTCATACAAAATTCATGGACGCTAACAGGGGATTGTGATCAGATAACGTCCTAGCTAAGTACTTACTTAGTGTGATCCCTACATGCACATATGGGGAACAAAGGATAGAGTCCAGCCTAACATGCAGCTCATGTAGAGCCGTGAAATAAGAGTTGTTCCGTTCCCCCGGGTGATGGGCCCTCCAAGTGTCCGTCAGTCCCTAGTGCCGTTGCAAGTCTCGTCGGGCTTCTGCTATTCTATGTGTGGGAGCATCAAAGAGTGGTGGATGAGAGCAGGCCAGGGCCACCTCAGTAATGCAATTAAAATCTCCCCCAAAAGCACAGGTCCAGTCAGGACCGATGCCAATTTCTGTGATAGCTGTGCAAAGAAAGCAGGTTGATTGACATTAGAGCGTATACACTTCCTATTGTAATATCCCGGCCATCAAGGTACCCCACCACCACCATAAATCGACCCTCAGGGTCTGTTATCTGCCCGACACATTGAAAAGGAACCCCCGCTCGTACCCACACTAAGGTCCCTCTGGCAAAGGCCGAATACGTAGTGTGAAACACCTGCCCCCTCCAACGGCATTGCAGTGCAGCCCCTTCAGCCTTTGTCAGGTGGGTTTCTTGTAGTAATGCAATTTTCACTCCTCTTCTTGTGAGGTAAGCATGTATTTTGTGCCGCCGGCCCATAGTGTGCAACCCCCTAACATTCCAGGTTATAATTTTGATGCTTACATAGGTACCCATAATTCCGACTCTAGACTCTGACAACAGAGATCTCCCGTAGCGACATGTCGGACCCCTACCCACTTGCCCCAAACTTTAAACTTCACCCAACTCCCACACCCCAGGACAGGCACACAAGAACAGGTCCCCATCCAAAGTAAGTCAGTCATACAAAAAACCATAAAAAGGAGGAGGTGCGTGTCTCACATCCTTTGGCCCCAGAACTCCCCTGACCCCACCTGCTATAGCTAGTTCTCCCAGTGGGTCCCCATGATACATACATGTTCCCCCGCAGTGTGTCAGTTGGGTCTCTAGGACCAGGAGTCACAGTAGGCATCCTACCATCCTTTCCGCATACAACCTGCAGTCTGATCATCAAAACACCCCATCCGCTGTCTGTGGAGTAACGTCCGGAAGTTCAGTTTCGGAGAGCTCCTGGGCACTGCTCGATTTAGAGCTCTCCGTTCTGTCTCTCTCATGGTCCGTGTCGTTGCTAGTCGGACTGACTTCGCCATGACTAAGGGCTGCCACTGCTAGGACTACTCTGTCTCGTTCCTGACGGGGACCTGCAGGAGAGATGGACCTCTGTAGCGGCGATTTGGAACAAAACCCACATCGGGGTGAGTTTGGTTGTGGCGAGAACGTTTCAGTGCTGCATCGGGTTTCCAGCCAGTCCCAAGAAGCCTGCGGGATGAGAAAGAAGTATGTTTCCACTTCTGCAGTTACCCTAAGGCGAGCTGGGAACAGCATTGCGTAGGGGAGACGGAGCTGGCACAACTTCCGCTTAACAGACAGGATGGAGGTTCTTTGTCGCTGCACTTCCCTAGTATAGTCCTGGATTATCCTCACCTTACTGTTCCCGATCTGTAGGTTCTGTTTCTTATGGGCTCTTTGTAATATGAAGTCTCGAACTTGATAGTGTAGCAGTCTCACCACTAGTGGGCGGGGCCCAAGGTTTAGGTGGGCGAGCCGGCACCCTATGTGCACGTTCCAGTGCATAAAATGGAGAGAAACCCTCCGGAGCTTCCTCCATTTTTAGCCAGGTTTACAGGTACTGGGACGCATCAGCTCCTTCCTCCTGTTCCGGAACGCCTACGATGCGGAGGTTATTTCTTCTTGAGCGCCCCTCGCTGTCCTTAGCCCTCATCTCTAGCACCTTGACCCTGTTTAACATTTCTTTCAGGGAGTCTTGTAGGGTGGCAACCGTGTCCAGTAAGTCTTTCATGTTAGTGTCATTGGTCGCTACTCTCTCTTTAAATTTTCGGTGGTCATCTTTCAAGAGGGTGAGATCTGACCCAATGGTGTCCATCCTCGCCTCAAGCGCCTCTCGCAAAGATATAATGGCCTGCATGATGTCAACCAAGGTGGGGTCTCCGGGTTGTCCCGCTCCTCGCCCCCAGCTGCGCTTTCATCATCTTTAGTGTGCTGCTCTGATTCGTCCATCAACAGGACCTAATACCCCTTTTTCCTGGACACCCTTCCCATCGTGCGATCCATTGGCAGAAGTATTAAGCTGCGTAAGTAAGTTCCGTGAGCCCCACCTTCACCAGTCAAATGGGGTGCAGCCGTACTCCAGCAGATGCAATGTCGTCAGACCTTCAAATCTCGCGTGCCTGTTCTCGAAGTCTGTGGGTCAGGTGGTTTCAATCTGTAGGATCCCCAGGGAGTTGCCTCAATTTCTCAGCAATGTGGGGGGTGGACCATCCAGAAGCAAAGGCCCCCACCCCTGTCGAGATTCAAGAATTAGGTAGGCCTGTTGCATTATCCCTGTGGCGCTCCTCTTCAGCAGGGTCTGGGTTCAGTATCCCTTAATTGCTGCGGTTGTGTGTGCTATGACCAGCTCAAGTATTGTATTGTTTATGCGCTTCTAGGGGGGGTTGTACCTCATATACCCCTCAGCAGAAAGGCCCACCCCTCAATGTCCCCAAGTGCAGGGCATCTGTGTTGTTAGCAGTGCTTCCATCCAAGCAGGTCTCCACAGTCAGCCGCCGCTCCAAGCCCCCTGTATATCCCTATATTGAGGTGTGGGTCAATGAAGTCTTGCAAAGTGCCCACAAGCACTCATCTGTTGGAGTTCCATGTGTGTGGACCGCTAAACACTGGACAACTGGGCTGCGCTTTTTGTTTCTGGACACAGGTTGCAGGCGCCTCTGTCCCCCGTTCCCCTCGCCCAGTACCACCACGCTACCTCTGTGAGTCCAGGATAGTCGCGCCGATCTCCTGATCTTTCGCGCACTCTGCACTCCGTCAGTGCCGCAGCTCCCCTGTGCATACGACCTCCCACAGCTCTAATTACGTGGCTCTCTCATCTCACCTCAGTGACAGAGCAATAGGGTGCCATCCCAGTTGATAATCCAATCTTGGTAGAGCACTAGTCCAACCCAGAATGTGTCCTGTGCAGGAGATGCGGCCCGGAGCCGAACGGCCTCACTGCAGCACAGACAGGATCCCGCACTCCGCCATTTTAGAGCCAGGCAGCACCGGACTGTTGGCCAGAAAACGCTTGACCGCTCTCGGCGCCCCTTAGCCTCACCGATCAGAGGGGTCTCAGGTGAATCTCAGCCTTCAATCGGTTAACAATACTTCACCCAGCAGGTGCTCGCGTTCTGGTGGGCTGAAACGGGCAGGGAAATCATGATTTTCTCTGTTCTCCCTTGCTCTTATGCCCTGAAAGGGCATCCGATATTCCGTGATAGTCTGCGGTATCAGGGGTCTCGACAGCATATGAGGATGACTTACAACGGAGGGAGGTCGCGGAAGAGCTCCGAGGTCTGCTGCTGACTACCTCGGAGCCAAGCCACGTCCCCATGCGGAGTGGGTGTTATGTCCCCTAACCTTGGCCCAGGTAGTACTGCAACCATTCACCTGCATTTCTCCTACCTTGCTCTACATAACAGTTTTAGCAATTACCTTATTTTATTTATTTATTTAGAAGTTTTACATAGCTTTGGCCAGACCCGAAGGTATCAGACCGCTTTACAACAGTCGTCATTTGAGAGTCATACATTCTAGCAGACAGTATACATATATGCTCATTTTGCTTTGAAAATTCTGCGTGATGTACAGTATTAATGCACGACGGTCAGGTAGTATACAAGTTGTGTGCCTGTTAGTTTGCATCGAGTCTCCTTTGTTAACTTGCATCAGGTCTCCATTTGGGGAGGTGTGGTAGCAGCAGGTCTCGTGGAAGTGGCGGCGGTAGAAGACTTAATGTCCCAAGATCAGAATGCAGCAGTGTGTTGGCTTGTGAGCTTCGGCTGCAGCTATCGGTTCGGGAGCGCACGATTGAGGAAGAGGTCTTTGGGCTGTCTCTTGAATTTCACAAAGGAGGACATGGTCCTGATATAGACTGGAATGGAGTTCCAGATTTTAGGTGCATTTCCAGCGAAGGACAGTGTTGCGGTTTTTTATTTGCCTGTTTTCAAAAGAATGAGGAGTAGGGTGTTGGTGCTCCTCAGGTTCCTTGCCTGGCCGGCTTTCTTGAGTTTGGAGGCCAGGTATTCAGGTTTCCCTGTGTGCAGGTCTTTGTGCGTAAGGCAGGAGGTTCTGAAGCTGGTCCGCATTTCGACAGGGATCCATTTTAGTTCTCTGAGCGCAGGTGAGATATGGTTGAATTTCTTAACTCCAGTGACCATTCTAGCTGCTGCGTTGAGAGTTGTTCTGAGGGGAGCTAAGTGGGATTTCGCTGTCCCATTGAGGGTTGCGTTCCCGTAATCGAGTCTGGACAGCACTAGCGATTGAGTCGCTTGTTTGAGGTCTCTGTGTGGAATGAAAGGTTTTACTTTGTTGGGTAGTTTCATGTTGCAGAGTTCTTGATGTGTTTTGCCATGTTGAGTCTTGACCCTAGGGTGATTCCCAGCGATTTTACAGAGTTAGCCAGGGTGAGATTTCCATTGAGCGCATCAATAGTTTTTAGCCATTCTAAGATTTGGGGGTTCTCTTCTTTGTTGGAAATAAGGAGGATTTCCGTTTTGTCTTGGTTGAGTTTTAGATGAATAATTGTTAGCCAGTGTTGGACTTCTCTAAGAATGTCGTTGAGTCTCTGGATGTTGGCAATGGAGGAGGTTTCGAGATAGATCGGAGGGTTGTCTGCATAAAGGTGGAAGGGAATGTTGGCTTTTTTGAGTTTGTTGGTGAGGGGTTCCATGTAGATGTTGAAGAGTTGCAGTGAAAGTTCGGATCCTTGGGGGACATCCCTGCTGACAGGGTGTAAGTCAGACGTGACATTTTGAATTTTTATTCTTTGGGTGCAGTTGTGGAGGAAAGAGGAAACCGACTCCTTCAACTACAACTACAACTCCTTTTTTATGCCTAACTGCCAACATTAAGACAAGTAACAAAAAAACACTACTTTGTCATCAATTCTACCATCCACCAGGCAACACCAACACATTTGGCGAACACCCATCTGACTTGATTGCCAATTGCTCACTCCGAGACGCAAACAGCCTGATTCTGTGGGACCTCAGCCTACACTGGAACGAAGAAAACAAATCGCTAATCCAAATCCTGAAGGATCTCCTCCACACCAACAACCTCACTCAACATTGCTCAGAGGAAACTCACAATAGAGGAGCAATCCTAGGTGCCATTATTGCCCAAAGAGACAAAGTCACAAAAGACCGCATCCTGCCTGTTGACTGGTCTGACCACCACATCATCTTATTCCACATCAACCAAAGTTCCAAGAGCAATCCCTCCTGCCTAATCCCCACAAATGGGTGAGAAATTTTACTCAGATTCCCATGGCCTATCTGGAAGAAAAGGTAAGCTCTCTCCTTCACATCCACACAGAGGATCTCTCCTCAGCAGAACTCAACTCTCCCTACAGCACAAAGATGACGTCCATTCTAGACCAACTAGCCTACTTGAAACGAAAAAGAGTCCGGAACATCCCTTCCAGATCCTGGTTCAACACAGACATCAATGATAAAAGGAGATAACTTAGAGCTGCAGAAAGACTCTGGCGGAACAACCCTTCCAAAATCCTCCACGACCAACTCAAATTAGTTCGTGCAAAGTACAAAAACCACATTAAGAACAAAAAATCTGCATTCTTCTACGACGCCCTGAACAACGCAAAAACCAGGCCAAAAGAACTCTTCATCCTCATTAGGCAGCGAACTTCCAAGCCCCCTGCTTTCTCAGGGCAGGCCCACAAAGAGCGTTGTGATAACTTTGCCAACTACTTCAGCGACAAAATCACAAAGATCAAGCTTTTACTAGATAAGAACCTCTGTCCCCCTCACAAGATCCCTCTTCGAGGGACAGAAGAACTCATACCCAAACTCCCCTCTAAACCATGGAAAACCTTTAACCCCATCCTGGAAGATGAGATAGTCAAACTAATTTCTTCAGCCAAACCTTCTTCTCATGTCCATGATCCAATTGGCTCTGGAGCAAGATCATAAACAGCTCTCTAAGATCCAGAGACATTCCAGACTGCCTGAAAGTAGGCCAAATCACAACATTACTAAAAAAAACAGGCCTGGACACCAATGTCCTGAACAACTTCAGACCCGTCTCCAACCCCCCTCTCATATCCAAAATCCTTGAAAGGTGCGTTCTACAACAACGGACTCAACACTTGGACAACATCAACCTTCTAGACCCCCACCAATCAGGTTTCAGAAAAGGCGACAGCATTAGGACCACCATCCTCAATGTCATAGATGATATTCACAAAGCACTTGATACGGACCAATGATGCTTACTCATTCTCCTTGATTTATCAGCAGCCTTTGACACAGTTGACCGTAATCGACTCATTAAGGTCCTTCAAGAAAGGGTAGGTCTGAATACTATATCAAATGGGTTCTTTGGAACTTCCCTCATTTATTATTCATCAGGATTCTTTGCATCCTATCTTAATCCTTTGCACATGACATACATAACAGGATTCACATACACTGTACAAAAGTCATTGCTATTTATCCTCGAGCGACAGGCCTACTTTGCATAGTTGCAGTTATGGATTTTAGGCTCATATACCTAATCGTACTCACAACATATCAATTGTGGTAGAACCCTGAGCTAGTTCTTTAGTATAAAAGAACCTCACCTTCATTACAGAAGGAGAGGAGACCCTTCCATGCTGACACTGAGGTCCTGCATGCAGAAGCTCCAACATGCAGTGTCCGACATTCCTTGTGGGGTGTCCAACTCGAGCCCAAGACGGGGTCCTTCCTTCTCGGCCATCAGGTAATGGGATTGGCTCTTTCCTAGGGAATTCTTGGCTTTACACCCATATATTCCTTTGGGCATGATCACTATCTTCCTATTGTTCTCCCCAGTGCCTCCTTAGGATCGGCCTTGTCTTCTCCCTTTAAATTAGGGACTGATTTAGAGTTTGGTTGATGGGTTACTCTATCCATCAAACATCATGGATATGCTGCCCAACTTATTACAAGTGCCTTAGGATATCATGTGGCTGCTGGAGCTGGGCTCCCCTTCCAGCAAGGTCTGATGCCAGGATGTGTGAATGTGGTTGGAGTTCATGGCATAACCCAGTCTTTGGTTGTTGGACCCCGTTCTTGGCTGTGATGAAGGTTAGGGACAGAAATTGCTCCCTTGTTACCTTGAATCCGCCACGTTGTGACTTGCTCACTCTGACATAAAGTTGTCTGTGATATTTTGCTTTCTTTTCCTCTCCATCTTGGTCTACATTGCAGCCATGCTGACAAAGAGCACTCCCACAGTCATCAGAGTACCAGATATACACTACCAAAAGCACTAACACACTTCACAGACTAACAATTACACACTACCAGAAGCACTCGCACACTCCTCATTCACTAGTAGTCACCACACACCACTGACAGCACTCCAACACCCAGATGCATCAAGAACCCATTTTGCTATTCCTTAATAGCGAAAAATAACGATTCGCTATTAAGGAATAGCAAAATGCAAAGCATGAAGAAATCACTAAAAAAATAGCGATTTCTTAAAATTCCTTAATTGCAACTCGCAAATTGGGAGTCGCAATTAAGGAATACCTCCCCATTCATTCCCATGGGCCTAGAGGCCCATAGGAATGAATGGGAAGAAATTCTCAATTTGCGAATCGCAATTAGCGAATCGCAAATTGAGAATGCAATTTCAAGGGTGCAGGGGTGACCAAAGGACACCCTGTTGCACCCCTGAAATTGATCTGTGCACATATGTTGCGCACACACATGCCCTTAGGGCATGTGTGTGCGCAACATGACACTTTGAAAAATGCACTTTAGTGCATTTTTCAAAGTTTTTGCAAATTACCATGAAGTTCAACTTCCTGGTAATTTGCAAGCCCTATTAGCGAAATCGCTGTTTTTTAAACTTTAATGCATTGCATTTAAGGAATCTCAATTTGAGATTCCTTAAATGCAAGTAATCACAATTTTGCGATTTCTTAATTTGCGATTTTTGCATTTGGGATGATGCATCTTAAATGCAAAAATACCAGTCGCAAAGGGGCAGATTCTGAGAATCTGCCCCTTTGCGAGCGGATTCTAGCTTGATGCATCTGGGCCATAGTTCTCATAGAAAAGCAGGCCAACACTACTGACAACACTATCATACTCCTCACTCATTGGCAGTGACACATTCCCAACAGCACTCCCACCCATAACAGATTTTCATCCATATTCTAATGGGAGCACTGCCACACCCTGCACAATCTAGTAGCAAAGCACATAGGTCTGACCCAAAGCTGAAAGTGTATCGTTGCTGATTGGTGAGTATGTGTGTTATTGTGGAAGGGTAAGTGCAAAAATGAGTCAATCAATGGATGAATGTGTATACAAGTTAGCAATTAAATGGTAATGGATGGAAGAATCCAACCATGTTCATTTATAAGCTAGACCTATTGGCTTTGTAAAAAGAGTGATTCTACTTGCAGCTTTTTTTCAAACATATTCGCCTCAGAGTAACGGCTGAACTCAGAAAACGTATCTGTACAAATATTCACAGAGCAACATTAAGCATTTTGCTTCCATGCTGCAGCTGTAAATGTATAGTTCCTTTCACATCTCAACCCACTTGCAACTTCGAAAAGTCACATACATGCGTGCAAATAACTTTCACACAACTTGACAGATTTGTGTAAAGCTTTCGTAATGTTCGAATACATGTTTCTATATATTAATTGAAACGTGGTCGGCTTGACAATTTAGATAAATATGAAACGTCTTTCATTTTCCTTAAGAATATGGAAAGGTTTTGGTTGCACAGTGATGCATATTGCAGGCCATACAAGAAATCATGTGAAGAAAAGGAAATCTTTTATTTCCAAGAATCCCTTGTAGTCCTGTCAGGGCTATCTACGTCACAGCATGGGAAACTGTTCCCTTGAGAACTCTTATAATGGAAAATTACTGTACTTCATTCTCAAGCTTTTGCGCCACTATGGACTTCAGTGGGAAAGGAAAACAGCAGGCTGAAACCTCTCAAATGTAAAGAGGAGGACTGCAAACATCTGTTGCCTTGGTGAGACGACAATGCCAAATAAACGTCGCATGAGCGCCAGTAAATGAATGTTTGCAGTGCATGAGTGCCTCCCGTCATCCTGACGCTGCAAACATCTCTTTCTGCCGCTTATTATGGGTCTCTCCTGAACATCGTGGGAACCCTTTTAGTGAGTGTACATTTAGCCACTGCACACAGATATTAGTACGAACAATGCCAGGGAAGGGCTGCAAGCATTGCTAAAAGGGCTCTCACGGAGTAAAGTGTGGCCTTTCCATACTCGAGAGCTCCAGCTTGGCCCCCTTATGCTTGCCAACCGAAACACCTTCACTTTTTTGGCAGAGGTGTCAGGTGTGACACAGGAGCAAAGAAGGTAGAAAGAAAAAATACAAGAGGTGTTTATGTAGAGAAGTGCACAGTACGCTGCTATAACTCTTCACTGGCTACCGTTAAGGAAAAGGCCATGTGCTTCTGTCACAGGATCCTAAGCAGCAAAGGTCCTCGCTATCTCTTCCCACTCCTCAAACCCTGCCAACCCAGCGGACAACTCAGATCATCTGACACTGCCCTAGCAAAAGTACCCATTATAAAAACAACCCGCCAGCGTGGCTCTTCCTTCGCTTTTCAGCAGGGGCGGCTGGTGACATTTGAAAGTGGTGAGGCGTAAAAGTTCAGGATGAGCGGCATGTAGCGAGCGAGCGGAGCATACCTTCTAATTACACTTCCACCACACAAAACACAAGGATGCTTTATTCCTTCTTCCGTGACACAACCCCAGCTGTGGATCCAGCGCTTCACTGGTTCTACACCAGGCACACACACACACACACACACAGTCACACCCCAGGTCAGCTGTCATTCAAGCAGCCTGCTGTACACGAGACGCCCACTCAATTCAGCTGTGCACCACCAGGGTGCCAGGCTGTTTTAGGCAGACACCCACCCATCCCAGCTGTGCACCAGTGTGTCAGGCAGCCTGCTGTACACCACATGCCCACGTGCAGCAGGAGTCCCCTAGTCCCCTGGTCAGCTTTACGGCGGGCACCCACCCAGCCCGTCTGTGCACAAAGTGTCTCAGACACACACCCCAGCTCTAAGCCGCCACCGCCACAGCAGCAAGCGTCACAGGTTGGAATCCCAATACATCCAACTCCTGCATCAATGACATCCATCCATCCTGAATCCATGACATACATCCATCCTGCATCAATGACATTCATCCATCCATCCTGCATCCATGACATTCATCCATCCATCCTGATTCTATGACATTCATCCATCCATCCTGAATCCATGACATTCATCCATCCTGCATCCATGACATTCATCCATCCATCCTGCATCCATGATTCATCCATCCATCCTGCATCTATGACATTCATCCATCCATCCTGAATCCATGACATTCATCCATCCATCCTGAATCCATGACATTCATCCATCCATCCTGAAACAATGACATTCATCCATCCATCCTGCATCCATGACATTCATCCATCCACCTGCATCCATGACGTTCACCCATCCACCTGCAGCCATGAATTCAAACTCTCCTACATGACATTCATCCATCTACCCTTCCTCAATAGAATTCAATTCATCCATTCTCGCAGCCTCCAGGACCACCCCCCCTCTCCCTCCCTCCCCCCCATCCACCAGTATCCCCGGCAGGTTGCTGTGCCTGATATCCACCAGCGGGTGCCGCAGTGTCAATTGAGGCAGATTCACATGCCCTTGCGTCACGGCCTGCAACGCTTTGCATTATGGACTTTGTAGGCCCCAGCAGACCCAGCGGCGTCCTCGCTTTTCACACAGCTCCTTTGCGTGGCTTTATTTGACCCCTCTGGTGGAGTCCATTGCATGCATTGCAAAGACCAGCCGTGTGCCATAAAAAGGGGGGCCGCTGGCAGTGCGGTGCCGGGGGATTAGAAAGAGCGCCAACCAAACTCTGCTCCGCACTGAATGTTTTCCAAAATACCGACACATGGCGATTGGCGAAAGCAAAAAAACAAACTTCAAAGCGCGGACGGTGCAGCTCGCAGGATGTCGGGGGCTCGCACAAAGCCGGCTTAACACTTTCCTGCAGTAAACCAAAGTGACATGCCCTGGGGGCACAGGGGCAAGCACCCACCCCTCCCGACCCCAGCGCCACCCCTGAATCCAGTCAGCAGCCACATTGTGCATGCAGATGCACTGCAGTCGCGGGTGGCTCGCGGGGAGGGGAATATGGGGGGGGGATGTCGCACCGGGCGAGGGGTGTCGCAGGGGGATGGGGGGGGGAAGGTGGGTATTAAAATAAAATGTAAAAATCCTACCTGAGGTCCTGAGCAGGTCCGCGCCTCCCCAAGTCCGTCCGTTGGCGCCTACAGCCTACAGCCCCTCTAAGCCAATCCTGGCGCTGCCAGCAGCGCCAGGGCATGGCTATTCTTCGCCCGCTGCAGGTCCATTAGGATCCCAAAGGGCTCCTAATGGGCATGCTCAAACAGGTCAAAACACAAGTGCGCATGAGTGGGCACGGTGCGAAAATTCGCCCTCCGTCCCCACTTATGCACACTTGTGTTGTGCTGCTGCCTGTTGCCCCCCACTGGTCTGACAATCATGTCAGACCAGACCTTCGGGGTGGGCGGTCCGCCGTCATGTTGACTGACATGATTGTCAGTTCTCCCTCGGCGTCTTTGAACTTAAGTAAACTGAGAGTTTACTTAAGTTCAAAGATGCCGAGGGAGCTGCGGGCGGGGGGGGCTACGCCCCCACGCCCCAATGGACGCATCGTGGCTGCTTTTCAGGCATCCAAATTGATGCACACGCTACCACTTGGCTTGCATCAAGAACCCACAGAGAAAACATTCAAAAGGAAACTCAAAACTTGGGGGCATATTATCAAGAGCTGCGATAAAATTATCGCCACTTTAGCGGCAGGAAACTGCTCCTGAAACGGCAATAATGGGCTTGCTAATATGCCCTTGTGATTTCCCATAGCAGCCCAGGTTAACACCACAACCTGGGCTGCTATGGGAATTCACATGGACATATTATCAAGCCCATTATCGTCGTTTTATTGGCAGTTTCCTGCTGCTAAACCGGCGATCGCAGTTCTTGATAATATGCCCCTTGGTTATTCAGGCTTTAAGATTCTACCTTTTCCTCAATCTTACTCGCCGGGCAGGTTTCTAGGCCTTCTTTCCTCCTACGGTCAAGGGCAATCTTAGTGCAGAGACGCATCGCTTAGGAGCAACTGGGCACTTAAAAAAGATTTATAACAACATAATATAACAGGAGACACCAGCCGACATGTTAAGGACCACTCTGTAGCAAGGCTCTGGCGGGAAAATGCCACCTTGCAGCTAAAGCTTACTACCATGGAACTGAAGAAGCAATTTCAAGTGCCAGCCTTCCCTCACCATGTGGGGTTTGGGGGCAGCCGAGCCTGGGAGGTCTGCCTCCCTGGCAGTTTGGGAGGAGGAGGGACGTCTGGCAGCGGCAATTTTTTGGTTAATTATTTTGGGCTCTCTGGGTATAACCCAAAAGTAGCCCAATTGATTTTAAGGCCCAAAGGCTATAAGGGGTTTGTCCTCCCTCTCCCAGCCACAATTTTAGGTTTGGTGACCTGGTAGCTGGGAGGGTTGTTGTAATTGGATTTTGTGTTATTACATTTTGTATAATCAGATTTGGTAGGGTCTCGGTTTTGCTCGATTTTCGCGTGGATTTAGAGGGCGACGATCGATATGGCTGGTGAGGATTGGAGAGTGCTGGAGGCGCTCCGGCTGCTCAAGGAGGCCGGCCGGCTTGATTGCCTCACGATTGACGCGGCGAAGACCGCGCGCCCAGCGAAGCGCGCGTCTGCGGGGGCAGCGGCCGCTGTCGTGGCCTGCTCGCCCGCCAAAAGGGCAAAACGTGCCCAGGTGAGTGTCCCGGGCTGCAAGGGTGGCGCACAGGCGGGCCGGGGTGCTGTCTGAGAGCCGCAGCCACTGATGTGTGACGAGGCTGCGGCAGGAGGTTTTGAGGGCGGGGCTCGCCGGCGGAGCGCATTGCGTGTCTACCCGGCTGGTCCGAAGAAGGCGCGGGGCCGTTCGTATATCAGGAGAGTGGCCCCACGGGGCTGAGATACACTAGAGTCTCCTGCTTCCTCTGAGACTCCAGCGAGAATGAAGAGAGTTGGGGCCCACCAGCGGAGAGGGCTGCGTGGGTTCCCGTCCGGGTCCCGGAGTGTCAATGGGCAGGGAGTAGGGGGAAAAGGGGCTCCTCACTCTGGCTTAGGTTGGGAGGGCAGGGAGCACACCAGCGGGGCGTCCCCTCTCCTTGAGAGCCTGCCAAGTAGCGGGGAGCAAGGTGCCCTTCTGGGGCTGCTATCTGGAGGGGTGGAGGTGTAGTGTAGTTCCTATATTCTCAATAGGCTCTGCGCATTAGAATAACATATCCTATAGATTTGACGTAGGACTTATGTCTACTAGGTCTCTATCAAATATATTAGACTTAATTTTGAGTGCCAGCTAGCTCAGAGGTCATTAGAAACTTTTTTAAATAAACAAGAAGGGATTAGTTTCTGACAACTGCATAAACATAAGAACTTTTTTTCCCGAAGAATAAAACTGATCTTCAGAGTCTTGGAAACAATAGGTAGATATTTTACTCAGTCCATCGTGCATGCTTCGTATCATCAGAGGTGCAGAGAAATAGAAAGACAGGAGTTTTAAATAAAAGGGTTTTATTGAACAGTCTTCTTTCTCAAGCAAGTAAAGTGAACTGCTACAATCATAATACTGGTTGCACAGTATAATGCGTACAGTAAGAAGAGTATTATAAAATAATACTGTAAAAGCATTGTATGATTCCTTGACCATAGATAAATACATACATCAATAACAAAGGCTAAAAGTACTCAACTAGTGCTTCTAAAATACGCCTACCCCAATGTACCTAACCTAAGTCTAGTAAGAGGGAAGAAGTAAGTGAGGAGTAGCATAGGTTTAGTTTTCTTTGCCTAGAATCTAACCAAGATTTCTCTTAGGGTCTAATCAGCTCCATACCTTGGTTTTAGAATGTCGGAGTTATGGTATCTCTGTCTCAGGACTCGATTTCCCAACACCCCGCGAGGGAAGCTTGGAATCACTGGAGCTGGATTCTCGCCGGGAGATAGGCAGCCTCTTGATCAGTGCGTCAGCTGGAGGGTCGGCTTTGTTCGGCACTTGCTGTAGTGAGCTGCATCGGGCAAGTAGATAGTCGAGCTGCTCCAAACCACCGTGTCTTTGCTAGGGCAAGTGTAGGCATATTTATACTTGAAGGTGCCTAGTTTGACGTAAAATCGGACATAATAACCTCATCAAAGAACCCCATGGGAATGGTAGTTCTTTGAAAACTCCATGATTTCTAGGACAAATCAATATTCTAGCAAGGGGATGTCCCTGACTGCTGAAGCTGAGTTTTCCAAGAAATCGTTGTGGCTTTTTGGAATTAGTGGAAGTAGCCATGCCTGTATTTGGACTGGATGGATTATGTCTAAATATCGGTATGATTTATGTGCCTATATGAGGGCAATATCATTTATACCTATGCTAGCTTACCCGTTGCGCGATGCTGCGATCTCCGAAGAAAGGAAATTCAAGGAAACTCGTTATGATAACATTCAATTTACATTGTGTCATTTTTATTGAAACTTATTCATTTTAATATGGAAAACATTTCAAAGTGACATTTTAATTCTATTTATTTATTCGAGTGCTTGTGGTTACACGATTTTTTGTTTTTCCGTCTTGTGCGTACATCAGCATTTAAAAGATTATGAGGGCCCTGGGGGGCCGATATTTTAAAAAAAATTATGCCAGAAACCTTCGCGGGAGTGTACTCAACAACTTCTCAAAGTTTCCTGGCGATCGGATGAATGCTGTTTTAATTCTATTTATTTATTCGAGTGCTTGTGGATACCCGATTTTTTGTTTTTCCGTCTGGTGCGTACATCAGTATTCGAAAGATTATGAGGGCCCTGGGGGGCCGATATTTTAAAAAATGTTATGCCAGAAACCGTCGCGAGAGTGTACTCAACAACTTCCCAAAGTTTCATGGCGATCGGATGAATGCTGTTTTAATTCTATTTATTTATTCGAGTGCTTATGGATACCCGATTTTTTGTTTTTCCGACTTGTGCGTACATCAGTATTCGAAAGATTATGAGTGCCCTGGGGGGGGGGCGATATTTAAAAAAAAAAATTGATGCCAGAAACCTTTGCGGGAGTGTACTCAACAGCTTCCTAAAGTTTCCTGGTGATCGAATATATGCTGTTTTAATTCTATTTATTTATTCGAGTGCTTGTGGATACCCGATTTTAAGTTTTTCCGTCTTGTGTGTACATCAGTATTCGAAAGATTATGAGGGCCTTGGGGGGCTGATATTTAAAAATAATTTATGCAAGGAACCTTCGCTGGAGTGTACTCAACAACATCCCAAAGTTTCATGGCGATCAGATGAATGGTGTTTTAATTCTATTTATTTATCCGAGTGCTTGTGGATACACGACTTGTTGTTTTTCAGTCTGGTGCGTACATCAGTATTCGAAAGATTACGAGGGCCCTGGGAGGCCGATATTTAAAAAAATATTATGTCAGAAACCTTCGCGGTAGTGTACTCAACAACTTCCCAAAGTTTCATGGTGATCGGATGAATGGTCTAGTAATGCATAAAGGACAAACAGAAAGACATACATTCATCTTTATATATATGGATAAGAGCATGAATCTGTAATTTACGCTTGGATTCTAAAATGCTACACAACACCCACTCCACTTTATTATGTTTGGTATTACTAAATTCTAAGCATTTAAAACATATCTAAAGCATGATGTGTAAAAAATTCCTCCCAAAATACATAAAATGCATTTGAAATGGCTGTACACGAAGCCATTTGTGCTGTACGCATTTAAAAAGCAATATTTTCATTCAAAGCATGTAATGGGACGTTGGAAAATGCTTATCAGAATCAGTCATGAAGTAACATTTATGAAATGGCTCTTAAATACAGAAGAAAGGTCGAGACCATTCCATGACAGAATATATATCTACTGTTTAGGTTGTGGACAAGGTCAAATATTGTCTCTTGGAAGTGTTTCAAAGAATTCTTGTTCTCTAAGAATAGTTCTACTTTAAGCAGATTACTTTGTGCCAAAAAAAGTTCAATTTTGGAAAAAGTCAAATCGCAGAAAAATAGAGTTCTTAAGTTGGAAGTTTTGTTTTTGGAAAGTGACGGTCGAATACAGAGTCCCATAGAACGCTGTGTGCTAACTTCAAAAGTCATTCTCATTGTTTGGAGAAAACATTAAATCTGCTAAGCTGGCAAAGAAATCGACTACCACAGTAGGTGAAAGTTGGACCACTTCATTAAGCAAACCGACAAAAATGTGAAGCATCGCCGTCAGCGTTAGCCGCATTAGCAATGTTCGTCGGAGATTGTACCTGTGTGCCTGTCGATCAACGTATCTCACCGTCAGCAGTTTGCGTCTGTGAGATCTCAATGAATGCCGTCATCAGAATTGGAAGTCGCTGGGGACAACACGATGCATGGGCCATTACTGAACCAAGCAAGGTATCAACATCCGTTGGCAGTGCTGATGGAAGTGTTAGACAGATGTCCAACACTCATTCTTCTCCACAAAGCAGGCATCGTAGAACAGGTAAGATGCAATCTTGGCAGATTAATCGGAATGATAGGAACCACGTGGTATTCAGGTCTCTTAACCGTGCCAGGCCCAGAATCTGTATCATGCGCTCACGACACTTCATTGCCAGGAGAGTGTTCTCTATGGTAATCTGGGTGTCGCTGGTGACCGTACTTGCCTTATCGGAGCAGAAGGAACAAGAATAGTATTCCTGCTACGAGTCCCAAAATGAGAGGCAGGCCGCCGAACACAGAGTGCACAAAGTTTGGAAAAATGCCAAGCACTGCTTCAAAAGGTGCTAACAGTCCTGAAAAAACTGTCTTAAATACATGTACAGTACCACTGGTATTAGACATGTTTAAGATATGACCTAACATTTCTTCGAAATGTACCGGGCAGTTTGTTGATAATAGGGCATGTATCCCTGCAGAGGACCTTGCAACTTGTAGTTCATACGTCTCTTTAGACAAGGTCAGTGGCACAGTTTTTTGTAAAATAATGGCTTTCATTCTGCTTAAAATATCAATTTGAATAGAAGAGATGTTCAGTGAAGGCCATAACGGTGACTCCCCATCTGTCTTAGCCCTAGGAAACAATACTTGCATACAACAAGTGACTCTGGCTGACACAGTTATGAGATAGGCTATTCCTGGCATCATTCCACAACAGCTGTGATCATTCAACATTATATAGCTCCCGTTTGAAAGCTGCCTAAAAATGAGATCTATCACCGCTGCTGGAGAACCTTGCAGGTGGCAGGATAAGTTATTCGAAGAACCTTCACAGGCTCCATGTAAATTAATACCCTGGCATAAAAGTGTACCCGTTAGTGCGCTTTTACATTGTGTACCACTAAGAAATTCTTCTTTTACCCCACTCCAACATTTGTGTGTGTATGGTAATTTCCAGTTTGACTTTATGTATTCCTCACCCAACCTTTCATACACGGCAACTGGTATATGTTTCAAACAGAATTGAAAATTGAAAATTGTGAAAGGCAGAGTGATTATTCTGTGTATTATCCATTCTGTTGCAGGTTTTTCTGAAACCGTTAATGGTAATCTTTGAAGTTTTTCAATGCTCAGCACCGTATAGTCTGCTCCTCTTTGTGCCACAGCGATTTGTTTATCTGTAAGGTTAAATGCAGAAAACAATGACGTGGTGTTGATTAGACGCCATGGCACATATCAAGGACAAAGATTTTGTAACGTCCAGCCTAAAAGCATTATAGAACTCAATTGTGACTGTCCATGCTGTAGCATGAGCAAGTCCTGTTCCATTATGTCTACGGCAGAGGATACTATGCTGTCCAAAGAATAAACTCTGGATGACAGGGTCATTAACCCATTGTCAACTACAGAGAGTGCTTTCTCTAAATGAATACAATTAATTTCTCCTATTCTTTCTGCAGTCTCTGTGTCGCTTTCCAAGCTTCATTATAAATGGCATATATACCTGCGTATAGGAAACATTTATGACGTTGTTTCGCCGGACCTAGTAAGAAGTCCCTTAAATCAACGCCATCTTTAAGTAAAGATAAGTGTTGTTTAACCTCTGTGAGTGTAGATTTTTGTAGCCACTCAAGGCACAGTTTTCCTACACTGTATGTTGTTACTATCCCTGGATGTTGTCTCTGGACATATCTTGGATCTGGCCTAGTTACTGTGAACCCTTGTGTGTTTCAGGAATCTATCTTGACAGTTATTCATGTCTGTTGGCCAAATTAACCATTTTTTCCAATCAGGATCAGTTCTGGTTTTGAGAAAAATAAATTTTACGTCGACCCCTCCTTCTGAAGTGTTTTTACTATCAGTTGTAGGTGTAGGTATGGACGGTTTGTTTAAATCTTTTATCTCGGCCAGGGCAAGCCAGGATGTCCGTTGAACAGTGTTGTTTAAAAACATTATTTGTTCAGGGATAATGCAGGCTCGAAATAAAACTTCTAGGGCCAGATGTAGGTAAATCATATTTACCGACTCTTAAATACCGAATTTTACCGATTCAGTATTTAAGAGTCGGTAAATATGAAGGGGGGAGATGTAGGTATTACAGATTCTGTAAATACCGAATCGTTAAGATTCGGTATTTACCGATTCTGTAAATACAGAATCTGTAAATACCGATTTTAGCAAGGGTGCAGGGGTGTCACTTTGACACCCTCTAGCACCCCAAAGACGGGCATGTGAGCCATGTGGCACACAGACATGCCCTAAGGGCATGTCTGTCTGTCACATGGCTAGGTGTGCATGCACACATGTGCATGCACACCTGGATTAGGTATTTTACCACACAATTGGATTGTGTGGTAAAATACCGAATCTGTAAGGCCTGTGGCACTCTCAGGCGTGCCACCTACATTTGGATATACCGAATCGGTAAAAAATACCGATTCGGTATTTTACAGAATCGGTAAATTTACCAAATCGGTAAATTTACAGATTCTGTAAAATATATGCCCCTACATCTGAAAACCCAAATACCGGTCGGTAACGGCCGAATTCGGCCGTTACCGACCGGTATTTTGGCTCCTACATCTGGCCCCTTTTCCCTGCACTTGCCAGTCTTTTGAGCCCTAGAAAGTTTTCGTTTCTATGTTGTCACTCCAATAGTCGAAACCTAATGAGGACAGCTGGGCATAAAAGGCTGCAGAATAAATGTGCTTAGTATTGGTCAACATACTTTTCATTCCTGTCTTATTAACATTTTTAAAGTAAAATGTTTCTGGATTTGAGACATTAAAACCTGAGAAGTATGGAAATTTACCATAGAATGTTTTTGAGCTACCTTTTGGTGACATTGGACAATGTTCCCATTGATTAAAAGTATAAACATTCCTAGGGTTTTCAGATTTGTGCAAGTAATGATGACCATAGTGATTATAACAATACATTTGTGCATAATCTGATGAAACTTCTAAGTATTCATGCTTTGCGAATTTTGCAGACATCTCTAAATCTGACATCATATTATTAACAGCCTCAAAGTCCCAATCATCAAAAAACTTGCTGGGTGAAACAAAGTCACTCAAGGAAACCTTAAATTGATGTAGAATCTTCAACAGCTCTGCAGGACCATAGATGTCATAATCCGTTCTTTCCCATGCTATACCCCCAGGTATAGGAATGGCTGTGAAGTTCACTGATGTCAACTCTCTTTGTTCATGATGAGATGATTTGTGTGGCTTCAGGAGCAAGTTGATGTTCTTACTTGCTGTGCCCATTTTACTATATCTCCCATTTATCAGCATTCCCAAAATTAATACCAGGATTAGCCAAAGTAGGAGAAAAAGTACGCCTAGCACAATCCAAAATTGAACCCATGGTGAAACCAGATAAGTTTTCCAAGTTGCTGAAAGAGTTCTGTTACTTAATCTTTAAAAGCTTTATTTGCTGGCGTCGTTTCAGGCTCACTGGGATCCTCAGAAAACGTATCAAAGTTAATGAAATAGCCAGAGGCAGTTCTGTCAATTGTTGGAATTGCATCAGGATTTTTTTAATTCACTGGGGCTACCGGATCCTTTGTCATATTAGTATAGTCAGATGCATCATCAATGTAGACAGGTGTTTCTTGACAAACTGTTATTTGGATCTCAAGAGGCACAAGTTCCATAGCTTTATTGCTTTGTCCTTTGTTTTGTGCTGCAGAGTCTTCAAATGTTATCAGTCTCTCAGTATGAACCTCTTGGATAGTAGCAAGATTTGGTCTTCTGCTACATCTTTGAGGGGCACTGGGCCTACTACTTATTATCGGCCACATGATATGATTTTACCAGGTCGATAGATACAAACCTGTTCTCCTTTCTTCCAGCAAAGGGCGGCAGTAACATTGTTCTTGATCCGTGGATTGCTAGCACAGGTACTGGTTTTCTGTAAAATGGCCCAAATTCCTTCTTATCCACGAGCTTTTCTCTGACTAGAACTCCAATCTTTGGAATCGAGACAGGCCTTGCTGGGATGGGTGGTTCTCCTTCAGTGGTCGTTGGCTTCTGTATTGTGTTGATTTGACTTCTCCTTTTCTCATTTAAGTCCTGCAAAACAGCCAAACGGTCTTTGATATCAAAGGGTTTTTGTTCCACCACTGAAGTGTGACGATCAAGGTCCTGGACAAGCATTCCAGTACCAGAAAAGGATTTCATATGGCGTGATTCTACCCAGAGAATTTCCTGGCAGATTATTTAAACTACGTTGGACACTTATTAGATGTTTGACCCACCCGTCATCCAAGCCTAATACCCTAGCTGTTATAGATTGCTTTATGTCCCGTTTTTTTTATTTCCACTACAGAATTTCCCTCAGGATGGAATGGACTGGAATACCGCAATGCAACGCCCAGATTGGCCATGGCCTCCTTGTAAGCTTTGGAGCTAAACGCAGGACCCGGGTCAGAATGTAGCGTGCCGACTGCGTATGTGCCGATAAAGACTCGCAAATCTTTTATAACAGTTCGGGTGTCAGCCGAGCGATGAGGCCACATCCAAATTAATCTTGAGCATGAATCCACTGCGACCATGATATATTTGTAGTTACCATCCCCCTGTAAGTGACCACAGTGGTCCAGGTAAACGTATGCTAATGGTTTATCTGAAATTAAAAGGGGTGTCTGCGCCGGGCGTTTTACTGTAGAAACCTTCATTTTTTGGCGGATTTCACATACCAAAACATAGTTTCTGGTCTGTTTCCTCATGCACGGCCACTAGTATCTTTGTTTTATTAATGACACTGTGGTGGAAACACATGCGTGTGCAGAGGCGAGCCCTTCATGTGCTGCTAAGATTAGTCCTAATCTATGTTCCATGTTTGGAATTACTCTATCCCCCACTCCAGGGATTTGAGCAAAAGGAACATTATTTACATCAGTTATATATGAGTACTTCAGTGTAAAGCCTTTTGGTAATGTTTTACCGCTGTCTTTATTGGAAGTGGCGACAGCCTGCATTATTTCGCTGTCTATTTTTGTTTTTGAACAAGTGTTCAGCCAATGAATTCCCTGCAACGTGAACGTCATCACGCTGATGACTCAGCGTATGGATCACATGAGTTTTTTGAAGTTCTTTCCGTAATTGAACTACTTGTTCCCAAAGCAACTTATGTTTGATGGTTCCATGTTCAAATATCGTTAACATAAATATCGTCAGATAAAAATATCGTCACTAAAACATCGTTTACATTAATATCGTCATCCTATATTTAAACTAGAATTCACACAAATATCGATATTTTTTTATCGACAACCCTAATATCGTTCACACTAATATCGACTACTTAAATATCGACTACTACATTATCGACTTTATTTTAAATAACATTACCTTTGACATATATATCGACTATACTAACATCGACGACCTATGTGCTCTAAAAATATACAAAAAATATCGACGTTTTGTATAGAACTCTAAATGCAACATATAAACAATTTAAATATTACACAAAAATGTAACTTATAACACATTTTCATATATTCTTTTACAAACAAACAGTGAAACAACATAGTATAACAAAAATAACGGTTTTCCCATGCCAATTAACATTCTCAACCAATGATTTTGAATTTTCACTAATTAAACCAATCAAAAAGTACCATTAATTAACTCACTAATATAAATACAATGACACACTTAACGTAATTTACCATTTTTGGCCCAACCTTGGAGAAAAACGGTTACCTTGCTGAGAGAAGAGAATACAAACCAACGACTACAACTACAATACATCACACTACACTTCAAGTAAGTTAAATACCATTTTTTCTTCGAAGTTACTATAAATAGATAAAATCCATATTTTAAAAACTGTTGATCTTTAGAGTGAAAACTAAACATGTTGAACTTATCAACAACGACAATACAGTTAGATGTAAAAACATTTATAAACTACCTTATCCATGTCTATTTAGATAGCTGATAAAAAAATGTTAAACTTGCTAATTAAATGTACAATTTAAATAATATGTATCCAACTATTATCATCCAAATACTACAAATAACACAATGATAATTTTTTCCACAGACTCTACAAAATTATTTGCCTATCTACAACTACACTACCAACATCCTCTACTACATCAAGTAAGTATAGTCTGTATATCTATAACAATTCAGAAAGTAAAATGATACACCTATTACACTAAAGTATTTCTTTCTATTATTCTTTAACACTACTACAGAACGTAAAAGGGAGACAATTCTGATAAAGAAATAAAAATAAAGGTTTACCAGTGAAGCCACATAGTAAGTATATGTTTACACTTTTGCCTAGTCTTATACACACCTCTAAAATGGTAATCAATGTTCTAAAAAAGACATATATATATTTCCACAGATCTACCTTAGACATGGCAACTGGAGCTACTTTCATTACTTCGCAAAAAGGAAAACTAATGCTGAGCTACATGGGTTACACCTACACCCAAGAAAGAGTGAAAGCTAATAAGACCCATTGGAAATGTAGTAAATATTACTCTAATGCATGCTATGGTAGAGCAACAACTGTTAATAACAATGTGGTAAATGTACATGAGCATAACCACCCACCAAATGTAACTGAAGTGGAAGTGAGAGAAGCACTAGAAACATTGAAAGATGCTAGTACAGGATCACAAGAAACAAGCACTAGCATTTTGAAAAATGTTTTAAGCAAAGTACCTGAACATGTGACAGGACAGCTACCTTCTATTCCCAACTTAAAGAGATTAATTGCTAAAACTAAACGTGCTTCTGACCCAACTCCACCAACACCAGCAAGTTTTCAGGATATAAAAATATATCCAGAATATACCATTACACATAATGAGGATAAATTCTTAATGTATGACAACAACAGTCATGACAAAAGAATTTTACTTTTTGCTACTAATAGTAATTTGCAAAAACTTAAATCATGTGAAACATGGATGATGGACGGGACTTTTAAAGTTTGTCCCAAACCTTTCTATCAACTTTACACCATTCATGGGGAATACCAAAATACAAATATACCTCTAATTTATACTCTGCTGCCAAACAAAACAAATACTACCTACGTTGAATTTTTAACAACGATCAAAGAATTAACTGATAATTACTATCCTCAAAGAATTGTAATTGACTTTGAAATGGCCATGATTCAAGCTATCCTTAAAATATATCCCCATACCTCCATACAAGGTTGTTATTATCACTACAACCAAAGCATATGGAGGCACTTACAAAAATCAACTTTAAGCATTGAATATTGTACAAACAGTAACTTTGCTTATCAAATAAAGAAGTTGATAGCATTAGCATATGTACCAACAACAGAAGTAGCTAACTACTACAATTTATTAATTGACAGCCCTTTCTACCGCACCAATGAAAAAAAGCTAACTCCCTTCTTAGACTACTTTGAAGATACATGGGTTGGAAGATTACATCGTTCAGGCCACCGTAGACAACCTAAATTTCAAATTCCATGGTGGAATGTCTATGCTAGTACAATAGCCCAGAAAGCTAAAACTAATAACGCAGTTGAAGGTTGGCATAATGCCTTCCAAGCAACTTTAGGAAGAAGTCAACCAACACTTCACAAACTGATCCAAAGCATTAAAAAAGAGCAAAGCTACCAAGAACTCAGAATAGAGCAATCACTTTCAAAAATTGGGCCTAAACTAAGTAAGCAAACATTAAACATGTACGAATATCTACAGCAAAAAACTAGAATGTACCCAAGTATAGAAGGTCTAGCATACTTAGATCTAATAGCTAAATCAATCCTTTAAATATAAATTCCCAAAAAGTGAGCAAAGGACAATTAAAGATAATATGTAGTTAAATATCGTAATATTATTTCATGTAAAATATTCAATAATATATTTTTACAAGATATAATAATATAACATTTAACTAAACAGTAGACTATACCACAATTCAACACAAAAGTAAATATCACTTTTAGTTACGGTTCTGCTGCTGTAGAATATGTTCCATGGTGATAATTACCACAGGAATAATACCAAAAGCTATCCATATCCAATATCGAAAAATCCCAACAAAATGCACAAAATACAACTGTTTAATAATACTCCCGTTGCAATCCTCTCGAATTAGAAACCATAAAAAAGTAGATAAATCTTCACGAGTAAAAAAAGTAGAGACCCCGAAAATGCAGTACATTTTCAAAAATATGTACCTGCTTAAAAAAAAAACGTCACATTCCATCTGCTCACCAAAACGAAGACCTGTAAATTATCTAAAAAATAACAAACCTCAAAACATTGGAAATACGCATAGCCTACACATAGCATATCACACATAAAAACAATCTAAATTCATCCATTAATACAACAGTAAACGTTACTTTTGTTCGAACTACCTCACAAAGTACGCTCTCCATAACGACGCAAAATAACACATAATTCGCACATAATATGTAAAGTACTACACATATCTACACGTACACACTACAACTATCACTAAAATTAAGTTAAATATCTTTAAAAGTAAAGTGAAACAAACTTACCTTCACCACCAAGAAACAGCTCCCAACCGCGAGCTTCCGTTTTCTAAAATGACCCAAACAACGATGTTGATAGAATAAAAAGTGAAGTTCCAAAAAGTGAAATGGCTGCATAATAAAAACTAAAATAGGACAAAATAGCCTTGAACAAAAAAATAAACAGTATTAAATAGCATAATATATGCAATATGTATTAATAATTTTATTTTTCTTGTTAAAAAACATATGAATATTGTAAAAGAGACATTAATATGTTTAAATGAGTTATGTATTAATTGTTTTTTATCTAAAAAATGTTTTTCATTGTTAAATATTTTTCTCAATTATTAAAAAATGTAAATTTATGTTATGTACATATCTTGATAAAAAAAATGCCATAATAAATATGTTATATATTAAATTTTTATAATAATTATTAAAATTTAATATAATAATTTATGTATAATACAAACAGTATTTATGTTAAAAAATGCTATATAATTTGTAACCAAAAATTATGTTAAATGTTTTTTGAAAAATAGTAATATCTTTGCAATACCAAATTAAACTCTCAATAAAAAAAAAATTAAAAAAAATTGTTTCTTAATTTTGACTTGTCATATTAATGTAAAAATGTTATAAAAATGTTTTTAATGTATTTTTATGAAATAAATATTACTACATAACATATTTGATTCTTATTAAAAATAATAAATAGATACTGCAGAATTAAAAATAATAAAAATTCTGCTGGACAGTAAACCATAATAAATTACTATTCTAACTCCAATCCAACATAATTCAGGGAAAGTGCTGGATAATAAACCATAATAATTTACTATTTTAACTCCAATCCAACATAAGTCATGGAAAGTGCTGGATAGTAAACCATATTAATTTACTATTCTAACTCCAATCCAACATAAGTCAGGGAAAGTGCTGGATAATAAACCATAATAATTTACTATTTTAACTCCAATCCAACATAAGTCATGGAAAGTGCTGGATAGTAAACCATATTAATTTACTATTCTAACTCCAATCCAACATAAGTCAGGGAAAGTGCTGGATAATAAACCATAATAATTTACTATTCTAACTCCAATACAACATAAGTCAGGGAAAGTGCTGGATAATAAACCATAATAATTTACTATTCTAACTCCAATCCAACATAAGTCAGGGAAAGTGCTGGATAATAAACCATAATAATTTACTATTCTAACTCCAATCCAACATAAGTCAGGGAAAGTGCTGGATAATAAACCATAATAATTTACTATTCTAACTCCAATCCAACATAAGTCAGGGAAAGTGCTGGATAATAAACAATAATAATTTACTATTCTAACTCCAATCCAACATAAGTCAGGGAAAGTGCTGGATAGTAAAGCATAATAAATTACTATTCTAACTCCAATCCAACATAAGTCAGAAAAAGTGCTGGATAATAAACCATACTAAATTACTATTCTAACTCCAATCCAACATAAGTTAGGGAAAGTGCTGGATAATAAACCATAATAATTTACTATTCTAACTCCAATCCAACATAATTCAAGGAAAGTGCTGGATAATAAACCATAATAATTTACTATTCTAACTCCAATCCAACATAAGTCATGGAAATTGCTGGATAGTAAACCATATTAATTTACTATTCTAACTCCAATCCAACATAAGTCAGGGAAAGTGCTGGATAATAAACCATAATAATTTACTATTCTAACTCCAATCCAACATAAGTCAGGGAAAGTGCTGGATAATAAACCATAATAATTTACTATTCTAACTCCAATCCAACATAAGTCAGGGAAAGTGCTGGATAATAAACCATAATAATTTACTATTCTAACTCCAATCCAACATAAGTCAGGGAAAGTGCTGGATAGTAAAGCATAATAAATTACTATTCTAACTCCAATCCAACATAAGTCAGAAAAAGTGCTGGATAATAATCCATACTAAATTACTATTCTAACTCCAATCCAACATAAGTCAGGGAAAGTGCTGGATAATAAACCATAATAATTTACTATTCTAACTCCAATCCAACATAATTCAAGGAAAGTGCTGGATAATAAACCATAATAATTTACTATTCTAACTCCAATCCAACATAAGTCAGGGAAAGTGCTGGATAGTAAACCATAATAAATTACTATTCTAACTCCAATCCAACATAAGTCACGGAAAGTGCTGGATAGTAAAGCATAATAATTTACTATTCTAACTCCAATCCAACATAAGTCAGGGAAAGTGCTGGATAGTAAAGGATAATAAATTACTATTCTAACTCCAATCCAACATAAGTCAGGGAAAGTGCTGGATAGTAAACCATAATAAATTACTATTCTAACTCCAATCCAACATAAGTCACGGAAAGTGCTGGATAGTAAAGCATAATAATTTACTATTCTAACTCCAATCCAACATAAGTCAGGGAAAGTGCTGGATAGTAAAGGATAATAAATTACTATTCTAACTCCAATCCAACATAAGTCAGGGAAAGTGCTGGATAATAAACCATACTAAATTACTATTCTAACTCCAAAACAACATAAGTCAGGGAAAGTGCTGGATAATAAACCATAATAATATACTATTCTAACTCCAATCCAACATAATTCAGGGAAAGTGCTGGATAATAAACAATATACATATGACAAATAAAATTTTGTGACAATTTCAAATTTTGATTTGTAAATTTCGAATTCTGATTAAATTTCTAATTTGTTCTTATTTTTCGATTTTTTTAATACATATTATCTAATTTACTACCCACCCTTATCCCCTATTATACCAATAACCCACTACTAAAATATTAATATGAAATTTTTCACTATCATTACAAAAATAATTTCATTTAAATTTCTAAATGTTATTGTTAAAGTTCTATTTCTAATTTATTTTCTATTTTTTTATTATTTATCTTTTTTTTTTATTAATTTTCAATTACTACCCACCCTTAGTCCCTAAAATACCAATGACCCACTACTAAAATTTAAATATAAATTATTAATTAATGATTACAAATAAAATTTCGTGAAAATTTTTATTTTGACATTTTAAATTTCGAATTCTGATTAAATTCATAATTTGTTCATATTTTATATTAAATTTTAAATTACTACCCACCCTTATCCCCTATAATACCAATAACCCACTACTAAAATTTTAACAATTCTTTTGTTAGAAATATTTTTTATTATTATTATTATTGAAAGTATTTTTCTAAATTTAAAAAAAAAAAATTATTTAATTTTTTTTTAATTTCGTGAAAATTTGTATTTAGAAATTTTAAATTTCGAATTCTGATTAAATTCATAATTTGTTCATATTTTATATTAAAATTTAAATTACTACCCACCCTTATCCCCTATAATACCAATAACCCGCTACAAAAATTTTAACAAATCTTTTGTAAAAATTTTTAATTTTTTATTATTATTATTAAAAGTATTTTTCAAAATTTTTTAAAAAAAATATTAATTTTTTTTTTTTACATTTCGTGAAAATTTGTATTTAGAAATTTTAAATTTCGAAATCTGATTAAATTCATAATTTGTTCATATTTTATATTACATTTTAAATTACTACCCACCCTTATCCCCTATAATACCAATAACCCGCTACTAAAATTTTAACAAATCTTTTTTAAAAAATATTTTTTTATAATTATTATTATTAAAAGTATTTTTCTAAATTTTTATAAAAATATATAAATTTTTTATTTTTAAATTTCGTGAAAATTTGTATTTAGAAATTTTACATTTCGAAATCTGATTAAATTCATAATTTGTTCATATTTAATATTACATTTTAAATTACTACCCACCCTTATCCCCTATAATACCAATAACCCGCTACTAAAATTTTAACAAATCTTTTGTAAAAAATATTTTTTTATAATTATTATTATTAAAAGTATTTTTCTAAATTTTAAAAAAATATATTAATATTTTTTTTTTTTACACATTATATTTTTTTATCGATATTATTTACAACGATTTTTTAGTCAACGATATTCTATTCTTCGATATTTTTGTTTGACGATATTTATATCATTCTAACAAAACGATATTTTTTACAACGATATTTACTACGACGATATTTTTTTTTTTCGATATTCTTACCACGATATTAATGCTAGTCGATATTTTCCCGTCGATATTCTATCTTAATACCGGTCTGATTGTGCCACCTTTTGCATCTTTGAAACCGTTTTGAACCCAGTTCGGCAAGCATTCATTGTAAGATTGAACGCACTAATACAAATCACACACTATGAGTGTGGGGAATTCGCGATCGGTATTTTCAAGCACCATCTTGAAAGCCTGAAGTTCAGCTCATTGAGCTGTACAGTCTCCGAGGGACTGTGTTTTTGTGACCATAGGTCGGAATTTACCATCGCGCCAGCGACCTTTAACAATCGCGCACGCAGCACTATAAGCTTGTTTACCCCCAATTGGGGGCTGTGCATATCCGTCTGTATATATTATACATTCGTACTATTCCAGTGGCAGAATTTCAGTGGGCAGAGGACATTCTTGTTCGTATTGTAGAAATTCTTGTGTTTTCAAGTAGGGGTCAAAAACGTATTCAACGTCTGTTGCAGCAAGAGAGTTAACCCATTGTATCCATCTTGGATGTAAAGCCTTTGCATTCGGAATGCTTACTTTTGTCACTGCCTCTAAAGCAGGTACAGGAGTAACAACCATTATGCGTTTACCCTGTGCGAGAGCTCTCTCTTTTGCTACTGCAGTTTGAACCGCTGTCAGAATTTTTTCTGTTGAAGTGAATTTCATTTCAGCTTGTGTGTACAAGTGTAATTTGTAAGCAACTGGTACTTTTTCACCTTCTTTAAAGGTTAAGTACGTAAATCCACATCTTCCTGGGTTTATTCTGATTACAAGATTGTGTACGTTTATGCGTGTCAGTAAATTTGATGTTGCTAACATGTCTGTTTGCACCGAACGCAAAATTTTTATGTGTTTTTGAGTCCAATTAGTAGTTTTGAAATCAGGTTTGATTAATTCGTAGAGTGGTTTAACCCTTTCTGCGTAGTTTAGAATGTATGTTCTTCCAAAATTCAGGAAACCTAGAATTGACTGTAAGTTTTTCTGCATTTTTGGAGGTTGGAAAAAGTTGGCTGCCAGGCTTTTGCCTTCACTTGATAACTCGTATCCTAGAAAAAGGACGTTGAGGTGGGCAATTCCTGATTTTTTAAAGTTGAATTTGTACCCTTCAGAGGCGAATCCAAGTATAATTGTATTCACTCTGTTCAAGTGCCTGTCCAAGTCATCATCTGTTAGATAGATGCCATCGACATAAGATAATGCCTCATCATCGTACGTTTGTAGTAACTCTGTTACTCTGGCTGAAAATAACTCTGGACTATTCTTGAATCCCTGGCGGAGAAGACAAAATTGACGTTGTGTCCCCATAATTGAGAAAGCGGTCAAGTTCCTGCTTTCAGGTGAAATGTTTTGACAAAAGAAACCGTTGGAAATATATAATGTGGTTTTATATTTTTTACGTACAATGTTATTCATTAGTGCTGCACTGTGTGCATTTTATATTGCAAAGGTTTTGTAACAAGAATTTAAATGTCTGTAGTCCAAAACTAGACGATATGTATTGTCTGGTTTGGAGACAGGAAACAAAGGATTGTTCATTGACGAGGTGCATGTTTCAATCACCCCTTGGTATTCAAGTTGATCTAAGATCTCCTGGACCTGTTTTTTAGCTTCTTGCTTAGCTGGATACTGCCTCTGTGCAGTTGGTTGTGATTTTAACTGAATTTTGTAGTGAGGAGAACCCTCATCCCATCCCACATGATTTTTATATAATGCTGGAGCCTGGGCTACAGCCCATTTTCTGGCATAGGTGTATATTAAGTGAATTGGAATATGATTGCAGAAGGCTGGCATAATGATGTCTTCGCCGTGTGGGCACTCTCTGACAAATTTTGGTGGCCAGTCTTTTTCAGCTAGAAGAATGTCATAACCCTTTGAGAGCTTCTCCCAAAAGAGTGCTCTTATTTTCCTAGTTATGTCCCCCTCCATCCGGAGCGTTACTTCATGTAATCTATGGGGTACACTAACCCTGGTATCGGCAGTTTCAACTTGAATGTACTCATTTAAGTCCACTGTCTCCAGATGATCCTTCAAGATCTTGCGAACTATGGTGACTTCTGCTGCGCTGTCCAGCATTGTCTGGTCCCACTCCCCGTTCTTGACTTGTGTCCTCAAGATCCTCGGCATGTCTGATTTTAAGACCTGCTACCTTCTTTTTGGTGAATTGAGTTTTCTTAAATTTTGGAACTTGCTGATCATCTTTTGACTTCACACGTTCTTCCTTATGTTCTGGCCATCCTCTTCTTTCCGATTTCTTAGAGGAAGTCTGAAAGGTATGAGAGGAATGTGTATCAGTATCTTGATATCTATCAGGTTTTTTTCAAACTATCCCTATTCCTGAGGTTATACCTCTCTTCAGAGGGCTCCTTTTGAGGCGACCTTCCTTGGGACTGAGAACGCTTCTCGTTAGAAGTTTGTTTAGTATTTTCCCACTTCTATTTAAGAGTAGTGTTTTTAATAAAGACCTTTTCAGGACTTTCTGTTAGTTAGGGTTTGACTGGTTTCCCACCCAAACTATCTCTACCTAGTTCTTCATAGGATTTTTCAATTATTCTGGCCAGTTCATATGGTTGCTCAGTTACATCAAATTCTCTTAATTTTTGGCGGATCGCCAAAGATGCTGCCTCACCTTTAATGTTAGCTAATATTATAGCTGAGACCTGTTTGAAATCTCTCAGTAATTTCATACCCAGATTCACAACAGGCTCTGCCCCGTATTCATTTTGAATCTGTTTCAGGACATCTGGTATAACCGCCATAGACAGGACACCATGCGTTTTTGTGTAGATTGCAGCAAAGTTTGTACCCCAAATGTCGCAGTCCTCCAGGTGTGGTGCGAATCATATTGGTAAACAGATTGTTAAAATTCTGTGTTTCTCATGAAGGGTAGTATTGGGAAATACTGCCTCGATTTGAGTAATTCTTTGAGCTATACAGAACGGAATTTATTCCCTTTTTGCGGGTAATTTACCAATGACTCATTGTATAGTCTGTGGTGTGATTTTATTTGTGTTCCCCTGGTGAGGGGCTTGTTGTGGAATCCTTATAGGAGACTGGACTGTTAGAGTCCACTTGACATATTAAACCAAATGTCTATGTATCTTAATTAGTTGTTTTAGTTGAACTAATAGTTCTTCACTTGACATTTCTTTAATGTCAGGATGTGGTGTATAGCTGGCGAGTAACGGCCATGTTGCTCCTGGTCTACTTAGTGGACAGAGCCTGGTAATGTGATTTTGATGTTGTAGGGCGCCTTTAAACCATAGCTGATGCTCTTGGTAAGTTAGGGGAATTTCAATGTCCTTGAAAGGAACGTATTCCATTGGATTATCCTCTACTTTGTAGAAGTGAAACACATGCGATACTGCATTTGCTTCAGGGAAGAATTATCCATAATTAGAATACCTCTGTCCGCCAATATTCGTGTACCTCTATGACAAACATTACCCTACCACGTCTAGATGATAGGCCATTCGTTATAAGCTTGATAGCGATGGTTTTCGCCGTTATTCGACATTGTTTAATGAAAGTTTGCAGAGCAAGTTTCAAGGAAACAAAGATACGATGCACAATATTTTGGAACACTGTATCCTTCAACGTTGAACAAACCATAAACCAATACATAGGATTTTTGTCCTACTTAGTTATGGCGGATATTTTATCCTTTTACCCACTCCAGACATCTAGTGGAGTATTTTCCGGGAAAAAGGGGTCTCTGTGAAAAGCACAACTGAGTTACTCTAGTATCTAGCGTTAAATTAGTGCCTTACCAAAGGTTGAGCACCATGTAGTGTAGTTCCTATATTCCCAATAGGCTCTGCGCATTGGAATAACATATCCTATAGATTTGACGTAGGACTTATGTCTACTTTATTATCTATCAAATATATATTAGACTTAATTGTGAGTGCCAGCTAGCTCAGAGGTCACTAGAAACTTTCTCGAATAAACAAGAAGGGATTAGTTTCTGACAACCGCATAAACATGACAACTTTGTTTCCCCAAGAATAAAACTGATCTTCAGAGTCGTGGAAACAATAGATAGATATTTTACTCAGTCAATCATGCATGCTTCGTTTCATCAGAGGTGCAGAGAAATAGATAGACAGGCATTTTCAATAAAAGGATTTTATTGAACAGTCTTCTTTCTCAAGCAAGTAAAGTGAACTGCTACAATCGTAATATTGGTTGCAAAGTATAATGCGTACAGGAAGAAGAGTATTATAAAAATAATACTGTAAAAGCATTGTATGGTTCCTAGACCATAGATAAATAGATACATAAATAACAAAGGCTAAAAGTACTCAACTGGTGCTTCTAAAATACGCCTACCCCAATGTACCTAACCTAAGTCTAGTACGAGGGAAGATGTAAGTGAGGTGTAGCATACGTTTAGATTTCTTTGCCAAGAATCTAACCAAGATTTTTCTTAGGGTCTAATCAGCTCTGTACCTTGGTTTTAGAATGTCGGAGGTCTGGTATCTCTGCCTCAGGACTCGATTTCCCAACACCCTGCAAGGGAAGCTTGTAAACACTGGAGCTAGATTCTCGCCAGGAGATATGCAGCCTCTTGATCAGTGCGTCAGCTGGAGGATGGACTTCCTTCGGCACTTGCTATAGCGAGCTGCGTCGGGCAAGTAGATAGTCGAGCTGCTCCGAACCACTGTGTCTTTGCTAGGGCAAGTGTAGGCATATTTATACATTGATGGTGCCTAGTTTGACGTAAAGTCGGACATAATAACATGATCAAAGAACCCTAAGGGAATGGTAGTTCTTTGAAAACTCCATGATTTCTAGGACAAATCAATATTCAAGCAAGGGGATGTCCCTGACTGCTGAAGCCGAGTTTTACAAGAAATCGTTGTGGCTTTTTGGAACTAGTGGAAGTAGCCATGCCTGTATTTGGACTGGATGGATTATGTCTAAATATGGGTATGATTTCTATGGCTATATAAGGGCAATGTGATTTATACCTATGTAAGGGCATGAATCGGTAATTTATGCTGGGATTCTAAAATGCTACAGAACAGAGGGGGGTGTACAGCTGGGCAACAGGCAAGGACCAGAGGAGGAGGGGCAGGAAGGGGAGACGGGTTGGGGAGGGATGGGGGATTTTGCGGGTTCAGAGGGGGGGGTCAAGCAGGGAGTGAGACTGTGTCCGGCAGGTGGAAGATAGCCCGGAGGAGCGGCGATCGGGGGGTAGGGATTGGGAGGGCCTGGATATATTTATCTCTTGACATGAGGAGGTTCTGGGTTTGTCTAGGAGGGATCAGATTGATGCCTACATTGCGCATGGGGTGTCTCTGGGTTTGGGGGCGAGGCGCGAGACTGGCACGTGATGAATCGGGTGTGCAGGGGGGCTTTATTGGGGACAAGGGCCCTGGCGAGTCGGGGGCGAGCATGTGGAGAAAACTGGGGAGGTGGGAATGGAGCAACGAGGAAGGGGATGGGTCTGGAGGGGTTGCAATGGATCTCAGCAGAGTGGGGCGTCATTGGGCGGCTAGCAGTATGGATGCAGATAGGCCAAGGAGCGGGTGGGGAAGGCCCGGGAAGTTAGGCCCAGCTTACCAGTCCAGACTTTTCTGCATCAGGGGCGTGACTTGGCAGAGCTGGGAGCAGCTCATAGGTGCCAAGGTGAAGGGAGAGTGGTGCCTTGCACTGTGTACCCGGTACCCGCGAGGGAGCCCATCGCAGGCAGCATAAGTAGGCCCCGAATGGACTTGCTGGCCCCAACACCTGATAGCCCTCATTGGGGCATGGGACATTGAGGACACAGGACCACTCAGGATGTTTTTGCAAGGGATTCCAGGAGAAGGCGGTCAGCGCCACATGTAGTAGGGGGTTGGGGGCAGTTGGAGCCCGAGGAGTTGGACTATGAAGGGGATAGTATTGAGGAGGGGAACTGAGGGAAATCGACGACAGGGAGGTGGGGGGAGCTGAATAATGTTGTTTGTAGTACCTTGCAGGTGTCACGACGCCAGGCGGGGTCCAGGGGCCGGACAGCTGGGTTGGCGGCAGCGATGGCTCCCGCAGAGAGACAGGCTAACGCGAGAGGGGCACCCTCAGAGGCAGGTAAAACGAACGAAGGAGGGGTGAAACCAGTGATTGTTTGGTGGGGACCGGACAGGGAGGGAGTGGCGGCGGAGGGGGGAAGGTTAAGCAGGGGAAAATATGTTTTCGATTTGGGAGTAGGTACAGAGGACACAGACAAGACAACGGGAGGAGTAGGGGACGACTCTAAAACTAAGACAGCAAGTGATGCTGGGGCAGCAGTGAGGCTGAGTCCGGTGTGTAGGTGGAGAGCAAGGAGTTAAAAATCAAAACACTACCTTATATGGGAGTGATGAAGCCACTGGGCGCGAACTTGATGTTAGCCACTAAAGAGCGGATATGGAAGGGAGAGTATGTGGAAATGCTTAAGCTGCTACACAGGGAGGTTCAAGCTAAAGAGGGGTCGAAGGAGGAGGAATATAAATTGGCGAAGCAGCCAAGGGTGCCGCTCACGTGCCGCTCACGTATGGCATGGGATATGGACGCTAATTGGGGGTAGTTGAATACAGACTTGTGGCAGCACACAATGGGGTTGGCACGGGCGGGGAAGACTGTGTTCACAGCCATCAGGCTCCCGCTCGTTTATCAGCCTTCTCAAGGGCACACCACTCGGGAGGGGCGGGTAGTACAGGCAGGGGGCATACAGGCTCAGCGGGAGCATGCTGGGAGTGCAATAAGGGACTGTGCACTAGGGAATTTTGCATGTTCCGGAATGACTCTCGAAATGCGGAGGCTCAAGATTGCTTGGGGGGGGGGGCAGGACCGCAGGCAGGGGACCAGGAGTGGCAACCAGGGGGTTTTCAGGGGGGGGGGGTCAGCAGCAGCAGCCTGTCGGGGGGGCTAGAGGGGGCCCAAAGGCTTGTACACTAATTAGGGTGGTAAAATTCTGAAGGCAGTCTTACACGGTTGGAACAAACCAGAAGGCTGCGTAGGCGCTACAGGCAGATTTATGGTCAGTTTTCATTGGGGCTGAGAGGCCCTGGGGTTGGGGGGACAAACAGACAGTTTCTGACAGTTGGGGAATTCTTAAGGGATGCTCGATAAATAGGTCAAAGAAGGGCACAAGGTTTAAAGCATGACGTGGCCAAGTCACGGGGAGTGACCACGGGCATCACAGTAGTGGCTTGACGTTGCCATGTCACTGGTAAGTGACCACGGGCGCAACTTGGACAGGGTAGGATGCGACATACAGTCAGCTTTCTGAAGGTTTTTAACTCATCTGGTGGATGGGGACCTCCTGGGCATCCATTTCAGAATTGAATGGTACGTGGGCAAAGCATTATCGATGGGTGGCTTATGTCTGGCGCATCCCTTGAAGTTTTAACGAATCATTCTTTCAGAGGGCCGATGCAGCGATGGCACTGTGATAGTGGAATATGCTTAGCTGGTTGACGTGGCCAAGTCACTGGGAGTGACCACGGGCATCGTAGTAGTGGCTTGACGTGGCCATGTCACTGGTAAGTGACCACAGGCGCAACTTGGACAGGGAGGATGATACATACTGTCAGCTTTCCGAAGGCTTCTAGCCCACCCAGAGGATGGGGACCTCCAGGGCATCCATTTCGGTACTGAATGGTACGCGGGCAAAGCATTATCGAGGGGTGGCTTATGTCTGGCACATCCCTCAAATTTCTGCCAAATCATTCTTCCAGTAGTTAGTTTCTGGGCACAGAAGTCACCAGTGGTACTGTATTACCTGGATGACTTCCTCTATGACAGCACCACAGGCTCCACGGAATGCCAGGTAGCACTGTTTGTACGATTTCTGTCCATTAAAAGCAGCCCTTTTTCACTGGTTGGTGATGCAGGTGGGTGCTGCTAGCTGCCTTACCATTCTACTGTGCAAGTAAAGGATTCACGACACTGGTGTTAGTGCTAAGTTTGCTGGATAATTTAGAGTGATCCAACATAAGGCTGATGTTGATATTTAGACACAACTTGTAACTATGCATGCAAAATTACTCCAGCCCAAATAAACAGTAATTGTGCATATTTTGCAATAGGCAAATATCAGTAGGTAGCACCTTGGCCACCAGTAGTGGCTCCTCGAGGGGGTGCTGCGGGCGGTGAGGTGAGGCGGGGGAGGGGCAGGGTGGGGGGTAGTAAACTCCGGAATGCGGCCAAACAGAGTTGTGTACATAAATAAATAAATAAAATGAATTACATTGGGCGCTGCAACATTTATATACACAACTCCATTTGGCTGCATTCCGGATCTAATCTAATCTAATTTGACAGTCTGTTGAACGGGAATTATGCCAATACTCATTGCACATTTTAAAAAACAAAATGACCTTCCAGGACCAAAATTGCAGTTTGTGAAATGCATTTCAAAAGGACTTTACTTGGGCCACTATGTTAATGTCAGAGGACCTGCTGAGTATTTTATTTCTGACAATATATTAATTTACAACAACAAAATTTGTAATACTTTTATTATTATTACGGACTACACACAGCAGAAGATAGGATCACAAACAAAAATGTGTACATAAAGTATTGTGACAGATGTAAATGTAGCAAAAGTACCACACATGCAGGCGAATAGCATATATTGCATTAATTATTATTATTATTATTATTAATAATATTATTACTATTAGAACATAACGTATGTTATATAACGAATGCATAGAGTCCAATTTAACAGTTCATGTAACAATGCTATCATTTTTACTGTTTTAAAAGGTGCTTTTTGTCATTGCATGGGGATTTGAATATAGCTAAAGAATCTTACCAACATATTGAATCAATCAATCAAATACGTTTTATTCGAATTCCCACATGAATCATAAAAGCTACAATATTGTGCCTTAGAAAGTGATTAAAAATCAGTATGAAAGTTAAAACAGGTTTAAAAAGCTTAACCCCTTCGCAGCGGGGGTAGGGAGGGCGTGCACAGCGCCCCGGTGCTCGTGACGAACACAGCTCATCACGAAGCATTGTGGCCGTGTGCTCATGACGAGCAGCCACACCCGTTTCTGTGGAACGCTCAGCAAAGCGGGGGAATTAGCCCCACGTGCGAGCTTTGCGGCCGTTATGACGAGCTGAGCTCATCATGAGCACACGGCCACTGTGCCTCATGACGAGCTGAGCTCATCATGAGCACCCATGTGGTTAAAATGAAACACAGTACATAGATACAGATGCAGTTACAATCCTCGGGTGCACACTCAGTTGCAATTTCGAGTACAAACTAAATCTGCTTCCTGCAATTAATGATGACCCACAGAAATCGAGAAATGACAGCACACATGTAAATATTAGGTAACCTTTGCAGGTACATAAAGGCTAGTCTACATTGTACGAAGCCCAGCTACAATAGCGGGGGTTTGACATGTTTCTGTTTACAAAACAGAACAGTGTGCATTGTGCTCTGCAGAGAGTTGTACTCACTGGTACATTTCCCTATGTCAGATGACCAGTTATTAATGGTGGGAAGCTGATTAAATGATGAAAGATATCTAGACGTAACAGAGTCAGCACAAACCTGTGGCGCGCATTGAACACATTGCCTAAATAAAATTGCTTATTAAAACTGTTCACTATCATCTGATTCCTCAGATGCTAGTCTCGTTTCCTCTAGTAATGATAAACATTTCATTCCGAGTACTTTTTGTTTAACGAGACTCAAGCTATCAAGATGGCCAAAGTACTCAGAATGGCCGATGTCTGCCAAAAAGTTGTGCACAATCTTGAGCCAAGGGATTCTAAGAGCAGACTGGAATCTAACACAATCAGTTATGATCAATTTGTTAAGGGTGGTATATTCTGATTTCCAAATTTTATGCCACAATAATACTGGCTGTAGCCTAATCAGGTCTGCAATGAAAGAGGCTCCTAGTTATGTGTGGTAGACATAGGTTGTGCTACTTTTAGGACTGCAAGAATGTTTCTTAGAAAAGCGGTTTCTTCTAGTTGTAGACTGTTAATTTGACCGTGACCCCACAATTCAGACCCATACATAGCAGTGGACCTGCATTTATCCTTATAGATGGTCAACATTTCCCTCGGATGTTTGATTCTGTGTGTACTGGCAAACTGCAGCAGGGCCCTTTTGGTTTTAACGAATTGAAGTTGTCTGGATTTTATGGCTTGTTGCCACTTCCCAGAATGACTTAATAGTATACCCAAATAACAGAAAATAGTTGTTGTGCTGAATTTTTACACCCTCGATAAAACTTTTACGATATCGGGAGGCTGTGCGACCAATTTTCATGGCGAAAGGTCAGCGCACTTGCTCGCCAAGGTATCACCTACACTGTTAATATAAAAATTAAACAGGACGGGGGCAAGTACGCAACCTTGTCTTACCCATCTTCTAAAGGTAAATGGCTGAGTGCAATTGCCTTTAAGGCCGTAGCGTACTCTGCCACGACCTAGGGCTCATAGGTCTTTGAGGAAATTTACAATTGTGCAATCTACTCCCAGACTAGTCATAATGAACCATCATTTTTCGTGAACCACATAATCAAAAGTGTCCGATAAGTCCATAAAAACTAAAAACATATTCCCTCGCTTAATGTGTGTGTATTTACCAATAATAAAATCCAGATTGATGGCCTGTTCTATGGTCCCCAACCCAGTTCTAAAGCCGTACTGCAGGTCCGAGAGAATATTATTAGTTTCTACCCAGTCCTGCAGACGATCTAAGAGAATGCGCCCTGCCACCTTCACTAAGGAGTCTAGAAGAGAAATTGGTCTGTATTGTGCTGTGCATTTATGACCGCCCTTCTTATATATTGGGACAATTAAGGACTCAGGTCAGGTTTGCAAAAAATCCTTTTCCTGGCAGGATCTGAAGAGCAGGATAACGATGGGGCAACAGAGGTCAATGTTGGACTTGAACAAATCAATAGGGATCCTATCCGGCCCAGGGGCTTTACCGCCCTTACTTGTCTTCAGTGCAACAATTACTTCATCCAAGGTGAAAACTGGATAGTTCCTTAAGTTAGAGGGTGAGGTGTTGACAGACTCGCTGGTGAAGAATGTAGTGTTCAGGGCATTCACAATGTCATTCATCTGGGAATGTAGATCTGTGGACTGGGCTAGACAAGCAGCCTTGGTAATGGCTATCTCAGCTCGGGGGCAGTCCGCAGGGTCATAAGATGGAGATAATAATACACCAGAACATGGTATTGTTATTGGATAGACTTGCTTAATGGCCATTTTATATGCAGAGCTGCATTCCCATACCTCAAAGACTTGTCTCGGGTTTCTAGCTAGGGCAAGTTTAAGACTCAAAATACAACAAATCCTTACAGATGTACACAATAAAAACTTTATGAAACCTTCATGGTATGGAGTTCTTATCATAATCGTACAAGAGTGTAAATCTACCCCTGTCATGACATGAAGTTTGGATTCTATTAAAGAAATGGAGGCGAAGATGATGACAAACACTTCTTTACTGTAAACTCTAGCAGGAAGTCACATAAACAGAATGAAGGTCCACATTTCATAAAAACATAGAGCTTGAAAAGCTCAATAATGCAATAAGGTTAACATGATAAGCATTCAGAAACACATAAAATCACAAAGGGACTTATGATATCACTGCCCTTTGCATAGATCGTCATGGCAGTGAAAAATCCAGAAAAACATTCAGATGGAAATATACTCCACCCAGAAGATCTTTAATGTATCGTAGGTAAAATATAACAAAGTGAATTAAGGAAGAGATGGGTGGGGTAATCTTTGCCCTGTGTGTCTTTATTGGAATCTAAACCTCCTATCACAATTTACAGCACTAGAGGCGTGATTACGACATATTTAAACTTATCCACAATACAGAGTAAAACATAGGGAATGGGTTCAAAAGAGTACAACATAGTTGACTCTTGTGACTATTCCGCTACTTTCATAATGTTCTCAGGCATGCTGTGAATATAAAAGTCTAAATCATCATTGTTTCCCTAGAGTAAAGGATCTCAAAGATACAGATAAATGTCTCAATACCAGCCCCCCCAACCAATTTTACCCATCTGGCCAAAGCAGAGGATGAAACAGGAAGGTAAGGTTTGTTTTCGCAGATGTGAACAACTGAATAGTCAATAGAGGACAGAAAGGGGCAGTCTACTCTTCATTAAGTTTTAAACATCGCAGGACACATAACTTTTCACAATCTGGCGAATAAAGGTAAAAAAACAGAAGCTAGCACGGTCTTAGTTCTTCTTCTGATATGATAGGCCACACCCTGTGGGGACTTGTTTATAATTTACATCCAATGCTCTAATATCTGAGACTTCTTCAATGGAAATTAGCCACAGAGGCATAGTAAGTTTCACTGCAAGCTGTTTCAAAACCAAATGAACACTATATGGCCAGGGGAAGAGGAAATCCAAAACAACTTTCTCATCCCAGTAATATCTAGGATTAGAAGGAATTTTAAAGACAGATAGACCACAATGCCCTACTTATCACAAAATGCTTACCAACTGGTAAAAATCTGGGTTGGGGGGGTTAAGATCTTTTTCAAAATCTGTGCCTTCTCTAGCAATGTGTGTGTCTGTACATAGTTTTGATTTGATTTGATTTTGAATTTATAAAGCGCAGTAATTACCCAAAGGCATCAAGATGCTGTAAACGACCATCCAGAGAAGCCCTGCTTTTCCTATAGGAGTTCAGTAGGGTACAGCCAGTTCTTGAGTGCTTTGCTAAAAGAGATCACCTGAGGCTTTGCGGGAAGGAGTTCCAGAGTCTGCTTGCCACAGTTGAGAATGCTCTGTCACTCCATTTCTTTCTTTTAGTTCTAGGCATCATGAGCTGGTTTTGTTGCGCTGATTGCAAGTTTCTTCCTGGATGATACCATCAAAACATTGTTTTTATTCTTGATGGGCTGGGGAAGTAAAGAGCCTTATGCACAATGCAAAGTAGTTTAAACATAATGCGCTCTCTAATAGAAAGCTAGTGTAAGTCCTCTAGTCCCTCGGTGGCAGACTGGCGCTGAGGAATATCAAGAATTAACCTGGCAAGCGTATTGTGTAGCACCTGGAGTCTGTGCTGAATGCTCATATTGGAGTCTAGGTAAAATGAGTTACAATAATCCAGTCTGGACATGACTAGGGCAAGTGCAACCTGCTTACGTGCTGACTGCTAAGGATCACTGACATAATATCGAGGGACAAAATATAGAGTACACAAAATATCGATTCCAAAATATCGACAGACAAAATATCGAAGTCCTATCTACAAACAGGTAAGTACAAAAATATCGACTCCAAAATATTGTTTAAAAATATGTACTTTGTAAAAATATAGAATTTATTAAAACTAATGTAAAATTAAAAATAATAAAAATAAATAACTAAAATATACTTAAAAATACTTAAATAACCTTAAAATTATAAAATAATTAATTTAAGTTATAAAAAAATACAATTTTATTTGTTAAAACATATATATATATATATATATAAAAACATAATATTATTAAAAAAATATACAATATTATTACCGTAGGATAGCGGGAGTGTTAAAATTACTATTCCCACTCCAAAGAGTGCAACAGTAGGGAAAGCGTTGGATAGCGTAGCGGTAAAAATTACTATTCCCACTCCAGAGAGTGCAACAGTAGGGAAAGCGTTGGATAGCGTAGGGGTAAAAATTACTATTCCCACTCCAGTGAGTGCAACAGTAGGGAAAGCGTTGGATAACGTAGGGGTAAACATTACTATTCCCACTCCAGTGAGTGCAACAGTAGGGAAAGCGCTGGATAGCGTAGGGGTAACACTTACTATTCCCACTCCAGTGAGTGCAACAGTAGGCAAAGCGCTGGATATCGAAGGGGTAAAAATTACTATTCCCACTCCAGAGTGTGCAACAGAAGGGAAAGTGTTGGATAGCGTAGGGCTAAAAATTACTATTCCCACTCCAGTGAGTGCAACAGTAGGGAAAGCGCTGGATAGCGTTGGGGTAAAAATTACTATTCCAACTCCAGAGAGTGCAACAGTAGGGAAAGCGTTGGATAGTGTAGGGGTAAAAATTACTATTCCCACTCCAGAGAGTGCAACAGTAGGGAAAGCGCTGGATAGCGTATGGGTAAAAATTACTATTCCCACTCCAGTGAGTGCCACAGTAGGGAAAGCGTTGGATAGCGTAGGGGTAAAAATTACTATTCCCACTCCAGAGAGTGCAACAGTAGGGAAAGTAAATACTTCATATATTATTTAAAAAAATATTAATATCTATAAAAAATGTATTAAAAGTAATTACCAATTTAATATAATATAATAATTAATCAATTAAAATTACAAATTAAAATTAATTATAACAATTAGTTACTTATTAATACAAATTAATTACAAATTAACAATTAATTCATTAACAATTAAAAATTAATTAACAATTAATTCAAATTAAATACAAATAAATCAATCAAATTATTTAATTAATTATAATTAAATTACTTCTCACCCTATTCCCCTATAAACCCACAACCCGCTACAGAATTAAATTTCGCAAAAATTAAAAAAACATAAAATTCATTAATTAAATAAATTATAACATAAATACACACTTTTAACACATATAATAACATAAAAACACTATAAAAAATTCGATATTATTAACAAATTCGATAATTTGAATAACCTATATTATATACTTCAATATTTTGACTTTCTATATTTTTAACATTCGATATTACAATACTTACCTTAAAAACGATATTTGTGATGACTATATTCTGTCCATTCGATATTTTGTCCGTTTCATATTTTGAACTCGATATTATGTCCATTCGATATTTATTACTCGATATTTTGACTGTTTACCGACTGCTAAATAGGCGGGAAGATTTTCTTAAGCATCCTTATGATCCAGATGCAGGTTGCCACCATGCGATTCACCTGGGTATTAAAACTAATCTCAGTATCTAAGAGAACTCCGAAATTCATAGCCTTTTTTCCGGGGGTGGGGCAGGTTCCTAGGGAATTTGGCTACCAGCTACTGTTCCATCTCGATGGTCCTGTGCCAAAGAGCAGCACCTCCATTTTTCCCCATTAAGTTTTAGAACATTGCGGCCCATTCAGTCTGCCAGTGATGACATACGTAGCGAGAAATTATCTGCTATGGATCATGAATTCTTGGGTATTGACACAATCATTTGTTTATCGTTAGCATATGAGATTACCTTCAACTCAAATGACTGGATTATGGCAGCAAGGGGGGGCACATAAAGATTAAAGAACGTGGGGATCAACGAGGAGCCCTGCAGTACTCCACATGGCAGGGAAAAAAACCTCTGAGTAGTAGTGCTGTAACTTCACCCTTTGAGATTGATCCCTAAGGAAGGAGGACCAGGGCTTGATGAGTGATACCCAGATCTTGGAAACGTTCCATCAGCAGTAGAAGTGAGAATGGTATCAAATGCTGCTGATAGATCAAGGTGTATCAGTGCCACACCTTAACTTTCATCCACTAGATGCCTAATGCAGTCTGTGGCTAAAATCAGCGCAGTTTCTGTTCCATGATATTTCCTAAAACTGAGCTGATAGCTGTCCAGCCATCACTGCTGTTCTACAAATTCCATCAGATGGATATTAAAGTGCTTCTCTAGAATCTTTGCTGGACAGGGAAGCAGAGAGCTCAGACAAAAGTGTTTACAGTCCACACTGTCCAAATTAGATTTCTTTAGAAGGGGCCTGATAATTGACTTCTTCCATCTCCGGGGGTAAGGTCTGGAGATGCTCACTTGCTTCATTACATTTCAAAGAGGTTGGGCTATGGTGCTAGCTGCCAGGTGAAGAACTGCAGGGGGCAGGCTTCAAGGGGTGACCCTGATTTTGTGTTGAGAAGGTATTGTTCCACCATCTTAGGGGTAAGAGATGGGAAGACAGATAGTTCTTTGGTCTCTTGGTCTCTTTGAACAGACGTCCTTTGAAATGCCAATTGAGGCCTTCTGGTTGGGGTTGACTGCCGGGGTGTTTTAGGAGTTGCTTCAAACCCATTATGGATATCTACAATCTTGGATTGAAAGAAATTTGCTAACTGGTTGTAAAATAGTTGTGAGCCCTCAGGATCTCCAAAGTTGGCTATAGCTCCCCAAAGAGATAGCCGTTAGTGGCAGCTCCCAGTTCTTTGGCTGCCATCTCCACCAGATTGGGGTCCCTCCCTAGTAGCACAACGTGAAACTTAACCACCCAGGAAGTGCTGTAGCCCTCTCCTCAACATTGGGGTAAACAGGATTTGAGACCATAAAAGAAAGCAAAAGTAGAAGTGCTAACAGCCTCATGCATCGATTTCATTGTGGCACTCACAGTAGATGGTACCATATATTGGATACTCAACTTTGTTTCTTCTTTTGCTCACTCCTGATTGCTATTCTGGAGCCATTCTTCTTCATATGAAGAACAGCCAGACTATCTGACTCCTAAGTTATATTTGCAGGGAGTCTGAGCTTGAGCAAGACACTCGTGCCTGTGCCCTCCTTCACCAGTAACATTTTTTCATGAAAATAGTAATGCCATTGTAAGACATTGGTTTATTATCTGTGAAGGATGTGAGTCCTGAACAAGTATAAATCCGCAATTGTCTTTTTACTGGGAACCAGTACCTCCTTGTAGCACTTAAATTTCTCAGGATAGCGAAGGAGAGCAGTCCAAAACTGACTCAGGAAAGGTGGTGTGGGCTAGTAATCTCCTTTCACTGGCAAGCAACACTAACACTAAATAAATGACTATCGAGTCCCTGCATTTTCTTTTAAAAGAAGCATTTGCATTGCAATAGGTCTCACATTCACACAGGTTTGAGCTATTTGCATTGTACATGACAATGCCTTTCATTTATGTTTTATGTTTTAAAACATAAATAAAAAGCATTGTCATTTACAATACTGATAGCTTAAACTCTCGCAAATGCGAGACCTATCGCATTGCAATAAAGGGCCTTCTCGACCGCTTGTTAGATTGTAAATATCAGAGGAAGAGACCGGCCTGCGACGTCTTCAAAGTAGTGATAAATAGTGCAGTGAAGATGTGTAAGTGTAGTAAATTACATAGACGCAAAGTGTGAAGTGAGAGTTACATAAGATCTGAGCTATAAATACTAACAAAAGAACTCCATCTCTTTCGCTCTGTGATTACAGGCTCAGGAGAAGGAGCGGGAGGGGGACTATTTCCTGCCCTCTCCGTGATTTGAGTGTGCAGTGTGGCATTGCGCAATCTCATTGATATCTTTGGCCTAATAAAGAACACTCCAGCTGTAGTAGGGCCATGGCTTCTTCTCCTGGTGCAGGGCGGGCTGTGCTTTATGGCAGGCATGGAGGGAGGGAGGGATGGTCTCGGCTGCATCTTCAGCCTTGTAAAGTGTCCCTGCTATTACCAGTGAGCAAGAGGCGCTGAGGTGGTGGTATTGCTGGTGGTAGTATTGGTATTGGTGGTGGTGGTATTGGTGGTGGTGTTGGCGTTGGTAGTAATGGTAGTGGTAGTATTGGTGGTGCTATTGATGGTGGCGGTATTGATATTGGTGGTGGTGGTATTGGTGGTGGTGGTGTTACTGGTATTGGTGGTGGTGGTGATATTGGTGGTGGCAGTATTGGTATTGCAGTGGTGGTATTGGTGGTGGTGGCATTGATGGTGGTATTGGTGGTGGGGGTGGTATTTGTGTTGGTGGCAATATTGGTGGTGGTGGTATTGTTGGTGATGTTATTGGTGGTGGTGGTGGTATTGGTGGTGCCATTGGTATTGGTGATAGTATTTGTGGTGGTATTGGTATTGGTACAGCTGGTGGTGGTATTGGTATTGGTGGTGGTATTGGTGATGGTGGTGGTGTTGATGGTGGTATTGGTGGTGGTGATGGTATTGATGGTGGTATTGGTGGTTGTGGTATTGGTGGTGGCATTGAATTGGTGGGGGTGGTATTGGGGTGGTGGTGGTATTTGGGGTGGTGGTACTGATGGTGGTGGTGGTGGTGGTATTGGTATTGGTGGTGGTGTTATTGGCGGTGGTGGTATTGGCGGTGGTGGTATTGGTGGTATTGGTGGTGGTATTGGTGGCATTGGTGGTATTGCTGGTGGTATTGGTGGTTGTGGTATTAGTGGTGGTGTTGATGGTGGTGGTATTGGTGGTAGTGGTATTGGTGGTGGTACTAGTGGTAGTATTGGTCATGGTAGTAGTATTGGTGGTGGTATTTGTGGTGTGGCATTAGTGGTGGTGGTGGTGGTATTGGTGGTGGTGGTAGTACTGATGGTGGTGGTATTGGTAGTGGTTGTATTGGTGGTGGTGGTATTGGTGGCGGTATTTGTGGTGGTGGTGGTATTGATGGTGGTGCTGGTGGTGGTATTGCCGGTTGTGGTATTGGTGGAAGTGGTGGTATTGAAGGGGTTGGTATTGGTGGTTGGTATTGGTGGTATTGGTGGTGGTATTGGTGGTGGTGGTGATGTTAATAAAACAGGCTTTTGAAAACAACCCATCAGGTGGCTTTAGTACAGATGACATGTAACACAGATGTGCTGTTATCAGCCCATTAGCATAGGATTATGTGCTACCTGGAATTCACATGACCTAATTTGCTAATCATTTCTAAATCCATTTTACTTGGGGGGTTGAAACAGACACAAGATAATGTTGGGTTACAGTGATTGAAAGCAGTGCCAGTGTTACGGGGGCGGCTGTGCTGCTTAAAAAAACACAAGCGGTCTCAGCGGAAGCAGCTCATGGCCAGCCTGCAGTAAGAGAAACTCAATAAAGTAAATAGTGCTTACAGACTAATTAACCGGTCCCGTGTAACAACCAAAGTAAAGGGGACAGTAGCCATGGGAGGTTACAAATGAAGACAAGCTTTTGCCAAGGAGGGACTAACAGGCCTATTAATGAATCCGAAGGCAGCATTTATGAAAGACAATGACACAAGCCCATGAAAATATAGGAGCAGAGTGGGCGCAACTTCTCTCCCATACTCTACAACAGCAGTCTCGCAGAGCGAGCAGAGCATTTGCACTACCACTAGGCTCGACCTAAAAAAGAAGAGTACTTTTATAGCACACACATTACTAAATGCCATGCATTAAATTGCAAATATGTACATGAGATGGATGAGAACACCTCTGGTGAGACACTCATATTATATCACCCCAATCACAATATCCCACTCGTATACCAGATGTAACATCACACTGTAAGAGGGTGTCATTATTTATACTGAATTTGTCAAGGGGATCACCACAATAATAATAATAATAATCACATGTTATACTTTGTCAAGATAACACCTTCTTAAGGGGTGACTCTATAAAGCAGGCCTTCTGGGTATGTCACAGTGTCACCATAAAAATAAAATCTGCCACATATCACGCTTTACCACTATAGTACAAATAGAATCAATGGAAACAATAATTGTATTCAAATGTATTCATTATAAGTATACCCCACTGCAGTGTTTACCACAATACTGTTAATGAAGCATTTGTAACAGCATTTTTTTAATTCAGAACAAAAGATGCCTTTCCTTTCTTGTTCAGGCCCCATACTGAATCCATAGGACCAACCTTAAGGTGTCCCTGCACCCACAAGCTGAAGAAAAAAAGCTCCAGCTCTGGAAAATGCTTGGAAAGACACAAACCTCTGTTGATCATAAATGTAATGTCCCTCGAAGTGTAGGGCACGTCTTTTAAAATATATTTGGCAGGGCTGCTGCAGTACTGCAGCCCACCAAACTGTTGGTGGTGGTCACCGCACTTTGGGGCCACCACAAGTAGAAATAAACATTTAAATAAGCCCATGTAGGGCATTATAGGGCACTCCTTGTTTGAATACTTGAGTATTTTATTTGCGGGCTTCACCCTGTGGTATTTTTTGTCATTTTCTTTTAGTTTTTAATCCTAGGTGCCCAAACCGACTGGGCACCCCGGTGCGGATAGTGGTGGTGGAGGCAGCACTAGGAGCCCACTCCCACCTGTTCCACCAGGTGAATGCTCATACATGCACCTTGGGTGCAGCTCACAGGAGCAGGCATGCATTTGCTGCTTCTGCAGCGGTACCACCATGGTTCCTGCTCCCACTTGCAGCTGGAACCGCACTGTGTGGTTGGGCATGCCTTCCCCCAGACATAATGATTCAGAAAAGGGGGTGGTGATGAACAGAGTGCCTGAATTAAGCAGACCACTCTTACCCAGTCCAAAGATCAGGGCTTGATCCATCACCGTTTTTTAGCTCACTGCACCATCCCAGCTCAGAACTTGGCTATATGCAAATTAGTCTGTTCCTGTCCCAGTGCATGATGGGAACAGGGCAAACCAAACTACCAAGCCAATTCTTGTACTGGGAAGGAAACAAGCTTCCAAGGACCGGTTTCTGCCCTTTCAGGCGTCGTCGGCCCGGCTTGCTTGAATCCTGATGGTGCAATGAGCAAGGGAGTCACATCTGAGTATACCCTTCCACGCTTATGGTGGACAAAATGATTCAGAAAAGGGGGTGGTGATGAACAGAGTGCCTGAATTAAGCAGACCACTCTTACCCAGTCCAAAGATCAGGGCTTGATCCATCACCGTTTTTTAGGTCACTGCACCATCCCAGCTCAGAACTTGGCTATATGCAAATTAGTCTGTTCCTGTCCCAGTGCATGATGGGAGCAGGGCAAACCAAACTACCAAGCCAATTCTTGTACTGGGAAGGAAACAAGCTTCCGAGGACCGGTTTCTGCCCCGGTAGCTTGTCTCCTTTCTGGTGAAGAATTGGCTTGGTAGTTTGGTCTGCCCTGTTCCCATGATGCACTGGGCCAGGGACAGACTAATTTGCATATAGCCAGGTTCTGAGCTGGGATGGGGCAGTGAGCTAAATAACGGTGATGGATCAAGCCCTGATCTTTGGACTGGGTAAGAGTGGTCTGCTTCATTCAGACACTCTGTTCATCACCACCCCCTTTTCTGAATCGTTTTTGGCCACTATAGGTGTGGCAGGGTATACTCAGACATGAGTCCCTTGCTCACTGCTCCATCAGGATTCAAGCAAGCCGGGCCGACGAGGCTGAAATGCCAGAAACCGGTCCCCGGTAGCTTGTCTCCTTTCTGGTGAAGAATTGGCTTGGTAGTTTGGTCTGCCCTGTTCCCATGATGCACTGGGCCAGGGACAGACTAATTTGCATATAGCCAGGTTCTGAGCTGGGATGGGGCAGTGAGCTAAATAACGGTGATGGATCATGCCCTGATCTTTGGACTGGGTAAGAGTGGTCTGCTTCATTCAGACACTCTGTTCATCACCACCCCCTTTTCTGAATCGTTTTTGGCCACTATAGGTGTGGCAGGGTATACTCAGACATGAGTCCCTTGCTCACTGCTCCATCAGGATTCAAGCAAGCCGGGCCGACGAGGCTGAAATGCCAGAAACCGGTCCCCGGTAGCTTGTCTCCTTTCTGGTGAAGAATTGGCTTGGTAGTTTGGTCTGCCCTGTTCCCATGATGCACTGGGCCAGGGACAGACTAATTTGCATATAGCCAGGTTCTGAGCGGGGATGGGGCAGTGAGCTAAATAACGGTGATGGATCAAGCCCTGATCTTTGGACTGGGTAAGAGTGGTCTGCTTCATTCAGACACTCTGTTCATCACCACCCCCTTTTCTGAATCGTTTTTGGCCACTATAGGTGTGGCAGGGTATACTCAGACATGAGTCCCTTGCTCACTGCTCCATCAGGATTCAAGCAAGCCGGGCCGACGAGGCTGAAATGCCAGAAACCGGTCCCCGGTAGCTTGTCTCCTTTCTGGTGAAGAATTGGCTTGGTAGTTTGGTCTGCCCTGTTCCCATGATGCACTGGGCCAGGGACAGACTAATTTGCATATAGCCAGGTTCTGAGCTGGGATGGGGCAGTGAGCTAAATAACGGTGATGGATCAAGCCCTGATCTTTGGACTGGGTAAGAGTGGTCTGCTTCATTCAGACACTCTGTTCATCACCACCCCCTTTTCTGAATCGTTTTTGGCCACTATAGGTGTGGCAGGGTATACTCAGACATGAGTCCCTTGCACACTGCTCCATCAGGATTCAAGCAAGCCGGGCCGACGAGGCTGAAATGCCAGAAACCGGTCCCCGGTAGCTTGTCTCCTTTCTGGTGAAGAATTGGCTTGGTAGTTTGGTCTGCCCTGTTCCCATGATGCACTGGGCCAGGGACAGACTAATTTGCATATAGCCAGGTTCTGAGCTGGGATGGGGCAGTGAGCTAAATAACGGTGCCCTGATCTTTGGACTGGGTAAGAGTGGTCTGCTTCATTCAGACACTCTGTTCATCACCACCCCCTTTTCTGAATCGTTTTTGGCCACTATAGGTGTGGCAGGGTATACTCAGACATGAGTCCCTTGCTCACTGCTCCATCAGGATTCAAGCAAGCTGGGCCGACGAGGCTGAAATGCCAGAAACCGGTCCCCGGTAGCTTGTCTCCTTTCTGGTGAAGAATTGGCTTGGTAGTTTGGTCTGCCCTGTTCCCATGATGCACTGGGCCAGGGACAGACTAATTTGCATATAGCCAGGTTCTGAGCTGGGATGGGGCAGTGAGCTAAATAACGGTGATGGATCAAGCCCTGATCTTTACACTGGGTAAGAGTGGTCTGCTTCATTCAGACACTCTGTTCATCACCACCCCCTTTTCTGAATCGTTTTTGGCCACTATAGGTGTGGCAGGGTATACTCAGACATGAGTCCCTTGCTCACTGCTCCATCAGGATTCAAGCAAGCCGGGCCGATGAGGCTGAAATGCCAGAAACCGGTCCCCGGTAGCTTGTCTCCTTTCTGGTGAAGAATTGGCTTGGTAGTTTGGTCTGCCCTGTTCCCATGATGCACTGGGCCACGGACAGACTAATTTGCATATAGCCAGGTTCTGAGCTGGGATGGGGCAGTGAGCTAAATAACGGTGATGGATCATGCCCTGATCTTTGGACTGGGTAAGAGTGGTCTGCTTCATTCAGACACTCTGTTCATCACCACCCCCTTTTCTGAATCGTTTTTGGCCACTATAGGTGTGGCAGGGTATACTCAGACATGAGTCCCTTGCTCACTGCTCCATCAGGATTCAAGCAAGCCGGGCCGACGAGGCTGAAATGCCAGAAACCGGTCCCCGGTAGCTTGTCTCCTTTCTGGTGAAGAATTGGCTTGGTAGTTTGGTCTGCTCTGTTCCCATGATGCACTGGGCCAGGGACAGACTAATTTGCATATAGCCAGGTTCTGAGCGGGGATGGGGCAGTGAGCTAAATAACGGTGATGGATCAAGCCCTGATCTTTGGACTGGGTAAGAGTGGTCTGCTTCATTCAGACACTCTGTTCATCACCACCCCCTTTTCTGAATCGTTTTTGGCCACTATAGGTGTGGCAGGGTATACTCAGACATGAGTCCCTTGCTCACTGCTCCATCAGGATTCAAGCAAGCCGGGCCGACGAGGCTGAAATGCCAGAAACCGGTCCCCGGTAGCTTGTCTCCTTTCTGGTGAAGAATTGGCTTGGTAGTTTGGTCTGCCCTGTTCCCATGATGCACTGGGCCAGGGACAGACTAATTTGCATATAGCCAGGTTCTGAGCTGGGATGGGGCAGTGAGCTAAATAACGGTGATGGATCAAGCCCTGATCTTTGGACTGGGTAAGAGTGGTCTGCTTCATTCAGACACTCTGTTCATCACCACCCCCTTTTCTGAATCGTTTTTGGCCACTATAGGTGTGGCAGGGTATACTCAGACATGAGTCCCTTGCACACTGCTCCATCAGGATTCAAGCAAGCCGGGCCGACGAGGCTGAAATGCCAGAAACCGGTCCCCGGTAGCTTGTCTCCTTTCTGGTGAAGATTTGGCTTGGTAGTTTGGTCTGCCCTGTTCCCATGAGGCACTGGGCCAGGGACAGACTAATTTGCATATAGCCAGGTTCTGAGCTGGGATGGGGCAGTGAGCTAAATAACGGTGATGGATCAAGCCCTGATCTTTGGACTGGGTAAGAGTGGTCTGCTTCATTCAGACACTCTGTTCATCACCACCCCCTTTTCTGAATCGTTTTTGGCCACTATAGGTGTGGCAGGGTATACTCAGACTTGAGTCCCTTGCTCACTGCTCCATCAGGATTCAAGCAAGCTGGGCCGACGAGGCTGAAATGCCAGAAACCGGTCCCCGGTAGCTTGTCTCCTTTCTGGTGAAGAATTGGCTTGGTAGTTTGGTCTGCCCTGTTCCCATGATGCACTGGGCCAGGGACAGACTAATTTGCATATAGCCAGGTTCTGAGCTGGGATGGGGCAGTGAGCTAAATAACGGTGATGGATCAAGCCCTGATCTTTGGACTGGGTAAGAGTGGTCTGCTTCATTCAGACACTCTGTTCATCACCACCCCCTTTTCTGAATCGTTTTTGGCCACTATAGGTGTGGCAGGGTATACTCAGACATGAGTCCCTTGCTCACTGCTCCATCAGGATTCAAGCAAGCCGGGCCGACGAGGCTGAAATGCCAGAAACCGGTCCCCGGTAGCTTGTCTCCTTTCTGGTGAAGAATTGGCTTGGTAGTTTGGTCTGACCTGTTCCCATGATGCACTGGGCCAGGGACAGACTAATTTGCATATAGCCAGGTTCTGAGCTGGGATGGGGCAGTGAGCTAAATAACGGTGATGGATCAAGCCCTGATCTTTGGACTGGGTAAGAGTGGTCTGCTTCATTCAGACACTCTGTTCATCACCACCCCCTTTTCTGCCCCCAGACATAGGCACAAGGAAGTGGCAATGCCGCAGGGAAGAAGTCCCTGCTTCAGGAGATGGGTTGCCAGTAGCAAGGAGTTGTGCCATTGTCTTTGTGCACCAGCCCCATGTGGTTGATCTGGACCCCGGGTATAGGCTCTTGGTGCCTGTCAATAATGCACTGGCCGCAGGGGAGATAGAAGGCCTAGGAATACAATAAGGATTTGGGGAGCGGAGCTCAAAACATACCTCTATCCCTACAAAACAAGTGATGAAATGCTCCGACACCTGGGCCTGGCTCACCCTGGATGTTTCTAAGAGGAGATCTCCCAGAGAACCACATGATTGGCTGTTCGTTTTTCCTTGTTTCCAAAAAGCCCAAATCTTTCAAAATGCCTATCTGAGGCCTATTTGCTTAGATGTTTCTACCATAAGCATTTTCAGTAGCCCTTCCCCAATTTTGGGGAGCCTGATTTTCTGGCTTCCTGCACTAGCCTTATCTTCTGCATGGCTCCTGACGCTCCTGCTGGTGGGGGCATCTTGCTCCTCAATTAGCCAGCAAAGCACCCACCTGCCTGAACTCCCAAGGACCCAGAGCCTCCTTGGATGCTTTCATGGCAACTGTGGGGGACATTAGAGTCCTGGTCCTTCCCTCAACTGGTTGTCAGAGGGCATAAGAAGGAAGCACCACTGACACTGGAGAGACCCATTTAGTTCTGGGGGTCTGCTGGAGCCAAAGTCCTTAATTCATATTTATGTCTAATCAAGCGCACACAACAATTTCAATGATATGGGTGATCAAAATAAAAGTTCTCCAAGGATAAGATCACACACTAGTGTCTATTTTCATTCTTGTTTTTTATTTGGTGTATGGATGTTTCTCCTGTTCAGAGGAGATCCATATAAAAGGAAACCAGCCGACACGTGTTTCGTCAGTAAGGGTGTTAACCCAATGACTCTTCAGGGCTGGAAGTGATACAAAGGACAGTGTGGGAATGTTAACAATAATGTAAACATTCAAGGGGTGAAGAAAATGAAGATAGGAAAGACCTGTGTCCGTGGAAACCAAGGGAGGGGAGTTGTGTAAAAGAACAATGGTAGTGACTCGCACATCTAAAAGGTACACCTAAAGTGAAAACATATGTAGAAGTGACCTAACCAAGTGATGTGTATTTAAACATTCGAAAATCAAATTCTGGTGACCGAAAAAACGGACGAGAGTGCAGAAGAAAACATATTAACCATTTGAGACTGGGTACAGACAATAATAAAGGGCCGAGTACCTGTAAGAAAAAAACAACTCACAACCGAATGAAATATAAACAGGAGCGGAATAAGCATGAGTGCGGTGAGGTGAAACCAGTGCCGTGATCACTAAATCTCAATAAGCAACAGATAATTGCATAACAACCCTGTTATTCATGTAATGCCACTTAAAGTAAAAAGATTTTTAAAATAAATAATCTCGCAATTGTACCCTCCCCGGTCATAATCGCTAATGGGTCAGACAATACGCAAAGAAATAATAACAAAGGCTGTGCATCTATACCATATCATAACAGGACATTTGTAATTACTGTTCATTCTTTACATCTCCCCATCGTTCCCAATTCAAGTCGTCATTCAAGTGTTGCCCTGTAATCTGTACTCCCAAATTTAAAAACGCTATGCAGATTTGATTGTATTAATCAGGAATGAGATGCATGCAGTCTGTGGTCTAGAAAGCGGACTGAGCAGTACAGTAGTTATTTTTTGAATTTTTTTTATTAAACTAGAAAATAAAACTTAGAAAAGATAGTGAACTATAAAGGGGTGAGGGGGAGAAAAGTACATATAAGGAAAGAATAAGGGAAGGAGAATACCTGTACTAGTATGTATGGTTATGTTCTCTGTTGGAGAAGGGAGAAATGGACGGAGGGGTTAGTATGGGCAGAGCAACAAGTATGTGTATGCTATGCCAAAACATACGGAAAACAAAAACAAAATAGTGGTGTGTCACTCACCGGGGGAACGGTGATAATTCCAAACCGATCCTGTTCGGTTATAAGGTAGTAGTGCGCATGGGTCTGCATAAGGAAAGGTACATGGACCAAAGGTGTAGGTCGACAAAGGCGGGTAAAGCCTGTTGTCAAATATTGTAACGGCTGCCCGGGAGAGAAAAATAAAAACGGCAGTGTGAAGTGAGGAGCGAGGACAATGAATAATTGGGCAGCAAGGAAGTAAAATACAAGATAAAGGGCTCCAAATATCTTACCACATAAGCCGTTACGTTGAAGATGAATGGCGTTCACCGGATACGGGAAACACCCTGGCCCGAGGCTGAAAGGTCTTATAAAGACCAGAAAGCCGCGTGTATGTAGAAAAGCTAGAACGCTACTCGCCACGAGGAGGCGATGGCCCGTTGCGAAATGAAGGAAAGACTTATTTAATGACAATTCAGCAGAAGAAGGGCAAAGCAATGGGATGGACCAAGAAAGGAACGTATTTAAAAAAATTGGAATATAATGAAAGACAGCAAAAGGAAAATGCTTGATAAATAAATGGCAACTGCAAATTAGAAAAGCGATTTAGAAATGATAAACACAGTCAAGGAATGACAGGTGGGAAATGTGTGAATAAAAACACACGCTATGTAATTAGTCAAGGAAAAAATATATAAAGAAAGGGCAAAGAAATGTATGCCAAAAAAAACGAAAAATTGCAAAGAATGTAGATCATTCTTAAGGTCGAGTAAATAGAATAGGTATAGTTCAAAAGGAGGGAAGAATATACATATGGTGATATATTATACATTTAGTCATATATTGTACATGTGAAAATCATAATATCAATCATTTTCAAAAGTCTGTTTGAAAAAGTAATGAAAAATTCTCATTAGACTGAGAGGCACGTATATGTAATAGTATCACGGTTCATGGTCCCAGAAAGAAATGAAGCTCATCATCAGTGTTTTGTCCGTGCTTCACAGAATGAAGACGCATGATCCAGATTGCTTCTTGACGTCTGAGTCTCAAATCTCGATTGCCACCTCTCACGTTCGCTTCTACTTTGTCTATACCAAAAAACTTGAAATCCTGTGTGGTACCTTGAGAGGGACAGGTGGCCATGTGTATTGCCATCGGATAGCGTGCATCTTGTTGTAGAATGGCCCGTGCATGTTCTCTGATGCGTTCTCTCAATGGTCGGATGGTGCTGCCCACATATATGCTCTGGCACATGCATTGGATGATGTAAACCACATATCTGGAATCACAGTTTATGTTGGTGTTGATGGAGTATTGTTTTTTGTGGAAGCCATAGAAAGTCTTGGTGGCATGGTTGGCCCATCTGCACATTCCACAATAGCCGCATTTGTAGAATCCCTTGGATTTCTTTGTTAGCCATGTGATTGTCTTGGTGCCATGTGGCACTGTAGGGCATAGTCTGTTTCTCAAGTTTCTACCGCGTCGATATGTAATCTGGGGTCTGGTGGTGATTGAATCCTTTAAAGTTCTGTCAGCTAGTAGGATGCCCCAGTGTTTGGTAACACTCTTTTTAACTGTTGCACTGATTTCATTGTAGTCCATGATCAATCTCACAGGTTGAAGTGCCGCATCTATTGTCTTTTTTTTGGTGAGCGTGGCTTCTCTGTTGATTCGTTTGATTCTCTTCTTTGCTTTGTGTATAATCCCTGCATCGTATCCTCTATTGGAGAATCTTTTCGTCATGTCTTGTATGCATAGGTCAAATTCACTGTTGTCACTGCAATTTCTTCTGGCACGTATAAACTCTCCATAAGGGATGGTGTTAATCTGATGGAGAGGATGTGAGCTGCCTGATGTGGTGCTGATGTGACTTGTGAATTTCATCTCCATGTCGTTGTTGACATGGAGATGAAATTCACAAGTCACATCAGAACCTCAAACGTCACCTTTCTAGATGTCGAACTATACATCAGAGACAATGCCCTACAAAGCCGCCTCTTCCGAAAAGAGACCTCATGCAATGCGGTTTTACATGCAGGCAGCTCACATCCTCTCCATCAGATTAACACCATCCCTTATGGAGAGTTTATAAGTGCCAGAAGAAATTGTAGTGACAACAGTGAATTTGACCTATGCATACAAGACATGACGAAAAGATTCTCCAATAGAGGATACGATGCAGGGATTATACACAAAGCAAAGAAGAGAATCAAACGAATCAACAGAGAAGCCACGCTCACCAAAAAAAAGACAATAGATGCGGCACTTCAACCTTTGAGATTGATCATGGACTACAATGAAATCAGTGCAACAGTTAAAAAGAGTGTTACCAAACACTGGGGCATCCTACTAGCAGACAGAACTTTAAAGGATTCAATCACCACCAGACCCCAGATTACATATCGACGCGGTAGAAACTTGAGAAACAGACTATGCCCTACAGTGCCACATGGCACCAAGACAATCACATGGCTAACAAAGAAATCCAAGGGATTCTACAAATGCGGCTATTGTGGAATGTGCAGATGGGCCAACCATGCCACCAAGACTTTCTATGGCTTCCACAAAAAACAATACTCCATCAACACCAACATAAACTGTGATTCCAGATATGTGGTTTACATCATCCAATGCATGTGCCAGAGCATATATGTGGGCAGCACCATCCGACCATTGAGAGAACGCATCAGAGAACATGCACGGGCCATTCTACAACAAGATGCACGCTATCCGATGGCAATACACATGGCCACCTGTCCCTCTCAAGGTACCACAAAGGATTTCAAGTTTTTTGGTATAGACAAAGTAGAAGCGAACGTGAGAGGTGGCAATCGAGAATTGAGACTCAGACGTCAAGAAGCAATCTGGATCATGCGTCTTCATTCTGTGAAGCACGGACAAAACACTGATGATGAGCTTCATTTCTTTCTGGGACCATGAACCGTGATACTATTACATATACGTGCCTCTCAGTCTAATGACAATTTTTCATTACTTTTTCAAACAGACTTTTGAAAATGATTGATATTATGATTTTCACATGTACAATATATGACTAAATGTATAATATATCACCATACGTATATTCTTCCCTCCTTTTGAACTATACCTATTCTATTTACTCGACCTTAAGAATGATCTACATTCTTTGCAATTTTTCGTTTTCTTTTGGCATACATTTCTTTGCCCTTTCTTTATATATTTTTTCCTTGACTAATTACACAGCGTGTGTTTTTATTCACACATTTCCCACCTGTCATTCCTTGACTGTGTTTATCATTTCTAAATCGCTTTTCTAATTTGCAGTTGCCATTTATTTATCAAGCATTTTCCTTTTGCCGTCTTTCATTATATCCCAATTTTTTTAAATACGTTCCTTTCTTGGTCCATCCCATTGCTTTGCCCTTCTTCTGCTGAATTGTCATTAAATAAGTCTTTCCTTCCTTTCGCAACGGGCCATCGCCTCCTCGTGGCGAGTATCGTTCTAGCTTTTCTACATACACGCAGCTTTCTGGTCTTTATAAGACCTTTCAGCCTCGGGCCAGGGTGTTTCCCGTATCCGGTGAACGCCATTCATCTTCAACGTAACGGCTTATGCGGTAAGATATTTGGAGCCCTTTTTCTTGTATTTTACTTCCTTGCTGCCCAATTATTCATTGTCCTCGCTCCTCACTTCACACTGCCGTTTTTATTTTTCTCTCCCGTGCAGCCGTTACAATATTTGACAACAGGCTTTACCCGCCTTTGTCGACCTACACCTTTGGTCCATGTACCTTTCCTTATGCAGACCCATGCGCACTACTACCTTATACCCGAACAGGATCGGTTTGGAATTATCACCGTTCCCCCGGTGAGTGACACACCACTATTTTGTTTTTGTTTTCCGTATGTTTTGGCATAGCATACACATACTTGTTGCTCTGCCCATACTAACCCCTCCGTCCATTTCTCCCTTCTCCAACAGAGAACATAACCATACATACTAGTACAGGTATTCTCCTTCCCTTATTCTTTCCTTATATGTACTTTTCTCCCCCTCCCCCCTTTATAGTTCACTATCTTTTCTAAGTTTTATTTTCTAGTTTAATAACATTTTTTCAAAAAATAACTACTGTACTGCTCAGTCCGCTTTCTAGACCACAGACTGCATGCATCTCATTCCTGAATAATACAATCAAATCTGCATAGCGTTTTTAAATTTGGGAGTACAGATTACAGGGCAACACTTGAATGACGACTTGAATTGGGAACGATGGGGAGATGTAAAGAATGAACAGTAATTACAAATGTCCTGTTATGATATGGTATAGATGCACAGCCTTTGTTATTATTTCTTTGCGTATTGTCTGACCCATTAGCGATTATGACCGGGGAGGGTACAATTGCGAGATTATTTATTTTAAAAATCTTTTTACTTTAAGTGGCATTACATGAATAACAGGGTTGCTATGCAATTATCTGTTGCTTATTGAGATTTAGTGATCACGGCACTGGTTTCACCTCACCGCACTCATGCTTATTCCGCTCCTGTTTATATTTCATTCGGTTGTGAGTTGTTTTTTTCTTACAGGTACTCGGCCCTTTATTATTGTCTGTACCCAGTCTCATTTTGGTTAATATGTTTTCTTCTGCGCTCTCGTCCGTTTTTTCGGTCACCAGAATTTGATTTTCGAATGTTTAAATACACATCACTTGGTTAGGTCACTTCTACATATGTTTTCACTTTAGGTGTACCTTTTAGATGTGCGAGTCACTACCATTGTTCTTTTACACAACTCCCCTCCCTTGGTTTCCACGGACACAGGTCTTTCCTATCTTCATTTTCTTCACCCCTTGAATGTTTACATTATTGTTAACATTCCCACACTGTCCTTTGTATCACTTCCAGCCCTGAAGAGTCATTGGGTTAACACCCTTACTGACGAAACACGTGTCGGCTGGTTTCCTTTTATATGGATCTCCTCTGAACAGGAGAAACATCCATACACCAAATAAAAAACAAGAATGAAAATGGACACTAGTGTGTGATCTTATCCTTGGAGAACTTTTATTTTGATCACCCATATCATTGAAATTGTTGTGTGCGCTTGATTAGACATTAGTTTTACATAAGGGTTAGCTTTCTCACCCTTGGGTTTCAGAGTTATAGGGTTTTCTCTGAACAAGCTGCACCAAACAACCTGACACCTTCATAACTACCCTACCACCACATGTTGTGCGCCATCCCGTCTGAACATTGATAACCCTTCGCTGAATTGTAACTTAATTCATATTTGCAGTGCGTCAGGTGGTTCCTCCTCCCAGCTTGGCATCCTTAACATCGTCTTTGTCTCCCAAATTCAAGGCCTTCCCATCTGTCCCTTGCAAAGGGGTTTTTAAGTATTTAAGTAGGGTTGGAAAGTTGTCGATGCCAGACATCCTTCGACAATTCCAGGATGTCACATAATCCCTCTACAACTCTGCCAACCCTCCTACACAGCATTCTGGGACAATTTATCATAGAGTCTTCAAATTTCTTTGGAAACAGCTCTCTGATGGGCTCACAGCTGCACCCCTACAGTGTTGGTTCCAGAGGCCTCACCCTTTGGTCTAGTGGGCCTGGGCTGTACCAACTCATGTGCAGTGTGACAAGCTAATTATCAGATGCAGATTTCACCCCACGCCTCTTTCCTCTCCCAGGAACTATGTCAATCACTGATAATTGTTCCTATTATGTGTGAAGGCCTTGCTCCCTCTACAGGGGAGCAGACTAATAAACATGACTCTGTAGAGTGGACAAATATTTCGAATCTGATTATGAGCTGAACCAGAGAAATATTAAAAATCTTGATGTCTCATAACATATGGATATAATGTGATGGGAATTGCAAACTTAGTATGCATGTTTTCCCCAGTTTGACACCTTGCTGGACAGTGTAAGCCTAGGTGGAGTGAAACTGCACTTTAGGACACATTTTATCTATATGTATAATACAGTGAAAACACCACAGATTTTCCAGGAAGCACTACTGACCTATCTATGGATGCCTGCACATATAATAAGGACTACCCCAGGTCAGCTCTAGTTCTTGCTAAGTCCAATATGTGTCATGCTACCTGAGTGAAATTTCCTGGCTGTGCACAATGGTAGTCTATTGTGCACAGTGCACAGTCATGTGCTCATGTGTTCACGTGTAACCAGACAATTGACCCTTACTCTATCTGCACAGCAGCAACCTTATCCTAAAAGGCAGACTGTGGTTAACACGTTCAGTCCAGTTACTGTGAACTTTGGGGCTCATTATGATGGCGGGCGGACCTGAGTCGTTACGGTGTTTGGGACCGCCCGCCAGACATGTGGCTGTCCCACCACTGCAATTACGATGTGCCCAACATACTGGTGGGCGCATCCAGGGCATTAAACATTGCAGACGCTGCTGCTGGCTGCAGCACCGTACACAATGTCAAAATCTCATGCTGTATATTTCCCTGCGCTCCGTGGTCAGCACCACGCGGTGCCTGTCTCACAGTGCAGGGAAACCCAGTGCACAGCTACCTCCCCCAACACAAGGGGGGCCCGCTATGGGCCCCTGAATCCGTTTCTGTCTGTCTTTTCATGGTGGGATGACCGCCGCAAAAAGACAGGTGGAAAGGGATATTGTAATCCCTACGGCGGTGCCTGCAAGGTACCGTCGCAATGCTGTCCTATGTTTTGGTTCCACAAGGCGGCGGAAGAGGACCGCCTTGCGGAACCGTTGCGGACGGTCTTTGCATCTGCCACGCTGCCCTGAGGATTCCCCCTGCTGTCAGATGGCGGAGGGCCCGCCTCCGCCATCATACTGAGCCCCTTAATATCAGATATGCTCAGGTATTGAGACTCATCCACACTAAAGGACCAAAATCCGGGTAGTCAAAACAGAAAAATCCTGTTGGACTGAATGTGCAGAACCTATCTGCTACAACAATATTACAATTAAAGAAAGGGAGCAGTCTCTAATAAGAAAAACTGAACTTTACAATTCTTTCGTAATAAAATACCAGTGTTATATATATATCGAGGTAACTTCAAATCAAAAATGTATCTTTTCTTTTAATTGTGATCTCAGAGTGTGGATGCCCAGCTGTCTGCATGATTGTTGGGGACCTATGGTCTTATATGGTCCCATGTTATCACATCTGGGGGGCACTTGTGAGACAATAAAATGTAGTGAATGGTGTTGCATTGAGTCTATTCATGGGACTATATTAGACCGTAGGTCCCCAACAATCACGCAGACATGTAGTTTTAACTGACCCGCAATGCGCAACGCACCACATTTCTGGACACATGGGACATTTCCTTTTAATCTAGTCTCTTCGATATAAAACCGAAAATCAGGCTTTCCTTTTTATGTAGGTCACTTTTCATTTGGAATACTACGGCCTTGAGTTATAATACCACCCACTCAATATGGCCTCCAACCTGTTCCATAGGTCTAATACCTTCCCTTTGGATTACTTTGGCCTTTGGTTAATATACCACTCACCTAATATGGCTGCCTTCAGTCATGCACTAGCTCATGTGTGTGGTATCTCTTCAAAAGACTCCAACCCAGAAGTAACCATCACAGGGCCCAGTGCCAGGGTAAGATCGCTGCAAGTTGCCTGACTCCCCGGCGTGAGTATGAAGACCAAATTCACCTATCCGGTGAACTCGAGCTTTGCCACTACCATCACGGTAAGAACGTAGCATGTAGCTAATGTGCATTTATTTCTCTTGTTCCCAGCAACACGAGCAACTAAGAGCACTGCCTTCCCCCGTCAGCCTTTGACCATCCTTAATACTGGAGAGTCTCAGGTGCCACCGTGGGTATTGGCCGACATAATGCGGGCCTTTTGTGTGTTTTATTATGGTTGTTATTTGTTGTCATCAATTTGGCACGTAATATGAGTGCGATAAGTACGGCTTTCCAAGAAGGAGACAAATCACTTGAGGACCGTGCCCCTTACACTATAATAACGACAACACACACCAAAATTAAATTTTACAATAATAAACCACATTTAAAACTTATTTTTAAATTAAAAACTATTACTATTAACAACTAATAATAAAGTAATTAAAATGTATTTAATACCCAACTTTTACCCCTTTAAAAGTAAAAACAACACTCAAAAAATAAACATCAAATAATTAACATTAATTAACAACTTAACATTAATTAATTAAATAAATACAAATTACTTCCCATCCTTTACTCCTATAAACACCACAGCACACATCTAAAATTAATTACACAATTCCCATAATTAATTAACAATTAATTAATTAAAATAAATTAACAATCAATTATCAATTAATAATAATAAATTACTTTATACACAGTTAATACTATAACATCTCATTTAAACAAATATTAATAAATAAAAAATAATACATTTAATATAATGAAATTACTTTCACAATATTCCCTTATAAACCTCCAATCTGCTGCGGAACTAAAAATACAACAAAACTAAAAGAAACAATATGTAATGCTCTGATACCCTTCAGATTCATGCTTTATCAAGGATAAAATCCACCATTTATGTGTTTTTTCGTTGTTTTTTTAAATTTGTTTTTATTGATTTTACACAAAAATCAGCAAGTCAATAGAACGTGATACAGTATCATAGTGGTACATGTCATAAGTACATACATTTGCTATCAGTGTTGGAGAATACACATTGATAGTGCTGAGACACTATAAGGAACCTTGCGAGTCAATGCATAGTAGTCTAAAATCGGTAACTGAATCTCCCATTGCAAACAAGTACGGATAATTTCAAGTTTTGTTCCTATACCGGGTGTCTAGTAAAAAATACAGTGATTAATCAAACCTATCAGGGCTCAATACAATGATAACAACTTAACTAAAACGTACCCACCCCACCCTCCCTTTTACGCATGCCGGGCAATAAGTATTTATAGTAGCATTGTCACATTTTCATATCTGAAATCGTGAGCATCTCGGTTCCACAATCTGACCGAGGTACAGTGTGCAGTCCTACTAATTATACAAAGTAACAACCCATGGTCAGTGCAGGGAGCCCATGCTGTACATATCAGTGGTCCAAGCCCCCCATCTATAATAACAGTACACCCTAGTAGGATAATATATCTATCCCAGCATATTCCTCCAGCATTGTATGCCAGCTCAATGAGATAGGTGTTTTCCTTATGCCTCTATATTCCACTTCCGCAGGCTCTAGCCGCCTTCCATCTTGTGGTTATGCCTCTTTAAGCTACAAGGTGCGCAAGATTGGCAAATCGAGAGGCGGGATTACCCTTCTTCTCACGAAGCCCTAGTCCCAGTATACAATATTCCACGGTGACGGCATGGCGCACTGGGGCTACATCCGCCAGCACTTTGCACACTGTTGTCCAGTAGTACCCTAGTCGGGGGCAATCCCATATCATGTGTATAAATCTCGCATTGTGTGCATGACAGCGCGGACAGGTATCGTTTGCTTCCGGAAACATAGTGCTCAATCTGCGTGGTGTTAAATAAGCTCTGTGTAGCAACATCAATTGGATACATTTAAATCTAGGATTACGAGACACTTTCCTGGGGTATCCCACTATAGTGGCCCATTCCTTAAGTGTGAACTCTCGGCCCACATCGCCTTCCCACCTGTCGCATACCAGTCGTAAGGGGATTGCCGTCTCAGACTGAATACTGTGGGTCAGCCATTTAGTCAGCCGTGTTCCTCGTCCCTTTAGATATTTCATGGTAGGTAGGGCATTGGTGGTCGGTTCAGTATCCCCCGGTGGCCATGTAGTGCGTATATATATGGTTATATGTGCGTGTAATAGGAACATTGTATCAGGGGCACCATGTGCGCGCGCAAATGTTCCATGCGACATTAACACACCCTCTGAATAGAATTCTCCTATCGTGGTGATGCCCACATCAGACCATGCCTGTAAAGCTTGGTTAGTGGTAAGTCCCGATCGTGCAGGGATACCCAGTAGCTGAATAGTGGGTGCATACGGTGTTATCCGTCCAGTGTATCTCACTGCACTCCTCCAGTAAGTGATGGCTAACTTCAATAAGTGGGGTGTCGATGCCGGTAGGCGGGCCTGAGGTAGTAGAAGCATGTGAATAATCCGTCTGTCCCTATCTCATGGTGTCATGTTCAATTCGTGCAGGTTACGTCCTGCCAGACAATAAGCGAGCCACTGCAATTGGCTAGCGTAGCAATATGCACATAAATCCGTTACTACCATCCCCCCTTGTTTCGTAGTTAATTGCAATTTCGCTAGGCTAATACGCCGGCGCCCAGTGTCCCACACTCGATGTATTACCAGAGAGTTCAATACTTTAGAGATCCTTGAGGGTACAAGGATAGGTAGGTTGGTAAAATAATAGAGTAGCCGCGGTAGCTGCACCATTTTCGAGATAACCACTCTGCCCGCCACTGAAAGGGGTAGAGTAACCCAGAATTGGATTTGAGAGTTTAGTGCAGCTATCGCACATGATAAGTTACCATATAAAACGTCTGTGGGATTGCAGTAAATCTGTATTACGAGATACTTAAAAGTATCCAGCGCTATTTGGAACGTCCAGGGGCTGAATTTAAAGGGACCGTTCCTCGCAGAGTTATCAAAGAAATACGCATACAACTTAGCAGCATTAATAGCCAATCCAGAAAGGACTTGAAATGACTCAAATATGGAAGGCATTGGGTGTAGGTTGGCTTCCATGTCTTTGACATAAAGAATGAGATCATCTGCATATGCTGACACAGTGTGGAACGCGCACCCCCGCATTATTCCCCTACAAGTTGCAAAAGCGAGGAGTCTGTGTAGAAGTGGTTCAAGAGCCAGGATAAACAACAATGGCGACAAGGGGCAGCCCTGCCTGGTTCCCCGAGCCACCTTATATTGAACTGAAATATGCTGACCCGTGTGTGCCCGTGCAGTGGGGTTTGTGTATAGTAGGCGCACCCATGCTATATATTGGTCCAGTATACCAAATCGTGCGGGGGCATAGAACATATAGTCCCAGCGCAAAGAGTCGAATGTCTGTTTCAAATCAAGTGATATGCATCCTTCCTTGGTACCTGTGCCAAGTGTACCCAGCATGATCTGGTGGAGTTTTCTGAAATTCAGTGCCGTACTTCTACCCGGTACAAACCCACACTGATCAGTGTGTATTAGTGTAGGGATAAACTAACCAAGGCGAGTGGCCAACAACTTGCTCAGGATCTAATAGTCTGTGTTTAAAAGTGATAGAGGTCTGTCGCTCGAGATAAGTAGACAATCCCTTCCCGGTTTTAATAGAGAGATCACTAATGCTTGCAGGGCAGTGTCGGGGAGCCCACCCGTTTCTAACGACTCATGATATATGAATTGCAAGCGGGGAATCAGAAGGTCGGGTACACCACATAAAATTCGACCGGTAAGCCATCACTTCCTGGAGTTTTATTGTGCGGTAGAGCCTTAATTGCCTGCCGAATTTCCACCCCTGTCATTGGTCGTGTTAGTTCATCACGTTGTTGCTGTGTGAGTTGTGGTAGGCGTTTTCCGTCAAAAAAGAGTTCAAAATGAGTGTCCGTAAGTCCCGGCAGTGGACCATAGAGTTGTTTATAGTAGTCCCTAAACATGTTATTGATGTCTAATTGCGTGTTCACCACAGCATCCACACTGTTCCGGATTTCAAATATGGGTGTTGGGAGAGGGGTATCGCGAACCAATCGTGCCAGCAACGGCCTTGACCTATCCGTTTGTGTGTGTTGTTTCTGTATATATAGTCAGTAATCGACAACACGTTACTCCTCTAGTAGTTCAACGTATTGTATGTTAGCCTCCCTTAGTTGTGTCAGCTGCTCATTCGTCCCCAGGGCCTCACCTTCTAGCGCAGTCAAGGTACCCTCTAGTTCCGTAAGCTGTTCTATTAGGGCAGCTCGATCTCCTGTCTTAGTGCCTATTGCCACTCCCCTGATGACCGTATTAAAGGCATCCCACTTCATCTGTCGAGTACTAGCAGATGCTGCATTTTCGGAAAAATAATGATTAATCTCTTCAGATAGAGCAATGTGGAAGACCGGGTCTACCAGCATTATGGGCTGCATTTCCCAAGTCGGTATTGGAGTTGGAACCTTACCCCATTGTAGGGTTAATTCCACTTGGTTATGGTCCGATAGGGTTTTTCCCATATGCAGTACAGAAGTAATGGACCTCATCAGGGTGCCGGAACAGAGGAACCGATCTATCCAGGTGTGGAGCCTGTGTGGTGGTGAACAAAAGGAATACTCCCTGTATCCAAGATGTTTAGCCCACCATGCGTCTTGAAGTTCCCATCCCTCCGTCCACCTCTTTAGTGCGTCAGCTTGCTTTTTGCTTTCTGCAGCATGCAATTGGGGGTGAGATCTGTCCAAGTCAACGTCTAACACAGCATTAAAGTCGCCTCTTATCACCCATGGGTACTCGGCCCAGTCTGTCAAGGCTGCACTCAGTGTAGTTAGGTACTTGTCTTGAACAAGTTTTGGTGCATATATACAACCCATGACCACATGAACTCCGTCCAATAATCCATGAAGTAACATATAACTGCCATTGATGTCTATTTTCTGCTCTAGGAGTCTGAAAGGGACATTGCTCCGCATCCACACCGCCACCCCCCTAGTAAAAGCTGAGTACTTAGTAGCAAAAAGCTGCCCACTCCACTTCTTCTGCAATTTGGCTACCTCATCAGCATTAAGGTGGGTTCATTGTAGGTAAGCTATAGTAACCTTTCTTCTATGGAGGTGTGCCAGGATACAGTGTCTTTTATGGACAGAGCCCATGCCCCTCACGTTCCAGGTGTAATAAGTGTACTTATTATGTAAAGCCATCGCGGTACAGAAAGTGTGGCTGCCATGTGGCGTGTGGAAACCGAATCCCTGTAAAAATGAACTGCCTGTGCGCAGAGCATGCGTTAACATACAGATTTCCCAATACTAGGTCCCCTCAGAGAACATCAGAGGACCAAACCTGAAACAAAAATCCAGAATGGATTCTAAACAAGAAATGCCTAATCGCAATCGCCTAGGGGGTGATGGCCGGAACTGCAACAGTTCGTAAAGGCAACACATTGCCCATCTGAAAATGTCCTGGTTACATTAACATATTTCCCTATACAGCATAGTGACACTAGACCCACTTCAACAGTCACCAACAGTAGGATAAATTGCATTTTTTCTGTATACATTACCACCTCCGGACCTCCGGATCACAACATTAAAAGTCTATGGCAACCTGCGCTGAAATCGATGGGAACAGGGTTATGCTAGTTTCAGAGTCAGAGCGCACCGTGTCCCCATCCGAAGAGTGTTCCGAGATCTCCACAGTCTGAGCATCGTGAGCAGCCAACGCCGCCGCCATCAGGAGTGCATCTTTCTAGCAGTTCGTAACCTGTTCCGATGTTGGGCCAGCGTCCATTCCGTTTATAGTACTGCCAGATCCCGGTCCGGGTCGTCCGGTAATCCGTAGCGGAGAGGCACGACGTAGATGTCCTGACGGAAGTGATGTCTGAGAATCCTCCGGTGTAATAGTTATTTCAAGCTAGTCCACAGCTTCCTCTGGGCTTTCAAAGAAATATGATTTTTGTCTGTGAACTACTTTCAGTCTAGCTGGGAAGAGCAGTGCATATTTCAAGTTGCGTGCACGTAGGGTCTTCTTGACTCCCAAAAAAGTAGCTGTAGCTTTCTGGACTGCTGGGGTAAAATCCGGATAGATGGAGATAGTCTTGTTCTCGAAGCGTATGGGAGCATTTTGTCTGGCAGCTCGTAGGATCGTGTCCAGGTCCTTGTAATGTAGTATGCGCGCTATCAGCGGGCGGGGTGGTGCTCCTGGTTGAGGAGGCCTAGGAGGCACTCGGTGTGCCCGTTCCACACTATACAAGGATGTTAGGCCCTCTATCGCCACATGATCTGTCAGCCAGTCCTCTACGAACTGTGTGGGGTTGGATCCCTCGGCCAATCCTCTACGAACTGTGTGGGGTTGGATCCCTCGCTGCATTCCGGTATACCAAGGATGCCTACATTATTGCGGTGGGACCTCCCTTCCATCCACTCTGTCCTACAAGCCTTTTAGTTGACGTTGGAATTGTTCAAGTTGAGTGGAGTGCATGGTCTGCTGCGGTATGAGGTCATCTAGTGCCATTTTATTCGATTTGTCCTTGTCGACCAGTTTCTTGTGGTCGGCCTGCAGCAGACCGAGATTGGCGGTCATCGATCCCATGCACGCCTCCAACGCTATCCGTGAGTCCCATATTTCTTTCAAGATTAAGTCCAGCTTTGCATCATGCGGATCAGTTCCAGTGGGAGGTATCACGTCATTGTCCAAAGCATTGGAGGTGTCACTGCCAAATGTGTGCAGAGAGCTCAAAGATTTGCTGAAGTATGGCAAATGAAGGGGGGGGTTAATTCGGCCGTCGGCCCCACTCTCTTAAATGCCGATAGTCCTTGCGTGCGCCACCACACTCGGCAGGCGGGTCCCATCGTCACTTTCACTACTGCCGGGTAAATGTTTTGCCGGCCGCATCCGCCATTTTGGGTGCTGCGGCCTCTGTTATTGTGTAGTGAGCTAGAAATGCAATTTCTCACAGCAGTCCTCCACCGCAGCACCACCGATCAGGCGTATTGGCCGCAGTCCTCCCGTCGACACCGCTCACAGTCCCCTCAAGCACTGCAGAGAGCTCAAAGTTCAGCGGGACGGCTTCATCAGGGACGCGGCTCCGCCCCTTGTTGCTCCTCGACTCCGACACCATCCAGGATCACCGTCCTCCTGCCAGGATCCGTTCAGTGCACAACACTCCAGGACACAGCCTCTGGGTCCAGAAGTGTTCCGCCACAACAGGATGGGCGACTCAGCCGTGCAGGTCCAGTAAATTACAGGATATTCTGCCTATTATCAGGGTAGGGAACAGAGCTCTTTTAGCTCACGTCCTCCATTCCCGGAAGTTGGTCACACCCCCCTATCATTTATGTGTTGTTGCCCATGAATTCAGACCACTCGCTTTGTTATAGCAGAAAAGGCCACTTTATTCAGGATATAAATAATCATAAAATTTCCCAACAGATCATCAATCATGTAACTTTGGCATTTGAACGCAAACAATTTATTTATTTATCTCATTTCCTTCAAAATTTGGACTTTATACCGAAACCATCAACTAATCATCAATAACTTCCCCAACATTTTCCTTCCATTTTTTCCCCTCCATTGTTGTGTCTAATTCCCCCTATCTAACTACTAACTAGAGGAGCCCGCTCTAGGCTTCTCTTCCCTGGGGATTTTATGCCGCAGCCATCTGTTTGGGAAACTCATCCTGAAGTGGCAACTAAGATTAGAAATCTTAACTCATGAATGTACCAGCCTTTCAACAAGTACATCATGCGGTTTTTTGTTGTTTTTTTTTTTTTTTTTTTTTTTTTTTTGTGAAAGGGGTGGGCGGGTGGGATTCTGTTTTTTACTGAAAAACGCCCTCTCTATCTACCTACGCCTGCTCTCCTCACTAAAAAACGCCGTCTAAACTGCCCTAACGCTCTCCCTGCCTCACGCTCCTGGACCCTACCATCTGTGCAAAAATCCGCAGGGGGAGACGTCTCGCGCCGCTCGCCCCTGCGGAGCCATTGTGATATTTTCCATAGTATCTACTCACAAAGGCATGCATGTTAGAGTATGCATACAAGCCTCTGTGAGTTGCTCCCAAAATTTCTCAATTGGAAAAATATGAACATATAATGGGAGTCTGTATATACAAGTATCACACACAGACTAGGCTACGCCCTTTAAGCGGTTTATAAAACGAAGTTGGACGTTTTGGGACGATTTAAAAAGATATGTGAGAGTATGTTAAAGACTACTTCTGTAGTAGTACTTCCTGCAGTCATAAATGCGTTTGTGTTTGGCCCCACTGTATTTTAATCAGCCTCGCATCCACGAAGTATGAATCAATCCTTAAACCAGCTGCAGCCACAATAAAAAGTGCAGCCTTTTTAATTCATTCTATGGATCCATTTAGATGAAGGCCCCATCAGTGCTGGAGACAGTAAGGACAAAGGTAAATATGTCCTATGAACTGTAGGCAGTACTGAAGGTTTACGGTATTTTTCCTATTTAGATTCCGATGGATCAGCAAACAGTGCAATGCATCAAAGTGTACAGAGATTAGAGTGTCACCGGAGCACCTTGAAAAAACTTGGAAACTATGAGGTAATGTTTTTCCTTTTTCCTGTGGTTCAACAAATGACCTATTTTTTTAATATAATTTGTTTTCATGAGCTCTAATCGACACCTATTTGGCAGGTTTGTTGCCCTACATTTTTCCAGTGGCCCATACCTGACTGTTCATACCGTTCCATCAAATAAAACATTTGACTTTCATGACTGCGTTCAGTACTTTAATTTTCACGTGAACATTCTGCTGTGGGAGTGGGGGATCTCTTCATATGTTCATCACAAAGCAATTCATTTCACATCTGTAGATGCGGTTACATCTCCCACTTCGACTCAGTGGAATAAAGAATTGCGCGTTATATTAAAATAAATACGGTGTCAATGTCAAAAAGTTTCCACGCGGTGATATCATGGAGACAAGTTAATCATCTGACCACATCGAGGCGGAGTAGGAAAGTCCGCATCATCGCTGGCACCGGCTCTGCTCTTTATCTCTCATTACGTTTCACTCTGGACTTGATATCAGCTCGCAGCTCAACTCCCTCCTGAGCCTATAATCAGTCCATTCATCTCCTGCAACGCGGCATTCTGCTCTTTATGTGCTTAAATGAGTCTGGGTTTCTTCACAGAATGGGCGTTTTTAATATATTGTTGTTTTATGAAAAGTCCCTGAGTAACGGCCAAGGTAGCAAGAAATCACGTGATAAAGAAAATGTGAACTCAACAGCTTTGGATAACCTGCAGAGCCGTGCACTGCCAAGCCTCAAATGTTCAGCAGACACGCAATTCAGGAAAAATATTTTTAACGGAAAACACAGGTAACAGCCACTCGTGGATATACGCCACAACTGTCAACGACACTACTGCAAAAAAATGAAAGCTCTTCTCTATTTTTCCTTTGGCTTTTATCAACCACCTAGTTTACCTAATTTCCAATATTCGATGTAATGATGCCGTATTACCATGTGTACAGGAGACTGTCTTGGTTCATAGGGCCCATGCACGAGCCGAACCCTGAAAATATTTGCGATGTAAATTATGCAACACACCACGAAAAATATGATAACGTCTCTTCACAAATTCAAAAAAGTATGCTTCTTTACCATGTGGAAGCATCGGCATTAATACATTAAATTACAGCACTGCACTGCAAAGTACTTATTAAAAATTATGAGTTTTAAACATGATCTTAGAACCATTCCTGTCCCTTACCCCACCCAGGTGACAGTACCTTTAATTAACTGAGAGGCAAATCTGAGGTCATGTGAGCCTTGTATTTGGGCCACATTCCTATTGCTACAGCAACCTTATAGACTATTAAACACTATATATTTTTGTACAGCCACATTCTTATAGCTACAGCAATGTTATAGACTATTAAACACAATATGTTTTTGTACATCTCAAGTATTTCCACATGCCATACTGAAGAAAAAGGAGGATCTGTAAAATAAAATGTTGTCTAAGATCACACAGCTTGGTTAAGTGGGGAAGCCACAACTAATTAAGGTTTTCTGGTTTCACTCACTAGTAAAAATCAGGCACTAAATGGGTATCTATTTATCTCTTCTTTTTATTACTTTACATGTTAATCAGTAGCGTCTACTACCGGATGGGGGTGTGAGGGTGTTGGACTTGGACCTTTTTGCAGGGTTATCCCCAAACTTTTTGCTTTTTCCTCCTATTTTTTCCCAGACCTGTTGTTGCTGGTTTTACGACTCTGGGCACTTTACCACTACTAATCAGTTCTAAAGTGCATATGCTCTCTGTGTAAATTATGAACTTGATTGGTTATCCATTATTGGCATATTTGAGTTACTGGTCAGTCCCTAGCAAAGTGCACTAAGTGTGCCAAGGCTGGTAAATCAAATACTACTAGTGGACCTGCAGAACTGATTCTGCCACCCACATGAGTAGCTCTGAAAAGGTAATTCAGAAATGCCACTGCAGTGTATGTGCGCAGTTGTTAACTGTCATGTCAACTTGTCAAGTGAAACCACTTGCCAGGCCCTAACCTTTCCTTTTTCGTACATGTTAGTCACCCCTAAGGTAGGCCCAAGGTACCTCTGTGGGCAGGGTCCAGATAATGCGAAAGGTAGGACATGTACTGATGTGTGTAACATGTCCTTATAGTGAAATGCTGCCAATTTCGTTTTTCACTATTGAAAGGCTATCTTACACCATAGGAAAGAATGGGAAATCTTTGTTACATTTTACAAGCATATCTTCCCATAGGGATAAGATAGGAAAATAAAGTTTAGGCTCTCTGAACTCAGAATTTAATAACACATCTTTTACTAGAGATGGGTTTTAAATTGTGTGTTTGAAAATGCCACTTTGAGAAAGTAGGCCTTTTCTTGATTAACCATTCTGTGTGCCTCTGCCTGTATATGTATTGACTGTCTGGTTTTAGAGTGACAGGGGCTGGGGAGGTGCACTCTCTCAGACAGCACCGGGGGGGGGGGGGCAGGTGAAGTGGTTCCTGCCTTTGCTGAATGAGTCAGGGCTGGGCTGAATAGACTTGGGCTGCATTCAGAGTAGGGGGAGGAATTCTCACTAGCACCTGAATAGGCCCAGTCTACATTTAGAGTGGTGGGAGGAGATTTCCCTTGCACCTGAATAGGGCCTGTCTGCCTTACACAATGCTGTCTCCACCTCCTGCTGGGCACCAGAAAGGACAGAACTGGTTTGGGCTGGGCTCAGAGACCCTTGCACAAAGAGAACAAATACATTTTGTGGTATAAGTATTAGACCTGAGACCCCTGAACTTTAGACCACTTCTGGAATCAAGAGGAACCTTTGCCAAGGAAAAGAACTGGAGAAACTGAGGAGAAGTACTGCCCTTGCTGTGTGTCTGAGGTTGGCCTGCAGTTGCTGTTTCTGCCAAGAAAAGGAGAAGGACTTTGCTATGTGCTGTGTCCCCTGCTTGAGGAAAATCTCCAAGGGCTTGAGTAGAGCTTGCCTCCTGTTTTGAAGTCTCAGGAACACAAAGACTTCGACCCTAGTTCTAGAGTTTGTATCCCCCTTACCCTGACTAGAAGCAATGGTCCCTAGTTGGACAACGGTACCTACCTCTGCCAACTACCGACCCCCATTTCTAACAGGGGGGACTGGCGGGAATGGAAAATAAAGGACTTACCTGGAACGGCTGGCCGCCACCTCTTCTCCCTCCTCTTCCATCTTCCTGTCTCCAGTCCCAGCCAACAGCAGGAAGCATCAAGCCCCACAGGTTCCCCATAGCTAATCACAACACTGCAATGCAGCAGTATTCTGATTGGTCTGAGGGCAGTGGCTCAGCGCTCAGATGGGGACAGGGAGCCTGTACATGTTCCTTACCAGGCTGTTTAATGCAGCATGGTGGGGAACATGCAAAGTGTGCATGACTGTTTGACCGTCCCAAAATGGACGGCCAAACAGTCATGCACACTTAGGGAGTGCAAACCATCCCCCCCCTGCTCTAGCCAGCCCAGCCCTGCCACTGACTGCAATAGGAAAAATAAAATGATTAATTATTATCATTTTATTTTTCCTTTTGGGTAGTGAGGCAACAACTTAACGGAGAAACCATCACTGATGTTGATTCTTTGTTTTTACCTCTTTGCGCCTCCCGATCTTTAAGAAAACATATTTCTTCAGCCTAGGTAGGTGATAATGTTTAAATGGTAACTACATATTGTTATTTGGCTGCTAGGGTGGGCATAGAGTTCTGCGCTGCTCACCAGCATAGATGACAACTTTGCCCAATACAGATGGACGCACCCAATTTGTAATATCTTTCTCATATTTTACAAAATGGTAGCCACTACCGTTCTTACTGTGATATGGTTTTACCTCTGATTGATTACAAGACCATTTCAGACAATGCTATGAAAGCAACATGAGTAAAGACAGCAGTAAAGTTGCGACAACTTTTTTGTTCAGACTACTACATTAGCTTTTATATTGGAAGCTTACACTTTTTTGGGGCTCACGCTCTGAGTTGGTAGTGAGCCTGTGCTGTTGTCTCGTAATGTATTCGACGTGTTGGAAGTACAACTTATTGTTGTAACATCAGTGATGCGATGTCTGCTGTCTGCAGAAAAAACGCACAAGAATCGGGTAGGAGCAGTCAAAAAGGTACAGCAGCAGAGTTGTACAGCTCATTCTTCGTCTTTACAGGCAATTTATTCTCCTCCGCTAGTTAGAATAAGCTTAGCAAGTGTGCCTGCTTATGGAGCTGCGAGGAGCGTGCCCCTGAGCCTCAGTAAAAGGGAGGATATGACGACATGACTTTACAGAATTGTTGTGAGGTGTATACTGAACAAGCATTTGCATTGAAGTACGTCTCACATTATTACTAAAAGTTTGAGATATCTGCGTTGCGTCAATACTTGCAATGCCAATAGCTCAAACTTTTAGTAATGCAAGACCTTTTGCACTACAAATGCTTGTTTCTTAATTCGTGGCGCTGTCCCTCAAGTAAATGAGAAAGGAGAATGGTTTCCACTCACTTGCTTACTGTGAAACATTTTCAGTCATCCTGCAAATAGTGCAGCTTTAAAGTTTATGCCCATTGACTACTGTTTTCTTATATAAATGTGAAATTACTTTTGGCTCTGAGGTATTGTCATTTATTTATAATGATGCATTAGAATGTACAAGTGGCAGCGCAGTTACCCATCTCGCTAATTTATCAGCATTGTGATGAGGTAACCTCCAGAGATGCAAACACACCTGTTATGCACAGTCAGTTTAATAATCTATTCACTCCAGCCTAGCTTGGAGTAAAACATTGTGTTTATTTATAATAGCACAGAACCTAGTGTAACAGGACTACATTCAGTCCTTAGGTACATTTTCATTTTAGCAAACCACGTGCACTGGTCTATCCTACACATCTAGCCATTGATGCTTGGGAGGATACGTTTAGTCAATCTCTTAGGAAAACTACTTGTCAGCAATTCCGACTAGACCCAAGGACATTACAAAGGTTTTAACCTGTCAGGGTCCTTTCTACACAGAATCAGATGTGAGCTTATATGTAGCCTTTTTCACCATCCACTTTCTCCTTCTTTGAATACTAATCCTCGTTCCCTGGCACGATACAGATGTCTTGACTCAGGCTAAGAATTTGTTTTTATACAAAAAAAAGTTTGGGGGCTACTTCTCTTTATTCCAATGTAGTAGTGATGGCGCGCAGGATTACCAGCTCAGCTTACCATACTCACCAGGGCCCATAAACATTCACACTTTGAACCGGTATTCCTGCTTAACTTCCTGCCTTTCAGAATTTTATTTCACTTTTAGGACTTATACCTGTACACCAAGACTTACCAAATCCTTGTCACTTGTACTCTAAGTCCTAAGGATCAATAAGAGTGTTAGAATAATAGGTAGATTATAACATTTACCTTCATTGAAATAACCACAGACTCCGGAGAAAGTTTCAACACTTTATCTATGCAATATTCTGTGAACTAACAGCCACAATAGAGAAAGTAAAGACTTTTCGAGTATGAAAATAATTATTAAAGCAATAATTTTCTAGACATTGGTACCTGGGAAGGGTGAGAAAGGGAAACGGTACAATGACATACCCATACAAATTATATTTACCTAGAACAGTGCCAGGACCAACCCTGGCAACGAGCTGGAACAATAAAAAGGGCTTCAGACTAATCAGGTGCCAAGAGGACAGGTATCCTCAGCTAAGTGCAACTCCAGCGTCACACCCCTCTCTGCGGCTAACGCTCGGACCCCGACTGGGTAATCGAAACTTCTCCCTTGGTAAACTCCTGATTCTTCTGAGTGCTCGACTAGCACCCTGCTCTCGATTCTCTTTCAGCATACGTTGGGTCAGCGACAGGTCTGTGACAAGTCGGACAATCTAACTGACTAAGCCTACCTAAGTTATACTATTTTCCAGGGAAATGTACCACCCCCCAGTGTTGCAAATTCGTGTATTCCCTTCATTTGATTGGTCAGAAAGACGAGGAGAGGTCATCACACCATACCAGTATGAAGTAATTTTCAGTCAATAAAATTGATCAATGTTCCCTCTCATAATTTACTTTCACATAGATTTGATTCCACCCAGCAATAATTGTATCAATATCATCTACATTGTATTTAAACAGTTCATATTTCTTCCTTTTGTGGGGTCAGACGGTCATCTTCCCAGGAACATCACAGGTAAGACGGGTTTTGGCAGCTGTTCAATGACACCGCTCCAGGTCTCTCAATGCTCTAAGTATATGCGCAGAGGGATTTTCAATATGGCGATTCGAGTCACCCTTTAGGCCCAAATACGAGCTATCAGCAAAGTTAAAGGAAGACATATTAGAATACAAAAATAAATGAATGCACTGTATACCACTTATTTCTACTCTAACCCCATTACTTTATTTTAAGTATAGTATTAATAGTTAAGCAGAACATTCGAAGTTTAGTTTAAGCAGGAGCATGTACATAAATGTGTGAGACATGAAGCAGCCATCTTGGCACTAGTGCGGAGCTGCAAGAATTACCACCAAAAGGGATTGATACGTCACACCACGTAGATGTGGCAGACACATGCGCAAAAGAGTTCCCGCGTTTTCGGCGGCCATTTTAAGTCACTCTGGTTACTGGTAGTAAAAGCACATAAGCAAGCTTCCCCTTCTTACCAGAAAATGTTGTGTAATGTAATTATTAGTAAAACAAAACATGTTGATTAATTAGTTGCATGTTATTTCGAGAGGGCTGAATGCAAGCTATTTTTTTACGTATGAAATCTTGCTCCATCAGTAGGCAATTGTAAAATATGAAGAAAAAAAAAGCCCAATACGATAGAGAGGGGTCTAGGGGATATTTTGAGACCTGGAGTGGACACAGCCCCCAATAACTTGACTTATAACCAACAGGAATGTCCACAGGTCTAATAATAGAAAGAGAGATTACCTCAGTGACATATTATCCTAGCAATATCTCTTGCAAGTACAAGAAATCAGTAACATCCTTAAAATTAAGGAAATTAAGGATAACCCATCAGTCACCACTCGATACCGCCCTGGTCATCATCTGGGACTCCTTATGATGTTACCATCGTGTGACATACATGATGATACTATGGACCTGGTGACAGTGTACTACATCCAGTAATGTCACACTAGATGTACTCCCAGATGTTAGCTGGTATAGAGGAGTGATGGGAAAAGAAATTGCAGTGCACGAAAAGAAATTGTAAGCAAAAAGTGATTTAAAATTGGGTAGATGAGAGAGACACTATGTTTTATTATTTCCACTCAAATACCCAATATTAAAAACAGAGCAACATCAGGCAGTTCTAGCAAATATCTGCCAAAGTTAGTGTTCTTAGGTCGACATGTTTCAGCAATATCAATGGACCCCTTTGTCCTTGCCTTCCTCAGGACTTTATGAAATATAATTGCTACTGCAATGTGTGACAAACACAAGAATGTGAGTAAAATGAAAAAATATCACCTGAGTTTGAAGGTGTATATCAGTATCCTTCTGCATGTGGGTTATTAGACCACTAGAATAGATACAAAAGTTTACTGTTACTGATTTGCAGGTAATCTGTCAAAGAGGTAAAAATTGCAGGTGTCTCAAAAAGTAAATATCCCAAAAAGGCTATAATGCCTTACATTAACGTATCTCATCGTGACTTATTAACTCAAATCCATCATTTAATATCCTTTACATCAATGTATTGATATCCCGCTTACCTATTTTTCAGGATTATCAAGCCTCACCTCTCCTGGCTGTGGCTCAGGGAGAGGAAGCACCGCTCTATAAAAATCAGGGAAAACGCAACATAAGACAAAATCGAATGTCCTGCTGTCCCTGGTAAACTTAGGCAAGTCCAGACGTACAATTCTCAAAAAATGCTTTATCAAATATTGTAAGGGATTAACTTTGTGATTAGACCGTTTCCCCATATCTTTTTCAATGTATTTGTGTCATCCTGCGTGACCCATACCACATGAGGCATAAGACCTACACAAGTGGATTCGCAACCCACTCAAATAGTTTGTAAATGGTTGCTCCATTCTCCATTTCCTGCATCGCCACTTTTTCTTTCATCAACTCTTCCCCAAAGCTGTGGCTCTAAGTTGGAGGTTATGCGTCTCAGTCTGTCATTAACACTTTTTAACTGGTATTACAGTCTTTGGTGATGAGCGCTCAAAGAAGGGGGAGCCATAGATGAAACTCACGGCACAAGAAGGTACTGTTCATTACGGCCATGGATTATAGACCGCACGGACCCCACACCCATAGCCCTACGCAGTGCAGTCAAAAGTAAAAACTAACGCTTGCCGAGTGCTGAAGTGCCCATATTCATGCTCCTTACCTCTCCGTCGGTACTTCTAGCCGGCTGCCAAGCCGACTGGGGAGGTACCGGGCAGTGTTCGGGAGTTCTCTTTTATCCCTGCCATTTCCTGAAATGCAGTTCCGCATCACGTGTTACAAACACGTGATGCCCCATAGTATTCTGGGAAATGTAGTCTGATAAGATTGCGTAAAAAATAAACTAATGTAATCTTAATAGTTATAGCGGCAGGGCTTAAAACCGCATAACGAAAAGTTTAAATTAGCAACTTCTTTGCCATATCCTAAAGGGGATATTTACACATACTGATATATGTAGTAGAATTTTTTTTATTTTTAAATTCTAAAAATGCTACAAATGAATGCCATATAAGTGTGTTGTTCCAATGTAAATTCGGAGAACCACAAGCATCATGTAAATTTCAGTGATGTGAAGCCCACTTCATTTTTCATTATTCACAAGACAAAAACTTTATTAATCTCGACAAAACGAACAAGCCCTTAATGTAAGGGGGCCTAGTTCATTTATAGCCAGATAGTAATGGAATAGACCTTAACTTTTTCGGCACAGATATAAATGTGATCAAACTCTGTATAGTGTTGAAGGTTGACTAAACACTGAATCATTTGTACAAGAGCGGAGTAGACCATATAGAATATAGGTCAACTACTAGGGTACTCTTCTAAATAGAAACCGGATATTTAATGAACGAACTTCATCTATCACATGGTCACAGTGTTGTCAATGGAATTTCGTCATTTAAGCCAGTCTTGTTACAATCCAGCCTGAACACCCACTTTTGTTCTTTCAACAGTAGATATTTTGAAATATCAGTCACGTGGTCTGGGATAAATGGCTGTTCTAGGACTGTCCATTTAAAGTCGGTCTGATTGTGTTTAGCCTCTAGGAAATGACTGGTCAGTCGTGTTGCTTGTTTTTTGCATCGTACGGTGCATTTATGTTCTGAAAGTCGAAGTTTGACCTTCTCGGTCATCATACCAACATATCTTAGTTGGCAAGGACAGGTAATCATATAAATCAATCTCTCACTGTTGCAGTTCGTGAATCTTTTTTGTTGCCATGGTCGATCAGTACCAATGTCAATCGTGAGTGACCTACTAGTTTGTGGACAAGCTGCACAGATGCCACAAGGATGGTGGCCCTGTACAGCAGGCAAATCCCACAGAGTTCCAACCTGATGTTGTGTTGCATTTTTGGGCCTCGTATGGACCAATTGATCCCTTAAATTTGGTCCTCAATTGAATGCAAATAACGGAGGTTGTATAAAAGAGAAAGAGAAGTCAATAAGGAAGAAAAGTTTCCTCCAGAATCTATCCCTTTGCCATAAGGTTAAAGGCCCTGTGCACAAACCTTTAGATGTTCACGTTTAAAGTTGACATCTTTTTAAACAATGACTTTTAGTACACATTAGTTTACGCACCCGTATGAGATAGTGCACTCAGGAAAGGTTTGACATTTATTCTTGGGACATAATCATGCCTTAGTATATTCTTTCCAAGGACTGGGTATACTGCTCAAACTGTCCTTGTCTGTTTGGGGACAGCTCTGGGTGGTTAGTATCAACAATGACAGCTGGACCAGAGATCAGGCACAGAACGAGTGGGTCCAGTTTTATTATATAAACTGCACCAAGTCTAAGTTTGGAAGAGGGGCCTTTCAATGGATTGTTGTAGTTGCCCCATGCCTGAATTCTGGCCCAGCTGAATCCCATCACAATCCTGAGAGGGACGGAGGCCTGTTCTACATCAAGAATGGCTACCAGATGACACACACACATACACAGCTAAATGGGGAGTTAGACCACTCTAAGGTATCTGGCAAAATCGCTTCCACCACATGCTCTCTAGAATTGATAGTTCTGGGTAGGAGAACAATTTTATGCATTCATATTAATCAATGCTACAATTATAATGGTAGAATTATTCATCTTCTTTATCATTCCAGTAATGCTGGTTACTATGATTTGTTTTCTTGTACTAATCATTGTAGCACACATATTCTACACAAGAATCCAATTGCTTCAATAAATACTTTGAATTGCTAATCTGTGTATTTCTTGTGTCTCCCTTTGTGCATGTCTGAGTTAACAATGAAAGGGTAGATTCAACGATTTCCTTGAAGAAATTAGGGTTCTTGTTCTGAGGTTGAAGACACCATCCGGTACCCTATAAAATTTAGGGGTCCAGATAGCACAGGAACTAGGCCAGCATATTTTGATAGGCGGGCAAAGTCCCCATTAAGCATGGGCGTAAAATCCGCTCCGCTCGCGGATTTTTCGAATTTTCGGCAAATTCGCAATCCGCGAACTCTCGCGAATTTGTCGAAAATCCGTGAATCCGCTCGCGGCGGATTTTTTGCTTGGTTGCAGCGCGCGGCGTGGTGCACGGCGTTCACTTTCCGTCATTAAGCGTTTGCCGAGTTGTTTTTCTTGATCATATTTTGCGAGTGCTGCGCCATTTTGGATCTTGCTGCGTGATCCCGCGGGAGTTTGGCGCCCGCGAATACGTAATCGCGGCTTGCCACCTTGCACAGCACACCTCGCGAGAGTTCGCAATTGCGAACACGTAGTTGCGGCGGAAAGGAACAATCTCGCACTCGCGAAATAGAGATTTTGCAATTCTGCACAAGAAATCCACCAGCAAACAGGATAAACCTTCAGAAAATGATGATTTTTATCAGAATCACTCCTCAGGTTGACATTTGCATGGCCTTTTTTTTTGCAAGGAGTCCATTTTTGGGGGGGGGGGGAGGGAAGGAAGTGCCCCACAGTCTCCAACTTCCTGTTCCTGTCCAGCAGGCTCCTCCCAGTGCTTTGTCCATCTCCTGGTCACTTTCATTTGGATCTGGAGCTGGAAGGATTACTTTTTGTGGGTGCTGCTGGATATTTGGATTTGAGGCCTTTTTGACTTTCTTTGGATCACTTTTGGATTAGAAATCAACTTTCACAAGTAAGTTTGTTTGGGGCATTACAGTTGCTGCAACTACAATTTTGGAACTTTTTCAGAACATTAAATAAATTATATTGTGGGTAGCCACAGTATCCAGTAGGACCAGGGTTGGTTATGGGTGCATGATACAACTGTTTTGTTGAATTTAAACACCATTGAGGCCATGGATGGGCTGGGATTGTGCTTATTTTTGTTGTTTTTGTCGTTTTTTTGGGGCTGCTGGTGGGGCCTTTTGCCCAGGGGTGGTGGTGCATGGACTGTGGTGTGGTCTCACTCTCTTTAATGTAAACATCATGGATGGCATTGGATTGTGGTGATTTTTGGCTGTTTTTCTGTTTTTTGGGGGTGTACTGTTGATGTGGACTGGCCATGTGGGTGGTGGTTGTGGCCATCTTGATTGCTGGCTGGTACAGGCAACATGTGCTTGGGGTGCAAGGGGCCATTTTGAAGAGAGGCAGTGTCTGAGGCCTGCACTTATTTTGCCTACTTTTCATCCATTATGCCCAGGGGTAGTGAGTGTTGCATGGGCCTAGTCTTTCTGAGGGGAGTGAGTGTTGCATGGGCTAGTCTTTCTGAGGGGTGTCTTCTTGAATTTAAACACCATTGAGGCCATGGATGGGCTGGGATTGTGCTGATTTTATAGTTTTTTGTCGTTTTTTTGGGGCTGCTGGTGGGGCCCTTTGCCCAGGGGTGGTGAGTGTTGCATGGGCCTAGTCTTTCTGTGGGGTGTCCTCTTGAATTTAAACACCATTGAGGCCATGGATGGGCTGGGATTGTGCTGTTTTTTGTGGTTTTTGTCGTTTTTTTTGGGCTGCTGGTGTGGCCTTTTGCCCAGGGGTAGTGGTACATGGACTGAGTGTGCCTGTAGTGTGGTCTCACTCTCTATAATGTAAACATCCTGGATGGCATTGGATTGTGGTGATTTGTGGGTGTTTTTCTGTTTTTTTGGGGTGTACTGTTGATGTGGACTGGCTTGGGGTGTAAGGGGGGGCCATTTTGAAGAGAGGCAATGTCTGAGGCCTGCACTTATTTTGCCTACTTTTCATCCATTATGCCCAGGGGTAGTGAGTGTTGCATGGGCCTAGTCTTCCTGTGGGGTGTCTTCTTGAATTTAAACACCATTGAGGCCATGGATGGGCTGGGATTGTGCTGATTTTATTGTTTTTTGTCGTTTTTTGGGGGCTGCTGGTGGGGCCCTTTGCCCAGGGGTGGTCAGTGTTGCATGGGCCTAGTCTTTCTGTGGGGTGTCCTCTTGAATTTAAACACCATTGAGGCCATGGATGGGCTGGGATTGTGCTGTTTTTTGTGGTTTTTGTCTTTTTTTGGGGGCTGCTGGTGTGGCCTTTTGCCCAGGGGTAGTGGTGCATGGACTGAGTGTGCCTGTAGTGTGGTCTCACTCTCTTTAATGTAAACATCCTGGATGGCATTGGATTGTGGTGATTTGTGGGTGTTTTTCTGTTTTTTTGGGGTGTACTGTTGATGTGGACTGGCCATGTGGGTGGTGGTGGTGGCCATCTTGAGTGCTGGCTGGTACAGGCAACATGTGCTTGGGGTGCAAGGGGCCATTTTGAAGAGAGGCAGTGTCTGAGGCCTGCACTTATTTAGCCTACTTTTCATCCATTATCCCCAGGGGTAGTGACTCAGTGTTGCATGGGCCTAGTCTTTCTGTGTGGTGTCTTGAATGTAAACATCATGGATGGCATGGGATTGTGCTTATTTTTCTGTGTTTTTCCATTTTTTGGGGTGTATAACTGAACTGATGTTCCTCTGTCTTCCATTGCTTTTAGGTGCACAAGACTCTAGAGAACCACCAGTGCCAGGAAGAAGTCCTGCAGCGGTGTGTGTGTGCAGCATAACGTCACGCGACGTCACGTCTGGACACAGACAACTCTGCAACTCGTGCAACTGCTGCCTGCTGTTCTGAAGAAGATGGCCCCAAAAAAAGTTACCCGTAGCTCCTCTAGCAAGAAAGTTGCCAGTAAGGAGCAGAAGAAGCAAGTTACCAAGGAGACTGGTGTGCCGGCCGCCCCTTTTTTTGGGAGTAAAAAAAAAAGTATGCCTGCAGCAGCAGCGGGATCTGCTGGGGACCAAGCTGGGAGCAGCACCCCCGCTCCATTGGGCTCAGTGCCACCACCACCACCACGCCAACTTAAGTCCAAGCCCTTCAGTGCTGCAGAGGCACTTAGTCTAGTTGTTCAATCACCATCGACCAGTGATGTTGGCTCATCGCAAGAAAGTAGCAGCAATGTCCCTCAATCAACACAGGTTGTTGTAACTCATCTGACGAGTGTTGAACAACCACAGCCGCAACAAAAACCACATGTGCAAGTACAAGCCCAAGTACATGTGGAAGGAGAGGCAGCGCAAGGAGATGCGCAAGCAGAGGTGCATGGAGGGTCACAAGTGCCCACAATAGTTGTTCCTCCCGAAGTAGGGGCACATCAGGAAATCGACAATCAAGGCGAGGTATCATTTGAGGAAGACACTCCTCCTGATGATTATTCATTGTCTTCCACACCCCTAGCAAGGAAGAGATCAAGGATGGTGTCTACATCTTCTTCAAGCACACCTCCTTCTGATGATACGGATCAAAATTGGGAACCAGCACCACTGCCGTCTGAGAGTGAGGCACATGATCTGACAAAGGTAGTTAAGCGTAAAAGGAAGCTCGTCCAAAGTCTCAGAGTTATGGAGTGTGATGATGAGGCTCAACAAGAAGTGGCGGATACTGCTGCTGATGAAGACTCTGACAACGACGACCCAGTCATCATAAAGGTCACTGCAGCCCCAGCGGGCATGCAGCAAACAGACATTTTGACCCTAGCCCGAAAAGCTGCTGAGCGTGATGATGATGATGTTGTCGACGAGGAGGCAGTGGAAACACCACAATCATTGGAGTTAAGTACACCAACTCGTACCGCTTCCATATTTCTTTCTCACAAGAAGGGACCTCCATCCACCTCGACCTTAATTAGTGGCGGTGAAAGTGCACAACGTACAAAAGTTGGGTAATCCAGATCCTCCACTTCATCTGGCATTAGCAGCATGACCACCACCACCAGTATCGCCGCCTCCTCCAGGCCCCACAGACACTTCAAGTCACCAGTTTGGGACTTCTTTACTGTTTGCCCAAAAAGGGAAAAGTTCGCCATTTGTACCCTTTGTAAGCTTGCAGTTAGTCGTGGTAAGTCAGGTACCAACTATGGTACCGGAGGCCAGAGAGGTCATCTTGAGAGACAGCACACTGTCCAATGGTTTGCGCACCTAGATGCGATCAAGGAAGCCCGAATTGGAAGTCAAGAAAACGTTGATGTTGCATCTGATGATGACGAGGAGGAAGAAGACGTGTCAAACACTTCACTTACACCCAGTACCCCTGTCAGCAGCACACCCCGTGTGAGGCACACTAAGAGTGTTGGAGCGAGTGAGACACCAACGCGCAAAAGTTCACCAGCGAGCATAATTGGGTCAACGAAGTCATTATCATCCCGTAAATGCTTGGTCCAGGGCAACATTAGAACCATGTTTTCTTCAGACGCGCCATATGAACGCAACCACCCACTGACGCGTCTGTATAACACTAAGCTGGCTAAAATGCTAGCTGTGGACCTTCTCCCTTTTTCTTTTGTAGAAGCGGTAGGTTTTCTAGAATTAGTGGCAACGCTCTGCCCTAAATGGAAGGTTCCTAGCCGGTTCTATTTTGCCAGAGTTGCGGTTCCAGCACTACATGAAGATGTGCTGGAGGCGATTGGGGCAGCTTTGCAGAAGAGTGCTGTTCACACTATACATCTGACAACAGACATGTGGACCAGTGGCGCAGGCGCTGATTACATGTGCATCACTGCACACTGGGTCTCTTTTTCAGGTGTTAAAGCAAAGCTAAACGCAGGTGTTGACCCGGACAAAGTTTTTAAAGCTGCTCGGAAACATGCAACACTAGCCATGTTTGGCTTGGAGAAAAGTCACACAGCAGAAAACATTTTGGACGAGTTTAACAAAAAGGTCTTTCACTGGCTGTCCCCCAAAAAACGCCAGATTGGTTATGTTTCCACGGATAATGGCGCCAATGTAGTTAAGGCCATGGCGATGGGTGCATATTTCAGAGTGCCGTGTTTGGCGCACTGTATCAACCTGGTAGTTCAAAAATTCTTGAGTGATAGAGACAGTACAGCGTTCGAGGTAATGGCCACCTGCCGCAAAATGTGCAACCATTTCAGCCATTCTTTTAAGGCCCGGAAGCATCTGAGGAGGCTGCTACTTGAACGTCGAATGCCAGTGAAAGCACTCATCCAGGAGGTGGCAACACGTTGGAACTCAACCTTCTACATGCTTGAGCATCTGTATGAGCAGTATACGGTACTCGATCACTATTTCTTAACAGAGGGTACAGCTTAGAAGGACCTGCGGATGGGTGCGGCGCAATGGGACATAGTTAAAAGCCTGACAGACATGCTTCGTCCTTTTGAGTTCTTCACGCGTGCAGTCAGCCAGGAGGACTGTAATTTGGGACAAGCTATCCCATTGTTGTGCATGCTGGAGCACCAACTGAAGGCGGTGTCTTCTGGGTTAGAAAAAGATGAAAAAAACAAAGACCCTTTTCTTTTGTCGGAGAAATTATTAGAGCGCCTACGTGGTGATGAACGTCTTAAAAAGATCAACTCAGAACAGCATTACATTTGTGCTACTATTCTGGATCCACGCTACAAAAAGGCGCTGGCAGGCCAAGCATTCTTTCCTTTTGCTGATCAAGATGTTAAAAAGTACAAACGTTGGCTAGGCTGGTCAGCCAAGAGGTTTGAAAAAGAACGGCAGGATATTGAAGGAGAAGGCAGTACATCAGCATCAGCATCAGCAGGCCCTCCCCAGTCAAAAGAATCCACTTCTGCACCTGTGGCTGTGGCACAAGTGACCTCTCAGCCGTTAAAGACACCGGCAACCGGATCATCTGCACCACACACACAGTAACAGTGGCTGCTGTAGAGGATTGGCTAACTTTGCTTGGGTATGGTTCTCGAAAAAATGTCACAGGCACAGCAAAAAGTAAGCAAAGTGGAGGAACCGTTGGGGACCTTGAGTCGATGGTGCAGGACTAACTGAATGACTCAACAGAGGTCTTTCTTAATGATGAGCCATTGCAGTATTGGCATGGGAAAAAACAATTGTGGCCACAGCTCTCCAACCTGGCTATAAACTATTTGTCTTGCCCACTCGCAAGTGTGTCTTCTGAACGTGTTTTCAGTGCTGGTGGTGGCATTGTAACTCCCAAACGGAGCCGCCTCTCGCCCAAAAATGTGGAGCGGCTGACAATGATCAAGATGAATCAGCACCTCATACCACCAGATTACAAAGTACGAGAAAGCACGCCGCATGAAGACGAGGAGGACGGCAACGTAGATGAGGGGATTTGTTCTCTGTTCGGTGACACTGACCTCATCCTGCCTGAATTCGCAGAGTATGATGACGAAATCTTCTTCTTATTCCCTGACACCGAGCCCTGAAAATGAGACAATGAATTAATAACTTTCTTTTTCGTCCTTATTCACTTTTATTCCTGTGTGTCTGTCTTTCTTTGTTTTGCACAGTTAATTTAATTCAAACTTTAATCACCTAATCCCAAAAACAAGCCCATCAGCAGAACTGTCTTCACTTGTTTGCTTATTGATTTGAAGGTGCCGCAGTCTACATTCCTCAGGTTCACAAGTTCAGAAGAACATGCTCCTCTATCCTCCTCCTCCTATTTCCCTCAAAGCAGAGGGCTGGATTACGCCCAATGAAGAAAGACTCAGCACTTGTGGGGGTGTTCTACTTCTTTGCGGGTGAGTTGACGCTCTGGGCCCATTGCTGTGAAGCTCTAATAACGGATAAAAATGTTTAGGACCAAATATGAGGCGGAAATTTCTTGCCGTTTTTGCTGACTTGCTTGCCTTTGAGGTGCTCTTTGGCGGGGTTCCGGGTGTTTGTGGGTGAGTTTTGGGGTCTGGGAGCACTGCTGCGACAGTCTAATCTTGATTGCATTTGCTTTTCAGGAAATCCGTGGTGGAAAACAGGAGTTATGATGATGATGACCTAGCTGCACAGCGCGTTTGGACCGAAGGCCGAGAGATATTGTAAGTATGAGATTTTGCTTTTTGGCTGTTTGGGGGTGTTGTCGCGTGCTTTTTTGCGGGTGGGTTGGCGGGTCTTGGGGCATTCCTGGGAAGGTCTAATACCGGATAGAAGTGTTTTGGATAAAATCCATAAGGAAAAGCCTTTTTTTTGCTATTTCTTCTGACATCTTGCTCAATGTAGCGTTTTGGGGGGCTTCCTGGTGTTTGTGGGTGGGTTGCGGGGTCTCTGTCGAAGCACTGCTGCGACAGTCTAATCTTGATTGCATTTGCTTTTCAGGAAATCCGTGGTGGAAAACAGGAGTTATGATGATGATGACCTAGCTGCACAGCGCGTTTGGACCGAAGGCCAAGAGATATTGTAAGTATGAGATTTGCTTTTTGGCTGTTTGGGGGTGTTGTCGCGTGCTTTTTTGCGGGTGGGTTGGCGGGTCTCTTGGGGCATTCCTGTGAAGGTCTAATACCGGATAGAAGTGGTTTGGACAAAATCCATAAGGAAAAGCCTTTTTTTTGCTATTTCTTCTGACATCTTGCTCAATGTAGCGTTTTGGGGGGCTTCCTGGTGTTTGTGGGTGGGTGGCGGGGTCTCTGTCGAAGCACTGCTGCGACAGTCTAATCTTGATTGCATTTCCTTTTCAGGAAATCCGTGGTGGAAAACAGGAGTTATGATGATGATGACCTAGCTGCACAGCGCGTTTGGACCGAAGGCCGAGAGATATTGTAAGTATGAGATTTTGCTTTTTGGCTGTTTGGGGGTGTTGTCGCGTGCTTTTTTGCGGGTGGGTTGGCGGGTCTTGGGGCATTCCTGGGAAGGTCTAATACCGGATAGAAGTGTTTTGGACAAAATCCATAAGGCAAAACCTTTTGGCACTTTTTGTAACTTAGGGTTCGTTAGGGTTAGCCCTAGCAGCAGGATTGCATGTGTTTCGGGGTGTTCTATTGCAACTCAGTTCTGGGGTTTTAGAGCACTCTTGGAGCGATGCTGGCTATGGATACTTTTGCTTGCTTGCAAGTGGTTTGAATACAATCCACGGTGGGTAAGGGTGTATTTGGGCCTACTTTTACTTTTAAAGTACGTTTTGTCACCATTTTTCTGCTAGGCCTCGTTTTTTGAGATCTGATTGGGGGTCTTCTACATTTGCGACTGGCTTTAGTAAGGGTCTTGGTGGGAGCATTGCTGGGAAGGTCAAATTTTGTTCTAAAACACAGTTTACAGTACACCTACCTTGAGGGGAAAGATCCGCTATAATATTTTGGCCATACTTATTTATCCTTAAAAAGGTGACTCAGACAGAGTACGCAATTTCAAAAATATTGTACTGTCTATTAGGGAAATCAAAGTGTGACTTTTTGCACCACACAGCGTACATACCTTATATTTATTTATCAGTGGTATTGTAATAGCACTTCCTGTTTTCCGTTCAATAATTACAGGCCGGGTTTCAGTCAACATCCGCCAGGCAGGCAGTGGACAGGGTGTCTTCTGTCAGTGGTCACCAACATTGATGGACGAAGCGTCAGCTGGAATGGAGGAGTGCCGCTAATAAGAGGAATTGTTTGCTGCATGCAACTTACTTACCAAATTCAACAGGACAACTCCAACAACATACAGAATACAGATACAGTATCCATTGTTTTCTTCTATGAGTGTGACTGCATGTGGTTAGCTTTAGTTTGTACCCAAAGATTTCTTTATCTTCAATTATTGTTTGTCCATGCTGTGCTTTTTTTTTCTTCTCTCAACAAAACCTACCCAAAAAGAAACCCCCATTCCCATCCATTTTCCAAACCCTAACCCTCTTCCCCCGGGCTGTGTGGTTTTGCTTGATGTCTGACTAAATGACATCAATAATTCCACACACTTGCTGGGGAGGATAAGGTCATAGCAACAGGCTGGTGAAGGAATACGAGGATATATTCTAGACTTACTCAGCTTCAGTACTATTTCTTGTAGTAGTAGGAGCCAATGTCAAATAAATTCAACGCAAGTACTAGTTATACTTGCAATACTATACCATTTGTTAGGCTACATTGTGGCACTGTTCTAGTGTACTGTCACCTGCTATATTCTCGAGCGTACCATAACCGTTGTAATGCTACAGTAAGGACAAACCAGGTTTCGTTTTCTTTTTTTCCATAGGCATGCAACTGCCACTGTGTCACACCACTAGTACCACCGCAATGAGGAAATTTCATCCGCCCAGGATTGCCAACCTTAATCCCCATTTCACGTGGAGCCAGCCCTGGGCCTAGCCCTAATTTCTAACACAAATTACAGGTAAGATAAGCGTTTGGTGGGAGGTAGTATAATGGAGTATTCGGACTAGACAAGAGATTGACGGTAGTACTACTAAAGTCCTAGGACTCTTCAGGAAAACAAACTTACTGTTACACCCCCACCCACCAGACTGAAAAGCAGTAAAAAACAGGTATGGTCAGATAAAGTTTTAAAAAGTATATTTATGTAGCCCTAACAAAATAATCTCCCTCAAGACCCTCCCTAACCCCAACGATTGTCTTTGAAAAGTCCCAAAAAGCACCCAACTCCCAAATCCCACCCCCCAAAAGTCTCTAAAAAAAGGGCAAGGGACACTCCACTACTGGAGGGTGCTGGTGAATTTTGCGGCCAGGGCATCATACTCCTTGCGGAGGGTGGCATGCTCGAAGCGGAGGCCCTCCACCAAGTTCTTGTACCTATGGACCTCCTGCTCCAGGTAGGACATTCTCACTCCTAGGCGGCGCTGGCGTGCCTTGCAGCTCCTGTGGGGGGCAGCTGGTCTTTTTGCTCCTTGGCGGTGGCGGTTGGCTTTGTTAGCCCGGCTCCGTACCGCTGGAGCACTGCGCCGGCTGGCAGCCCGTGGGGTCACGGAGGAGGATGCAGCTGTCCCAGTCGAGGATGTTGTGGTTGCACCGGTCGACTGCGTGTCCTCCGACTCCTACAGGGCCACCAGCCGCCGATATTCCGCGACAGTGGCATTCAGCCTCCGTTGCCGGGCCATTCGAGCCTGCTTCCTCCGTGATGTCGATTTGGAAGGAGCAACTATATGAAGAAAGAAAGACATAGTCTGTAACCAATGCTCCTTAACATTAATAACACAAAGTGATTGAGCCGAAAGTTGTGTCACAGTACAAGTAGCAAATTGAAAGCACAGTACATAACTATTGAGGACAGTATCTATCTAACCTTCCACTTCCGCATCCTTGCTCTAACATTAGTGGTAGTTTAATGAACAAATTCTACGACCACTATGGACTTCCATTACAGTCGACTATGACAGTACACCAGTCTTATTCTTCTTCTTCTCTCTTGTTTCGGAAAATTGGTACGTTATCTTATGCAAGCCGGCAGAATGCCAGCGCAGTGAACTTGCACCCGAGAAAAACAGACGCACACCATGATGAGTGAGACAGACTTGCGTTACTGTACCGGTCCAGTACATGCAGGTGGTGAAGCTATTACTTTTCTATTACGGGTGGCACTGAGAATACTGGGTTACAAGGGCTACTGCTTAATTAATTTACCTTTCACCCTACAGTGCAAATGAGTACTAGAAAAGGAAAATGAAGAAGCTAAATAATTAGATTATCTATCACTTCACATGGGATGTATTTGATGACATATGGGATGACTTTAGGTGCTTTGCTTATTATTGAGTGAACAGTGATACACCCACACATGAATGACGTACTAATACTAAACTAAAGTTATTAAGAGAGGTACGGAGTGTCCACCGTAATAACCGGATATATGCTGTGCTTGCAGTTGCAATACAAACTATTGCTACTATTCATGGTAGTATTGGACAAATTTACAATTTCTTTTCCTTGCCTTCCCTACACTGGAACGGACGTGCGGGTGCGGTGTTACATGCTCTTCAAGGTAACACTTAGTTCATCCAGTGACAATCTACTCTCTCTAGATACACATGTGCTATCTAAGAGTCAGATAATACCATGCTCCAGGCATCCATCCATTCAAAGTATATGCACACATACAGTTTATGTTTCACCCACCCAGGCTGTTGTCCTTCCACCCATCCTTGCTTCATCATTGACCCAGCCATGCACCATACCATATTCTTTCCTTCCCAGCGACCTCGAGGGCCAAGCAAACACATATCATTCTTCTTTGCCAGCCATCATAAAATTTCTCGTCCTTCCACACTTACTTACACCCTTCTTTCGCTTTTCGAATATATAGCTTACCTGTGCCCGCCACCACCGTGTCAACCCTCACAGGCACATCGGTGTCGTCCGGCACTCGCACCGCCTCCTCCCCAGAAGTGTTGTCCTCCTCATCCACCACCTCCGCGCTGGCCCCGCCACCAGATGTTCCACCTACAAAGTAAATTTTTAGAATGTTAGAATACACCACTCACTACTGTATAATATTTGGTCTAGGAGGAATAAAGAAAGTTAAAAAAAACAAAATACAATGTAGTAATTTGTAACTGTATACTCTACAGTAAAAATGTACCTTTTTCCAGGGAAGGCTGTTGTCTTGCCGCACTTTTTGGCACAACTGATGAATGCTTGCTTTTTATTTTTAACACACAACACTTTTTCTCCTAACAGAAGCTTGACTTCTAAGAACACGATGAGGGTCAAGCTCAAGTTCAAACCAGGTGAGAGCTCAGCTCGACCACAAGAAATGTGTCCAATTAATCGTTAGCACTAAGCACTTTTCCATTTTCAGTTAAACGGTTACTTTTATGACAAAGTTGATTTTAATAAATGTGTTTAGTTTTAATAAAGCTTTTAAACTTAAATAGACTCTGTGGTTTTTGGTCCTCCAGACTAGAGTGGATGAGCTAAAGGTTTTGGAATTTTTGCAAGCATGAGTGCCTCTGACACTTCTTGACTGTGACTCCGTACTCTTGCCCTGCGTAGGATAATCTAATGATCATTGGGGATCAATCATCGGTGACTTTGGGAGCTAATTGACTCTGCCACACTATCTAGTCAGTTAGGAGATTGGGGGTTCTTCAAAGTCTGATATCACTGAGGTATGTGGAAAGAAAGTCTACCTGCGCCTATTATAATTGATAAACAATGCACTATTTAGTGTTCATAATTCGGTTTGTGCAGATTTGTCCCTGCAACAGTAGTAGAATGGATTGTCCTCCTATCCAAAACAAAAGTAAAGTAGTATCTTATTCTTTCTTGGTGGTCATTCACCTTTTTATTGTTGGCAATTGTCAAAGCATAAACATTTAGAAGACTTGAAAAGACATTATGGACAATCCCAGAGGACTGCACTCAGTGCATAGAGCTATTGCTGACTAGAATGGGAGTCCAATGGAATTGCCAAATGTGCAATCTTAGTTAGCTACACACACAGACTAATAAGAATAATCTAGTAATACCACAGGGAGTCATAGTCGAGGCAGGATAAGAATTTAGATCCAGTCTACAAGAAGATCAAAGACGATTTAGAAAAAATCGAATGAGGAACGCTAGGAAAAAATAGGTACTCTTTATTAAAATTAAAACTTACTGGGGCCAACAAAGGAGCCCTCGCCTGCCCGATCCTGGCCTGCATCCTCCTGAACAGCACCCTCCTCCTGTGTCCTCTTGCCCTTGGGGGGAGCTGATGTACAACATGAAAGAAAGAAAGACCAGAAAACATGGATGAGATTTGTCAACCAAATCAAACATTTCAAAAGAACTATAACAAAATATTTTTGAGAAATAGCAAATAGATAGACAACTATTCCACGGGATATATTGACCTATCTCATGTGGTATACTACGTTAATCGTATTGCCTGATTTGCGGACCGTTGACTTTCAAAGTTCCTATGTAACTCAATAAACAGACTACTAAAAAGGTTTGCCTAGGCCTGGCAGGCAGCAGTCCGCAGCACGCAAAGTGACAGACAAATTCCATCCTGCTTGCAGATCAGTGAATACTCAAACTATCAATCCACCGATCACCACCACTATTTCTTCTTATAGCCATGTGTCTAAAGGAAGGACTGGACTTCAGTCTGTTGGGGCTGATTTAGAAGTCCCTTGCGGCTCATTTTCCTCCATTGTTGCGTGACTTTTGTGACGCAGCGGCAGAACAAAAGAGTCGCCATGGAGCGACGTATATATTAAAAAAAAACGCATATGGGAGATGCATCACGTTGTAAAGCCCTGCACCATCAGGGGGCGTTCCGGCGCAAGGGAGGGCGTTCCTGCGCAGGAACGAATCCTAGAAGTGGGTGAGGGAAATGTACAAGATGTCAATCAGTCACTTTTAGGACAATGATGCGTGACTCAAACCCTGCGCCTGCTTGAAGCCGACGTACGGCTTGATGCAGCATTGGGGAGATAGGGCACCCCAGAGCCTTGCTGGAGCTGCGCCATCGTTGGCACGCAACTCCAGCAATGCGCCGCCTTTACACCACAGATGCGTAAGGCTCCTGTGACGTTTTGGGCCAATGGGTGGTGGTGGCATGGCGCACAATTACTGCCGCATCCCTGCTACTTTGCAGGGATGCGCCGGTAATTGAAAATATGACCCTTAGTGTCTAGCATTACGCAGTTCTTTACACTACACTCATACATAATTTCTCAGGCCAATGAAATGAACACAAAATACAAAACAAATAGGCATAGTAGCAAGCAAGGCTACTGAGAAGGAAAGCAGTGCACCTAAAATGCATAGAAGATTTTGAAATATAATTTACCTAATGTAATCGGCAGCATTATTGCTCTTGGTAAAGAACAAACATTTGCAAATAACAGAGCCGGATAAAACAGATTAGTGATGAAATAGCTAGAAATGGCTACTACTACTCACCAAGCCCGGGGACCTCTACGCCGAGCGCGTCCAGCAAGTCCCGTTCCCGGTCCATGACATCCGTCCAGCGGTGGGTGGCCTGGTTATAGGTGCGCCGGACCCCAGAGAGCTTAAACATGGCCCGGCACACCTTCTCCCACCGCTTCCGGCGCTCACGGATGCCATAGCCGGTTGCGATCTTGCCGCCTCCCAGGATCGTCTTGGGGAGGCGGCGCTGGACGTGGAAGATGAGTGCGGCCACCTCCTCCGCGCTAAAGATCTCCCGTGGCATCACTTGCTCCCCCCTCAAACGCCCGCATGGGAGCCGGACACGGGGTGCGGGACCCTTCCCCTTCTCAGGGTGCTTCCCGGCTCCCTTTACCATGGTCTGGGCAGAAATGAGTTAAATAATAAAGAAGAAATAGAATAGGGAAGAAGAAAATAAAAGAGTTTAAAAAAGTAGTTTAAAATTAACAAAAAGTAGCAGAAAACACAAAAATATAGAGCTAGAAAAATAGAGGGATGGATAATAAGTAAAATAGATCAAATAATTTTCAAAAAAAGCAAAGGATGGCAGAGATTCAGAGAGGATACAGAAAGCATGCCCAGAACCATAGCAATGAATGAGAAACAAGATGGCCGCGCCCATTCATGACCGCGTGGGTAAGTTCGCGCGAGATTTTCCTCGCGAGCACGTGCGAAATTGTACTAGCGAGCAGCACACTTTGCGAGATTACACATAGCGGCCGGAAACGGAATTACGTCACGCAAACAAGATGGCTGCGCCCGTGTACGACCGCTAGGGTAACTTCGCAAACGTATAGCTACAAGCGCCTTGCGAACACGAAAAAAATCACGCGAACATACACGCCGCAAAAAAAAAGTGTATTCGCGGCTTCCGAAATCGATCTCGCACGGATTCGCGCCCCGCAAATGACGCGAAATTGCAGAAAAACTATTTTTGCTAAACTGAAAGCAATCAGCAGGTGCAAAAGTTCAAACTTAACATTAGTAACCATTCACTCTAGTGCTTCCTGAGGGGCCCCTCCAGAGTTCAGTTGCCTATTTGCAACTATTCCATGACCCTGCTATGACCCAAACAGCAGGCTCATAGAATAGCTACAAGTAGACCATAAAGGTCCTGTGAAAAAAAATTGCACTGCAACAGAAAGCAAATTACAGATAAGGAAGGAAGCAGGTGCCAGCCAGACTGGAAGTTTCAAAATTACTGACACATTAATCCCCCCCTAATTAATTCATGGCAGTTGAAGAAGGGCAGGTGTGCTTGCTTTCACTGCAACAGAAAGCAAATTACAGATAAGGAAGTAAGCAGGTGCCAGCCAGACTGGAAGTTTAAAAATAAGTGACACATTAATCAACCCCAAATTAATTCATGGCAGTTGAAGCAGGGCGGTGTGCTTGCTTTTTTTCACCCCCATAATCTACAGTGATAAACAAACCTAATGGGTGGCAGTCAGGATGTACCAGAGGGTGGCATGGGTGTACCAGAGGGTGGCAGTGGTGAAACAGAGGGTGCTGTGAACCTGTGATGATAAACCAGACGTAGAAACAACATAGTCGCGGCCGTTGCGAGCCGAAAAGTAAGTTCGCAATTGTGAAATGGTCCACAAATCCTCGCGAACGCTCGGCAAAAAAACCCCGGAAAAATCCGCTAATCCGCGAGAGTTCGCGGATTTTGCGGATTGCGAATCCGTAAATCCGCAAATTCGCGTACGCGAGATCCGCTAGATCCGCCCATGCTTAGTCCCCATAAGTTTAACGCTTATGTTGCCGCACGACAGGGCGCCACCAACATTTCAGGAACTTATTTAATGGGTCTTCTGAGTAGTTTTCTTACGTGTGCCCAAAGACCCTACCCACACTTAAAAGGAGATGTCTGGGGTTTTAGGAAAATATCCTCCGCAGCTAAATAAGGAACCCCTATTTCTGCTTGCAGGTTGTTTAAGCTTGAACCTGTTGTAGACAAATCTAGGACTCTAATTAAGTATTCCCGATGTATGCCCTTATGTGGTTATATCAAATCATATCCTTATATAGGCATAAGAATCATACCCATATTAAGACATAGCCAATGCAGTCCAAATACGGCAAGGCTACTCCCATAGACTCCTAGAAAGCACAATGTATTCTTAGATAAACCAAGCCTCCAGCAGCCCGGGAATTCCCCCTGCTTCTGTATTGATTTGTCCAGAACTCCCGGAGTCCTGAAAGAACTGCGAGTTCTTAGTGACGTCTTCTGTCCAACCTTACGTCAAACTCGGCACCTTCCAGGTATAAATATACCAGCATCTGCCCTAGCAAAACAAACGGTGGTTTGGAGCAGATCGACTATCTACTTGCCAGACGCCCTGCTGTAGCAAGTGCCGAAGGAAGCTGACCCTCCCACTGACGCACTGAGAGAGACGCTGTCTTTTCTCCTGCCGAGAAATCCAGCTCCAGTGTTTCCCTGTCACCCTTGCGGGTTGCTGGGAGATCGAGTCCTGAGAGAGAGATACAAGACCTCCTTCATTCTATAACCAAGGTACGGAGCTGATCAGACCCTTAGAGAATTCTGGATTTAGATTCTTGGCAGAAACTATCTTAACTCAAACTACAGCTCACTTACTTCTTCCCATATACTAGGCTTAGGTTAGGTACACCGGGGTAGGCGTATCTTAGAAGCACCAGTTGAGTATGTTTAGTCATGATTTTATCATTGTATGTATTTTATCCATTTTAAACACCGTATGGCTTAGAAACCATACCATGCTTTAACAGTACTATTTTATAGTACTCCTTTTACTGTACGCACTTTACTTTATGACAAGTATTGCGATTGTAGCAAATCACTTCTCTTGCATGAGAAAGAAGACTGTTCAATAAATAACCTCTTTTATTGAAAACGCCTGTCTCTCTGTTTCTCTGCACTTCTGGTGAAACTAAGCATGCACAATTGACTGAGTAAAATAGCTATCTATTGTTTCCGCTACTCTGGAGGTATACTCCTTATTCTGGAGGGAGCAAAGTTGTCATGTTTATGCGGTTGTCAGAAACTAATCCCTTCTTGTGAATTCGAGAAAGTTTCTAGTGACCTCTGAGCTAGCTGGCATTCATAATTAAGTCTAACATATTCAATAGAGACCTAGTCGACCTAAGTCCTACGTCTAAACTATCGTTTATGTTATTCCAATGCGCAGAGCCTATTGGGAATATAGGAACTACACTACAAACCTTTCAAAGGGTCACCCCAATATAGTTTAACTTCTTTGAATTCCATACATCCAAATGGCTAATCGAATACCAATGGACATACAGCTAAAGTGCAGACATGTATTGACACAGATGTTACAACACCATAGACTCGCTGTTATGGGAGAAGATGTTACATTCATGGTTGAGGCCCACGAAGCATATAAAACAGAGGTGTTCTATTCATGGGTAACATTTTCTGCAGCTGATGCAACCACCGGAGCATTTCAAACATAAACCCTCACAGCAATTCGTAACAATTACAGAGCTTATGAAGATTTTGAAATTCTCCTATTTTTTCAGAGACACATAAACTGATTCCAAGGCACCCTACCACATCCACTAGAAAACGTCAGACTGGCTACCCTCAGCAATGAAGGGGCAACATGTCCTGTCTTAGCTTGCTACACACCATAACCACACTTTACACAGTACTAAATAGGTTAAACAGACGTATCACACAGTTAGTTTTGCAAACAATAACAACAAACCTGTAAAGACTGCTCAAGCTATACAACTGTATTTAGCAATGCCAGCAATTAGTCCAGTCAACATTACTTCAATTATGGGAAAAGATCGCACCAGATGGGATGAGATTCTGTTCTGGATTGTACAAAAAACAAATCAGCTTGAAGCAGTTTTTCTCCATATAGGACCTCAAGATAAACACAGAGGGGCATATTATCAAGGACGGACGATACATTATCACCGCTTTTATTGGCAGGAAACTGATGATAAAACTGCGATAATGGGCTTGATAATATGCTCTATAGAATTCCTATCGAAGCCCATGTTAGATGTCTTCACATCTAACATGGGCTTCGATAGGAATTCTATAGAGCATATTATCAAGTTCATTATCGCCGTTTTATCGGCGGTTTACTGCTGATAAAAGCGGCGATAATGTATCACCCGTCCTTGATAATATGCCCCAGAATTCTCATAATGTACCTATTTTTAGGGATGGTACCCGTGATAGAAGAATGTGCCACATGGGGCAGGGTATTTCCTGCAATCTATACCTTCACTCATGGTACACCATCTGATGTGCTCAAACATACATGAAATGAATATAGGGTAGCCCCTGCTCTGAACTTGGGGATGGAACTGATTGGCAATTATGCCATGGTATCAATTATTCTAACTAATATTAAAGGGGAAGCAGCAGCTTTGGTAGTATGCCAACGCCATTGCACTAATTTCGTTAGCGGATCAGCTACAAAAACAATCAAAAATTATTGTTGAAAGCTATACATCAAAAAGACAAGATAATTTGGGGCCACAACTTAGGGGTCATTTTGAACAGGATAACTCGAAAGAGGCACCAAAGCTTTGTAAAAAATGCTGTAATAATAAGAAACAAACTAAAATTACAGGTTTAATCTCCTCTACAGGAGTCCTCTGAAAAGCGCTATAATCTGAGCAACCGTGAAACAATTAAACAGCCTGATAGGTATCAGTATACTGATACACGTCCTTCTCATTCCTTTCAAGATTTATCCGAAAAAAGGCTCAGAGAGAAGAGGATGATCAGAGTGCAGGTCGGAGGAGTACGTGAAGCCGAAGAAGCACTCACAATGTTCTTCTGACATCCTTATAAAAAAGGAGGATAAACTTGCACAACAAAAACCTCAATTTAAAATACTGAGAACGTGAGGACTCTGATTCTAACAAAGGATTGGGTTTTGACTCTGCTAGACAGCGCTGCAGAGGTCACAATAGTCCACCATAATTTGTAAACTATTGCCAGTTTTCAAAATGTGCAAATGGAGAAATGCATGGTGTGTTCAAATCATTGATCTTAGCTAAGCTAAGACAGGATGTTTGTTTCACAGTTTGCTTCAGGGAAATCATCTGTTGTGGTGTAAGGCATGCCCAAAACAAGGCCTCATTCCCCTGAACTAGGCAATTTTTTGCCCCCCAAATTGATTTGACATCAATAGTGTCCCTCCAAAGGTTGAACCCTTGTGTGGATAGCTGGGAGAAGAAAAAAAGCAGAATATATCAACTTGGTGTTTGTTAGCATATTGTTCTTTGCAGCTGATTGTGCAAGCTTATAATTATAAGACACTGGGTCTAATGTATCATAACCAGAAAAACAAGCAAACTTCTGTGAAAATGTTTTTGAACTACCCTGTGGTGGTATAGGCCAATGTTCCCATTGTGCGTAATTAAAAACAGCACGTGGAATACTTGCTTAATGCAAAAAATGATGACCATAATGTCGGAAACAAAACATTTAATTATTATTAGCTGTGTCTTCGTACAGTTCATCAGATGAAAAAACAGTAGAATGCCCTAGATCTTCTCGCATTCCATGCACTGTATCAATATCCAGGTCATCAGAGACAGTACTAAAGATGATAATGTCATTCAATGATAATTTAACCAAATATGGAATTTGTAAAGGTACTGTAGGGCCATACACATCATACGATACCTTATCCCAAACAATCTTATCAGAACTGGAATAGCTGAAATGTTCACTAGGGAAACGTCGATTTTGGTTTGTGTGATGAGGTATGTGGTTTTAGAACCAAGTTCACCAGTTGTACTGCAGACGTTCTGGGAGATAGTGTCCATTTAGAAGCAGGATAAAGATTGTCATAGGCTGTGTCACGGCCAAGATGCGGGCCATTAGTGATATCTTGCTCTGCCGTGCCACCCTGCCAGTCCGAGGGAGCAGCCCCAGTGTAATCTCCGCCACGTTCATGCTCAGCCGGAAGATGTCATCCCACCTCTTGTGACAGTGGGTGCGCCTTCAGTTGGAGATACCCAGAGCCCGCACCTTGCATGCAGTGGCCCTCCACACGGCCTTAGGCTGGTGGACTTTGAGCAGCAGGCATGGGAGACAAGGGGATAAAAAATCGGTGACACAGTGTTATGTACCAATATCTCTCAGTACAGGAGCATGATATTAGCTCATCCCAAATTCACAGATATGTCTAACAGAGACTAGACAGCATCTCACATAGTACATTAGCATGGGAGAATCACATGTAAATGCATGCAGGTGTGAGGGTTGACACAGTACCTGCCCATTTCATTCACATGCAGGATGCCAGCACAGATAGCTATGTGTAGGCTGCCCACATCTACTGTCCATTTGTTAATTGAGCAAGACATACAGTACATATCAATATATGTTTGGGGGTTGACTCACTGTGTCCAACGCTGTGCAGCCCTCAATGTCCTATCCCTGTGAATGGCTCACTGTGTCATGGATGTCACATTGAGGGACATGAGTTTACAAACCCACACCCTTCTCACAAGGCCTGTTGTGTGCTATCTACAGGGCTGAGATGGTTCATTGATGAAGAGTCCCGCAAAATACACACATGTAACACTCTGTACAGTCAGTGATGTGTCCTTGTCAGATCTGGGAGTGACTGTGCAGGCCAGGTGGGCTCACACTGAGGTCCAATGTGAGGCATCAGAAATGTCAGATGAAGGGGCAAATTGAGAGCGGAAACAGTGCTTACCTATGCCAGTCAGTACACATGCTTGTGGAAATGAAGGGTGCTGCGCACAATAGTATGGCAATTTGCTGTGTCATAGTAAATGCCCAACAATAGTGTCACCCTTGGGTAATGAAGTCCTGAGTATAGTGCTGAACTGGAGATTATGTAAAATTATGAGCCAGACACAATTCCATCACTACCCTCTGGACTACCCTCTGGAAGAAAACCCCAGCTAAGGCCACAGAAGGGCCAGTGAAGGACATCAGGGACCCACAAAGCCATTCACACAAGCAATCACTGTCCTGACTCCTGCATTACCAACTTCCTGCATCACTGTATGGCTGACAAGACAATACATGTCTCTCCAATCTTGATGTGCAGACAGGGAGATGTGTGAAATAGGCTCCACACCCCTTTCCCCAGGACACAGCATGCTAGGCACTGCATGATACAACCCCACACTCTCAGGCACATACTGCAGCAGATCACCTTCATGTGTGCCCCCACTGCACTCTCACTCCCACTCTGGAAGACTTACCATGACATTTGGAGCACCTCGTCCACCTCGTCCACCAGGACCTCCAGCTCCTCGCTCGAAGGGACTGGCACAGATCTTCTCAGTCCTTGACATCACTGTGGCCAGGAGACAGCAGAAGCAGCAGTTGGTGATGAGGGGTGGCAGCAGCAGGTTCTGGAGACAGGTGCAGCAGCAGCAGTTGGTGGTGAGGGGTCTCAGGCAGCAGGCCCTAGAGACAGGAGCATCAGCAGGTGGTGGTGAGGGGACCAAGGCAGCAGGCCCTGGAGACAGCAGCAGCAGCAGTTGGTGGTGAGGGGTGGCAGGCAATAGGTCCTGGAGACAGTAGCAGCAGCAGTTGGTGGTGAGGGGTGGCAGGCAGCAGGTTCTGGAGACAGGTGCAGCAGCAGCAGTTGGTGGTGAGGGGTCTCAGGCAGCAGGCCCTAGAGACAGGAGCATCAGCAGGTGGTGGTGAGGGGACCAAGGCAGCAGGCCCTGGAGACAGCAGCAGCAGCAGTTGGTGGTGAGGGGTGGCAGGCAGCAGGCTCCGGAGACAGGAGCAGCAGCAGCAGGTGGTGGTGAGGGGTTTCAGGCAGCAGGCTCTGGAGACAGGAGCAGCAGCAGGTGGTGGTGAGGGGTCTCAGGCGTGGAGGCAGCAGGCTCTGGAGACAGGAGCAGTAGCAGGTGGTGGTGGGGGGTCTCAGGCAGCAGGCTCTGTGAGCTGTGGAAATGTGGGGCTCTTTCCCATACATATAAAGCCCCCTGGGGTTGTTTCAGTGGTTCTAAGCTGTTGCAATTGGTGTTCCAGGTCAGCCTTTTTCAAATGCATCTAATGACCAGCTCCGCGGTGGCGGAGCACGCCTACCCCGATTTTCAAAACTTGCATTGTGCTACCGCGATTGCGGTTCCCATTGGCTGTAAGGGCATGGTCCATGGCAGTGACACACCGCAGGGACCAGGCGGGTGCTATCGCGGTGGTACATCTTTCAATTGCAGCCAATCACCAGCTCTGCGGTGGCAGAGCACGCCTACCGCAATTTTCAAAACTTGTATTGTGCAACCACGATTGCATTTCCTATTGGCTGTAAGGGCATGGTCCATGGTGGTGACACACCGCAGGGGCCATTATTATTATTAATTTTCTACGGTGCACAGCTACCCGGAGGTTTCCCGGCACCATTGGACCCACGCAAGAAGAGAGAGAAACACTATTGGTTGAATAACCACATTTTTATGTCTTTATGGAAGTTGTTATAGATGGTTTCGTGCCGGAGTTGTAAGGGGAGCGAATTCCATAGTAAAGGAGCCAAGTAAGAGAAAGACCGTCCACCGATACGCGATCCTCTGATACTGGGGACCTGAAACTTCGCCTGAGTAGAGGATCTGAGAAAACGCGTAGGGAGGTAAGGTTCTAACAAGGCAATCAGATACTGTGGCGCTGAACCCGATGTATTCTTATGCATATAGCATAGGGCCTTGAATTTGATGGGATTCTCCATCCTAATCCAATGGAGATCACGGAGAGAACCTGAGATGGAGGCCTTTCTAGGCAACTGCCATAGCAGTCTGGACACAGAATTTTCAACAACCTGCAGTTTCTGAACGACCTCCTTGTTGTCTCCTAAATACAGGACGTTGCCATAGTAAAGTCTGGAAGTGATCAAAGCCTGGATGACTGTTCTCTGTGTGGGACTAGGTAACATCCAGAGTATTTCTTTGAGCCATTTTAGGATGGTGAAGCAGATTGAGGCGACCTTGACTGCTTTCTGACTCATAGATAGCTGGTCATCTATGATTACACCTAGAATGAGGACTGACTGTGACGGTTGTGGGAGATCACCCATTTCAGGCGGCCAGTGTTGGAGGCCCCAGAGATCTTTTTTTCTCCCGAGGATTAAAACTTCAGTTTTCACCCGTTTCATTTTAAACTGTTGGTATGCAACCAACTAGCTATCTTTTGCAGCCCTACTTGGAGAGAGGACACAGATGCCTCATTGGTGGACAGGGAGAAGATTAGCTGGGTATCATCAGCATACAAGAATATAGATAACCCAGTCTCTTCAGCTATTGTGGCCAGGGGACTGACATAGATATTAAAAAGTAATGGGCTGAGGATGGAACCCTGCAGCACTCAATAAGGAGAGGCACGGGCCTTAGAGCTTGCAGACGGAGAAAAGACCTGGAAAGGCAGGTCAGGCAGAAAGCTCGTCAGCCACTTGAATGCTGATCCGACAATGCCCGAGAGTGTAGGACTTGTAGAAGGGAAGTGTGTGATACAGTGTTGAAAGCAGCACTCAAGTCAAGCAATATGAGTGCAGTTTCTCCGATGTCAAGACGTTGGAGCAGAGTTTCTGCAACTCCCAAGAGCATAGTTTCTAGAGTCTATTTTTCCAGGCTCATGCACATACCTGTTTTTCTCCCACAGACTGTGCTCATTGTGTTGTTGATGTGTACCCTGTTTGACTTACACCTGAGCGTGTGGCAGGTACTGCAGCTAGGTATGAGACAGTTGTGTTGCTGTTTCACACATATGCTGTGTGGGATACTCCCAGGGCTGCTCATGCAAGATGTGGCCATATCCCTTTGGGCATTCTCATACTCAGGTATTGTTTTATAGGTAATTGCTGTGTGAAAGGTGGACAAGTGTACGACTAGTGTAGCTGAAGGTGTCCCTACATGTAAGGTGTGCTGTAAGTTCAGCTGTGATGCTAGTCAATGTTGCCGTTGTGTCAGTCAAAACATAAGATGTCAGACACATCTCCTTGTGGATTGCATAGACATGTGTCCTCTCTCACCTCACCTAGGAGGAGACCAACTGTGCATCGTCCCTTCACAGTGCTGGCAGACATGGAGGATAAGGATGTCAAACGGAAATTCCGTCTGGATAGAGATGCCCTGAAAGACCTATGTGCTATGTGGGAGCCCCACCTGCAGCCTCGCGGGACATATCCGGGTGCTTTCACACCATAGTGTAAGGTGATGTCGACCCTCCATTTTTTTGCTTCTGGATCTTTCCAGTACACGATGTCCAGCGCAGGTGGGATGTCACAACCTATGTTCAGCATGGTGCTGCTTGATGTCCTGTCTACTTTGATGATCTACAAGGACAGATATATCCATTTCCCCAGGAGGAGAAAATTAGCGGGTGTTAAGGGTAATTTTTATGCCCTTGGACACATCCCCTATGTTGTTGGTGCCATTGATTGCACACATGTTGGGCTGGTTCCACCACAGGCACGTGAGCACATCCACAGGAATCGTAAACTCTACTTCATAAAGGTGCATGTGGTTTGCCAGGCGGACATGATCATTTCGCAGGTGTGTGCCAAATTTCCAGGCTCGGCCCATGACTCATACATCATGCGTAATAGCATTGTACCACACCCGATGGCTAATCTGTTACCTGAGCATGCATGGATTGTGGGTGAGTATGCAGATTCACTTGTGTGTGACATGCTGTCCTCTGCCACAGTAACATTACAACGTTTGTCTGTGCTTCTCACACCTTGGTGACTCTGCATATCCCAACCGTCCTCGGTTGCTGAGCCCACTGGGGAATCCCAGGTCCACTACGATGATGCCCATGGGAGGACACGTCGTGTGGTGGAGCATACTTTTGGTCTCCTGAAGCCACGATTTCACTGCCTGGACAAGACCAGAGGTGCACTGGTGTATTCACCCAGGTGTGTCAGATTGTAGTTACATGCTGCATGCTCCACAACCATGCCATTCGCTAGGAGATCCCCGTGCTCCTGGATGCTGATGAGCAGCCAAGGCCTCCACCTGCAAACCAACCCATGTCCAATGATGAGGATAGTGAAGAAGAAGAAGGTATCGACCTGTGTCAACAGCTCATCAACCACTACTCCACTTGAAGGTGAGTGACGAGGTACAACGGACCGATTGTCTGATGATGTCGCTGTTGTTGGCAAGGTGTATGTGAGCTTTGTAACAGCAGCCGGTTGTTGACTCTGGTGATTGACAATGTTGCTGGAACAAGGTATTTTGGCACATCTACAAGATGTGTATGTTGGCACTGTTGCTCATTGTGATGTGTGCATGATGGAGTAGCTTTATGGTAAGTGTTGTGTGATGTCTGTGATGTCAACCCCTGACTGGTGAATCTTTTTCTGTTGCATTTTCCTAGGTCCCTTCAGCCTCTCCTTGCCTACATACATTCCATCCTCCTGGTACATTGTAATCATGGTGAAGACTGCACATCCTGGAAAATAAACACGGAGCAGAAACAACGAAATGTGTGAAAGGAGTATTTATTTACAATGGTGACTTGTGAGGGGGTGAACATTTACATTGAGGTGATTAGTGAAGCAGTGAGTTGACAGTTATGGTAAATGAGAGAATCGAGTAGTTACCACAATGATGTGGTGACCCAGTCCAATAGACAGATGCCATTCACAAGGCAGTGTGGGTAAGGACAGTCCGAAAAGTCAATGCAGTAGTGAAGAGGGTTGCCTTCATGGCTGGCTCTGTGACTGATGTTTGGTAGGTGCTTTGCCACATGATACTCCCAGGGATTTCTTGGGAAGGCCCCTTTGTCGCTTGGCAGAGGGACTTTTGCTGTGTGGCCAGTGAGGTCTGAGGACACCCCTCTCTGTGGCTGCAGGGGACGATGTGTCACTGTCATCCTGTGGCCCATCAGAGGGAGGTGGATGTGTTGGTTGTGATGCAGGCCTGTCCCTCAGGACCGCCACTAGCTGGCCCAAGAGGTCCACAATTTGGCCCATGCTGTTGTCCATGGACCTCATCAGCAGAATCTTCTTCTGACCGGCCCGTTCGTCCCTGGGCCTGTTCATAGGACCCAAGGACTCGGTTGATGGTGTCCAGGGCTTCGGCCCCAGGGTCTGGTTGTCTGTGACTGACCCTTGCCCTCCCACCTACCCTGCTGCCACGGACCTGTTGCCTCACCACTGTGGGCCCCCGTATCCACTCCCTGCCCTCCTCAGTTGGTGGGGTGGGGTGGTCATCCTCTGGGACAGAGAGAGTGTTGCAGCTAGCACTGGTGGTGGTGGTGGTGGAGGACGCACAGGCCATAACAGCAGGGGTCTGTGGATAGGTTGGTGTTACTGCAGATGTGGTGGGGGGGCGATGGGGTCCTGGGACCTGTTGCGCCCTGGCACACTAGATGGGCCGGCTTTCAGCTCCTCGTCCTATGAATCCCGGGAGTCAACATCAGAGAGCCATGTTCTGGGGGGGTAACTGGCTCTACAGGTTGCTGGTTTTGTCCTCTGCAGTCAGTTCTTGGTCACCTGTGGGGCAGAGGGGAAATGGTCATTGTAGTGCACCCCGCAAGCTTTGTGTTAGATGTGTATTATTCACTGTTTGTACACCACGCAGTTGACTAATCATCACATTGTATGCACACTGATGTGCCTCCTGACATGATGTTGAGGAACATGCATTACTTTTCCATGGTGTGATGTGTTGAAACATACCATGCGCCACATGCATATTTTGTGATTACAGGGACATGTTGCTACATAGCGACTAGCGCAACAAAGAATTTATTTGAAGCCTCTATGTTGATTACTCTGCCGGGCAGATGTTACATCTGACCCTGAACTGGCCATTGTCATCTCATGCATACCTTTGTCATGTCGTGTGCAAATTTAAATTTGTACCACCAACCATGCTTTCTTTGCTTTCACATGGACCTTGATTCTCTGGCCACATGGCACTTACCCATGGCATTCAGTGCTGTGCATGATTGTGCACAAACTTTCTTCTACATATGAATTGGTGTGTCACACTTTGGTTGCTGTGATAGTTACAATTGCTTAGCTGTCTGCACACTGTGAGTGGCAATAGGATCTGTGTGTATTTTTGTGTGATGAGAGGGCTGGTGTTGTCATATGGCATCATGCGTTTTTGAGAGGAATGGCTGGGTGCATGTACTGGCTACTTACCTGTTCTGTTTTCACATTTGTGTTAGATTTGCGACACATCTCTGTGTGTGTGTGCTGGAGGCTTCCATCTTGCTTAGGGGTTGGACAGGGATGCCTGGTGGAAGTTGTAGTGCGGGCCTCCTGTCCCCAAACAGCATACCCTGGGAAGATGGCTACCTACCTGTTAGATGAGGGTGAACAATGTAATGGCTGCCACATGCTTCTGGGTGGGGAGGTGAGCTCCGTCCTGCTCATGAGTGGGACAGGGGTGCCTGGTGGAAATTGTAGTGCAGGCCTCCCGCCCCCCAAACAGCACAACCTGGGAAGATGGCTACTTACCTGTTAGATGAGGGTGAACAATGCAATGGCTGCAACATGCTTCTGGGTGGGTGGAGTGTGCTCTATCTTGCTCAGCTGGGATGCAAGGGAGCATGCTGGGAGTCGTTAATGCAGGCCTCCCATCACCAAACAGCACAATCTGTGAAGATGGCTACCTACATGTTAGATGAGGGTGAACAATGCAATGGCTGCCACATGCTTCTGGGTGGATGGGGAGTGCTCCATCTTGCTCAGCTAGGATACAAGGGAGCATGCTGGGAGTAGTATTGCAGGCCTCCCACCCCCAAACAGCACTACCTGGGAAGATGGCTACCTATCTGTTAGATGAGGGTGAACAATGCAATGGCTGCCACATGCTTCTGGGTGGGTGGAGCGTGCTCCATCTTGCTCAGCTGGGGAACAAGGGAGCATGCTGGGAGTAGTATTGCAGGTCTCCCACCCCCAAACAGCACTACCTAGGAAGATGACTACCTCAATGTTAGATGATGGTGAACAATGCAATGGCTGCCACATGCTTTTGAGTGGGGGTGAGCTCCATCCTGCTCAGGGGTAGGACAGGGTGCCTGGTGGGAGTTGTAGTGCAGATCTCCCAGCCCCAAATAGCCCTCCTTGTGATCATGGCTATCTACCTGTTAGGTGAAGGTGAGCAATGAAATTGCTACCGCATCCTTCTGGGTGGCTGGGGAGTGCTCCATCTTGCTCAGCTGGGTAACAAGAGAGAATGCTGGGAGTAGTGTTGCAGGCCTCCCACCCCCAACCAGCACAACCTGGGAAGATGGCTACTTACCTGTTAGATGAGGGTGAACAATGCAATGGCTACCACATGCTTCTGGGTGGGGGGTGAGCTCCATCGTGCTCAGGGGTGGGACAGGGGTGCCTGGTGGAAGTTGTAGTGCAGGCCCTCCCAGCCCCAAACAGCCCTCCTTGTGATAATGGCTACCTACCTGTTAGTTTGTTTGTTGTACTACAATGGCTGCCACATGCTTCTGGGTGGGTAGAGGAGTGCTCTATCTTGCTAAGCTGGGGAACAAGGAGGCATGGTGGGAGTTGTTGTGCAGGCCTCCTAGCCCCAAACAGCCTCTCAGGGAAGATGGCTTCCTATCTGTTAGGTGAGAGGGAACCAAACAATGGCTGGTACATGCTTCTGGGTTGGGGAAGGGCTACATCCTGCTCAGGGGTAGGACAGGGGGGCCTGTTGGGAGTTGTAGTCCTGGTTGCCTGGACACATACAACACTGTATGAGTAGTCTACGTTTCGGGTGATTCAGATGGAGTGGATGTTACATCTGTGGGAGATGTGTTGGATATTGTGGTACATTTTAATATACTACCTCTGAGATGTAGCTTTGTAGTTGTGCTGGACAGTACATAGCTGTGTAATAGTCTACATTTGCTTGTACTTATCAGCCTGCACTCCCCTGGCTATTCCTGTGAGACTCTCTGGATGCAGTATGGCAAGCACTTTGTCCTCCCATGCAGTGAATGTTCTTGGTGGAATGGGAGGGCCACCGCCAGTCCTCTGAGCCAGCTTATGGTCCTTGTTCCTCTTTTCTTTCACAACTCTCTTCAAGTCATGCCACCGATTCATGATTTCCTGCTTGGAGCGTGGGGTGGTCCCTACTGCATTGACCTTGTCGACTATCCTTGCCCACATTTGTGCTCTTGTGGCTAATGGAGTCTGTTGGAGCAGGCTACAAAACACTTGTGGTTCTACTCTGATTATCTCATCACTGTCTAGTGTCAGAGTGGGAGCATCTCTTCTGTCTATATAGTGAAGGTATTGTTCTTTTATACCATAAAGATATCCCTAATTATTATGCAAAGTAATTCTATCGCCCTAGGATGAAAATGACGATGACTTTTATACAGTGTGTTAATCCTGTTATGTACATCATGTGCAGGGGACTTTTAAGAATCCTCATGCATAATAAATTAGGTTAGTTTCAAGGAAACCAATCGACATTTATTCAGCACATAACTGGGTAAAAGGTCAGTGCTAGAACTGTTATGCAGAGCAAGGTAGGACAAATGTAGGTGAAAGGTTGTTTGCTACTTAGGCCTAGGTTGGGGTACATAACAGTAAAATCCTCGGTTAAGAATGATGGCAGAAGATTATTGTATGAGGTGTATGATCTGTCAAAAGCAAAATGTGAACATGAGAGCAGCAGTAACAATGGGTTACATTGGAAACCTGATAGTCCATTTAATCGCATTCAAATAGATTTCCTGGGAATGCCTTCATGTTATCAGCCGAGGTTTATCCTTGTGATTGTCTGTTTATTCTCGCGTTGGGTTGAGTCTTCTCCCAACCAAAGATGTGACAGTCTAACAGTTGCCAAACTACTGTTGCAGGAGTAAATAGCGTGTTTTGGTATGGCAGCTCATCTTCAATCTGATCAAGGAACCCACTTTAGAAATGAGTTTATGTAGTTCATATGTACAGATTAGGGATAGACCCAAGATTCCACTGTAGCTATAGACCAGAAGCATCTGGAGTGGTGAAAAAACTGAATGGGACTTTTAAAGCTAAGTTAGCAAAAGCTTGTGCTGCTACATCACTTAAATGGCCTGACGTTCTTCCTCTAGTGCTCATGAGTATCCCAAATACTTCATCAAAACAACTAGATTGTCTCCACATGAAATATTGATGAGGAGAGCTATGCAAATACCCTCTGTACTAGCAACGGTCCTGTTGAATATCACAGATTACATGGTTCTCGAGTACTGCAAGGGATAGTCTGATGTGGTGCATTCTAGCTCTCATCAACTTGACCTTGCTGCCCCAGTAGTAAGAATCTGGATCTATATCAAGAAACACATCTGAAAGTCATGCCTGGAAGAGAGATGGCATGGACCCTGCCAGGTGATTCTGGTCACGTATACTGCTGTCAAGTGTGCCAGACATCTGAACTGGATACACGCATACCACACCAAGAAGGCAAGGTAAGAAGGGGAAGAATTAGAGTCAACATCTACCACCCATGATTCGAGATTTCTGAGGCTTTAGAAGAGGATGAGAAAGACCAGACTGGGAACTCTCCATCTCCAATGAATGAATAACCTGCTGAACCAGAGACTGATGTGGAGGTAGTAAATCCAGCGACTTCTGTGATAGCAACAACTAATCTGCGAATACGCAGAGGCAGTAGGAATTTGTGCAATAGTAAAACTAATCTACCACAACTATCTGCCAGAGAGACAGAATCTGAAACCGAACAAAAAGACTCTACAGTGGAAAGTGAACAAGGAACATCTGAATCAATAATATAAAGCACTTCAAGGGAAAGGTGGCCAAGGACAACAACTAGAAAGAGACAATTGAGACATAAGACAAGACCAGAGATGATGAGAGTAGATAGTGAGATATAAGAACAAGAACAAACTGACATTCATGACTTTGGCTTGGAATCAACTGATGTAAAACGCCCAAAGAGAAAGGTAACTCAAAAGTGTGCTGGTCCAGACTGAACATATTATATAAAATTCTAATTTGATTCAGGCAATTGTTTGACAGATTCAGATGAAACTCCTTGAATCAAAACAAAAGAAAAACTAAAAAGTTGTAAACATTTTGAATATTGACAATTGCCAAACATTAAAAGAACAATTAGAGAGTTAGGGCAACTGTTAAAGGATAATAGCCCCTTAAGGCATCCAGCTGACACAAAATAAAATACCTTAACCGTTTCAGAGATAGGGTAGAGACAATAGGTAACCATTAGAAGGACTAATTATTGTTTATTTTAGAGGTTTTCTTGAGTAGATCTAAGTGGATCATGGTGCAGTTAGACTGCAAAATTATAGACAGATATGGCAGTTGTCATTTCAGTTGCTATTTTTGGATGGCTGTTGGATATTTATTTTCTGGGGGATGACCTTCCTAATCCATGTAATGTTACTATTGCCTCTGAGACTAGCCCTCCATCTCTTGAAAGAAATATTTCACATCTCCCACAGCATTAGAATGTGCCTCACCAAATGTTATCTCTCTATGTTAAGGTTATGTAAGTTGAAAAATGTTTATTTGTTCTCATATGCCTGCTTCTGGGGCTGAAGGAGCAGCTTACTTTCATCTTACTTTGTCTTACTCTTTGCTTTTGTTTCTCTATATTATCAACAAAACTCGAGTAAAACTGTTTTATTCTAATTTTGATCATTTGTTAGAAAATGTACCTATAGTAAATGGAGAGAATCTATATCTATGCTCTACTAAACATATGTCTCATCCTTATAAAGGGTCAAAATCAAGTGATCAGCATGGGTATATAACAATCTTCTTTACTCCTTTAGCTAACAAAAGCTTTACTGACCACAACATGCATGATGTAACATGATGTAACATGTAAAACCAACACAGATGAAAGAACCTTCATAGATTAATTGAATGAAAGGATAAGAGTAGATGAAGAAAAGAGGGAAAGGAGAACAAATGCTATACATAGTATTGGCAAAGGTGAGAAGACCATAAAGGAACCTCCTCCTAAATTGAGTCATGGAGTTAATAAGACAGGAGCATTATGTATGGTACAACAGCTAGAGGAAAATGAGACAGTCAGGAAATTAGGTTGGAGTGAGTGTGAACACAGTTATCTAAGAAAAGGAACACCACTTTCCAATGTATAAACTAGCATTAAAGGCTTATATTATGTATGTGGTAAATCAGTTTATATTTCTAGTTACCACATAATTGGGTAGGCAGTTGCTATGCTGCATTAGTTTTCCCTCAAATGTACCATAGTAATACATTAGATTTATCTCTTGAGAATTATATTTAGACGAAGTAGATGAAGCTTTAAGTAGATTCTTATCGATATTTTTGAAGCATTAAAACCATTAGAACGAGTAGCACTGAATGATGTAAAAATTAGAACATTGTCTACCTTAGTTGCCTGGTTTGCTATTAACACTGCAGATGCCTCAACTGTGATTAATAAAGAATTGCTTGTAATGCAGGCTATGGTTATGCAAAACTGTCTTGCACTGGATTTGCTCTTCACAAGAGAAGGCAGTTTGAAAAGCCATTAATGATCCAGAGTGCTGTGTTTACATTCCTTGCATAGAAAATCAGCTCAATGGCTATATTATTAATATTACAAACATAACACATGAGTCAACTGAATTAGAAGAGGCAGATGCATGGGAAGGATTTGGATAATTTTTCAGATCAATTGGTAATGGTTTTGTAAAGATAGGTCGATGGCTAGGTACTGTAGGTTTAGGTGATTTGAAGTTGCTATTAACACCAGTTTTTCTTGAAATGTTGAAAAGGAATGTTGCCATCGAAGGAAACGACTTGTTGGGTTAAGAAGATGTCAGCAACGAGAAGAAGAAATCAAAAGTACTTGATGTAAAAGTTGAGGACCTGCAAAGTGCACATGAAGGATTTTGAAGAGAACAAACAGAAGAATCCAAAGTTAATGAATTATATACTGCAATAAATAATTGAAGTGATGATGGAATCATCAGAGGGGGAAAGTGTGAGCACTGTTAATAAAAACCATGCGCTATATTTGAACTACTTCTAATACTGAACCGTTTTTGCATCCTCTGCCATTTTGTTTAAACATCATCCCATGTCACGTGATATAATTGTTGATTCTGATTGTAAAATAAACTTTAATAGTTTCCCACAAGTCTGCAGAAAATGCTCTCAGAAAATATTTCCTGAATGTATTCAGCCAAGGACAAATCCTGCTCATCCTAGTTTCTTTAAACATTGTATCTTTAAATGGTATAGCCAAGACTGTGTGAATGTTCAAACCAAAATGTATTGGTGGTGGGAAAATCACTGAATGCATTTGATGTAGAAATGTTTCTTTTAGATTGTTCCCTATTTGTTTAATGAATGATGTTTTTCCCATCAAATGTATGAACCCATTGTCCAAAGCACTATATAAGAGTGTACATTTCTCTCACAAGAGAGACACCTCCCCCCATCCTTAGAAGGAGAATCTATGCCGGATTTCATACTGAACTGCACTGAGTTTTTTTACTTAGGATTTATATGCTATGCTGCAAATTTACTGATGGCATATTCTGTGTTTCAAATTTAATACCTACATAAAGCATTTATAAAAGATCTACTGTCTGGCAATCTTATGAGAATGTTTCAGAATTATGTGGGCCCTTTTTGATTAAAGTGACAATTCCAATTGGGAAGCACCAAAGTCCGAGCTACAGACCACACCGCTCTGAAGATTAAAACTCTGGTGCTAAAATGTATGGCTTTAGTTGGGGGGAAACGTGTAAGGTTTTCAAGCACAGACACACGTACCAGTCAGTTGATTCACTCTCAACTTCTTTTTCACAAATCTCCTTTCTCGATTTCTTTTAGTCAGACTGAAACGCCATTCGCCGTTTTGTGGATGACATCACAACTCGGTCAGCTTAAGATATTTCCTGGAATATTCTCTCCCTGAGCACACATCCACATATCATTCATATATACTACTGAACAGAAACATATCTGCACCTAGGCTCACTTTACAAGAGTGAATTCTGGGACAATGGCTAAACTGTGGAAGAAAGGTATACAGCCCAGATGTACTCACACTTCCTTCTGCTAGAGATGCGCATCCCAATTCTGTATCAATATCTTTGTGCCACAGTATTTGCAGGGCTTTTGGCCCAGTATATATCAGCAGGGTTTGACCCCTGAGGGAAATTGCAGGAGTTAACATTTAATGGCACTTGATTATTACTGGGTGCAACAAACGTCACAATTCACATATAATGAAGAAGAGCATACAGTATTTATTTAGCAGTCGAAGGCTAATAATGTGTAGATTGAGTGAGGGGGAAGTCTGCACGTGATTGGTGGAGAGCCTAAGGAGAAGTAAATGTATCAAGAAGGGATAGAGAGTCCGAACATCAATAAATGAGTGTCTAGTGCAGCTTGAATAACGCTCCACTTTTTATTTTGAATCCACGCTATTTGATTTATATTTTCGTCCCCGATGGACCTGAGTAGTAGACCCTCCTTGCCCAGAAGTCACGAAATGGTGTGAAGGATGTATTTGAAGGATCAGGAAAGGATGTAATCTAAGGACTTCCTTCGAAAAAGAGAGGAGATTTAACTCGAGATTAAATAATTCTCGTTGCTTCTGTCAGTGACAGTACTCTTTACCCTTACAAGGTACAACCTTTCACATGAACTATGGGGCATATTACCAAGGGCCATTATCGCCGCTTTAGCGGGACTTTTTCCCGCTAAAGCGGCGATAATTTTATCGCCCTATTCAGCTTGTAGGCGATAGCGCGCATTTTGGGGCCCGCTTTGCATTTCAGCATTATCGCTAATGACATGCAAAGTGGGCGTGCCAAAATGTCGGCGACTGAAAACAGTCGCTGCAATCACTATCGCCTATCATCAACACAGGCGTAGTTTTGGAAATATTCGTGCTAAGCGCGAATATCTCCAAAAGTTAACGCCTGCCCTGACCAGTTCTTAGCCATGTTATCCAATGAGAGGTGGATAACATGGCTAAGAGCATTGTCACGATAATGCCTGAATATCGCTGTATTGACAGCGATATTCACGCATTTCGCCTGTTTTTTATCGCTCCAGAGATAAACCTTGCTAATAGCAAGGTATCTCAGCGATAAAAACAGGTGAAGGGCGGCGATAGAAATATTCCCGCTAAGCCAACTTAGCGATAATTATCGCTAGTTGTTGGTAATATGCCCCTATGTTTGTAACTTGTAATACCATTGTTTGGTATGCACGGAACATAATTATTTCTCGTAATACCTGTTTTGTTACTATATTTGCTTGTAAAGCGCTCTGATACCCGCAAGGTGTCCGCGCTATATAAAACCATCAAAATAAATAAATAAACCAGATCTCAGTTTAATTTTTGCGACTTTGCGACCCGCATAGGAATTTATTTTCACCTTAAGACTAGCACACAGGGGTGTAGCTTTCATAGGTGCATCGGGTGCAGTAGCACCGGTGCCCAGAGGTTTGAGGGCCCACTGAACCCTGATTTTGTTCCATTGGCACGGTTCAAACGTCGGTTAGGAGGCCCATTTCCTTCCCTGCACAAGGGTCTGTGACACCCTGGCTATGCCACTGATATAGACTGGCGCCTGTTCAATTACTTAAAGACATTCTTCGGGAAGTGCATTCGTCCTTACATCCTTGGCTCGAAAATGTTTACAAACTGTCCCAACACGTACCAGTTGTCTTTGCACGTGGAGGTCAGTCCTGCGACTAAGTTGGTGGGTCCTTTGTTTCGCTTATCTAATGCTGCGTGCTGTGGGCACAGGTGCAGCATAAATCACTTTTGCAAATATTGAAATTAGAAACTCGTAGACAGCAGTGGCCGTGGCCTCTTTTCTGCTGTTAGCTTTTCCCAAACCGTGAAGTAACACAATCCATAAAAACTGAGACTCCAGGCTGCCAACGTTGAGCCATGCCACTTGTTCATAAGGACAACATGCACAATTTAACATAAACTGACTGACAAACTGAATGGCGGTGATTATCACACCACCGCACGAGGCTTTGGGTTTTTTCTCTCATCTCATTCAAGCTCATTAGGAAACTCAGAGTACATTGCAATAGGTGAAAACCTTTATTCGTCACACGGAAAGAGTGCAGCGATGGGACATCACTTGTGCACTGTACAGTTTTTATAGACGATTTGTTTGTAAAATGAAACAGACAACATATGCCATTTCTTCCAAGACTGGTGGACCTGCAAGCAAACATTTTTATAAGAAATTAACCAACACAGCGATATTCTTTCCACACAAGAGAGTACGGGTGCCTAAATGTAAAGGTCAAGGAAAAGTGAAAATCTGAAGGGTTAAATTGCAGCTCTTTAAACAATCAAATCACAATTTAATGCCCTTGAGGGGAATTTAAGGTTTGCCAGCTATAAAAGATTTCTAGTACATCCATTTGTTAGCATATGTGTTGTGGAATGCATACATTGCGATGTAGAACATTGTTGGTGGTTATGATTGCTTCTTTTGCCTTTTAAGCAGTTTTTTCGTATCAGGTAGTTTTTTTTAAACAGAAAGAGATTCCCTTTCTTTTTAGCCCAACGTCCAGTGACCAACATGTGGCTGGATCCGAGGGAAGCCATTTTCAAAGTGGAAATTGGAATTTCTAAAACAAGCAGCCATAGTTCGGTGAAGGTCTCAGTATTGCAACTTGATCATCATTTAGTTAGTAAAATAGCTCTCTAGGATGGAATGGAATTAATTAATTTATAGAGCGCTGGAATCACCTCCTAAGGGTGTGGAGGGGATTAGAGGATAGAGGAATACTCTTTTGTTATAGCGTTTTACCTTTCCACACCTGAGTGTTACTGCTTCCGAAAACTGGAAAGTGTGGAGATGGTTTGGAACCAGTTGAGTGACCCAGGACAGACAGAGCTGTGTGAAACATATCGCTAAAAAGTGACCTGTGGCCAGATTAAAAGAGACACGTTAAATTGTGATCCCTACCCAAAAACCTATTTACACAGGAATCGTAATTAAAAGCGATGGGATCTTCATCCGACCCCGTAATTTTCAGGTGAGATAACGATCAAACCCTTCATAACATATCAGCAGGTTAAACGTGCTGCAATTTAACCAGGGGAAAGAATTGGTATTTAGTGCGACTTGCAGACTTTTGAGTGGTTAGCAGCCAAAATCATGTTATGCTCCAAAAATTTGTATCATGTGATAATTATTGCTCCCAAGAAATTCAGAACTCTCAGTGTCAATCTTTTATCAAATGTATTAATTATTGCATCCATCAGGGCCTCGTTACAATGAGGCCATTAGACAGGACAGCCCAAATTTCAGTGCCTGGGAAAAGTTAACCAAACATGGGTGGTTAGTGGAAGACTAATAATTGGATTTTCAAGTTGCGTAAATGAAAAAGCCCTATGTGCAACCGATCAAAATTTTTAAAAGTTCCCAATTTATACATGTTTTTTCACACCTAAGTTCACTTAGGTACACAAATCAGCATTTTTTAATATAAATTTCACTTCCATACTTATAGAATCAACAAAGTTTGTACTTTCCCTTTGGAAGGTAGGAATTTATGGGGCATATTATCAAGCCTGCGCGATAAAATTATCGCCGCTTTATCGTCCGAAAACGGCCGATAAAGCGGCGATAATTTTATCGCACAGGCTTGATAATATGCCCCTATGTTTGCATGCATGTAAGTTTACCTAACTCCATGTCATAGAGGACACAGTACTCCTTTTTATAGTTATAAGGTGTATTATCAAATGTTATCTGAATATGTAAAGGTTCTGCAAGTTAAAAGTTGTTTTATTTCTTCTTATCCACCTGCTTCTGCAGCTGAAGGAACAGCTTACTTTCATCTTCCTTTGTCTTACTCTTTTTCTTGTTCTGTTTTTCTTAATCTATATTATCAAAAAAACTTGATTAAACTGCTTTATTCTAATTTCGATATTTTGTTATCAAATGTACCTTTTGCAATTGGAGAGAATCTATACCTGTGGCTACTAAAATATGTCTCATACTTATAAAGGGGCAACATCATGGCACCAGCATGAGTACATAATATGTAACAAAAAGGGTGTACAAAGTTCCCCTAGGAATAATCCTGTAATAGAGTCTCTCTCTCGGAAATAATTAGTGAAATTAACAATCTGGGAAGTCAGCAAGTTCCTTATCGGAACTAAGGAGCCTCACACAACTAGTAGGCTGGATGACATGTTTCGTTCAGCCTTTGTGGTGTTGTTTGCATCATCGGCTTCCTGCTCCAACGACAAGCCGGCGCTGCAATGCCTGACGGGTAACAACAAGTGTTACACTTTTATGGAGATCTTTTGTTCCTTGCCGTGGTTTGCTAGCGTGTGAGGGACCTAGAAAAGTGAGGTAGTGAGCAAAGTGTGAGTTTAAAAAAGGTTGGATAGTCCACAAAGTAACCTTTATTCGTGTGGCTAGCCACCTTATTAAAAAGTGCAGAGAGGGGTATTGAGGACCAAGATTTACATTAATATGGCCTCATTTCAACCCTCAGATGTGGTCAAACCAGCATGAGTACATAATACAATCATTTGCTCCTTTAACTAAATGTCATGAGGGATTTGTGGTCTGAATTAATTCCAGCCATCACTTTTTTGTATACTTCAGGGTGAGAACCTAAGCGGGCTGGTATGCCCAGATGTGGGTCCCGTGCATACTGGTCCACTGGAACGAAGCTATAACTGGATGATGAGCCCTAATAAGTAAGTTACCAGTTCTGGGTTGCTTGGGTTCTGGTTTAGGGAGGGCATGACAGTTTGGACTGGACTGTTCCCATTAGAGCATGGTCAAGACTGATGTGCATATGCCTGGATCCAAACTGAGGGGGCATGGTGTGCAAAATAATGATGGAATAGGATGCAGTCTGAGTAATTACCAGTGGCTGAGATTAATTCAAGCATTCCTTCCATCACTTTTTTGTATACTTCAGTGAGATCCCTAAGTGGGGCCGGTATTTTCAGACATGGGTCTTGTGCAGGGTGTGCCAGTGGAACCAAGCTATACCTGACAGATCAGGGTCAAACTGGTCCTGGATTGCTTGTGTTGCAGATCAGAAAGGAATACCTAGCAGTTTGGGCTGGACTGTTCCCTTTCAAACAGGGTCGGGAGTGATTTGCATATAGCTGGGTTCAAAGTGAGTGGAAACAGTGTGCAAAATAATGATATACTGGGATGCGACCTGGGTAATTATCAGTGGCTGAGATTAATTTAAGCATTCCACCCCTCACTTTTTTGAATAATTTATTTAGCTTAATGACTATTTTTGCTCTGAATATTTTGCATACCATTATAGTCAATGGGGTGACCCAATATATGTCGGAGGACCTGGGTATCAATCAGTAAAGAACAACAGTGGTCCGAGACAACTCTTTTTTTTAAAACATGTTACTATTTGTCAATTAATGCATATATAAATATTTGAAAAAGGCACACATGAAAAGGAAAAAGCTATAGTCCACTTCAACGTATTGAATTCCATACAGTTTATTTTATTCACAGTAACAATTCAAAGCACATAGAAAAAATTGTAGTGCATGATATTAAATTTTTCACGTACTAGACAGGTCAACCCCAGCGAAAATCTTTTAGTTACAATGGACATAACATCGCTTTATGCAAGCATCCCACAACTAGCAGCACTAGACACTATCAGAGCAGCACTAGAAAAACGACCCAGATCGTTGCAGGTCCCGACTGAATTCTTGATTCAGCTGTTATAGATCGCCATGACCAGGAATCTCCCAGATGCGTCATGTTGTAAGTACCCCTGCACCATGGAACAGGATTTGCACCGCCGCTGCGTCACAAAAGTGAAGCAACGGCGGCGTAAATGAGGCGTAAGGGGCTTGTAAATCTGCCCCTATGTGTTTGCCATACATCACCCCGAATCCTGATAAAAATACCTTACTATCTTTTATATCCAATCAGGACATTATCATCAAACCAACTGACATGGCGGGGCATTGTGATCATGGATTGTGATAAATATGGCACTGAGATTACAAGCCAATTTGCTAATATTGCTTTTACTACCCATTGCCCTCTGATCCCCTCTACTCCAGTCAATTAAATCTTGTCAAAGATACACAAAAATACTTCTAACAAACCAAGACATCCCATTGTCTCTGGTTGTGTTTCAGTTTTAGAACCATTAGGTAAATATATAGATGCCATGATTTAGGACTTTGAACCTAATTTAGATTTTGCCGGACGGATTACTCTGTCACAAAGGTGTGGGATATCCCATCTGCCAAAATAGAAATCACATATTATAGTATGGAATTTATATTTTGGGGACGGGATATTCATTACCATTGTGACAAATAACCCATCCGCTGAAATATAAATCAGACCCTTTGTTCCTCTCACTACCACGTTTGTCAAGGATAACATAGACTTCCTTGGTTAAATAGAGGGTATGGACTTTAATCCTAATTTGTATTTTATTGGTGGGACTTGACATAGAATCTTTATATCGACATCCCATAAGGTAAAGGCATTAAAGTTATTCGGAAATTATTGGATTCTAGAACACATTCTACACGGGTCCCCACTGATCTCATTATTTACCTTCTTTAGATTGCACTTATGCAAAACTATTTTCTGTATGTGAATCCTTTTTATCTATAGGAACAGGGTATTTCCATGGTACCTGTTTCCCACCGAATTTTACAATTCTGTATTTTGACAACTTTGAGATTACCCTAGTATTGACACCCAATATTACTTTCCATAGCCTAATTTGGCTATGGAAAAGATATATTGATAACATCCTTCTAATCTGGCAGGGTAACATTGATTGTTTATCTCTTTTTGTCAATTGGCTAAATAACATGCAGACACATCTTACTTTCATGTTTAATACAAAAAGCAACAATTTACCATTTCTTGACGTATGCCTACAAGATGGTAAAATAGATACCACCATATAGAGGAAGCCAACTGAAAGGAATGCTTTATTACTGTACTCTTAGCAACCATCCAAGAGGGCTGTGAGATTGCTTTCCCTATGGACAATTTCTGTGTATCTGTGGAAATTGTAGATGGATTAAGGATTCTTTCTGTAAAGCAACCATTTTGGCCCAAAATCTACTATAAAGGGGCTATCACAAACACATAGTATAAAGATATTTTAAATGTGCATGGTATTGCCATAGAAAGGTCTTATTTACCCCCGAGAAAAAAAATGAATACACAGATCCCTTTTATTTCTACTTTTTGCCCATCCAGTAATATGGTGAGCCAAATAATTAAAAAATATTGGGATATACTTCGGTTCCATGAGCGGTTTTCAGATCCTCCACTCTTCTCGTGCTAAAAGAGGAGATTATTTGGGTGATTACTTGGTTCATGACATGACATGGACCCCAAAAATCTCAACCGAACAATCCATTAAAACCAGTGGGTCATTAAAAAAGCCAGAATTGCACAGAATGTTCACAAACATCTAGTACGGAGGTTTTTAAACATGATGCCCTATTTTACATCTTGAAACAATTGACCAAATCCCTAAATACTATTGTAATATGTATCATCCAAATGCATCCCCGGTGGTCTGATATATATTGGGCAATACCATGCACATTTAAAATATCTTTATACTATGTGTTTAATTTAGATTGTACGCAGCCCTCATTCAATGGGATGGCCTTATCTGTCATAAATGACTGTTTGCCCTTTTTTTTATACCTAACTACCCCTTCCCTACCACTCTTCATTGATCTGGTTCCCAGACTTTCCATTGTGGACCTCGTGGGAATTCCATCTAACTCCAATTACCGACACGCTTCTCATTGTGCGGCTTTGCTCTTGCATATTCACGACTAATATTGTCCAAAATCTATGGTTTGGTACCCTTCTTGACTCCCATCTTCAAGGGCGATGTGTAAGCCCAATGACATATTGGGATGCAGTCTAGTTTTTTTTACGACTTCATGCAGCACGTCACGAAGTTCACCATTTTTCTCAGATGATCAGGGCTCTTTCAAAACGCCAGCATTTTCACCTCCCATCACCACCTTTCCTTTCAAAATAATTGATTTCCCTAGAGATACTTATAATTTTTTACGGTTACTTTCAGGCAATATCTAGAACAGATTGCCCCAAGGATAATCAATAAACGATATTCTATTTTTTGATTACCAGGCATGCAAGGTTTCTTATGGACGCCTTTCTACACACATCAATTGTGAGTATGCTGATGAGATTGCATCACATTCTCATCATAAACTTTTCTTGGCACCTTGTATGACTATTCTTTCATTCTAATAGGGAACGACGTGCTGGCAATTACCAACGAGTGTGTTTTATTGTCCTTCACCACAGTGTTATCTGGGCTTATGCACCGTCACACTTTTTACTCACCTTTTATATGCGTTCATTTATTTTCCTCCCTTTTTTTCAACAGTTGTCCTGGACTTGACTCAGGTGCCTTTGATATGGCCTTTTGATACCATTCACAATTAATTTATGATTAACTTCCTTGCTAAAACATTTTTCAGCAATCATGTCAGTTGTGCTTATTTTGTCCTGATGATGACCTGTTAAAATGTGGAAGGTCGATATACTGTCAACACTTACTGGCAGAAAAAGGAAACTTATTGTGCAATGACATCACATAAAAACTTTGAATTCATTAGATTCATGCGCAATAATAAATGATTGGTTTCTTTTCATTGCTCTTTTGTTCATCTGACTTTCACGAGCACTGTGTGTTCTTTTTGATGCTTTTTTTAATTGCAAATAAAATTGACTAAATACCTTCGACTTTTTGTGCCTGGCTACATCTATCCCCTTTCTTCATCATAACTAAGGGGCCGATTATGATGGCGGACGGACCTGAGTCCGTCCGCCACCATAGAGTAGGAGGGAACCTCCGCATGGTCTGCGGAGTTCCCTCCTGTGCAATTAGGATGTGACTGCCACCCTGGCGGTCACATCCTCTATTTTTACCATTGCGGCGGGTGCGGCTTCAAGCTGCATCCGCCGCAATGGTAAAAATGCATACATTGCTTTTGTATGCAGAAAGCGGCAAATGCAGGGGGGTACCATAGGTACCCCCCATGTGCACCCCCCACCCCCCTTCACCCAGGGGGCCCGCAACGGGCCCCTGCAGTGAAGTTACACATGCTTTTCCACGGCGGAAAACCCGCTGCGCAAAAGCATTTTTTTCAGCCCATCCTAATCTGGCTGATGGTGTCTGAGAGACACCGGGCCCGATTCACAGAATGAATTTAAGACTAAATCCTAAACTTACTACTATTTGGTATTCACAGAATGCACTTACTACTTTCGGGATTCACAGAGTGAACTTACTATTTTCGGGATTCACAGAATAAACTTACTACTTTCGGTATTCACAGAATAGATTTAAGACTACTAACTCTAAGTCCGAAATCGGGGAGTAAATTCCGGCCCGGAGGCGGAGCTTCCGGCTTGGGGGCGGAGCTTGCATCCCGGAGGCGGAGCTTCCGGCCCGGAGGCGGAGCTTGCGGCTTGGAGGCGGAGCTTCCGGCTCGGAGGTGGGGATTTTTTCCTTGCTGAAATCTCCAACTCTGGGCCGCAAGCTCCGACTCCGGGCCGGAAGCTCCGCCTCCAAGCCGCAAGCTCCGCCTCCGGGCCGCAAGCTCCGCCCCCAAGCCGGAAGCTCCGCCTCCGGGCCGGAATTTACTCCCCGATTTCGGACTTAGAGTTAGTAGTCTTAAATCTATTCTGTGAATACCGAAAGTAGTAAGTTTATTCTGTGAATCCCGAAAGTAGTAAGTTCACTCTGTGAATCCCGAAAGTAGTAAGTGCATTCTGTGAATACCAAATAGTAGTAAGTTTAGGATTTAGTCTTAAGTTCATTCTGTGAATCGGGCCCATTGTCACCATATTAGAGCTTTTCCGCCGCGGTTGTAAGCCAACCGCGGCGGAAAAGCTGCGGAGAGATTTCTAGACCCACCGCCATCCTAATATGGCGGTGGGTCTTCTGAGGCTCCGCAGAGGATTTTCCGCATCCTCCGGGCCGGCGGTGGCATCCGCCGGCCGGGAGGATGCGGAAAATCCTCCATCATAATCGGCCCCTTAGTTGGTTGTTCAATACATGTCTTTTCAGTATTGTAAAGATTTATTTTATTAGTTTCTCTCCTACTGATGCTCTTTGGGATAATGTTGCTTGGTACACAAATTACCCAGTTGTCTATTGTGTGTACGAGTTAATCCTGTTGTATATACTATTTTACTACGTGCAGGCCAGCTTTATTCCTAAACATGTTCTCTTCTAGAACTGAATAGTTCGATTATGAGTCTCACAAATCATAGGATAAGTAAAAGACAGGATATTACAATCTATCTTTGTCTTATATTTGCAACAAAATTTGCTCGGAAGGCTTTTCAAATGCATATATCTCCCAAATTATTTAATTTCAAGTATATGGCTTGCACTTGTTTGTTGAGTTGATTAGAAGTATTTGGATGGCCTAAGATTGGTGCATGAGTAGATATCTTAAGTCAGAAATACAGGGCATGTCCAGTTCCTAAGGGTAGGGGAAGAAAGGTCTTTTACAAAAAGTGCCCTCCAACACCCCAAAGGTTGTCATTCTTCATCATTGGGCCTTGCTCTTCGCCGGGCCGGAGCTGCAATGCCCGACGGGCACCCGCGAAGGGGCTCTTTGGTGGGTTAAAATAGGTCTAAGGCTGTTCCCTGGGTTTATTCCCAGGGAGCACTAGCCTAATTAAAAGTAATCCGTCCCTACTGGATATAATGATGCTACAGGGCTAGTGTTGTGCATAGGGTCGACATGTTTCATGGCAGGCTTACATATAGCTCCTGGTTCCTCTTGTTCAAAATAGATATCTTAAGTGTCTTAAAGGCCCTCCAACCTATTCACCCAAGGGGACACCCTTTCTCATATGCTCCTTTTTTAACACATTAGAGATGTCATTCTTTATTTATGCACAATTCTTTATAAATTAATTGCAAAATTGGCTATATCCAAAACAATCTGGAGCCTCTTTGACATTGGTAGGGTAATGCCACTCCAATGTTACTGAACCCTTTTATGGATCCATAGAAAGAGGAGAAGCAATCCAAGCTTCTCAATTTTTAGGTGTGCACACTAAATGATATGTATGAAGTCTTGATAGCGTCTGACTCCCAGCCAAATAAAATGGAATTGTCTAAGCTGTCTTCCATGTGTAGCCTTCCTTTATACACAGAAGATAAGCACCTTGTAAATTAAGCTCACAGCAAATTGGGCTTCCATAATTAATTGATCAGAGGTAAATGGAATTCAACCTTGATTTTAATGTGATGTAAACATCTAATATCAATTAAAGGACTCAGGTCTGATCTTTCCTGAGTCTAAAGAGTAAGATGGTACAGTTTAAGTGTGTAATTTTGTCTCTTTCTGTTAGAAAATATATATATGTAAAAATAGCACTCATGTCAGTTGAAATGGCACATTAACATTCCCATTAACATGTGAGGTGAGAGTGAGGTAATTTAGACTTTGCAAAAACTGAAGAATAAGCATGGTACTGAAGTGGCACTGAAGAAAGATTAGCCACAATCAAATTTGAGGGGGACCCTCTCATCTCTTCGTTAGGTGACCAATAACGTTGTGAAGAATAACAATGATCATTAAAAAACTGCGATGACAAGGAGATTTTCCTAATCGATCAATCAACATATAGATTGTGTCTCTTCAAACAAGGAGTATCAAATGGAAATGGAAATGTATAATGGGGAGATGCAAACATTTTAAAAGATAACACTTCTAAGTGATTTTTTATTTTTTACTTTCTTTATTGTACAGTTTATAATACGACCCCATCTTCACCCACCCCCGCCCACCCATGATCCAAGCCCATCAAACAAAAAAGACAATTTCATCCCTAGGGAGGAAGCATACATCAGTATACAGACAGTATGTCAATCCTAACATTTAATTAATCTACAAATTCATATTCAAATCGCCCAAGTGCATTTGCTAATCCTCAGATTACCCACAGGCTATATCCCCCTAGCCGCGTTGCCTTGCAGGCCCCCAAATCTCCCCCCTTCCTACCCCGCTCCAATTATTACTCCCTAATGCCCTCTGAGCTCCCCTCCCCCGGCATGTAGTTATTCATCTACCTCTTTAATCCAGGTTCTCTGGGTTTGCCAGGTTTCCAGCCCTCTCTTCCTTGCCCACCGCCCTCTCCGGGCATATACTGCTGATTCCAATTGACATACTGCCAAAAGTCTGGCCATCCAGTGTTGGCTGGTTGGTGGAACTGGATCCAGTCAGCAAATGGCCAGGCAGAGTCTTAAATCTATCATGGCAATGAATAGAAATACCTGAGTATGCCATGGAACTTCTGAATCTCCCACCCCTAATACAATTAACTGGGGAGTAGTTGCTATTCGAAGCCCCAGCTGTGTCTCAAGCTTACTACCAATATCTCTTTTAAGAGTATAAAGGCTGTGGCAGGAAGCAAACATATGGACAATATTGACTGCGTAGCAGCCGCAGCGAGGGCAGTGTGAGCCGGTGGAGCCCCCCACTTTGATATCTTTGCAGTGGTGATGTACAGATTAAACGAAGTTTTAAAGCATTGCATCTGCAGGTTGGCTGCTATAAAAGAGGACTGAGCTAGATGTAAAATATCTTCACAGTCCCCAGTCCCCACTTGCAGAAGTATAGCTTGATCATCAACCATTTTGTCATTCAGTAACCTATACACAGTGCCCAATGATGGTTCAGCTTAAACAAGCACCTTGATCAGCGCAACGCTTTCAAAGCTGCATCTCCCCCCACCTTTCTCACCAGAAAGGCCCGTATTTGCAGGTGCTTGAAGAACTGCCTGTTCTCCAAGTCAAACTTATCCTTAATCACTTCAAAGGAAAGAATACCCCCATCACCCATGAGATCCCCAAAATTCCTAAAACTCAGATCTACCTAAAGCTTCACATATCCATCCTTAAAAATATCTGGAAGCATATCATTTTTATACTAAGCGGTATAAGCGTTGACATGGCCTACCCCAAATTTTTTCTGAACGGTTGTCCATACCCTTAGTGCACAAATCACGGTTTTAAACCTGACCCTTTTAAAATAGCTAAACTCCATATGACGTAAAAGACAGCCCCTAACTTCAGTTCCCAATAGCAATTCATATATCAATGGAGGGTCCGTCCCGTCCACACCTATTTCTCCCTCTTCTCTTGATAAGACTGCCATTTGCTTAAGTATCGATGTCCAGTAGATCAGCTGAAGATTAGGAATAGCCCAGCCTCCCTGTTCCCTCAGGAGAGTCAAAAACTTTAAAGCTCCCCTGGGGCGCGAGTAAGCCCACAAGAATGTAAAAACCAACTGGTTCAAAATCCTAAACCAGCAGCCATCGATCTCCAAGGGGATAGCACTAAAGAAGTACAGAATCTTAGGCAAAATTAGCATTTTAATCACATTACTCCTCCAGATCAGGGTGAGCTTTAGGTTATTCATTCTGGCAAAATCTGCCTTGGTATTTTGAATTAGCAAAGTCATATTTGTATCATCGATTTTCCCAACGTCAGCCATTATTTCCACCCCAAGATACTTGGCATGCAGAACTGCCCGATTATCGTTCAGATGCACTGAACTATTGGCGATGATCTGTGTCTTATTTTGATTTAGCAGATACCCCGAGATCTGCCCAAACTTTGCCGCCTCTCTCTCAATTTCTATTAAGGCACCTACTGGGTTGGGAGTACTGATTGATAGTTCATCAGCATATGCTAAAATCTCGGTCTCCCCCCTTACTGTGCACAGGTAGAATTAAGCTATTCCCTTAGATCTTCCTGATTAAGGGATCAATATACAGGGTGAACAGTAAAGGAGAGCAGGGGCACCCCTGTCTTGTATCATGTCCAACCGCTACCAAATCAGACATTCCTCCCATTACCGAAATCCTAACTACTGGGTTACGATATAACATCCGGATAGCTTTAATAAAGCCCCTGCCCAAGCCTTTGTTATCCATTATTGCCCATAAGAAAGGCCAGGAGACCCTATCAAATGCTTTTTCTGCATCAAGCAGGATTAAAGCCATACGGTCTCTGGCAATCTGTGAAGCGCCAAATAGGGTAATTACCTGCCAAATGTGGTCAATTGTACTACTCCCCGGGACGAACCCATGCTGAACTGGGGAGACAAGTTTCTTAATTACCCCCGCCACTCGCATAGCCAAAATTTTAGCGTAGATCTTGACATCACTATTAACCAGCGCAATTGTATGGTATTATCCAAGCTTGTTGGCCAGCTTCTCTTCTTGGGGAACACAATTATATTAACGGAGCCCCATGAATCTGGTGCCACCCCACCTAATTGTGCCTCCAAGAAGACCTTTCATAAATTATTGAAGGCAGGGGGCAAACACCTTCTAAAATTCTCCTGGAATTAAATCAGTTCCGACCACTTTCCCTGTTGGAAGTGACTGAATTGCCATAGTGACCTTCTCTCCCATAATTGGCTCCTCCATCAACTCCCTCTCCCCCGAAGATGACCTTTCCCCACGTAGATTCACCAGATTCTCGTCTATTTCTTTTCTCCCATAGTGAATATCCTCAGTGTACAGCTGCTGGTACAACCTCTGAAATGATGAGCGTGTAGCTGCTGGGCCGGAAATTGACCCACAGATTAGATCCCTTATTTCCCTGATCTCCCCCTTAGTTGTCCGCTGCCTTGTACGGACCGCAAGTAGATGCCCCACCCTTTTGTTGCACTTGTACATCTTGCTCTGCCAAGCCGTATATTTCCATGCGGCTTTCTTTGAAGATATATTGAATATAGCAGATTTCACAACCACTATTCTCGATTGAGCCTTATCAATATCCTCCCCAATGCAATTACTCCAACCAACTGCCTTCCTGCATCCAGCAATTTTTTGTATACGTCCTGCACCAATTCTTTCCCCTTTTTCTGGGATGACCAGCTATATCTTTAATGTCTCACCCCAAACAACATCAAGCCGGGTGCTGCCTTTGTTCTCTGCTATAAATCTTGGAATCCAGATATTCATATGCCCTTTCGAATGTCCAGTGGGGAATTGGTGGCAGGACTACTTGAATTTCAATTTCCAACACCAGCGGATTGTGGTCGGACATAACTCTGGGGAATTTATATATTCAACTTAGCCGTGCCAACTCATGGGATACAAAGAAGTAGTCTAACCTGGCATGCACCCGATGCAGGGCTGAGAAGCATGTATACCCAGGATCCTGTGTTTTTTTAATAGACCAGACATCAGATAACCCATGCATTGTGCATAAGTGTGTAAGGGACTAAAACACCTTGGGTTTGCGGCCTTGATACAATCTTTCCCCTACCTTGACCCCGCTCCTTCTTGAGTTGATATTTATATTAAATTCTCCACAAATTATACTGGGGAGCGGCCACCCAACCAATTAATTGTTAGGCCAATCGAACAAAGTCGGGTCATACATCACTGAGCTATACACTGAACACAATGTAAAAGAATTGTTAGCTGTACAACATTGTGTAATTACCCATCTGCCCAGTCTATCCACACTGCAGCGTGGGAACCTAGCTCTTCCCTTGTATGCCATAATAGCTACCCTGTGTACAAGTCCGCTGTAACGTACTAGACACCAATTGGTAACCGGCCAGCTCTGCAAATTTCTGTTTACTTGCCTCTATGTGTGTCTCCTGAAGGCAAACTATGTCCGCTTTTAAATGTTATACATCTTCCTAAACTCCTTGTTTCTTCAGGGGGTTATTTAAACCACAAATATTGATAGAGGCAATCCTTAGCTTACCCATCTACACGAGGTCCATACTATTCTGTACAATTCGGGCATTTCGAACATCACCTTCTCCCAAAAAAAATATGTGGATCGCCCCCCACCTCCCTGCACCCCCTAGACCCCCAACCCCCCCCCCTTCTGGGCAAAATAGGTCCAAGGACCCTTGTGATGCCTCCTGCAATCCTGCTGCCACCCCATGCTACCACCCCCCAGGCTTGATGTAACTGCAACTTTACACTCTGGTGCTACAGCAATCGAGAGAAGAAAGAGAAGAGAGAATGAAAAAAAACTTGCAAAAGCCATATCCACAGACCCCATCTTTCTATTACCCATTTTGTCCCCTACTGTCCTCCACCTGATATTTCCTGTAAGAACTGCTGAGCCTGAATTTCTGAGGAGAACACCCTTAAAGATATCCTTAAGGCGAGCAGGACTCAGCAAATACACTTCGCACCCAAGTTTCTGAAAAGGCGCAACTAATTGCTGCAGTCTCCACCTTCTTTCCACAGTCATATGGCAGAAGTCTGACTTTACAAGAAAGTGTGTCCATCGGCTAAGTGCCTGGCCTCGGGTCTTGCCTTTTCAAACACTGCCAGTCGCAAGAGGAAGTTCCCCCAAAAATCAATATGGCCCTGGGTTTCTCATTTTGGTTCCGATTGACCCTTTTCTTTTTAAGCATAAGAGGGAACTGATGCACTCTCTCCACCTCTGTATCCAAGTCCCAATGAGCCAATTCCGGGAAAGCCCCCTTCAACAATCTCAACACGAAACCCCGGATGTCATCCCCCTCGGCGTACTCTGCTATACCTAGCAGTCTAAGATAATTCCGCCGCAGGCATTTCTCACAACCCTCAAGTCTATCATCTGGGTTTCGTGCAAGGAAACTTGCCACCCCATAGCCTCAGACATGGCCTGTAATGCAACTGTCCGTTCTTCCAGCACAGTTGTGCGTTCTGATATTTCGGGGCAGGTTTTGTTCACTTTGCATAGAACCCCTTGAAGTTTTTTTGTAGCTAAGTGAGCCCTCTTATTCTCCAGCCATGCTTCACTTTGCATTTGTTTTAATGCGGAGTAAATTAGCCCCATCGAGAGGGGAGGTTCAGATGTTGTCTCTGTCTCGGGAAACAGCTTTGATAACTCCTGCGGTATTCCATCTGCTGCTGATCCCCCATCTTCCTGCATAAAATTAGTGGTTGAATAGTCCCATTTCAGCTGATTAGCCATTCTTTGTTCGGACTCAAAGCTTCCTTTACCAGACCTCCTTTTTCCCGTACTCTTCCTCCTTTTTTGTGAAGATGCACGTTTTGGGTAGCTGTTTCAGCCAAGGAGCTATCCGGGCTGCCTCCAGAGTAACCCAATTCCAAATCCCCATCTGAGTGCATTTCACTTGCACTAGATAATTCTGAATCCTTGGTGAGGGAGAAGAATTTCTCCCCTTCCGGATTCCCCTCAGCTTTTGGCTGTACTAGAGAATTGGGCTCTCCGGGGTTATTAAGCTCTCCCCCTGCTGAGCTTGAGGTTGATAAGCAGGTAAGGCTTGGTCTACCTCCGTCCTCAGAGTTAATTAGGAGCAAATTTAAGGCATTACATGTTGCCACAGAGCTATCCACGAAAGTCAATGGATCTAAGTCAGTACTCACACTGTTAGCTTCGCCAGAAGAGACAGTACCAGTACCAGCTCCAACGGTCTGCTGACTTTCGGCTGCCACCTCCGTGGGTGCTGCTTTTTTTTGCTGGCAGTAGCCCGTCCAGCGAAAACCCCGGAATCACAGCCTGCTTCGCTCTCACTACTTCCTCGTTGGGCGGCTGCTGCTCCTTTGGTGTTGCTTTGCTGGTTGCCTCTTCCATTTCCCGTCCCACAGCAGGGGGGGTAGCATCCTCAATCCTCTGTCCAGCCTGCGTCTTCTGGCCCGGAAGAGCTCCTTGCGTTCCCGCAACCACTCCATCCTCTGCGTCTGTTTAGGAGGTATCCAGAACTACTGAAGCTATTGCCTGCCTTGACCAAGGCCACCAAGCATCTTCAGCACAGCACAGATCAGCAAAAAGGTAAGTTGCCTGGTTCCGGTGGACCTTCGCAGTATTCCTTGTGCTAACTGCCCAGAGTCTTCTGATTTCACGGTGAAGTTTCATCTAGGCACACGCTTGCTTTCCAGAGTTTAAACCAATATACCACACCAGTGACTGGGGTAAGTGGCTCCCGCAGTGTTCACACGGCTGCCATCTTGCCGTCCACACAAATTCGCTTTCCGTGACTTGTAATGGATGTGAAACTTCCTGTATGGGGCTGAAAGTTAAAGGTGAACCATTCACTCACTGAATAACTTTGGCAGTCTTCTTACATCTTTTTGGAACAATATTCTTGGTGGCCCAATCCTGATAAATAAACATTCAAGGGACACCACTATCTAATAATGTCCCATCTTCCTTACTCAAAGCAATGCATATAAAGAACAAATGCTTTTCAGTACTGTATTGTTCATAACGATAAAATATACAGAAGCCAGCACTCAGAATTTCTTCTTTTCTTAGGATATTATTGGATTCTCCCTATATTCTTCTGATGATATGTTGCACAAGCTTGAATAATGTTTCATGCATCACAATAATATTAACACAACTCAGTCTTAGGTTGACTCTCTTTTTCACTCACATTCAGATCGTATTTGATTTTGTTCATCTGGAGGTAAAGATTATATTGGACACCCTGACTGCGAATACATGATGACTATGAAAAAAATCCCCTGAACTTCCTTCTCTCTTTTGTAATCTATGTTAGGCTGACAACACTTGATCAATGAGTTTGTAAAAAAGCAGGACATTGACTAGAAATCAACTCATCCTTGATCTCCTCTTCTATCCCTGGTTGAACTAATGCTAATTACATTTTCTCAAACCAACTAGATTCAGCTGCCAATTGACTAAAATGAGACACATAAGTCAAAACATCCATTCTGCTTAGCTTTATGTCTCAAAAGGCTTATTCAACAGAACTCTGTAGACCAGAAAATTCAAACATCTTCTTAAAACTAAGCAAAAACGTTTCATTTATTTCCAAATATGAATCTAAATGTCTGACCATTGGTATAGCTAATTCTAAAACAGGCCCAGTAAGACAACGAAACTGTGCAGGACGAAAAACAAATGCACTATTAGGGAATTCAAAAATTCTTTTAACTTCACATGAAAAGCAAGCCTTAGACTCTCATTAAGAGTGGCCTCTGAATACCGATTTAGGTGGAAAACTGAAGTGTAGTTAATTAAGTCACTTTGCTTGCAGTTATTATAATTAACCTGGATTTTTATGGGAACAACTCACTAAATCAGAAATGGAAGAATTAGGTCCTGTAAAATGTCCCACACTTTGAGAATGGCATGCTCAAATAATCAATCAATCAGGGGGTTTATAAAGCGCGCTACTCACCCGTGAGGGTCTCTGGGGGGAGGGGGGCAGCTCTGGATCAGTCAAAGAGTCCGGTCTGGTGGTCCTTCCTGAACATGTGCTGGGTCGGAGAGCGTCTGATGTTCACTGGGAGCTCGTTCCAGGACTTGGCTGCGATGTAGGAGAAGGCTCTCCCACCTGTCCTACTTCTGCGGATGCGTGGGACATCGGCCAGGGCAATGTCGGCAGAGCAGAGGTTCCTCTTGGGTATGTGGAAGGAAATTCACTTGTTGAGGTATTTGGGTCCGATGTTGTGGAGGGATTTGTAGGTGTGGGTGAAGAGTTTCTATAAGGAATAAATTAGGATCGTGCAATAGTACCACATCTCAAAAACGAAGATAGCCTTGGAGTTGATAACTATGAACACAAAATTAGAGAACCCTTATGGGCCCAATGCTGAGGTACATAAGAACAATGGTATTAATCAGGCTGGTGTGTCCAAATATCTCTCCAACAGATTAGTTGCGTGCTTGAACTATATCACTAGAGAGAAACACTTGCTTCCACACTGTCATCAAAGCCTTTGAGACAGTTGTAAAAAAAGCCATGAATGTTTGTGCCACAGAACAGCATTGATATATCAGTGCACACTGAAAGTAAAAAAGAGGTAACTTACAAGCACTGATAGAGTGTGTCAGTAAGGAGAGTACTAAAATATCAGTATATATCTCAATTCAGGCTACAGATGCATTCTGGGAGATATTTATATATTTCAAGTTTAGTGAATGATGCAAGTCAGAATAGTGGTGTGTTGAAGGAGGTTTATTAGAATCCAAAATCCACAGTACTGAAGGTGGAGAGGTAATTGAAAATCATTGTAAGACCTTTGTGGATAGCTCAATATTGAGCTAGAAATGCATTATGACAGGCCATACAAATGACAGTATGTGAGATATACATATTCCAGTAACATTTCCTCACTCATGAGAGATGAGCTTTTTTGAAAGTCTTAGATCTATCACCAAGGGAGTAGCTTACTCCCCACTTTCACCCAAAGCTTTTACGGCACCAAATAAACGAAGCAAGTAATCATGACCCTCCCCAGACGAGCTTGCTTTTCTCTTCCATCGAAGCATCTATCCATTCATCCTTTCATCCTTCAGCCTACCTGCTGATATCCACCATTTTACTTGTACATTCTGTCATCTATTCAGTCTGTCGTCCATCATTCGGTCTGTCACCATTCCTTTCATCCGTCTATCCATCCATATCCAAACCTATCGATCCATCTTCACCCTTTCCATCAAACATATCAATTCAGCCATCCTTTCACTGAGTATTCCATCCTTTCACTTATCCATTCTCCCTTTCATCTATTCATCCATCATTTCAAATCATCCATCCTTTCACTCATCCATCCACCATCCATCCTTCTTTCCATTCACTCATCCATCCTTAAATACATCCTTTTACTCATTCATCCATGCAAGTATCCATCTACCCTTTCACTCACCCATCCATTCACCATTTTACTCATATATCCATCTGTTTATCCATTCATCCATTTACCCTTTGACTCATTCATCCATCTTTTCACTCACTTATCTATTCACCCTTTCACTCATCCATCCATCCACCCTTTCATTCAGTCCTCCATCTACCCTCTCTTTCTCTCATTGATTCCTTCTTTCACTCATCCATCCTTACATCCATCTATCCATCTTTTCATTCACCCACCCTTTCTACCTGTTCATCCATCTATCCATCCACCCATCCATCCATTTACCCTTTCATCATCATCCTTCTTTTCATCCATCCAACCATCCATCCACCCATCTAGCAACCCATCCATCCATCCATCATCCATCTATCCTCTCATCATCCAACCACCCTTTCACTCATCCTTCCATTTTATTTATTTATTTATTTAAACTTATAAGGCGCGCAGCTACCCGCAATGGGTTTCCCGGCGCCAAGGGATAGACTGGAGAAGAAAGAACTGCTAGGCATGAATAAGCGAAACTACCCAAAGACTGTTCAGAGTTGTTGCTGGAAAAGCCATGTTTTTAAGCCCTTGCGAAACCGAAGAAGATCGGTTTCCAACTTCAGCATCACAGGCAGAGCATTTCAAAATTTGGTGCCCAAATGGGAGAAGGAGCGGCCGCCCATCTTCACCAGCCTAAATCTAGGAATAACAAAATCTCCTTTTCCTGCAGATCTCAGACTATGGCTAGGTCTGTAAACATGAATGAGATTCTGAAGATACCTGGGAGCAGAACCCTGTTTTATCTTAAATATATAACAAAGGGTCTTGAATTTAAATCTGTTCTTAATTTTTAGCCAGTGCAAATCATAGAGGGCTGTGGAGGCGATATCTTTCGAGGAACGTTGCGTAGCAGCCGTGCGGCCACATTTTGAACAACCTGAAGTTTGTTCAGAGTTGTCAAATCAGCGCCAAGATATAGGACATTCCCGTAGTCCAGACGAGATGTTATCAAGGCCTGGACCACCGTCCTTTGTGTGGATATAGGAAGCATCCACAGGATTTTTTGGAGCCATTTTAACGTGGCAAAACAGATGGAAGCCACCTTGACGACCTGTTGTCGCATTGTGAGCTTTTCATCGATTAAGACTCCGAGATTGCGACCCTGGGTCACGGGCTTTGGAATAGAACCCATGCTCTCGGGCCAATGTTGGGGGCCCCAGAGGTCTTTATCTTTGCCCAGGATCACAATCTCTGTCTTATCGCCATTTAATTTAAGGAAATTTGCCTGCATCCATTTGGACACTTGGGACAGTCCTTGTTTAAGAGCCGAGACATCATTTCCCTCCCTATTAGATAGGGAGAAGATAATTTGTGTGTCATCGGCGTACGAAAACAAGGTTAACCCAACTTCCTCCACAATAGTGGCCAGGGGTCTGACATAGATGTTAAAAAGTAATGGACTGAGAATAGACCCCTGAGGATCGCCGTACGCCGATGCACATATTTTCGAGGATGCTTTGGCCGAGAAGACCTGGAACGTGCGCTCACTCAAAAAGGAGGCTATCCAAGTCAGGGCTGCACCTCCAACTCCCAAGGATTGGAGGGATGTGAGAAGAATGGAATGGGACACGGTATCGAACGCTGCGCTTAAATCCAGCAGGATAAGCGCCGATGTCTCCCCCCGATCGATACCGTGCCGTAAGTTCTCCGTGACCCCCAAGAGAGTAGTTTCCGTGGAGTAATGAGCTCTGAATCCAGATTGTGATGGATGCAGAAAGCCCGAACTCTCTACCAGATCAGATAGTTGAGAGTTTATGTGCCTTTCCAAGATTTTCGAGAAGATAGGCACCAACGAGATGGGCCTATAATTAGATAAATTTCCCACATCCGCTCTGGCTTTCTTCAGCAAGGGAACCACCATCGCATGCTTCCATATCTGTGGAACACAAGATTCCATCAGTGAAGTGTTAAGAAGATTCATCACTACGCGACGGGAGTTTAAATCAAGCTGTTTTCCGGAACAGGATCACAGGGAGAGCCGGATTTAATGCTTTTAAGGCAGCTGTCGAAGGAGGCGTCATCGAAAAGTGACCACTCAGAAAGTTTAGTTATCGTGGGGGGCTGACAATCATAAGCTGGCACAGGAGTAGAGGGCGGATCTACGCTCAAAGGTTGAAGACCTAATGAGTCGTAGATCCGTTCTACCTTGGTAATGAAAAACTCATCAATTGAGTTACACTGTACTTCATTCAAAACTGGGGGGGCGGGGACGGAGTCTGCTCCCGTAAGTTTTTTCACCACAGAAAAAAGTGTACGCGGGCAATTATCGGCATGTGTAATAGTATTGGTAATATAAGTGGCTCTCGCGGACTTACATTGCTTGTGGTAATCTATAAGAGCTACCTTATATGCCATCTTGCAGGGGGAGGAATATGAGCGCCTCCATTGTCTCTCAAGTGCCTTACATTTGGATTTCGTAGTTTTTAAATTTTCCGAAAACCATACTGCAGGATGACGATGGGGCAAGACGTGTAAGGGTGTAAGAGGAACGAGTTTATTTACAGCAGTAGTCAACCAATCGGAGACTGCTGCTTCAGATACCAAAAAAGACGGGGTGGCAATTGGTGACGTACTAGATAGGTGCCGGTTAAACTCAGTGATGTTAAGTTTACCCCAACAGCGTAATTTTCCACCTGAGGCAATAGCTTCAACTGCTATATTCGTAGTGCACTGTAGAGAAAATTTCACTGCCATATGATCCGACCAATCCAAAGGACGAGCGGCCGGAGCACAGTCATAAGCAAGATTCGACAGAACAGGGTGCAACAAGTGCCCCGCCGAGTGTGTAGATCCTGAATTGCGTAATGAGATATTAAGTACTTCTAAGTCCGCTAAAAAAGTTTTGCTAATTGAGCAAAGGGGGTCTTCCAGATGTAAATTTAGGTCCCCTAAAATAGTGAAATTTGCGGCTTTTAGGATCAATGGGGCAATGGTTTCTGAAAAAGATGTCACCCATGAGTTGGAACTCCCGGGGGGACGATATATCAGTAGCCCGGATAAAGTCGTCTGAGCAGTAATAGCTAATTTGAAATGGGCAGCCTCACATCCATGTAGCGGAAATGCTTCAAATTTACAATTGTAGTTGGATTTAAATATTATGGCAATGCCGCCACCTCTACCAATATCTCTATCTTTCTTTACCATGACATAGCCGGAGGGAACTACAAAGGCAATATCCGGTCCCGAGCTCGCCTGGAGCCAAGTTTCCGTTAGGAAAATAGCATCTGGTTTTTCATCAACAATAAAGTCATAAATGTGATTTTGATGTTTAGGAAGGGATCTACAATTGATGCTCCAGAAATGCAATTTGGATTGAGTGGAGGGAGGATTGATTACAGACAGTTGACCCTGTGTAACAGGGCGATTCCTCCTTTTACATCTGCTCATCCTACCCAGGGTAAATCCACAATTATTACAATTAAATCCCTGGAAGGGGAGTGTGCAGGTGGAACAATACACATTAGGCACATGTCTATAGGAAAGCAGATCGCCAGCCGTATACCGTCTGGACGTACCTGAAGGGGCAGAAGACATGGCCGCCATAGCAGAGTGTGTGGCCCCCTGGCCCAGCCTGGCGCGGACGGGCGCAGACGGGCAGGACTTAGGCTCGACTTCGGCGCGACAGAGGCGCGCCCGCTGATCCATGCAACTATTGATCCATCTTTCCTCCATTTCACTCATCGATCCTCACATCCATCCATTCACTCATTCACTCATGCATCTGTCTATCCACCCTTTCACCCATCTATCCAACTATTCTTCATCCATCCTTTCACACACTCATCGTCCATCAATCCTCTCATTATCCATCCATCCGTTCAGTCATCCATCCATTCATTCACCCTTTCACTGATGCTCAGTCCTTTCACTCACTCACTCATCCATCCATTTTGTCCTGTCATCATCCATTCACTTATCCATCAATCCATCCTTCCTTACACTCTTTCAAATTATTTATAAGCCTTTGTCGGCCATTTGCAGACAGAAGATGCCTATCAAGAACCCCACCCCTGCTGTAGCTGCTAAAGCGGGGGGAGGGTGGCGGGGGGGATGACAGTGCCCATGTCTATCACTACCAGCATAGAAGATGAAGCTCAGGATACAGATCACAGTAGTAGGATAGTTGCATACAACCCAGGTCAGAAGAGACATGCATTATGAGAGATGTCTGATGTCTTTGAAGATGAATTTATTGCAATGCACTTACCAAGTCATTGGGTAATTGTGAGAGCTCTGTGGGTGTGTCAGTACTGGGATAGCAGTTGGGATAGATACATTGTGGGAGATTGGTGGATCTCTACTTACTGGGATAGTGCTGCAAGGAGTAGATCAAGATAGATGTGATTTGTGAGAGCTCTGTAGATCTCTCAGTATTTGCACAGTAGTGCAGCTTAGTACAGAGAAACATTGTGAGTGCTTGATATCTGAGTACTGCAATTGCACTGCAGGGAGCAGATCAGGGTAGAGATGCGAAAGGTGGTATGTGATAGGTGATAGTGGCACACATATGGAGGTCTGTGGATAGGGTAGATCAGCTCCACACCCAGGGATAGTCTGTGGAGAATAGTATGTCTGAACACAGAGGGAGCCTCTGGACAATGGTAGCTCTACACAGAGACAGATGTGAGTGGGAGGGAATGAGAAGGATGTTTGTAAAGTTAAGGGCTCGGATGGATTAGATTTCGCTCGAAGACCAACTGAAATATTGCATCTTAATTCATGCACTTATAGGAATTGTCTCACTTTGCTTGTAGATTAACTGAAACACCGTATTGTAACCTGTGTGCTTACGAGAATTACACGGGATGTCTAGATTTAACCATACATGAGGAGAACGAGGGAGATAAAGGGAGGAAGACCTGGACATTAATACATTTGTGGTGGTTTATGGTCACGATTAGCGGGAAAACGTTGATATGTAAATGGGTTACGAGATAATCGGTTGTAATGTGTTTAAACATGTACAAAAAAACATCAATTTGGAAAGTTGTTGTATTGAAACATCGTTTTTTAACTGTAGAATACCCCTGACGAAGGGCCATGGTAAGGCCCAAAATGCATTGGATTATCGTGATGAACTAATGAAGATTACTTACATGCACTCCTAGCTACTGATTAAGGCCTCGGCATGCCTGTAGCGTTTGAGGTTACAGTGATTAAAGTAAGATGTCTCACAAGTGACTACGGATAAATCCTGGACACCGTAAATAACTTTGATGAACTTTGAATGAATTTTGGAACAAATTTTGTTTTAACGTGCTGCATTATTGGTATGCACATATTATCGCTGTGCATCCGGAAATGGGGTTAGAGGTTGCCCCTTTGTTTCTAGTGTTTTTCACAAGTACGTGGCTTTGGGCAGACCACGATTCTGGGCCAGCACGCGAACAAACGCAACATTGATAAACTTTTGAAAAAATCGGTGTGCACTCTGTCACTCTCTTTTAGATTACCTATTGTCTGCATTTCCAGACGCGTTGCACCCATTGATTAAGACAAATGAATGTGTGCCGGTCGCACTCTGCGGTAATCCGGGTTTCTTTTTATAAGCAAAAACTAAATAATTTAGGTGCTAGTGAGAACCACCTCCTGATCAGACGAGGTGTATCAAATATGCAACAGAAACGACCTCCTACAAGGAAGAGCGAACCCACATCAGCACTCTGTGTAGGCGCCTTAAGCGCTTTAAACTGTCTGTACAAGTCAGAAATAGTTCAAGAACTCATGTTCCATTAAGCTTTCATTAGCTAATTTAATGAAGTTCTTTGAAAATGTTGCTCCTTCATATGATCAACCTCATATTGCGTAAGAACTTCAAAGTAAAATCTGAAACTTCAAGTAACAAGGGCTCGGATGGATTAGATTTCACTTGAAGACCAACTGAAATATTGCATCTTAATTTGCATGCTTATAGGAATTGTCACACTTTGCTTGTAGATTAAATGAAACTCCATATTGTAACCTGTGTGCTTACGAGAATTACACAGGGATGTATAGATTTAACCATACATGAGGAGAACGAGGGAGATAGAGGGAGGGAGATCAGGACATTAATACATTTGTGGCAGTTTATGGTCACGATTAGCGGGTAAACTTTGACATGTGAATGGGTTATGAGATAATCGCTTGTAATGTGTTTAAACATGTACAAAGAAACATTGATTTGGAAAGTTAATGTATTGAAACATTGTTTTTTAATTGTAGAATACCCCTGACGAAGGGCTATAGTAAGGCCCGAAATGCATTGGGTTATCGTGATGAACGAATGAAGCTTACTTACATGCACTCCTAGCTACTGATTAAGGCCTCTGCATGTCTGTAGCGCTTGAGGTTACAGTGATGAAAGTAAGATGTCTCACAAGTGACTACGGATAAATCCTGGACACCGTGAATAACTTTGATGAACATTAAACACTTTTTGGAACAAACTTGGTTTAACGTGCTGCATTATTGATATGCACATATTATCGAGGTGCGTCCGGAAATGGGGTGAGAGGTTGTCCCATTGTTTCTAGTGACATTGGTAGTACTACATATAAAGGAGGTTTGTAGACTGTGCTAGCTCTACACATAGGGCTGGTCTGTGGATAGTTTCAGCTGTACTTTGCAAAGAGTTGTGGTGCGTTGGTGGGCATGAATTAGCTCTGCACCCTTCAGTGATCTGTGAACAGTTGTAGCTCCATGGATTGGGGGAGGTCTGTTGACAGGGGTGGTTCAGCTCTGCACTCAGGAGTGGTACTTGAATGTGGTGGCTCCACCCAAATGGGGAAGGTCTATGGACAGGGGTAGGTCTGCTCCACACCCGTGGGGGGTCTGTGTACAGTGTTAGCTCCACACATATAGAGGTCTGTAGACAGTTACAGATCAGTTTTACACCCATGATTGTTCTGTGAACTATAGTAGGTTCTCATATAACCATGTAAAAGAGTTATTCAGACTGTCATAGCTTCACACATGGGGGAGTGGACTAAAGGTAATGGCAGCTGTGCTTTGTACACAATTGTGGTTTGAGAACAGGAGTAGATCAGTTCTACAAACAGGGCTGATCTGTGAAAAATGGTAGGACAACACCCATGGGTGGTCTATGCACTGTGTTTCTTTCACACGTAGAGGGGTTCTTTAGACAGTGGTTGGTAGCTCTATGGGCATTGGTAGATCAGCCCCACACAACTCTCAGGGCATTGGAATTTTATTTAAGTATGACTTTAAGTGATCTATGCTTTGGCCCTGGAACTGTTTACTCGCAGTTCCTTCACACATCCTCAGGTGCCCACTGGCTTACTGGAGGTAACAAGTGGGCTAGTTGGCCCCCAGAAGTCCTCAAGAGGCAGGGGGACTTGATCCCTCACGCAAGGGTGCACCAGGAGGTGCATTTGCAGAGTAGTAGAGACAGGGAATGGGGCCTCGTCGAGTTGCCGGCTTCGTTTTTTTTTTTCAGTTTAAGAAGGGGAGCTGGGTGGCCCCCCTTCCTCTGACCCCTTTGGGCCCCAGAGACCTCATCCCCGGGGCCTGAACCATTTCTTTGTATTAAGAATGAAAAGGGAGGGGGTACGCAACCCCCCTTCCTGATGCAGATTTCAGCCCCGTGGACCCCATCCCCAGGGCTAGGCCTTTTGTTTTTATTTGCCTTAGAAAGGAGAGGGGTCGTACGGGCCCCCTCACCCAGGTCCATGTCAGCCCCTGGGACCCCACCCTCAGGGGCCAGGCCATTACTTTTTATATTTTATTTATTGCCCCCCTCCCGGGGACCCCATCCCCTGTGGCCCGGCTATTTTTTTAAAAATTAAAAAAGGGAGGGGCCATTTCCTTTGGGACTGCAGAGGGAGCCTGAAGGCCCCCGCGGTCCCAGACGGCTCCAGCTTCCTGTGGGAGTTGGAATTGCTTTTTACCCCCAGGGAGTGTTCCACTTTGCTCAAGCAAAAGCAAAATGCTCTCGCTTTTTCAAAGTAGAGCACTTGTTTGCTATGGGATGGCGGGAGCAGTGCTTCTACCATTCCATAGCAAACTGCACTGTACTGGGGGTGGGCACCCGGGACATTACTGGAGACGGCCCTGGGAGTTGGCAGTCCCCAGGGCCTTTACAGCTCCAGAACGGGGGCCACGCGGCTCCCCTCCCATTTTGAAACTAGCCCCGGACGAGGGGGTGGGTCCTGGGGCTGTGCCGGGGCCAGAGCCCCCCCACACATTATTTTTAAACATAGCCCCGGGGTGGTGACGTTCCCTGGGGCTGCGTGGTGAGGGGCAGGAGCCCCCTATGCATCATTGTAAACTTAGCCCTGGGGAGGAAGCAGTACCAGGGGGGCCACATGGCCCCCCTCATTTCACATAATTTGCCCCGGTGAGGTGGTGGTCCCCAGGGCTGCAGGACGGTTGCATGGCTCCCGCATTTTAAAAAAATGCCCCGGTAGGTGGCAGTTTCCTGGGCTGTGGGGGCCCGCGCTGAGCCCTGTATCACTAGTTTTGATTGCACCTGGGACCTAGCACACCAGGAGGCCTAAAGGAAATGAAGCGTGAGCTTTGTTTTTTTTTTTTAATTGCCGGATTCGCAGACCTACCGCAAATCCTGTCGACATTTTTTTTATGCTTTATTTCGCCCTGAACAGGCCTAGGGGGTCAGAATGTTTCTACCCTGCCCCCTTGTCTTATTTTTTCATGTTTCTTCTTGTGACTCGGTTCCCTCGCATCATTCCTCGAAATCCCCCCCACCCGGCCCCACCAATGTTACCTACACGGACCGCGGCTGTATGCCATACTTACGTTGTCAAAGCTGCACCCTCGCTCTGTAAACTATGCCTGACCTTGGCTCCGAAGGTAACTGATGAGCCGGGACCGTCCTGTTGAATGTCAGGCAGGATCTCGCTCGCATCCTCGTGTCAGCGGTGACTAGATGGCTGACTTCACAAAATGGCTGCCAGTTAGTGGCACGACTTCCTGTATTCTGTGTGTATTCTACTCCTATGCCGGTTCGTGCCTGCTAGCTGGTGGGTGAAATAAACTTAGTTATTTTGTGATTTGAAAATAACAAAATGTAAAAATCTAAATTCTTTCAAAAGTGATGGAATCATTGTTTATACAAACTCCATTTCGAAATTCCCCATTTCGGTTTGTAAAGGAGAGAAAGGCAGTTGAGGTATATTACAGTTCCTGTTGCTATAGTGGAACTCATATTCCATCCAATCCAAAATAATTTTCCACATAAAAAGAGTCAGTTGGTGGAGGCTTATTGATTATGTTTTTTTGAAAAAGTATGCTTGGAAAAGCTGACGCTTGGCAGGTTCTCTTATACGTAGATGTTTATGAAAGAAGTAATGGTGATCATTAAGGTTGTGCTATATTTCCGCTTTATTGTGCTCTGTATCATGGAGATTATTTTTCCTATGTGGTGCACAAGGCAGCACACATGGAAAAAGCAAAAACGAGGAGAAATAATGCATTTTTCCTCATTTCGACAACTTAATTACCTCGTCTTAATTTTGCCGCTGCCTCCTATGTACACCATCCTTGTACATAGGGGCAGCATCAAAATGAATGGGTGTTGTGGTGGAACACCCACTGCAACATTCACTGCCCACCCCTTTCACGCTAACCATAGCGTGAAAGGGGGCCTTATGTACAAGGCAGAGTTAAGCCACGGTCAGTGGCTTAAAGTTGGCGTGTACATAAGGCGCAGCCTCTATTGCCACTACAACGTCACTATAGGTGATGCCCAGCCTATAAAAAGAGACAAGGAGAACAAGTAGCACCAAGTCTGCTGGCCTCCACATCCCATCTATGATACATGGGGGCATATGTACAAGACCCTGTCGCCACCACAACGTCACCTACAGTGATGTTGTGGTGGCGCTAGGAGCTTGTACATATGCCCCCATGTATCATAGATGGGATGTGGAGGCCAGCAGACTTGGTGCTACTTGTTCTCTTTGTCTCTTTTTATAGGATGGGTGAAAAATCATCACTAGACATAGTTTGGATATATAAAACGATCTGTTCTTCATTTAAAAATAAATGCAAGTTGCTTTGCCAAATCTTTCACTGTCTTACTCTTATTGATTATCCTGTTCCTAAAGTAGTTCTACCTAAGATATACTACAACTTTTTACATAGCCAAAATAAAGTTGTGGCAACTCTGGTTCCCAAGTGTCCACTGCTGTTCATATAAATATTCGGTGGTCCTCAAACTACTGCACTTGAGCCGCTTGAAAGGGCAACTATACACATGAATCAAAAGATTATGTTAAATCAGTGTTGCAGTTCATGCATCTTTAAGATATTATTTATTTATTTAATGAGTTTTATATAGCGCTGGCTAGACCCGAGGGTATCAGAGCGCTTTACATGAGATTCAACATTTTTACAGAGTTACTTCAGTTGGAAGTACATTAGTAACAGACAAAAAAGATTTAAGGAACATAGACGACTCGGAAATGGAGTGAAAGAGGGGAAAGTGGTATGGTAAAAGGGGTAGGAGGGAGATATGACAGAGACGAAGGTAAAGTCTGCCAAGGTCCGGCTGGGTAGGTGAGGGCCGAGGGGTAAGTCCACAGTCCATCTCCTCTATAGCTATCCAGTAGCTCCACCAGGCATCGGCCAAATGGCTAGGTCTCCATGGAAAAACATATAAAGAGTATAGAAGATGAGAAGAAAGGAGCGTAGAGGGGTAGGGGGTAGGGTAAAGAGGTGAGAGGGATGTACGACGGAGAGATGAAGTAAAGACTGTCCATAGTTCGGCTGGGTTATTTTTAGCTGACACGTGTTTTGTGTAGTGAACATTCCGGGACAACTTTACTCATGATTACATGTTGATATTGCTACCCAGTATTTGAGATAGATCCATTTTATATTGTCTATTGGATCTTCACAATTGTATTGTTTATTTGTGTGGCCTGTTGAATGCATATGCACAACGTATAGACTATGAAAACTTCATTTTTCATGCTTTCCAACTATAAGAACATTGGCAATAAATCATTCTTTCTTGCCATCAAATTCGGTTCTGATTGGATTTACTGAAACTTGGCTTGTGCTCCAGACACACATTGAATAAACATGTAATAAAATTGGAGTTTAAGAATTACAAAACAAACATAAACTTACACAAATGTGGGCGTGTACCTCTGTTAATCAGTCCCTGTGCATTTTGAGGACCTCAAAGTATGTTTTTTCGGGTGGTTCTGACTTACATTTTTTGTCAGTTTGAATCAAAATGGCATCACTGTCAGAACCACCTTTCAACAAGTACACATGTAAGTCTTAAAATCATTTTACCTGACTGCGTCTACTGCAGACGTCTACTAGCGTAACACATGCTGCACCCTAAAATAACGAACTTTAGTACCCTGCTCAAGTTATAATATTATTAATGTTGACACATTCGGGGGCATATTACCAACGATTAGCGATATTTTTCGCTAACGAGGCTTAACAAAGAATTTTTTAACGCTAAGCATCGCCGGAAATTATCGCAGAAATAACTTGCTATTAGCAAGGTTTATCTCAGAAGTGATAAAAATCCTCGCGCTAACTGCCAAATGAGAGATTATCGCTGGAAAACCAACGATAATCTCTCGAAGTTTGGCGTTAGCTTGATGATAGGGGCTCACAAACTTAGCCATGATATCCACCTTCCATAGGATATCATGGCTAAGTCAGGAAAATACCAGGTGTAAAAAAAGCAGTGCTAACCGCGGTTAGCGCTGCTTTTCTTTATCACTAACAGGGTTAGCGAAATCCTTGATAATAGGAGAAATGTCGCTTAACAACATTTCTCCTATAATTTTTCTCTGGAACGCCCCCTTTGCATCTCATTAGAGATGCAAGGGGAAGCGTAGAGAAAAAGGGTGCTAACATGCGAATTTGCGTGTTAGCACCCTGTTGCTGATAGGGAGATAATTTTATCTCCGCTTTCTTGGCTTTTAAAGCCAAAAAAGCGGAGATAAACCCCTTGATAATATGCCCCACGATTTTCACGGTGGTATTGTAGACTTTCTTTTCTCGTTGTTGAAAAAACACACTTACCTACCGGAAAAGGTGGAAAGATGTTTAAAAAACACATTCTTAAACTGTGTTTAGTTGTATTGTTTATTGTGGTTTTCATTATGGTGTTGCTTTCAATAAATGTTTGGAGATAATAAGAAAATACTAAAGGTATTTTCGTCTTTATTTTTTCGCAGTTCTGGGGGCATATTATCAAGGGGCTTTATCTCCGCTTTTTTGGCTTTAAAAGCCAAGAAAGCGGAGATAAAATTATCTCCCTATTACCAAGCTGTCGCTAACACCAGTTAGCGACAGCTAATAGGAGATAGTGACCATCTTGGGCCCCGCTTTGCATGTCAGTGATATTTATCACTAATGACATGCAAAGTGGGCGTGCCAAGATGTTAGCGACTGAAAACAGTCGCTAACATCGCTATCTCCTATTACCAACTTTTGGAGATATTCGCGCTATGCGCGAATATCTCCAAAAGCTAACACTTGCCCAGGAGCATTTCTTAGCCATGTTATCCAATGGGAGGTGGATAACATGGCTAAGAGCATTTGCTCGATAATGCATGAATATCGCTGACTTTTCAGCGATATTCATGCATTGCGGCCGTTTTTTATCGCATTTGCGATAAACCTTGCTAATAGCAAGGTTTATCTGCGATAAAAATCGCCGATTTGCGGCGATAATTTTTGTCTCTAAATAAGTTAGAGACAAAAATGATCTCTATTGGTTGGTAATATGCCCCCTGGTTTCTTGCTTATTTCGTTCGTTATCTCGTTCTAGTGACTTGTGATCGTTTTTGTTCCATTGAGTTAAACTGGATTCTGGGGAGGGCAAATAATAACAGTTAACGCCGCATAGAGAGGGTGTTAATCAGTGCAAACATCCTGAGCAGAGATTAATAAGGCATGTTTACAGTCTAGTAGCTGTAATCTTTAAATTATAAGTAACTGTCTCACGATTGCAGCCTGAGAAAACGTAACAGATTGCACGAGTTTATTGAGAGCCATTACTGATTTTGATAGAAGGTCTGTGACAGACTTAACACACGATTAGAGCTTCATTATGTCGATGCTTGTAGAGAATGAATTTCACTATCAGAGAATAGTGGGCTCATTGTAAAACCCATTGGGCATAGGCTGGGCATGTTGTGCAAAGATCACTAGGCCTGCCAGCTTTCTTGGCACACTGAACAAAAGCTTCCAGAGGTGTGTCGCAGCGGCCAGGGTGACTGATTCCAGAACCTGGGGGCTCACAAGGTTCGATCCCTGGCTCCGGCGGCAGATTAACTCAGCACCATTTGACTGTGCCTAAAGACCCTTATGGGTGATTGTTCGTGCTTTACAAATGTGGATTATTATTATCCCTCAGTTCAATGGCTGCCACATGAGTCTGTTTCCTGTTCGGGAGACAGAAGCGTTTCTTACCGGAGAGTAGTGGTTTCGAGTTTTTCTTAACATTTTAGCTAACACTTTTGACATCAATTTCTGGAGTATGACATCTCTAATTGCATTTATATAGCATTTATATAGCGCTTACTACCCCTGACAAGGCGTCGAATCGCTTTTTCGATGAGTAGCACGCTACTACGTAACCCATAATGTAGTGGTGAATTAGTATAGGAAAAAAACAAAAGTAATTTGAGTGGATATGTTAGTCAGTTATGTGGATTGAGAAGGATAGTGGAGGGATAGAAGAGGGAAAAGGTTTGCATTTATATAGTGCTTGTTACCCCTGATGGGGTGTTCAAGCGCTCTTTTGGTGAGTAGCATGCTACTCCGGAACCCGTAAAGGATTAGTGGTGAATTAGTATAGTGAAATATAAAAGTAATTTGAGTGGGGGATATGTTAGTCAGTTATTCATGTTTCAGGGCTAAGGTCTCGCTACGCCGTCACAGCAAGCAATACCAAATTCCATCTAGCTCATCAACTAACCCCACCCACCATTTGCATGAACTCACATACCACTTACTTATGATCACACCCAACTCCTACTAATTGAACGCACTTCACCAACACTGGAGTAAAATCATGGAAGGGGCTCCTTGAGAGCACACGAAGAATTTCAAGAACCAACAGCAACCACTGAAGTAACCACTAACCTTGGGATGCAGAGCAGCGTGCTGGCTGGTGTGAAGCGCTGCAATGCCGCGTCAGGAATAGTAAGCACTATATAACTACAATACACTGAATGTAAGCACAAGACGTGCTTTAAACTCACTGTAAGCTGACATTACGTCTCACAACGAACAGAGGAGACGACTAAAAACAGACATTTGCTGTTTCCATCCATTTTTCGACATTGCACAAGGACCAAATACAATTGTATGTTCAACAATTCCACGAAAGAATGCAATATTGGTGAGGGGAAAGAGAGAGATTTTGCAAATTCATCATGGCAAACACATATACATGGTATGGAATCAGGGCCCAGATGTAGGTAAATCTATTTTACCGACTCATAAATACCGAATTTTACCGATTCGGTATTTATGAATCGGTAAAATAGAAGTACCGAGATGTAGGTAAATCCAGATGTGGATTTACCAAATCTTAAAAAGTCGGTATTTACCGATTCGGTAAATACCGACCGGTAATGCTCCATTCATTCCTATGGGCTTTGAAGCCCATAGGAATGAATGGGGCATTACCGGTCGGTATTTACCGAATCGGTAAATACCGACTTTGACAAGGGTGCAGGGGGTGTCACTTTGACACCCTCTAGCACCCCCAAAAAAGGTACGAGGGCCATGTGGCAGGCATACCTGCCCTAAGGCCAGGTCTGCCTGTCATATGACACAGGTGTGCATGCACACATGTGCATGCACACCTCAATCGGTATTTCACCATCAAATTGAATTTGATGGTAAAATACCGATTTCTTAGGCCTTGTGGGACTCAGAAGAGTCCCACCTACATATCAATTTTACCGATTCTGTAGAAATACCGGTCGGTAAATTTACCGACCGGTATATTTACAGAATCGGTAAAATTACCGATTTGCCCCGTTTCTGTCCTCCTACATCTCAGTAGCCAAATACCGGTCGGTAACGGCCGAATTCGGCCGTTACCGACCGGTATTTGGCTACCTACATCTGGCCCCTAGATCCTTATCTTTTGGCAGCCTTAACTTACATCTTACCCACTGCATATTTTCGAATTTCCCCTGATTGAGTCCCACTTCTCGAGCCCCTGATGGCAGCGGAAGGAATGGGCTCCATCTCTTTGCAGGTGGGGCCCATGCGTCAGAACGAAAGGCCTACTAACAGCTTGAGAGACTTTTTACAGCACAGCGACAGAGACAGTCCGGACATTCCCAGAATAGGGCCCATTAAAGTGTGTCTCTCAGCGGCCTGGGCAAGTGCATACTCCCAATAGTTGACATCCCATAATACTGCGATGTCCAGTCTGTGATCTGAAAAATGTACCAAGTTCACAGGAGGCGCGGTAAAGCAGGCCCATTGTAAGTGATAAAATGTGAAATGCTATCCTTCGCTTTGGGGGAGCAGAAGTGACGGCTGCAGCAGCGCAAGAGTTTCCACTCGAGAGGAGAACTTCCCCATACATAAACTACACATCACTGGCACAACAGAGACTGCAAATATAGTGTGTGTCACACTATCTTTTCATAAGATTTGAGTTGAGTTTTTCTTTTTACTGGAAAATCCCTGGCAAATGCAAGCTGGATTACTATTATTACTGTTATTTTAATAAGAAGTCTAGAAAAGTGTGAGATTGAGTTAAAAGAATCCCGTTCAATGTACGAAGTTCAACCCCAGACGTAGCATTCTTCACCGAAACCTGGACCAACACCACCTCGGGACCGGACATCGCCATCGCCATCCCCCAAGGATACAAGATCTCCAGGAAGGACCGCCCCATCCACCCAGGAGGAGGAATCGCCATCGTCCACAAATCCAGCCTCCGCCTGAGCACACTCCCTGACGAGTCCACAGAACTGATGGAACACCTTCACTTCAAGATACTGGCCAGCCCCACCGCCGCCCTTCGAGGAACCCTCATCTACCGACCCCCTGGACCCCGCGGACCCTTCGCCAACTCCATCACGGACATTATCTCCCCGCAGGCCATCGCATCCACCAACTACACCCTGCTGGGAGACCTCAACTTCCACCTCGACAATCAACTGGACCCCAACACCACATCCCTCCTGGACAACCTCCACAACATTGGACTCTGCCAGATCGTGACCGAGCCCACGCACTCAGCAGGACACACCCTCGACCCCCTCTTCACTACAGGAAACTCCATCACCTTCAGCCACACCACCGAACTCCCATGGACCGACCATCGTTGCGTCCACTTCACCTTCAGAACACCCACCATCCACAGACACCAGCACCTGCTTCCACAAAGAAACTGGACCAAAATCACCGATGACCAGCTCACCTCCGCACTCAACAACTCCACCCCAACCATCGCGGAAAACGACGACCCCAACACCGCAGCCCGAACCCTGCATAGATGGATCTCGGACAGCACCAACACCATAGCCCCCCTCAAGAAAAACAACAATACCCGTGCCAAGAAAGCCAGATGGTTTACCACCGAACTTCGAGAGTCCAGGCGCACATGCCGCCGCCTCGAAAAGGCCTGGAGAAACACCAAATCCACAGAAGCCCACAACAACTTCAGAGCCGCCACCAACGCCCACCATCAACTCATCAGAGAAACGAGGAAAAAAGCGATTGAAGACAGAGTCTCCACCCACGCACACAACAGCAAGGAACTCTTCAGCATCATCAAGGAGTTCGCCCAACCCACCAGCGAGTCTACCGACATCCCTCCCTCACAAGACCTCTGCGACAAACTCAGCATCTTTTTCCACCACAAAATCAAGAGCATCTACGACAACTTCGACGAAGACAACCAACACACTGAACCCTCACCAACCACCCCCGACACCCAGAAACCAGCGATTGATGACTGGACAGCCCTCACCACCGAAGACACACTGAAGACAATGAAGTCAATCCACTCAGGGGCCCCCACGGACCCCTGCCCCCACCACATCTTCAACAGAGCCGCCAACACCATCGCACCCATGCTCCGCCAAACCATCAACCGCTCCCTGGCGACCGCCTCATTCCCTGACGACTGGAAACACGCCAAGGTCAACCCCCTCCTAAAGAAACCCTCAGCGGACCCCACCGACCTCAAAAACTACAGACCCATCTCCCTGCTCCCGTTCCCAGCGAAAGTCATCGAGAAAGCCATCAACAGCCAACTCGCCACATTCATTGAAGAACACAACATCCTCGACTCCTCCCAATCCGGCTTCAGAAAAAACCACAGTACGGAAACCGCCCTCCTCGCCGCAACAGACGACATCCGCACCTTACTGGACAAAGGAGAAACAGTAGCCCTCATCCTCCTCGACCTATCAGCGGCGTTCGACACAGTCTCCCACCGCACCCTAATACGCAGACTCTACGATGCAGGAATCCAGGACAAGGCCCTCGACTGGATCTGCTCCTTCCTCTCCAGCAGGACGCAGCGGGTCAGACTCCCCCCTTTCCTCTTGGACCCCACACCTATCACCTGCGGAGTCCCCCAGGGCTCCTCCCTCAGCTCGACGCTCTTCAACGTCTACATGGCTCCACTTGCCCCCATCGTCAGAACCTACGGACTCAACATCGTGTCATATGCAGACGACACCCAGCTCATCCTCTCCCTATCCAACGAGCCCAACACCGCCAGACGCAACTTTCGAGAAGGCATGGAAGCCGTCGCCAAATGGATGAAAAACAGCTGCCTACAACTAAACACCAACAAAACAGAAGTACTCATCATGGGCCCAAACCCCGACGCCTGGAGTGACACCTGGTGGCCCACCGCCCTCGGAAACCCGCCAACCCCCACAGACCACGCACGCAACCTGGGAATCATCCTGGACTCCGAGCTCAAAATGGACCGCCAGATCAACTCTGTCTCATCTTCCTGCTTCCACACCCTCCGCCTCCTTCGTAAGACCTTCAAATGGATCCCCCTCGAACACCGAAAGACAGTCACTCACGCCCTGGTCACCAGCAGACTCGACTACGGCAACGCACTCTACGCCGGAATAAACAAAAACCTCATCCGCAAGCTACAGAACATCCAGAACGCTGCCGCAAGACTGGTCCTCAACCTGCCAAAACACTGCCACATCTCCCAGCACCTGCGCACACTCCACTGGCTCCCCGTTGAGGCGAGAATCACCTTTAAGATGCTCACCCACGCACACAAGGCCCTCCACGGCACCGGACCAGCATACCTGAACAGCCGACTCAAATTCCACGCACCCCAAAGGACCCTACGATCAGCCCAGCTTTCCTACGCTGTGGTCCCCCGCACCAGAAAGACCAGATCGGGAGGCCGCTCCTTCTCCTTCCTCGCGGCCAAAGCATGGAACGCCCTTCCGCTCCACCTCAGACAGACAACATCGCTCCCCATCTTCGCAAGAAACCTCAAAACCTGGCTCTTCGACAGACCCGCTCCTTGATGGAATGGAACCTGCACCCCCCCAACGCCCCCCCCACCCCTAGCGCCTTGAGACCCTTACGGGTGAGTAGTCGCGCTTTAACAAACTCCTGATTGATTGATAATAGTTTATGTTCGGCAAGTACGCTAGAGGCAAACGGAATAAAAAACTCAAAGCTAAAGAGCGAGTCGGCAACAAAGGCATGTTTCACTATGAAGTCGCAGACTAAAAAAGAGTACCTTGTGACACGGGTGTATATATCAACAGACAGTAAACTTCATTCCCAATATAGGTGTATTATCTGTTTTTGGGACCCTCTGACATTTTCAGACAAAATTCCCTAAGCTTGAAGCAAAAGAAACAACAATGAGTGGTTTCAGCTGGACACAAGACACATGACTTGTGATGAAATGCGTTACTAAAATTAAAGGAACCCTGGAACTTTATGGACCAAACAGTAGCTGGTTGTAATATATGGCGTGAACTTTGGCTTCCACGCAAACATAGAGCGTGGGGCCTTTACTCCTCTCCGGTGACCTCGCCAACTCTTAAAGCATGGGATCAGTTAGTGCGACACAGAGGCTGGACTACGTTTCCCTCCCCTATGACTCCTATCGTGGATAACCCCGATTTCCCACTAGGGTGCGCATCTCCAGTCTTTCACCGCTGGCGGGAGAAGGGTTGTAAAAGGGTGGGCTCCCTCTTTGACCTGGATGGCTTGATTCTCTTCCCTCAACTGCATAAGGATTATTATGATCTACCAGAATCGGACATTTTTCACAATTCAAAGCTTGCACACTAGATGACCCAACCCTCCAATTTTCCCTTGATGTCCCGCCCCTGACCACTTTTGAAAAGTGGCTGGTCTGCAAAAAAGATGACCATAAGCTCAAATCTGAATTATATGCGATGATCATGGCGCGCCCCAAGAAGCAGCGTACGAAGGCACAGGTCCGCTGGGAGACTGAATTAGGGCGCCCTTTGACACACAAAGAATGGGAGCACATCTTTTACCGATCACCCCACACTGCCTCCAATACCGCGGGTGCGGAATCTCCCTATAAAGTAGTTACTTATTGGTATTATACCCCAGCGCGCATCAAATCCTGGGATGGGACTAAGTCAGGCCTCTGCTGGCGGGGGTGTGGTTTTCCTGGCACCCTGGTGCATTTACTGTGGCATTGCCCGAAACTAGTGCGATATTGGGCAGGGGTTTTTGAGAACCTTGATGCAGCCTTTCAGATTACATTCCCACGGGCACCTGAGTACGGGCTGTTGGGTCTCCCCCATCCTAAGTCCTATCCTTTGCACTCACTGAGGGGTAAACAGATAGCCTTAGCTTTGCTTGCAGCGTGACAGGTGCTTCTGGCACGTTGGGGCTCACCAGCCACCCCTGATCTGCGGGATTGGATACAGAGACTTTGGCACCTTTTGGCAATGGAGCGCCTCTCGCTTAGCATTAATGGGAAAGGCTCGGAATATGCAAAGCTATGGGGCCCATTCCTGCAACTTCTTTCCAAAGAAATGAGGGACGTCACGTGTCCAAATTACCTTCAAATTCTACAACTCATTCCTCTGGAACCGCCGGGGGCCTCAAATGTAGCCTTAATGGTTCTGGACTGCGACCGGCAGCACTGGGGTAGTAGGAGGGATGGTTAGAGACTGATGCGGAGATGGGAGGGGGTGGGGAGTTCGGGGGGTGGAAGGGTTGGGGGTTTGCTTATTTTTCGGTTCCCTTTTGTTCTGTAAAAGTGGTATCTTAGCCAGTTGACTTGCCTATACATCGTGGTCTGCATTTTATCGCTAGGTCGCACTCTGGGCTGCAGACATACATGCTGTGTATTGACCATAACATAACTCTCTGCCGGCATCTGGATGTAGGCAGATAAGCTGTGTATACTGCCCTCTACCACATAATAAAACATGATTGATTCTAAAATGAAAGGAACAGGTGCTTGATGAATATGAGCTAGAGGAGGATAGGGAACATGGAGAAGGTGTATTGTGCGTGTGTGAAAGAGAATTATGTTTGTGGTACATAAGAAAGAGAGGCTGTGGGTGTTTTTGAGTGTGTGTGAGGATAGTGCTGTGTAATACAGAAAAACACAATTGTGATTATTTGTTAGAATGGAACACGTGTGTGTGTGCGAGCGTTAATTGAGTGAGTGCATGTGTGTGTGAGTGCGTGTGTGTGTCTGTCTGTGTGTGTGTGTGTGTGTGAGATAGAGAGATATGGTTCATTGACCGGAAACAGTAATTAAATAAATGGTCAAATGCACAGCGTTCTGGCTCAAAGAAGGAATGGTTAACCTATTGTGTATGATCCTAAATAGAATTGTACAGGTCCACATTAAGAAATAGAGCTAGTACACAGGAGGCATGTAGGATTCTTTTTTTATTTTCTTCAAATGAATGCTTTATTGTGTGATTAATTAAAATCTTTACAATCTTAAATCTTGCAATATTCTTACTGATAAATAAATAACAAAAAATAAAACACTAATACATAAAAACTTTAGGAGCCCTAGTCATCAAAGGGTTGAAGGTGCAGTAACAAGAGACACATCAGAATAGGCAATGTTTAAGATCAGATGAACCAAGGTTTAAGGGGAGCTGTTGCTGCATTGAATTAGGTACACGTAGCAGCATAAAGTGCTTAGTCATAAGCAATGTTTAAGAGCTTATGAACCAAGGGCAAAGAAGAATTGTAGCAGCATTAAATTAGGTACGAGCAGCAACGTAAAGTTCTTAGTCACAGATAAAGTGCTGGTTATGATCGACCACAGTGGTTGATTTGTAAAAAAAAAATAAGCGCTGGGGCTCTGGTCAGAAGGCAGCTTACACCAGCCCATTAGTGCGCTCACAATGTGCAACTCGCTGTCCCCCACTGAAACTATTTCCAAGGTGATAGACAACTGAAATTAGTGTGGTTTGACCAAGGGCGTAGCCTTTTATTCACACAGACGCATAGACTCATTGTAAAATGATAAAGGATAACCATAGTTAAGCAGACATTGTTATGAGAATACAGGACGTGAGATCAGCCAGATTATGGATAATTGTTTTGAGAATGCAGGACATAAGGCAGAACAACAGATCAGAGATTGTGCAAGCAATACAACAGTTATCTCCACCTTCCCCTACAGCGGAACATACCGTGCTCACCTTTATGCTGCATCCTCCCATGTGCACAAACTCTGGGCCTTGTGCAAATGCGGTATGATGGATCCCACTGTGCAGTGATGGGAAAAAGAGGCTGATCTCTCGCCTTGCACTCCTTATATCCTGCAGCCCTTTAGGCCCCACCCGATGACTTCATGGGCGACCATCCATTGTGGCGACACCGATGAAGGACTCTCCACCCTGGCTCCTGCCTGTGGCGCGAATAATGGTGCCCATCGGTCATGTGCCGGGAGCACCTTCATTCTCCTATTAGCGCTGCCTAAAACAGAACCAACTACTAACTGTGTAAGTGGGAAGAGAATGTGGCAAAATGGCCAGAGCTCCCAACTTTGGCGATGGGGAACCAGGTTCGAGTCTCGGTGTTGGCTCATCATCCTGTGATTCTGGGTAAATCACTTAAATGCCCCGTAAATGAATGTGTCCTTAACTGATGCTCATGAACAGCACAGGGGTTGATGAACAAGTGCCGGTGCTGAGTACCGGAAACCACAGGCTTAAATTAGGCACTGATCGTCCAGAGTTCCGCTCTCACAACTGTGCTGAGACAGTGAGCTGATATAATACATGAGCTGGGCAGTAAAAGAATGGAGGATTCCTTGCAGCCACATAATCACTGACTATGCACGCACCCTACATGCATAAATAAACACATATTTCAACAAATATCAAAAGGCAAACGTGTGTTTGAGTTGTCAACTTCCTAAATGTATTGCCTCGCACCAGTGTGGTACGCTGTAGTCTGGCTACAATGCCTCAAAAGGGGTATAGAGGAAAATAACACATTATGATATGTATTTTCCAAGCAAGGAATAAAGGAAAATAATGAATAAATGAAAAATACACAGGTGAATATTATGTTTACATCTTGCCACATTTATTATACTAGTACCAAGGTATCAAGTAGGGAAAATGTAAACTACATTTACTGTCTCTCTTTCTTGGTAAAAAGGAACATTGGATGTATCTTTTTTCTTGTGGTCTACAGCATACACACAAAGCATCTTGGGGTCATCTTGGCAAAACACAGATATGGCAGTAGGCGTAAGACAGCCAATTAAATCAAAAAGTCCTCACACCCAAGAATCTTGATTGAGTCAGATGCTGCCTGATGGTAATCCAATACAAAGCTACAGGGGCAGTCCAACAACCCTGAACCAGGGACAAACACACTATATACCCAACAGAAGGTTCAGGTAGAAAAGTCACAGACATTTTGCAACTTATTGTGTAAAATAACAAAGAACAAGGCCAAGAAAAAAGAGCAGGAAGAAAGAAGAGAAGCCTATACAATCATATATTGAAAATAAATTTACACAGATTTCAAAAGAATGTCGTGATTTATTACATTTTAGGAAAAATATTTAAAAATTTAAAAGAACAATTATGCTCAAGACAAAAGGTTGACATATAAAAGACAAACATATCATAAACCAAACCAGTGGCTTAACAGAAAAAACATTACATATAAAATTAGCGGACCCACCAATGGTCAGTAGTTGATAGTTCAGTTCAGACTTGGAAACAAAATCCAGATTAGGTACTGCGAAAATACGAATCACGCCAATTTATTGGGCGCAGAATCAAGTAGATTCTTGATATCGATTACTGATTTGACCCCCATCCACGGATGCGCAGTACCTAATCTGGATTTTGTTTCCAAGTCTGAACTGAACTATCAACTACTGACCATTGGTGGGTCCGCTAATTTTAATTACATGCGATGTTATGCTCAAGCAAATTCAAGTCCTGATGATGACCGTACATTAACACAGCGGTCGAAACGCCGTTGACGCTCTTTGTGGCCATAATTTGTTTGAAGGGCACACTATTTTTGTTTGTGCTGTTTCTGTTATATGCAATGTTTTTTCTGTTAAGCCACTGGTTTGGTTTATGATATGTTTGTCTTTTATATGCCAACCTTTTGCCTTGAGCATAATTGTTCTTTTAAATATTTAAATATTTTTCCTAAAATGTAATAAATCATGACATTCTTTTGAAATCTGTATACATTTATTTTCAATGTATGATTGTATAGGCTTCTCTTCTTTCTTCCTGCTCTTTTTTCTTTTCCTTGTTCTTTGTTATTTTACACAATAAATGGCAACATTTCTGTGACTTTTCTACCTGAACCTCCTGTTGGGTATATAGTTGATAGTAATCCGAGAGCACAAAACGAACACTGATAGGAGATCTTCCCAAGAACAGTCCTCCCTAGTAATAACAAATATACACTAATGTCCCCAGGGCCGATCGCTCCTCGCACCGAGCGGCTCCCTCCGAGTGCGCCCGTTTTCCCCCGCTTCCACTGCGAGATCGCCGCTGCCCCTGGTCTCGAGGTGTTTCCTTTCTGGATTGCTTACTTTGGGGTCGATTAGGATGGCGGACGGACCTGCGTCCGTCCGCCACCCCGGAGTAGGAGGGACCGTCCGCAGGGGCAGCGGCGGTCCCTCCTGTGCAATTAGGATGTGACCGCCACCCTGGCGGTCACATCCTGTATTTTTAACATTGCGGCGGGTGCTGCTTCAAGCAGGTTAAAATGAAAGCAGTGCATTTGCATGCACAAAGCGGCAGGCACCTCGAGGTGCCTGCCGCTTCGTGCACACAAATGCAGGGGGGTACCATAGGTACCCCCCATGTGCACCCCCCTTCACCCCTGGGGGCCCGCAACGGGCCCCCAAACAAAAGTCTGTATGCCTTTTCACGGCGGAAATGCCGCCGTGGAAAGGCATAGAAATGCTGACATCCTAATATGCCTGGCGGTGTCTGATAGACACCGCCAGACATGTTAGAGCTTTTCCGCCGCGGTCGGAAAGCGACCGCGGCGGAAAAGCTGCGGACGGTCTTCCTGACCCCCCAGCCATCCTAATCTGGCAGGGGGTCTGTGAAGGCTCCGCAGCGGTTTTTCCGCATCCTCCGGGCCGGCGGACTCTTCCGCCGGCCCGGAGGATGCGGAAAAACCGCTATCCTAATGAGGGCCTTTGTGTCTTTGTCACTTTGTGACTGATTCTCTACTCATGCCCTGTTATTGCCCCTGTTTCTCTGCCATTCACTGTATTATTGTGCATTTTCTGCTGTTGTTTTTCGCCGCCCTCAGGACCGTTTTCCCGCTCGTTTCACCCCCCCGCTACCCGATCCCTGCCGCTGCTCCCCTGCGGCCGCGCCCGCCCCTTCTTCCTTCGGTACCCTTCCCATTTGCCACCCCGCTCCCGCCTCCCAGCTGCTCCTCCCTCCCACTCCGCCACTTATGGCGGAGTCCACGCGTACGCGCAGCGGCCGCGCCGATTGCGTGCCGAAGGCGCACCAAAGGCAAGCCCGTCTGCGCCCATCCGTGCCTGGACCGCGCCCAGCGCCAGGACCCCCGGCCCCCGACAATGCCAGCCCACACGACGGACTTACGAAGCCGCCACCCTCCACGCACTCAACGCCGGCCGGAACCCCGCCTGCAACCGAGCCACCCCGAAACGCACCCACGGACCCTTCACCTGCCAAGCCTGCAAGTTCACCTGCCTCCGGACCTGCACCGCACCCGCAAGGCCAGGCACCAGCAACAATCACCTCAAGTGCATCCTGCTCAACACCCGCTCTGTCCACAGACACGCCGTTGAGCTCTGGAACCTCCTCGACACAACATCACCAGACGTCACCTTCCTCACAGAAACCTGGATGAACGGCTCCTCAGTCCCCGACATCGCCATAGCCATCCCGGAAGGCTACAAGATCACCCGGAGCGACCGCATCAACCAAACCGGAGGAGGCATCGCCATCGTCCACAGAAACACCATCCGCATCACGACCAACTCTGACGACACCCTCACCGCCGCCGAGCACCTTCACTTCCAGATACACACCGACCCCAAGACCACCCTCAGAGGCACTCTCATCTACAGACCCCCAGGACATGCACACAATTCAGCGAAGCCATCGCAGACTTCATCAGCCCGCACGCCCTCACCTCCTCAGACTACATCCTCCTAGGGGACCTCAACTTCCACCTGGAGAACAACAATGACAGCAACACCGCCGCCCTGCTGGACAACCTCGCCAACCTCGGACTCAAGCAACTGGTGAACACCCCCACCCACTACGCCGGCCACATGCTAGACCCCATCTTCTCCTCCAGCAAGCACATCTCCTTCAGCCACTCCACCGGACTACACTGGACTGATCACAGCTGCGTCCACTTCAACTTCAGGAGAACCACGACCCACCACCACCTGCAACAGGTTCCCCGCAGGAGCTGGAGCAAGATCACCACCGACCAGCTCACCACCTCCCTCAGCCAGAACCCTCCCGCCAACACAACGGACCCCAACGTTGCAGCCCGCAACTTCACACAGTGGTTCACCAACTGCGCCGATGACCTCGCACGACTCAAGAACCCTCCCAGCAGACCCGGCAGCAAGAAAGCCTCGTGGTTCACCAACGAACTCAAAACATCCAAGAAAAACTGCCGCACCCTCGAGAAAGCCTGGCGCCACGACCAGACTACAGAAAACATGACAGCCCTCAAGAATGCCACCCGCATACACCACCAGCTGATCCGCACCACCAAAAGTGCAACATTCAAAGAACGACTGGACAACAACACCCACAACTGCAAGGAACTCTTCAGCATTGTCAAAGAGCTCTCCAACCCCAGCACCTGCAACAACGACATCACACCCTCGCAAGACCTCTGAGACTCACTCGCCTCGTTCTTCCACCGCAAGATCGCCGACATACACAACAGCTTCGGCGCACAGACCATGCACCCAACCACCAAACCAGCGCCCCCGACCACCACCGTCTGCAACTGGACACTGGTCAGCACCGAAGACACCACCCGCACGATGAACCCCATCCACTCCGGATCACCAACCGACCCCTGCCCTCACCACGTCTTCAACAAGGCCGACTCCATCATCGCACCCCAACTCCGGGACATCATCAACATCTCCTTCGCCACCGCCACCTTCCCGGAGAGCTGGAAACATGCCGAACTCAGCGCCCTCCTGAAGAAACCCACCGCAGACCCCACGGACCTCAAGAAATCCTCCCCAACTCGCTCCTCCCTTTTCCTGCCAAAGTCATCGAGAAGACCGTCAGCAAGCAACTCGCCGCCTTCCTCGAGACTAACGGATCTCTCGACCCCTCACAGTCCGGTTTCTGAGCTAACCACAGCACCGAGACCGCCCTCATCGCAGCTACCGACGACATCAGATCCCTGCTTGACAACGGGGAAACAGCTGCCCTCATCCTCCTGGATCTCTCAGCAGCGTTCGACACAGTATGCCACCGCACACTAATACAGAGCCTCAGCAACACCGGAATCCAAGGGAAGGCCCTGGAGTGGATCATCTCGTTCCTCGCCGCAAGAACCCAGAGAGTCCGCCTCCCCCGTTCCGATCCGCGGCCACCGAAGTCATCTGCGGCGTACCCCAAGGATCCTCGCTCAGCCCCACCCTCTTCAATGTCTACATGAGCCCCCTCGCAGCCATCGCACGCCAACACAACCTTAACATCATTTCCTACGCTGACGACACCCAGCTGATTATCTCCCTCACCAACGACTCCGCCACCGCCAGAGCCAGCCTCCAGGAAGGAATGAAAGACGTCGCAGAGTGGATGAAGACCAGCCGCCTGAAACTGACTCAGACAAGACGGAAGTCCTCATCCTGGGATCATCCCCCTCTGCCTGGGATGACTCCTGGTGGCCCCCTGCCCTGGGCGCCGCCCCCAAGCAAACGGACCACGCACGCAACCTGGGCTTCATCCTGGACTCCTCCCTCACGATGACCAAACAAGTCAACGCCGTCACGTCATCCTGCTTCAACACCCTGCGCATGATCCGAAAGATCATCCGATGGATCACCACCGAAACCAGGAAGATGGTCACCCAGGCCCTCGTCACCAGCCGACGGGACTACGGTAACACCCTCTACACGGGAACCACAGCCAAACTACAGAGAAGACTCCAGCGCATACAGAACGCCTCTGCACGACTCATCCTGGACATCCACCACCACAGCCACATCTCTGCCCACCTGAGAGACCTGCACTGACTCCCCGTCAGCAAGAGAATCACGTTCAGACTCCTCACCCACGCACACAAGGCTCTCTACGACTTGGGCCCCAAGTACCCCAACAACCGCCTCACATTCTACACACCCACCCGCCAGCTCCGCTCGACCAGCCTCGCCCTCGCCACCGTCCCACGCATCCGCAGAGCCACCGCCGGCGGAAGATCCTTCTCCTACCTGGCGGCCAAGACATGGAACTCCCTCCCCATCCACCTACGACTGACCCAGGACCATCTCTCCTTCAGGAAACAACTCAAGGCCTGGCTATTCGAGCAGTAGCGGATCCCTCCCCTCCCAGCGCCTTGAGACCGTAGCAGGTGAGTAGCACCCTTTACAAATTTGCCTGATTGACTAATAGTAGGCAGGTTTTTCCACTGAGAGGGAAAATTCATCTCCTAATATATCACAAGTATACAAAGATATTGGAAGAGGACAACACCCACTGTTATTTGTGGCGTGCTTCATCATCAGTGACCTCTTCCCATCCAGCTGGGTGAATACCACCTAGAAGGACTTGTCCAAATGTACAAGTTTAGAGATAGAGTAAACTGGATGAGTATAGGTATCCAGATGAAGGTGCCAGTCCAGTATACTTCAGCTCAATTTATATGTGGCTGTATCACTCCTATCCTTGTTGGTGTGCATGTCTCCAACTGCAGGCCGGCTTCATCCCCAACGCCTGCAGTATTACCTACAAAGAGTAACAATTAAACCACACCGCACTAATTGGCAGAAAAGATTTACAATCTATGAACTCAACGCATTCTACTGTGACAAAAAAACTTGAAATCAAGAGTTGCATGAAAGATGTACTTAGTAGACAGGCATTGTCCGGCAATGCGCCTAGGATCTGGATCAAAAAAACACTATAGGTCAAGAGTGGTCCTTCATTTTCGAAAACAGGTCATTTCTTCAAGGGACAGCAAATTCATCATTACTAAGGAAGCTCCCTACTCTCCACTGTATGTGTCCCCATACTTCATGCAGCACCCGTGTGCCCTCCCATCGCTCCTGTTAGATCTGTGTGTGCCAGGCCGAACAGAATCTTTTGTAGGTCTGGCACAAATGCCACATGGGGCCCCTCTCTGTGTTTCCGGTAGCATGAGCATTTCTTTCAATATAAGTACAATGCCACGAGTGACATTGTTAAGTCAATTCCGGCAGATGGCGCCACCTCTGGTATGCTGATGTCTTAGTTTATCAAGAACATGTCACACAGCCTGGCTAAATATATTTAACAACGCCAGTGTAGGACCCTGAAAAGAGTTCGGCCTTAGCCAAATGACCCCAGCGGTTTCTCATTATAACAGCCCTCGGATGTGCCCTTCTACCCCACTTCTGCACATACCATGCATCCCCTTTACGTGACCCCTACAGCACGCTTTTGTGTCCCCATCTCCCATGCACAATGGCTGCCCTGGCGACCTGTACCAACGCCTGTTCGCATTAGCCAACAGGGCAGAGGAGATGGCGTGAGATGACTCGCTCCTCCATCGCAAGTAGCATGGAGGTTAAGTTCCCATCCTCCAGACTTCAAAAGAGGGTGTCAGGGTAGGAGCTAGCTGGCTCCTCGCTCACACTTGGGCAACATGAGTGGCGTTTGATGGATTATCTTTCGCACATTGTCACAGGAGAAGTGAATTTCCCCCCTCGTCCTTGGGTAAAGTGAGGGGGTTAAAAAGAAAAGTCTCCCCTTCACTATGGCACTGTACGGAGAGCAAGGACAGCACAGTTTCTCTCCACCCACCATTTGCCAAGAAGAGTGGAGCTGGAGCACATTGAAGAAGCTCAAAGGCGCCCAAATATAAGTATACAATTCCCATCCACATTTGGAGAAGATAGGAGGACATTGTGGGCATCCTCCTCCCTTGCCTTTAGGCAAGGAGGTGGAGATCACAAATTATCTCTCCCCACCCTTGGGCAAGGCTGGAAAGACTGTGACTAGGCACCTCATGGTCCTGGCCAAGCCTGGGGGTTGGCGGGCAAAAGCCTTCTTGTTTTTAATTCCTACCCATCCTGGCAATCAAGCCAGGGAAGTGATATTCATAAGGGGTTGAACTAACCTGCCTATTTATGTATAATGAAGCAGTGGTCTCTCTGTTCTTCTTGACCTACCTGCACAAAACTTTCCAAGATCAATTTGAGGTCGACAAATTCTGTATTTGAAATATGTGCTGATTATTCATGAAATGGAACAAGTTAACCATTATAAAAAACAGTTTTTGTTTAAACCAGTGGCCTCTATCATGAGAAGTTGTCAGTGTTTCGCTAAAATAAGCTGCAAGGGACCTGTCACCAGGATGATACGATGATGTCCATATTAGACAATACTGAAGCCTTTGGCTTGCCCTTCTTGTCTGAAATAGGTCTGTGGACCTGGGAGTAGACTTCCTGTCACCCAGATCTGACCTCTATCACTGTCCAGGCTCTTTCTCATTATGGAGGCTGAAACTGACCAATTACTGAGATGGATAATTCATGGCAGCCAGGTAGGGCCACATGGAGGACCAAAGAGGTGGCAGAGATCCCATTGGAGCGATCCCGCAGCACCTATAAGTGCCTTGTATTAACTCCGCTGCACAGCTGTGCAATCATAGAGGTGAAGGCGACTCTGCAGTGTAGCAGAATTCGGTAATCCCTACAGTATTCTTTCCTGAGTGTGTAAGTACACCTACTCCTCTTCTCCCGCAGCAAATGTGAAATCCGGGGAATCCCCTCGCCAGTCCCTTGGACAGGACACTTGCCTTCTGGTTTGTGGCACATGTGCAACAGGCAAGGGAGAAGTGTTAGTACTACCAGAAGCCATGAAAGGGGGCCACCCACTAGGAACTGGCATGCCCCTCTGCCACCCCTCACCGTCCCCACTTGCTACTTGCCCGTGTTGAAGCCATTTGATTGACAAAAAAGTCCACCAAGCCCCATCTTGTTAAGGCCATTGTGGAGGGCGGGACTTTTGTTGGGGGAGTCTACAGCCTCTCCCCATCAAGGCCTGAGTATGTATGTAAGTACATACTGCAGCGGTGCATTTCCTAAAATGGAGCGGAGACAAGCCTCTGTTGGCTTCTGTTTGGCAAACTTACAGCTTTTCGCAGGCTATCGCATTATCAGTCATTCATTGACACAAGCCTTCTTTTTTGTTATCCATCAAAGTACGAACTTAATAAAAAATAAATATTTTTTGCTGTCCAATAGAACAATGACAGAACCGCAGAAAGTTTTCTAAAATGGCTGGCAATGTCGGTGGGTCCGCTGACCACGGAAAAACGTCCCAGTATAAAAACTAAACTGATCAAATATAACCCGAAGCCCAAGACACGCATTCTTGTACCTTTGTGTGTCTTGGTGGTTACAAGGGTGCTAGGTGTGTTCACATTCCATGGAGTTACCATTCCTCGCAAAGAAGTTTGAAACATGCCCTGTCGGAAATACGAGCCCTAAACAAGATTCCTCTGCAGTCGGTCTCCTAATGAGGCTGATAAATACTGTCTTCCGCTCTGTTAATTATTGTTCATTTTACAAGGCACAGCCAGAGGCACCGAGGGCGCTGTACTGCTCATGAAGTTTCGAGATAGTGCACACTGGAATGCGTGCAGTCAAAGTGAACATTCTTTCACAGATGGCACGGTTTCGGCCGGAGGTGCTCCTCACGAGTGGAACGCACACAGTACACACAGGTGTCTGTATCCGATAGAGGGAGGAGGGGTTTGAAAGTGGCTTACACGCTACTAGGGTGCCTATCTGGCATGGGTGCAAATTTAGGTCGATGAGTGTAAAAACTCAGAACAAAAGGTCAGGAAACCAGACAAAAGGGCAAAATTCAGAACAAAAATTAGGGACTAAAGACATGTTTTGCAGACACATCAGAGGAGGGTGTGCAATAGTATATAAGTATGTATATAGACACCCAACATAAGTACAAGTCAAAATCCCACAGCCGCTGAAGTGCTTTTACCTCAGGGCCTGGGGCACTGCACAGGTTGCAGGAATGAAAGCTACGCCCATGACAGGGATGGCTTTAGTGCTGGTGCCAGATGTTGTGAGAATATTGTGCCCACCCCGCCAAAGACCTCCTTCTCCAAGGATTCAATCAGTACCACCCTCCAATTGTGCCCCTCATCTCTACATAGACCCGCGTACGTAGTTAATTTATTTTTCACTGCTACTCATTCCAAGTATGTAGGCTAGAGTAGGGTGTTGGAGTGTGTTATATCACACACATATTATATAGACACAATGGCTTGTATACATTTGTAAGACAATGTATAGGAAATGTTACTTTAGACCAGGGCCACTGGAATTATTTATTGTCCAGCCTCTGCAATTTTCACCTAATTATAGATTTGCTACATTTGCCACATAATCCATCATCTTCCACCTATTCTGCTGATTTTAGCTCCAGTGATTTACACTGATAAAAAAGCAGCAACAGTTTCTGCATTGTGGAAGGCCCTTTGCAATTGCAAAGGGTGACTGGTCAGCTTTCTGTTGCTTATTGCTATATTTGGGTGTTAAACCGGAACTAATGAGGTGCAATGTAGGCCCATATTGCGTAAACAAGATTAAAAATGTCAAAATAATTGAGTAATACTATGACAAAATGTGCTCCACATAATTTACCTTTTCTTGCTGCATAATTGACACAATCCTGCCTCATTATTATCCAAAGGAACCCTGTTTACCAACCTTAGAATAATGAAAGATTAGAGAAAAACAACAAGGTTGTAAACCCATGCCTTGCAGTTTCCAGGCTGCTATTTTATTTTGGAGGTGTCCCTACCTGCACATAAACAATCTTTTAAAAAAAATTACATTTTGTAACTTCCATGTGTGCTGCATTAAGCATCACACATAGAAGTTACAAAACAGCATTTAAAGAATGTTTATGTGCAGTAAGGGATACCTTCCTACACATAAACAATCTTCCCCTGCACACAGACACCCTTGCACTAAGGTGCAAGAGTGCCTGCATTGGCGCTAGGCAGCTAAGTGTAGCGCCAGCGCAGGAGGAATCACAAGGCTGCACAAATTCTTGTAAATATGGTGCAACCTTGCCTTTCTGAAGTGGCGGTGTGAGGCGTAAAGCCATGATGGCTTGCGCCTCACTCCGCCACTTCTTTGTACCAATGCCCCTGTCTTTCGCTGGAGCCCTCTGCGCTACTTTATGTGTCAAAACCCAGGCAAGCGAAAACTCAGGACTCGCTAACAGATTTTTTTTCTCCAACAGATACATTGTGCACCAGAGTTAAAGTGATGTTTTTAGCCTATAAATTGCTTGCACACAAAGGATCTAAAGGCTGTGCATTCAACACTGTAAAAAGTGTCAAAATACATCCGCCATCTCCTCAGGACTTGGCCCCTGGTGAGGTGACAGGAGCCCCTGAACAAAAGCAGAATGCCACGCCCTATGCTGTGGCAGGAGGCGTTCCGGTAAATGCTGTAACTGTCCCATTATTATTCTGTATGTGATAAGTAGTCCGGCAAACAGAATAATAATGAGCCATAGCAGTCTCTGAGGTCGTGAAGGGTCTGCTGTATGCCATTGTGTTCAGAGCAGGAGTGCGAGCTGGCCCCTGCAGTGAGAGTTGGAGAACTCTCTGGCTGCTTGCAGGGGGACAACTCGCTCCAAGGTCCAGAATTATGGACAAAAGGTGTCAGTGAAAGAAATCATCACGGACAATAGGCCCAAATAAGGTGTGGTCTGTGAAATTTACGGACAGTTGGTCACCCTACATACAATTAATTGCGGGTTTATATAGCGCTAGGAATCAACTCCCGGAGGAGTATCTCCACGCTTCGACCGCTGGGGAACCCGTCCTGGCTCACCCTGAGAGATGGTCCCTGATGGGTATCTCTAAGGTGCGACCAAGCATCCCCGGCGGTCTGGGGGGGCCGTTGTGAATATGAGGCAAGCTGATGCCCAGAGTTGCCGAGTGTGGTTTCTGACTAGAGTAGGCACCGAGGTGAGAATTATCAAGTCCGCTGACCCTGGTCCACGACCCTGCCGCGTCGGGAATCGAACCCTGGTCCCAGGCCGTTCTCTGCTTACGGGTCTGCCGCCTCTAACCAGTGAGCCACACTTCTCCACAATGCCAACCCTTTCCTAATGTATTTCTACATTGTGCAGCAGTACTCTAGATATGTGATTGTTTGCATTACAGTTGAACCTTTCATCTATATTTACCTCATTTGTTATTCCACTCTCTACTACACACTCTCTTCCTCCGCCTTCTTCAACATCCAGGTGTTGTTCTGAATGTGCTCTTGACAGTCGTTGCTTTTAGGTCAATTTGATATTCATTATAGCCTACTTTTGTAGTGAGGAAATTTAGAAAAAGCAGAGAAGTACAGTCAGTGGTATGGAGACAGCGGTAAATAAAAAAGAAGCCAAAAGTGAAATGTAAGGGGTGGGAAGCAGCAGATGGAGGAAAAGTGAAAAGTGAGATGACAGAGCAGGAGAGGAGAGAGTGGCATGGGGAGAGAGGAGAGTGACTACAGGCATAGTGGGCAGAATAGAGGGAGTAGGATGAACAGTGCTAAGGCAGAGGTGACGGACTATAGATGATTTAATAATAGTTGAAATGCACTGCAACGTATGGAAAGAAAAAAGCAGGCTTAGGCAAAAGCAAAAGGCAACTAATAAATGTGTCTAGTTTAAAGTTTTAATTTCATGGCACCAAGCTTGAGCTTTAAAATCCAATCTTCATGCGGACATTAAAAAAGGCAAAGTACCTGGACAGGGTCCCAGGAGCCAGTGTGTGTTAACCCACAGGACGATGCTGGCTGGATTGAAATTGGCATAGAGTTGTTGAATGTGAAGCAGACACCAGTTTACTGTAAAAATGGATCAGCGTGAGAAACAGCAGCAGGGTTGAGAAGCCAATCTGCATTTCAAGTGAGCCTTTCAAATATATATGTGTGTTTCAGTCCTCTATCTCCCTTCATCTCACTGTTTTCCAAGCACTAGCTGTTACTTGCAGAGATGGGAAAGATGACCAAGAGGTAGACCCCGCAAATTGCTGAGCTGTCTGGGGCATACCATGCTGCTGAAGCACAACGTTTCAGTAGATGAAGTGCCAGGTTCTCTCCATGCACAGTGCCAAGTGGATCCGCCTCTATAGTCTATTATATCTCTTTCCCCTAAACACAGAAAGCGAAACGCATAATAGGCCCTTCTGTGAAGCAGACTATGAGAGATTAGCACCAATATTCCTTGACAAAGACATGGAGAAAATTACACCTCATTTGTGTCCAATCTGTAGCATGTATATCCTGCTGTAGCCAAATTTAGCCACAGATTATAGACTGATCTGGACCACTGCTTGACTATTGACTGTTAGAGTAACTGTGTGACATGAAGTTATTGTCAAGCCATCACCATGAACCAATACTACATGACAGACTCACAAGAAAAATCAGTGTTTGTGCCTTAGCTTGCCTTCCTTCTGCAATAGAACAGAATGATGGGAATATTTAACTCAGAGGATCAGGACTGCTGCCTGTGGAACCATTTTTAAAAAGACCCTGTCCTCCATAATAAGTAGGGCCACTGAAATTATGAAAATGTTGTGGCCCCAGTCATTTTTGCATCATTATTGATATGCATTTGCCACCCATGGCAGATTTTAGCAGAAAAATATGTTTCCAGCTTGAATGGAGCAAAAGATACTGAAAATGCAGCAGTGCAGTGGAAGTCCTGATGCAAAGGTTGACTGGCCACCATTAGTTGCTTTTTTCTGCATACGGGTTCTAACTGGCACTAGTGAAATCAAACCTTAACCCAGATGCATAAAAACCATGAAATAATTAAGTAATGCTATCACAAATTGTGCCACATTACACTGCAAAGTATACCTGTTCATTCCGAATAATTTAGTCAATCCTGCCGCATAATTTGGTCATCCCCTGTCTCATAATGTCAGTGTCCTTGTTTATAAGAGCTCCTGCCATCCACCAAGCCACCAGTAGCCACCGAAATAAAGTACTGCTCGTAACCCTATTTGCCAAAACCCCTTAGCTGGTTCTTGTTTTTTTAGTCACTACTTTTAGAAGAAATACCCGGAGCCACCTCCAACCCCACCAGAATAGAAGATGTGATCCTATTGATAGAAAAGTCTGGACTGTCTGGTGAACACTGAAACTGTAAACCAATTTATAAAGAAAAAAAGAAAATAAGTTCTCCCCTTTATTGCGTTTATATAGTGCTGGCTACCGCTCCTCATGGGTAATAAGTGCTATATATAAATGCTATTGCATACAGTACAATTTACAATTTTCAGCTCATTTCTGCAATTTTGCCATTTTTTGCAAACCCATTTAAAAAGAAAACAAATTCTCCCCTTTATTGCATTTATATAGTGCTTTGCATTTATATAGTGCCTGCTACTGCTCCTCAAGGGTAATACGCGCTATATATAGATGCAATTGCTTGCAATGCGATTTGTCATATTCTGCCTTGTTTTCTTAGAAATTCAAAGGGTATCTATCAGTCAAGATGGGGAGGGGTTAGAGATCACGTTTTAAGTGCAGATGGTCTCTCCTTCATCCCAGTGCTGATTGGCAATCCATAGCTCTCATTAAACAATAGCGAAGGCTCAAAACACTGCCCTGAACAGCGAGAGCCCCCACCATGAGGTCTGCGCTGTAGGATGTTGTGAATCTCCACACCTTCCTGAGAAAACATACAGAGACAGAAGGAGATGCTGAAACTGTCTTTTTAAAGAAAATGAAGTGCCTTCTCCGACGCGGCTTCCAGAGCAGTGCCAATGACGGGGTGGGCTGAAATCCCTTTAGCCCAATGGGCGTGGCACACGTGATATTACATGTAGAAAAACATTATGCACATTTTGACCACCGAGATCGCTTTGCATTTCTGTAATATTTTGGTATCTGTATGTTTCTGTTATGTCTGTATTTCTGGGCAGCCTGTTCTATCTACAGTTAGCCAGGTGGCCCTGTGCTTAATTTGAGCCGGTAGTTGCTAGTGTGGGCCAGCGGCACTCATTTTTGGAGACCGGCCCTTATTTTTTCACAGCAGTCAATCTTGGAGAGCGAGAGAGGAAAAATCAGAGACAACAAAAGACAGAGTAAAAGACAGTTGGGGAAACCGTCATAATAGGAGATATCAGGAACCTCCAAGAGTTAGATAAATGGACAGGGAGTGTCCAATAGTGGATAAAGGGGCATGAGGTGCATTTAGAACTTTGCAGCCTTGCTACTGGGATCGGCAAAAGTTGATTGCACAAACCCCAGGCTTCTGAGCAGAGCCCTGGGCACTGGCACTCATTCTTTTACAGTTAAGCACTGGTCAGGCCTCTGATTTTGCTCACCTTTCCTTTTTTAGCACGCAGGTGTACTTTCCTTCGGGCATGTCTGGGCCAAACATGCTTAGGCCTCTTGCTATTTTTCTGTTACTTTACCACCGGTACTAAATATCATTTCAGTGTCTAAAATTGCCTTTTGTTCTCGCTTTATGATGATATCCTTTGTACACTACCTGTAAAAATGGTTTCTTTGCTGGCAGTATACCATCACCATCATCAACTTTATTCGGTTTTTACAAGAAAACCATAAAAGCCAAATAACACCGTAAAAAAAGACTCCATCAACTAATTTTGGCAGTATACATTTTTTCCCTGCATACCTTATTTATTTTACTCCTCTATATTATGTGAGAACGTTAAATCACAGAAGTGAAATTTTGTTAACATCAAAAATTGTGCTTTGTGTAAACAGACTGCACAGGCCCAGGGGAGGAGCGCCCTTAGTTGCGCCATGTGACGAAGCCCCCTACGGGTCGGCTAAGAAGGGGTGGTGTATTGAGTAAGGAGGGAGGGTGATGTCATCAGGATGCGCAGGAATGCAAGGGGGGTGTATATAAAGCTGTGCCCTAGTTTTCTTACTCCCTTTGACATGTTGTTGCCACTAAAATGTACGGCCAAAACCGAAGTTCTAGTAATGTCGTAGCCTGATTTACTTAATGCCTTTGACAGCTTGATGCGGCTAAAGCATGATGCTGTGAATTATTGTATATATCCACACAGGATGGTCTTCTCCTGTTGGTCTGTGAAGAATTACCTGGTTTGATGTGAATTAAAGGCTACGCCCTAGATAACACACGTTGACTCTGCAAGTTTTTGGGCTTAGTGGGGGAGAAAATGTCAAAAATGGAGAAGGATGAATGTCACATTGTGAGTATACTATAACTTAGTGCCTTATTACGATGTTGGTGGGTCCATGAATGGCTGTAAATGCAGATATAGAAACATGCGAGGGACAAAGGACTTTCATCCCGACATTTGTATTTACTAAATGGCACAAAAAAAAAACCCAGGAGCCTCTGCCTTTTAGAAGGACAGAGGCAGCTTTCAACAAGCATTAGAAATGCAATAGGTCTCGCAGCATTAGAGTTAGTGCTTTTAGAATTGTTAATGGGTTTAGCATGAGGGTGAGGGTGAGTGAGGGTGAGGGTGAGTGAGTGTGAGTGTGGGTGAGTGGGGGTGAGTGTGAGTGGGGGTGAGTGTGGGTGAGTGTGGGTGAGGGTGAGGGATTGAGGGTGAGGGGTTGAGGGTGAGTGAGGGTGAGGGGTTGAGGGTGAGTGAGGGTGAGGGGTTGAGGGTGAATGAGGGTGAGGGAGGGTGAGGGGTTGAGGGGTTGAGGGTGAGTGGGGGTGAGTGAGGGTGAGGGGTTGAAGGTGAGTGAGGGTGAAGGTGAGTGAGGGTGAGTGTGGGTGAGTGTGGGTGAGTGTGGGTGAGTGTGGGTGAGTGTGGGTGAGGGATTGAGGGTGAGGGGTTGAGGGTGAGGGGTTGAGGGTGGGTGAGGGGTTGAGGGTGAGTGAGGGTGAGGGTGAGTGAGGGTGAGGGGTTGAGGGTGAGTGAGGGTGAGGGGTTGAGGGTGAGTGAGGGTGAGGGGTTGAGGGTGAGTGAGGGTGAAGGTGAGTGTGGGTGAGTGTGGGTGAGTGTGGGTGAGGGATTGAGGGTGAGGGGTTGAGGGTGAGGGGTTGAGGGTGGGTGAGGGGTTGAGGGTGAGTGAGGGTGAGTGAGGGTGAGGGGTTGAGGGTGAGTGGGGGTGAGTGAGGGTGAGGGGTTGAGGGTGAGTGAGGGTGAGGGGTTGAGGGTGAGTGAGGATGAGGGGTTGAGGGTGGGTGAGGGTGAGTGTGAGTGAGGGTGAGTGAGGGTGAGTGAGGGTGAGTGAGGGTGAGTGAGGGTGAGTGAAGGTGGGTGAGGGTGAGGGGTTGAGGGTCTTGAATATTAATATAGATATACCTGTTTGTGTGTATATTTTGCACTACTGCTGTACTTGAAATGAATCGTTTTATGTATTGATCAATTGACAAATGTATTACAAAATCTGCAGAATGTAAGGGGTTGAGGCAACACACTGGGTTATAAGGGGTGACTATTATTTACACTTCGCTGTGTTGAAAGTATATAAATAAGATACTAGGACAAACATTTTATTTTTATGTGTTTATATTTGGTATAATTCAGATTTTTTAAATTCATTCTGGGTAAACTCGAGGCATATTTGAGTATTTGCGTGTTATAAACTTGGATATATTACTTTACTTAGAGCACTGCCATGATGAGTGAGTTTAGAGGTATTCGCGGCGCTAGTCCTTTTTTAGTTTCTGCTCTAAATTGGGATTGTGTGCCCCGGTTTAAGTCTAGTTGGTCCGCCCTCTATTTCTAAGCCCTGATATGGCGCGAGAGACAAACGCAAAGTTTAATATTAATGCAATCACCAGTCACCCATCAATAAGACCTGTGGGCCTTTGCCGCAAATAATGAACGTTTACTCATGATGGTGCTCTCTCGCCCTAACAATGCTCAGGGACCAAGGGGCAGATTTACAAGCCCCTTGCGCCACTTTTCCCCATGTTAAAAATGACGCAAGGGGCTTGTAAATAAGCCCCAAGTCTTTGGCTACACTTTGTTAGTGACCAATCGCTGCAGTTCGTCATGCCGATGCTTCCAGGTCAGATGGGCAGCTGCTCGTGCCACCAACACATCTTGCTTGCTATGGGACTGGACAGTAGTGTCGTTCAGTCCTAGTTGCGTAAAGGCAATGGCGAAACAAACCCTATCGCCCTCAGCAACGTAAGACCCTGTGCCAGTAACAGTACTAGATCAGGCTCACGGCCAGCCAGGCTCTAAAAAGACCGTTTATCTTCTTGGGGCAGGAACAAACAAATAGAGGCAGGTTATTCACATATATTTCAGTGTGCGCTGCAAACGACTTTAACAGAACCAAGGAATCCTAACTGTCCGACGCAGGTAGTGAGCGACCATACCAGGGTTTTCGGACACTCCAAAAAGACAAACACTCACCTGGTCGCAGATGAAGTGTTTGTCAATTCACACAATCGCGCAGACGATGAGAAAGCGACCCTGGATACGACCAACTGCCCGCTGCGAACCTCTTCGTGAAAGGTGGCACCAATGCCCGGTCTGAGATTTCACGGGACGGGAGAGGGCAGGAGTTCCATACTCGCAGCACTTCGCTTAGTACGTGCTTGTTAACATACAACTGCGCATGCGTCCCGGCGAGCTTCGATTCCCGCAAGTGAACTGTTGAACGTTCCGGGATGTGACGTCACTGGGCAGGCTGCTGTTGAGTGTCTCCAATGGAAAATCCCGAGCCTCACTGATCAATTGTTCCAAGAGTGTCAATCAGAGGGGCCGGAAGTAAGCACCAGCGGCGATTCTGGGAATCTCCTGTGTTTCTCATCACCTAGAACAATAAGAGGGCGGAGTATTGTGAAAGTTGCTAAAATCGTAGCTCTGACCCAAACACGTGGTGGATCTTACAGAAGATCGAGGAGGCGGAGAGTTGAGGCAGGCAGGCAGGCATGGGAGGAGAGGAGGAGGGGGGAGGAGAGTAGGGGAGGCACGGCCTAGCGGCCGTGCAATCAAGTAGTGAGGGGGCGGAGTTGTGGGAAGGCTGAGAGAGAGAGTAGGCGGCTGGGGGCATGTGCACGCGCATTTAAGCTCAATGCGCATGCGCATTGAGCTTAAATTTATCGTGCACTGCAAGGAATCGCCACGATTCCTTGCAGTGTGGATAAAGAGCGGATAAGTGCCAATACTCTCGCCTTGCTCGATGCGCATGCGCATCGACAGGCGAGACCTAAAAATAAAAGTTGGGATTCATTAAATTGCATTGAGGTTAACATACGGCAGTATCTCGGGCCACTCTCGGCTCCCCCGGTGTCAGCAGCCACCAATCACAAGGTGGAAGCTGTCCTACGTCAGCAGCTTTCACTTTAGAAATCCTCTTTTTGGGAGCCGGTAACACATCAGTGGCTATGGATCTTAATTGTGGCCGCAAACCATTTAACTTTGCAGAACCAAATTGCATAAGAGCTGGATACACCCATTACACGCCCACTTTACTTTACTATGCAATTCAGTATGAGTCACAAAGTGTCCCTAAAGTCGAAAAGACATTTCCATCTCAGAATGTGCCCTTTGTACATTGTGACTCACTGTTTGCAGCAGCAAAACCTGTGATTTTATGACTTGCAGGCTTTGTGACCACAAAATACTTTAATACATCATGCCCTTTGTACTTTTACAATGAGTACGTATAATAACATTGTTTTCAGTTCAGGAACTGTTAATAAAAATTCGTAACATGCATTAAAAAAGCTGATGTTAGAAAAATGAATGACTCACCAATCTCTAGCCAGAAAGTACATGATGCTTTTCATAATAATACTTACAAAGCTGAATGCAGAAGTACACTCGAATCTTGAAAGTAATCCAAATAAAGCCGGGCACTAAATCAGGCTTGTTCAGCTACACCAGAGAATTGCAGAAACTGACAATGGGCTGTTTGTGAACCTAATTAAATGCTGAATACACATATAAGAGATCCCATTTCCTTCCTGGGCCACCCGATAAGTGATAGTTATAATTCTGCATTGCTACAGTTATTACAGACCTCCGTGCACTAGATGAGTGTACGTAGGCTCTGCTGGCAGGACTACAAAGCACAGAGGCTCTGCCAGAAATCTGGTGAGAGAATGAATGCATCAGGAGCCGGGACCAGGAGTCTCAGCTCCTTAGCTGGGACTTTTAGGCACCACGTGTAATTCATCCTGCAGCCAAGGAATTCATTTATGGGGCGCCGCCTGCAAACATCCAGAACAATTTAGCACGCTCCTGCCAACATTGATGAACTTACAAAGAAACAAGCACTGGGTAGATCATCAACTCTAATCTGCAACATTTGTCAGCTTTCTGTTTATTAACAGGAAGGAACTCACTCTCGTGGGAAGACAGATAATGCAGATAATGCAGCTTACCTACAATCAATGAAAAAAAGAAATTAGCAGGATCTTTGATAAGCATCATACGCATTAGAAATGCTTCAGTTACTGTTCCATAAGGACCCTGAACTCATCTTAGACGCAGTCTTGAGGGTTTATAGGCAATGCTTAATTTGTGCCTGACCTTCACTCAGTTTTGTGGGTTAAGATTATTTTTCATTAATAGATGTTGCCCCAGTGTAAGAGAGAGAAAGCAGAAAATGGATAAAGAAGTAGGCAGAGAAAAATAGTAAAGGAATGACAAGAAGATGAAACAGTACCTGCCATAGTGAGATGCAGATAAAAGGGATGAAAAACCATCTGCAAGAGTGTGATAAAAAGACAGGAATTGCAGGCTGGTGGAAGAAAGAACCATGAGCTGAAATCAAGACTAGACAGTCGTTATATTCGGCAACTTCGACATCACAGCACAAGGAGAGGTGATGTGTTTAGTGGGCTAACGGAGGTTTATAAGAAACAATTATGAACTGAGAATGGAATATAGAATAAATAATATATATAAATGTGTCGGTGAACAGACAAAACCAGGCCCTAATTACATTTTTATTGCACTGGTTGAATTTTGCGAAATTCTTGCATTTTACATTGTACAACTTTAGCAGTTTATTTCCTATTTTTCCATTCCACTACCACGCTGACACATTTTCCGCTTGAACCAGTCTCCTACTTGTAGTCAAATACACTTTATGTAATAAATATAATTTCACATACGGTACTTTTTGTGAAAATAAATTGTTTTACATTAGAGTAAATATGGAGTGGAAAAGTTAAATATTCCCACAAGAGGAATTTCCTCCACTATATTATTAATTACCTATAGATTCTCTTCTGGACTTCCATCTAAAAGTCAGACTTTTCCGCTGTCACCCAGTTCAAATTCATGCGTTATGCACCAAAGCAGGGATATTCACAGAGGTGTAAGCCATGCATAAAAGAAGATCAAGGTGTACACAACATCATGGCATAGTCACATACAGAATACAATCAAAAAGAAGGAACACAATCAGATTAGATGTATCAGTGCCTAATGAAAGTAGGACAAGCAAAATGCCAGCTTCAGACTTACAATCTCACAGACCGTAATCAGCGTCGGCTCCTCCGCAATGGCAGAAGAGCATCGCCCTACTGGCTCAGAGCCAGCGGTAGAAAAATAAAACAATATTTTATTATTGGTTTATTTTACAGCTGCTGGCTGAGCCAGCGTGTGCAGGGAAGAGCGGGTCAGGCAATGGGTGGGGAGGAGGAGTGGTGGGTGCACATTTAAATGCGGATGTCAGTTTGGCTGGGTGCCTATGGCCGGCCAAACTGACATGCGCACTAATGTTCAGCATTTAAAATAATGGATTCCCCACAGAGAAAAGTAAGATCCATTCTTGGAGCCAAGACCAAAGAGAATAGAAATGAGGCGATGCAGTCAAGAGGTTTACTCTTTGAGATTATGCGTAGCTGTGATATCTGGAGAATGATTTTTGTGTCGATCATGTTATGTTCATTCAGGGCCGGACTGGCTACCGGGCAGTTGTGTGTGTTGCCGAGCAGGGGGATGATTTCTCCGTGGTATGTGCGTATTTCGTTGATGGGGACCTGCGTGCGCTTTGAAAAAAAAAGCAAAACGAATTTCGTTTTGCACACACAGGTCCCCATCAACGAAAGCATCCCTCTGCTCGGCAGCACACACAACTGCCCGGTAGCCAGTCCGGCCCTGTGTTCATTCTCCAGGAGGTCTGCTTACATTGCAAGGGAGCAAAATGAGGCAATGTAGCACCCTGCTGATTACTGTACAGATTGAGGGGAGTGCTGAGTCACTTTATATGGTGATGAGGTGTGATAATAATAATCCACATTTGTAAAGAGCGAACAATCACCCATAAGAGTCTCCAAGCGCTGGGGGCCCAGAGTCACATGAGGCTGGGCTTATCTGCCACCGGGGATCTAACCGTGATCCCCAGATTCCAACGCCAGTCTCCCTGGCCACACCTCTCCCACAAGCAGATGAAGAAGGGGGTAAATTAGGTTATACAGGGCCACCATCTGTCCTAAATGTCTTTTGCATAGGTCATGAAGGGACATCATGAAAACTAGGCCGACCACAAGGTTGTATCAATGCAAAGACATTATGAGGTCAGTTCACATTAAAGGAAGAGCTAAAAAATGTCAGGGAGTGGATTCATGTGCTTTTATGGCCAGAATACCTCCTTTTTCTTATTATTATTGGGTTGCCCCATTGGTTCTGGTTTTTTCCCTTAATATAGGATGCCCTACAGTAACTCTTCGGCTTGCCTCTGCTGTATTACATTTCCTCACCTGCTAGTGCTGCAGTGTTTATTTACGTGTTACGGTGCTGGTGACTAAATCTCCATTGCAAAGGAGTATGAGATAGGAAAGCCTCTTTTTTTTCTCAAAACCTTTATTGACAATTTCAGCATGGTCACAGTAAATTTTTGCATCAAATCAGAGCGTCTTACACATCAGGCAATCCTCAAAATACAGTAGACATATGGAAATTTCAATCCTATAATAGCACTGGCCTGTACAGCACGGCAGACGCGCAAAGGGAAAGATTCTTAGTCTCTCAAACCAACCCCCTTTTAACATCAGTGATTACCTGTGCTTGTCCACACAATGACAGTAGTGGATTTTGGCATCTGATAATTGGTGGTAGGGTACATGCACCCTAGACGTGGTTGTCTGCCTACAACAGCAAATCCATGCTGGCTACCATTCCTGGGATCCCTCAAGCCATGTGAATTTGTTGCAAGATTGTGCTGAAAGTTAGAGGGTAGTGTGCCGCATTCCTGAAGCTCCACTTTATGTGTAGTCCAAAAATGTGTGGTAGCCATTGAGATGGTGAGATTGAGATGGTGGTAAGCTGTACCATCAGGTGTCTCTACTTGCCCCTTTGTTTTACTCTCACTTCCCCTTCTTGCAAAGGCCATTGCAGGCAGGTTGCGGTGTGTCTGGTCGGAATAAATATATGCTTCAGTGGAGAACCAGGAATCCCTTGTGTGAGAGACTGTCTATTGCCTTTAGGTTACCATACCGCTACAAACAAAGAGGCAAGGAACAAGAGCCATCACCGGTGGGCAGTGCCAATCCCCTCTGTACACCGTCCTGCTCATGGGAAATGAGCTTCAGACTCAGAGACAACCACAAAGTGGCTGAGGACAGACCAAACTAAATATCAGACCCTATCAATTACTTTGTGGTGTCCTCCATATACATGGTTTCCTAGACACTTTCCCCATTATAGGATGCCTATCTTGTCATCATAGGTGTGAACTATACAACAAAGATGAATTGGTTGATTACCTACTTATTGTGAAGTGCTGCTCATGGTATCCCCTATTATTTCCATGGCCGTTAGCCTGAGGGCTTTATTGTCCTTTGTCGCTTCAGCTGAGCTCTGAATGAAAAATCTTCCTACCCCCATTGTGCAGACACACCCATGATGTGACTGTTGTGATCCACTTCTCTTCTAGACAGAAACATGTGGGTTCTCAAAGATTGAACCCCTCCAACACAAGTTCCAAGAACATCACACAGCTCCAACTCCTCCACAGCGTCTGCGAGGCAGCAGCTATCCAACTTTACCACCACAGCCCGAGTGCTGTCAAGCACCCTACCAAATACATAAGGTTGAACACATTAGACTTTCAGAACTCGTATCTGAATTCAGCAAATAAACTGCATTTACCATTTGCGACGTGTTACATGTGTCCTCATATAGGAGCACTGATTACAATCTAATAAGGGAAGGTAGACATTCCCCACTTGGTACTGTTATTTCTTTTGAATATTAAAGTTACGGTGAGTAAAAACCCTGCTCTTTTGGAAAAACAAGCCCGTTCCTGGGTCATACAGACACTGTTTTCAATGTATATGTTTATGCCCTAACCCTACATCACCTTCCAAAAGTACGTTCTCGCTGTTCATGCATGAGAGCCCGTGAAAAGTCAGTGATATTGACAGAGCACTCATTAGCAGATGTGAAGAAAGTGATAATTTCCATAAGGATTGCACCATTACCTGTGTGTGAAGCTCCTTCAAGGTATTAGCGGGGCTAAAGCCACAGTGCTTAAGTTGAGCTGGTGTTTTCCGGTTCTTGCCACTGGTACTTAGTTGTCAACAGTGGTGCTTCTGACAGTCTGCAACAAGGTGGCTGTCTTGCTAATTTATAGATGACCACAACAACAGTTAGGGCTAGATGTAGGTAATTGTGAAATACCGATTCCTTAATACTGAATTTCCCCAATTCGGTATTAAGGAATCGGTATCTACGATGTATGTAAAGATTCGCAAAAAATTACCGAATTGGTATTAATCGGTAAAAAATAGCGATTCAGAATGGATTGGGAAAAAAAGAATACCGAAACCCCAATACTGGATCGTTAATACCGAATCCCAATACCGATTCGGTAATTTAAAAATTCGGAAAATGTGGAATCAGCCAATTCTGTGCATCCCAATTACCTCCCAAACAGGAAGTGGCCACACCCAGGCAGCTGCACTGAACCTGGAACCTGGAGCTGACTGTGAGGCAGGGAGCTGAGCAGAGAAGCCAGGAGCAACACAGCCTCTTCTTGCAAACAAACCCAAGCAAAATGGCAAACCAGGAGAGGGAGAAGGAGGGAGCAGAAAGGAAGAGAAAGCAGAAGTTTAGCGAGAGGGAGCTGGAGGTCCTAATCGAAGATGTCAGCAAGGAACATCACAAGTTGTTTGGCAACCAGTCCCTGCATGTGCCAGAATTGCAAAAAAGACACATCTGGCTTTTCATCCAGAACAAGATCAATGCCATTGGAGTCACCCAGCGCTCCATTGAGGATTTAAAAAAAAGATGCTATGACCTGAGGAAGACTGCAAAGGCGAGGATGGCAGAGAGGCAGAATCAGGCCATCAAAACTGGTGGAGGGAGGAGCAGAGCACCTGCACCAACAGCCCTGGAGCTCATGGTTGAGTCCACCCTCCAGCGGAGGAGTGTGAGTGGCACTGGCGACGCAGACAGCTCGGCCAGAGCTGGCAACAAATAAAGTAAGCTTCATGCACAGCATGTAGTGCACCCCCTCCCCACCCCCAATCCCCAGAGAGGCATAGGGACTCCCACTCCAGTCCGTGTTTTACTCATAAATTGCAATGCATTATGGGAGATGTAGTCAGTAGTGTGTGTAAGAAAGGAAAGGGGTACCCCCGACTAGAGTTCCTAATTTCGGGATGTGTGACCGTGTGTCAATACAATAATTAGGAACAGGATAAAAGGGCGGATAATTACTGACAAGAGAAAAGGAACACTAAATCAACAAAAACGTATACGGTGCAGTTAGGTTTCATATCTTTTTTATTTTTTATTATTAAACAATCATATATCAAAAGAGGGGAAGGAAAGGGAGGGACCAATATATTTTATACATTCATTATTGTGTGGTCTCCGTCCTATTCTACAACAGCATATAGTTATACATATTTGTTGCTATGGACAACTTGTTTGCAGTTTACATTCGTGGTGCTGTGTAGCATATTATATTAAAATACATGGCTAAAGATTAGGGTGTTACTACGCGCGTTTCGGCTATTTAGCCTTCATCAGGGAGCCATGATAAGTATTTCTGAAGTACCTGTGCATCCATAAAAGAGAAAAAATAGAAAAAAACATATGTATGAGATAACGGTTCCTGTCAATGTCAGTATACAATCCTAAGCTATTTACAATCTAATGTCTAAAAAACATCACATCTTTTCAGAAAGGTTGATGAGATGACGGTTTAAAAGAAAAACAGTGCTCATATACATGTCAGTACATCACTTCTATCTATTACACATATTTACAACTATTTACATGATATTCTATGCACAACGTTTGTATCTATGTGCATTTTCACATGTTCTACATCATTTTGCATCTGCTAGTAGTCATACTGTATCTATACATTTGTATACATTTACTAGAGTTTACTAGGCTGATGTGCTAGGTATGCCTTCAAGGCTGGTTGATGGAATCACATGCACTTGTACATAATAAGGGCCAGAGTCGTGAAACTAGATAGTGTATACTTTTGTGAACCTTTTATCGGTTATAGGAATAAGAAGGCTGAGATGGATTGAAACCCCAAGGAGCACCTAGATAGCAGGTGGGTAACCTACAATGATTGTAGAGGTGAGGGGTTGGGAAGGAGAAAAGAGGACAAAAGAGGAAAAAGATGCAGAATGAGAAATACAGAATAAAGAGTGAAAGCTCACCCGGAACTTATTGTTGTAACGTCCTGCAGTGTTGGCACAGATGAGTGATGTGGATATTGATCAGTTGCCAGTAGAGAGAGATAAAATTCTGGTAGGATAGGGCGAGAGTATGATGGTTAGAACATAAATTGGAAACACAGCGGAACTGTATCATATTTGAATTATGGTAACGGGAGGTACCTATATGATAACGGGCTTGGCGACAGTCTTTAATAGTGCGTGAAATTATTTGATAGCACTTCAAGATACCTCTCTGTGGGTATGGTGGGTCCTCCGTTCAGAGCAATCACTGGATGTTTATTGGCAGTGATGGCACTAATAGATCGTGCCTATAGAGATAGAAAGCGGTGTTCGCTTTATTAGTCCAAGAATTCACTGAGGGGACTAATACAGTTACTTATGGGAACTGAAATAGAACTAGCATACCTGGTGTGGATCTCTGGTATGTTAGATGGTGGCCGGTCCTTTCTGCTTACAAGGTTGGCAGGTGGAGCTATAAGGATAGAAAGCGGTGCTTACTTGGTAAGTCTAGGGATCAACTGAAAGGGCTAGTGCAGTTACTGGTGGGAGCTTAGGAAAAAACGAGCGTACCTGGTGTGGATCACTCGTATATAAGCTGTCAGCCAGTCTTTTCCGTTTATATGTGTTGGCAGGTGGAGCAAAATTCTCCTGTTGTAGCGCTAGGAACAGGGGTGGAAAAACACTTGAAGTTAACCGGATGTTACTTTGTTGGGCTTACGTGGTCTTAGATTAATAGGGACCGCGCAAAGTTACCTGTTTAGGCGGGCCGGTGCGTGTCCCGCTGGTAGGTATATATTGTTTTGCGAGTCAGCCGCTAGTTAAAGGGAAAAATGAGGATAAGAGTATTCCGTTACAGGCTGTTCCATAGGCCCACTTACTGAGAGCGCGCAGCTGGACGAAATGCGTACCTGATAGAAATGCTAGGCGGGCCTTCCGATCGTGGATTTCTGCAGAGGCCTCCGTCCCGGTGTGAAATAGGAAGGGAATGTATAGAGGGTTGATGGGTCCTTTTATCTGGAGATTGCGCGCGCAGATAGGTGAGAGGTCAATGTGGGCAGAATACACGCCCAGAGTTCCGAGGAGGGTTCTAAGTAACGCGGCGGCCATGTTGGAACGGGCTAAGCGTATTAATGATGTTATGAAGCCGGTACCGATACTATATTCGTATTCTCTGTATGGTAGTAGAGTCAAATTGAGAAATAAGAATTAAATTCTAATTATATGGCATATTAAGAGGCCTGCAAGTGCGGAACTGCAAGAAGTGTTTCTTAAGGGGTTCGTGGTGGCATAGCGGCCATGTTGGAACAGGATGTGCGTTTTGATAAAAATATCAAGCTAGGAGCAATTGGTATATTTATGTTCTATACAGAACATTGGGGTTGATAATAAGACATATTTTAAACTTATGTTATTGTTTTATCTATAAGGTGAATGATAAGCCCAATCAGACTTGACAGTAAAATTGAAACTGATGTGGAGGGCATAAAGACTGTCTCTAATAGGGCTATGGCCTGTGACTCTAGGGCAATGTATGAGCCCAAGATGTTAGCTTGTATCTGTGGGGCTCATGGCGACCAAAGGTGGAGATCGTTTAATTAGTTATGACAGACCATAATCATGGCTTGCCAATATCATCTATTGAAGATGGGAAGGATAGAATTCTGCCTTTAAGTTATTGCAGTTCTTTGTGTTATAATACAAAGTGGGCTACCTGTACTGACACGACTGTGTATCTAGTCCCCAACATATTTTCTGGGTGTTGACCGGATATCTAGCATGTCAGAATTTGATATGCCGGTGGTAGGCAAGGAGACACAGAGGATATGTCAGCCATAGTTGTATTTGAGTACCTGATCCCAGGGTAGTTCATTATTAAGCCCTTTTGCATATGTGTCCAGTGAAAAAATCCAGTACACTTCTCGGCACTTACGGATCTGGGTGCTCAAAGTGCCTGAGGACTTGCGTATTTTTTCCAGGATATACCACCGTATATCATTTGGGTGGTGTTTAGCCTCTTGGAAATGTTTCACTAGGGGTGCTTGAATTTTCCCTGTGCGTATAGCCGATCTATGTTCAGATAGGCGAGTGGACATCATGCGGGCGGTTTCCCCCACATAGCCCAAATTGCAGGGGCAGAGCAGTAGGTAGACCACATTAGTGGTTTTGCAATTCGTCAACGTTTGGGACGTGAGGGTCCGCATGTTGAAGGTCCATTGTTTTGTTTCAATGGCTGAATCGCATGCTGTACATGTGGAGCATTTAAAGTTGCCCACAACTGGTTTCATATCACTAATGGATCTTTGTACAGGTGTGGTGTTTTTTTGTTCCATTCTTGACCGGACGATCAAGTCTTTGAGGTTCTTATTCTTCCTGTACGCGAACACCGGTTTGGGTAGTTGGTGTTCCTTAGGTTTTGTGGCATTCAAAATATGCCAGTTAGAAAACACAATGTGCTGCAGTTTGGCATTCATAGTGGAATGTCTGGTGACAAACACCATTTTAGGGCTGGGTTCTTTGATTTGTGGAGTTAAGAGATGTTGTCTGTCAAAGAACCTGGCTCTTTTGTAGGATTCACGGATTAAGCGCTTCGGATAGCCTCGCGAAATGAATTTGCTTTTCATTTCTTCTGCTCTGGTGTCAAAGTCTGCAAGTGTGGTGCAATTCCTTCGAACTCGGAGGAATTGCCCGAATGGAATACTTGATTTTTGGGTCACCGGATGATAGCTGGTGAAGTGAAGTAGTGTGTTTCGAGCAGTAGGCTTCACGAACAGATCCACAATGAGTTGTCGATTCTTACTAGAGATATTAATGTCTAGAAACTCTACACATGTTTGGCTAGCTGTGGCTGTGAAAAAAATGTTCTCATCACAGAGATTTAGCCATGAGACAAAGGTGTGTACTGATTCTGTTTCAGAGGACCAAATAAAGAAGACATCATCAATGAAGCGAGACCATGATGAAACGGACTCGCTAAAGGGGGCAACATCATTATAGATGAATTTAGATTCATATGCGGCCATGTATATATTTGCCACAGTGGGCGCACAGGAAGCCCCCATGCTGACTCCCTTCATTTGTTGGTATAGGGAGCCATTGAATTCAAACGTGTTTTCGGTTAAGACTACTTTGAGGCAGTCTAAAATGAAAGTTTTAGAGCATTCTACCTCATATGTGTCTATGAACCAGGCTACAGCCGTAATTGCTCCTGATTGCGGTATATTTGAATATAGGGCTTCGATATCCATAGTGATCAGCCACTGTGTTTCTGAGTTGAAGGACAGTGTTTCCACTGTATTGATGATGTCCCTGGTGTCCTTTATGTGAGACGGAATTCTCGAGATGTGTGGTCTCAAGATGGTGTCCAGATATTTGGACAAGGGTTCTGTACTTGACCCAATGGTGGTCACTATGGGTCTATAGGGTGGATCTGTACTACTTTTATGAATCTTGGGGACTCCGTATATAGCAGCCATCTTGGGTTGGTTTACATTAAGGAATTGCCATTCCTTATCACAAATAATGTCGTCATTGAGTGCTTTCGTGGTCAAGTCAAGAATTAAGGACTGAACTCGTTTGGTCGGATCTTTTTTGATCGCGACGTAGTGTCTCTCATCGTGCAACAATTTCTCCATATTCTGGATGTATATATCAGTATCTAGGACCACAATGCCTCCTCCTTTGTCACAACATTTGATGGTAATATCTTTATTTGTTTTGAGTGCTGTGAGTGCTTGATGTTCATCATGTGTGATATTGTAATTGGGAGGTGGTATGTATTTGGTGGCGGCTGTCAGTTTATTAACCCCTTCAGTGCTAATGACAAGGGTAACTCGTCATGTAGGGCCCATTGATTTCAATGGAAAGTCAATGGACCTACATGCACACCCCTTAGCAGCCAAGTGGTTAAAAACTGTATGCTCAAATATAGCTATTTCGGGAGAGACTTGTTCTAGAGAGGGTAAGAAGGTGGACCGAGGTTTAAGTCCTGATAAATTAGTCATTCCTTCTAAGTCAGGATTGGTGTTTTCAAAAAAGTTTTGCAGTCTAATCTTCCTAAAAAAGCTCATTAAATCCTTAAAAAGTTCAAACTTGTTGATGGTACAATGTGGGACAAAGCTTAAACCTTTAGTCAATAGTTTTTCAGTTATGGAATTCAATGGATTTTTGCTAAGATTGAAAATAGGAATCTGTTCTAATCGCGCCAATACTGTGCATGGCGCGTCACTAGGTATTGATTGGGGTTGGGATACATGGCTGGAGCTTCCTGGAAGTTCTGAGGTGGAGCATATGTATGCATGGGTGGTCCAGGGTATTGTTGATTTGGAGGTGGATAGTATTGATTGGGCTGTTGGTAGTTGCCTCTGAATCTCGGTTGATATCGGGGTTTCCATCGTCCCCGAGAATTTCCTCGCCTGGATAAAAAAGGCTTATTGCCTCTATTGTATCCTCCTCTAGGGTCATTGTCACCGTTGTTGCTACCGTTATCAGATCCAGAAGTGTCTGAAAAGGTGGTAACTTTTTGGGGGATTTGGTGTTGATTAGGTGTGTTTGATGTATCACCAAGTGGTTCTGGCTGATAATAGTTATCTGCTAGATAAGGATAGACTTTTTCTTGGCTGAAGTACTGGACATCTTTTTTGAGTTTGTCCGTTTTTCTTTTGAGAAGGTAGTCGCTGTAGGATTGCATCTCTTGTTCCATACCCTCTAGTTTTTTTACTGCGTCTTCAACCGCAGAACAGTTTTTAAGTTTGAGTTCAAGCTCTTTGATTTCTGCCAATAGGGTTTCCACTAGATGTTTTGCTGTTTCCACAATCAACATCATGAGGTCCCTGGAGCATCTGTTTGCTATGAGGGACCATCTTTCCAGGAATCTACGTATCTGTACAAAGAGCCCGGGAATATTTTTCACTCTTAGGCCTTGGGGGATGACTCCTGCCTTGAGGTATTGAAGCATGAAGTGGCCATGTAGTTCTATTCTTTTTGTCTTTTTCTTCAATGCTAAGAGTTGTTGGTATTCAGTATTGGTTTGTAGATCAATGTTGATTGGATTGTCTGCAGTAGCAAGATCTCCAACCATGGAGACGAAATCGTCATCCGAAAACCCAAAGGTGAGAAGTTTGTCCATAATGTCTGGATCTGGAAAACAGGTGGGGGCAGCGATACAGGAAAGGATAAGGTGGGATGTTGAAAAATAGGTTTCACAATGTATAGGGGAAGAAAATGTGCATAGAATTTCCAAACAGGTGTTTGGTGTGAAGAGAAGAGTGTATATGGTACTGAATCCCTGGCAGAGTCAAAAAGTAAGCGCCAATATAGACAACAATGATAACAATACTAACTATACAATCTAAACAAGCCCCCGCACAGACAGGCTGTGGAGATGATGTGTGTAAGAAAGGAAAGGGGTACCCCCGACTAGAGTTCCTAATTTCGGGATGTGTGACCGTGTGTCAATACAATAATTAGGAACAGGATAAAAGGGCGGATAATTACTGACAAGAGAAAAGGAACACTAAATCAACAAAAACGTATACGGTGCAGTTAGGTTTCATATCTTTTTTATTTTTTATTATTAAACAATCATATATCAAAAGAGGGGAAGGAAAGGGAGGGACCAATATATTTTATACATTCATTATTGTGTGGTCTCCGTCCTATTCTACAACAGCATATAGTTATACATATTTGTTGCTATGGACAACTTGTTTGCAGTTTACATTCGTGGTGCTGTGTAGCATATTATATTAAAATACATGGCTAAAGATTAGGGTGTTACTACGCGCGTTTCGGCTATTTAGCCTTCATCAGGGAGCCATGATAAGTATTTCTGAAGTACCTGTGCATCCATAAAAGAGAAAAAATAGAAAAAAACATATGTATGAGATAACGGTTCCTGTCAATGTCAGTATACAATCCTAAGCTATTTACAATCTAATGTCTAAAAAACATCACATCTTTTCAGAAAGGTTGATGAGATGACGGTTTAAAAGAAAAACAGTGCTCATATACATGTCAGTACATCACTTCTATCTATTACACATATTTACAACTATTTACATGATATTCTATGCACAACGTTTGTATCTATGTGCATTTTCACATGTTCTACATCATTTTGCATCTGCTAGTAGTCATACTGTATCTATACATTTGTATACATTTACTAGAGTTTACTAGGCTGATGTGCTAGGTATGCCTTCAAGGCTGGTTGATGGAATCACATGCACTTGTACATAATAAGGGCCAGAGTCGTGAAACTAGATAGTGTATACTTTTGTGAACCTTTTATCGGTTATAGGAATAAGAAGGCTGAGATGGATTGAAACCCCAAGGAGCACCTAGATAGCAGGTGGGTAACCTACAATGATTGTAGAGGTGAGGGGTTGGGAAGGAGAAAAGAGGACAAAAGAGGAAAAAGATGCAGAATGAGAAATACAGAATAAAGAGTGAAAGCTCACCCGGAACTTATTGTTGTAACGTCCTGCAGTGTTGGCACAGATGAGTGATGTGGATATTGATCAGTTGCCAGTAGAGAGAGATAAAATTCTGGTAGGATAGGGCGAGAGTATGATGGTTAGAACATAAATTGGAAACACAGCGGAACTGTATCATATTTGAATTATGGTAACGGGAGGTACCTATATGATAACGGGCTTGGCGACAGTCTTTAATAGTGCGTGAAATTATTTGATAGCACTTCAAGATACCTCTCTGTGGGTATGGTGGGTCCTCCGTTCAGAGCAATCACTGGATGTTTATTGGCAGTGATGGCACTAATAGATCGTGCCTATAGAGATAGAAAGCGGTGTTCGCTTTATTAGTCCAAGAATTCACTGAGGGGACTAATACAGTTACTTATGGGAACTGAAATAGAACTAGCATACCTGGTGTGGATCTCTGGTATGTTAGATGGTGGCCGGTCCTTTCTGCTTACAAGGTTGGCAGGTGGAGCTATAAGGATAGAAAGCGGTGCTTACTTGGTAAGTCTAGGGATCAACTGAAAGGGCTAGTGCAGTTACTGGTGGGAGCTTAGGAAAAAACGAGCGTACCTGGTGTGGATCACTCGTATATAAGCTGTCAGCCAGTCTTTTCCGTTTATATGTGTTGGCAGGTGGAGCAAAATTCTCCTGTTGTAGCGCTAGGAACAGGGGTGGAAAAACACTTGAAGTTAACCGGATGTTACTTTGTTGGGCTTACGTGGTCTTAGATTAATAGGGACCGCGCAAAGTTACCTGTTTAGGCGGGCCGGTGCGTGTCCCGCTGGTAGGTATATATTGTTTTGCGAGTCAGCCGCTAGTTAAAGGGAAAAATGAGGATAAGAGTATTCCGTTACAGGCTGTTCCATAGGCCCACTTACTGAGAGCGCGCAGCTGGACGAAATGCGTACCTGATAGAAATGCTAGGCGGGCCTTCCGATCGTGGATTTCTGCAGAGGCCTCCGTCCCGGTGTGAAATAGGAAGGGAATGTATAGAGGGTTGATGGGTCCTTTTATCTGGAGATTGCACACAATAATGAATGTATAAAATATATTGGTCCCTCCCTTTCCTTCCCCTCTTTTGATATATGATTGTTTAATAATAAAAAATAAAAAAGATATGAAACCTAACTGCACCGTATACGTTTTTGTTGATTTAGTGTTCCTTTTCTCTTGTCAGTAATTATCCGCCCTTTTATCCTGTTCCTAATTATTGTATTGACACAAGATGTAGTCAGTAGTAACACATGTTCAGAACAGTCAATCTAGCAAACCCAAAGGCATGTGACAGCAATTAGCAAGCAAGACAGTCAGTGTGATTGGCCGGCATAATGTTTATTATAATGCAAATGCTGCCAGATAAGTGAACATATATACATTCTGTCTTCACAGGCGAGACATCTCGCAGTGCAGCAGAGGGGAGCAGAGGGAAGGCACCCAGGCTAGATGGGAGACAAGAGGAGGAGAACCAGTCGCCTGCAGGGCACACAACCCCACCACCACCACCATCAACGCCACCACCAGCACCACAGCTCCAAACACCACCACCATCACCACCACCACAATCTACGCCACCACCACCATCAGGCAGGAGGCATGCAGTGGCCACCCTCCAGCAGATGGAGTTGTCTGAGGAGGACAGCACAGGGGGCCAACAGTCGACAGTGGCTGAGGACGGCAACAGGGTAAGTTAACAGTCCCCAACAGAGCATGCCCACATATCTTCCCGATGCCGCAGGGCAAGGGCAGCCAGTCCTCACATCCAGGGCGAAGATGAAAGTGTGCTCGCTGTGCTTGAAGGCAACATGCTGATGGTCGAGTCCCTGCAAGGGAGAGCAATCAGGTCAGTGCAGCGGGAGATGGCACACATGAATGCTCACATGCATCATATCGAAAATGGCATCAGTGCCAATAACACCACCATGGCTGAGGGAATGAGTGATGTTGGGTCGGCTCTGAGGCAGCTCTGCAGCAACTTGGAGGAGGACCGCCTGTCTAGGCGCAGGGAGAAGCTGGACAATTACACGAAGGCGGTGAACAGCCTGTCCACTGCAACCTCTCTCATGTGCAGACGCTCAATAGCCATGCAGGAGGAGATGGCACACTGTAGTCGTGATGTGGCTAGGGGGATGGTCACAATGACCAATGCTCTTGAACTGTTGCAAACAGACAAGTTGGCCACTACAGTTGATGGGGGTGAAAGTGAGGAGGCTACTTGCTGTAGTAGCATTACACCCTCTCCCACCGAGACCAGGAGGTGCAGCGAACGCCACAGCGCTAGCCATGGACAAACTGGCAGTGCAGACAGTTGGGCAAAGTCACGTGGCAGTGCAGCACGTGGGCACAAGAAATAGAGCCAGCCATGCTATGGTTGTACTGAAATGGGTGATGTAACCCATGGGTGTATGAACACTGGTTCTGATCTTGGTTGTGTGCATTGTTCATTAAACACCATCACTCAAATACAGTAACAGGCTATGTCTCCTTACTCACTCAAAAATAGTTGCGTGCTATCTCAGCCCGTCTGTGTCTCCCATCCGGTGCTGCTGCCACACCAGCTGCACCGTTCTCCGGCTGTGTATAGTCTTCACCCTCGTCCTCAGAGTCAGTTAGTTCCACTGCTGTTCCTTTCTTTGTGGCAAGGTTATGCAGCATTACACATGTTGCTATTATTTTGCAGCAGATGATAGGGCAGTACTGACATGCACCTCCACTTTTGTGGAGACAAGGAAACCTGCTTTTTAGTAGTCCATAGGTGCGCTCCACAACGTTGCACGTGCTTTTATGTGCCATATCATATCTCCTCTCCCTTGGGGTGGATGGGTTGAGGTATGGAGTTAGTATAAATGACCTGACAGCATATGCACTGTCACCTGAATGGGAAAGAAAGTGCATTAATTTTGGTCACCAATACGTTCATCCAAGGTATACATCACGGTGTGTCACATTGATTTACCTACTAGGTATCCTTCTCCGAATTCACCAGCAGCCAGACGTGTATAGATCCCACTGTTCCTGAATATGTAGGAGCCATGGGTACTCCCTGGGAATTTGGCCACAATGTCAGTAATGATGAAGTCTGCATCACATATCACCTGCACGTTGATGGAGTGAGTGGATTTGCGGTTGCGGTATATGTATTCTGTAGCTGCAGGTGGGAAGATTGGTATGTGGGTCCCATCGATGCAGCCTATTACATGTGGGGACTGTGCCTTTTGGTAGAAATCCAGCTTTGTCTTCTGCAGCTCCGCCTGTGTGCTGGGGAAGCGTATGTAGTGATGCATTCTCTGCATCATGGCGTCCAGAAAGGAGTTGAAGAAACGGGACAGTCAGCTCTGTGACACACCACCTGCTGGGGTTATCACACCCTGGTAACTTCCTGATGCCAGGAGATGCTGGCATTAGGAAACCCTCTGTCCTGCTGCTCGCAAACGTAGCCGCCTTGCTATGACGTAGAGGGCCGCCATTGTGTTCACACTGTTGAATTTTAGGGCTGTATTTATGCACTACACCTGATTACTACCAGCTCTGGGTCAGTGTTAATTACCGATTCTTAAATACCAAATTTGTACAAATTCGGTATTACCGAATTTTGGTACATCGCATTACCCAATTTTTACCGATTCCTTATTTACCGATTCGGTATTTTGGGGTTTTGGTGTCGGCCGATCGGTAAATAAGGAATCGGTGACTGATTTCCCTTAAATTTAACGAATCGTTATTACCGATGGCATTCGGTAATACCTACATCGCACAGGGCTAAATACCGGCCGGTAACGCTGAGATTTACAGATTGTCGGCTTTACCGACCGGTATTTAGCCACCTACATCTAGCCCTTAATTATTAATGCAACATACATAAAAATTAATATTACCTGCCACCCAAGCCGTTCTTATATCCTTGGGGGCTTGGAATAGTTCGAATTGTCACATTTGTAGGAGTATAATGGTTAGAAGTTGTCAGGGCACAAGTCTTATAAAAAGAAGTGGGGGGACTGACAATATGCAAATTACCTCATGACTTCACATGCTGAACATGTCGTTCATCATATTTCTGTGGGGCCCAGCTTCTTGGCAGGGGGGACGGCGTCTACCCTGTGAAAAGAGTGGGGAGATGCTGTGTACCTGCATGTACCCCCGACTCGAGCCCTGGTAGTTGTGTTGTCCCTATCACTGGTAGCAAGGCAATGTGTGGTACAAGCTGCAGTAGGCTCCTGATGAGAGCCGTGGCACTTATGTTTTTATAAACAAATTAATCACTACTAAAGCAGCACAGAGGGCCCAAATCACAGAACTAACTTAAGACAAAATCCTAAACTTACTACTTTTGGTATTCACAGAAGGCATTTAGTAGTACTAAAGTTAGGATTTTGTCTTAAGTCTGTCTTAAGTCTGTCCTATGTTTGTCTTAAGTCTGTCTTAAGTCTGTCTTAAGTTTGTCTTAAGTTTGACTTAAGACTGTTTTAAGTCTCTCTTCAGTCTGTCTTAAGTCAAATTTAAGACAAAATCCTAACTTTACTACTACTAAATGCCTTCTGTGAATACCAAAAGTAGTAGGACATACTTAAGACAGACTTAAGACAAACTTAAGACAAAATCCTAACTTTACTACTACTAAATGCCCTCTGTGCATACCAAAAGTAGTAAGTTTAGGATTTTGTCTTAAGTTAGTTCTGTGAATTGGGCCCAATGTGAGTGAAGCAAAGGGGGTTGTCAGTATGCCAACCATGACCTTGTTGCTAGGCTAAGTGTGATGTAGTCATAAAGTGAAAGGACCTGTGGGTGTCTACCATTTTGGAGTGAACAATTCCATTCTATCGGGAAAAGTAGGACTAATAATACTGCTGCCAAAACATGATGGTGTGTGCAGTGGAGTTCTATTGTGACTCCACACTGTATTCCACTGCCAGTATGCAGCCAGGGGTATATTTTATCACAATAAAGGTAAAGCAGTCTGACCTTAAGAACCAGTTTAATCGTGGTGAGCTGTCATTACCTCTTGGGCTATATGAATCCTTAGGCTCTTTTCTACTTTTACATTTGTTATTCACCTGTGTGAATTCTGTTTCTCGCAGTCTGCACTTTCTCCCCCGCTATGCCCTCGGTCCGCCATTGCAATTAGTGCAGATTGGACGGAAGGACGTAGCTCCTCCCCCCCTTTCAAACAGCCTACTTTTCCAGCGGGGTGACGGGCTAGTCTTTTTGGCTCCAGGCACTATAAGAGGAGCCTGCTGGACCAGACGCGCGGACACATGCAGCGGGCGTGCTGCCAGCACGCCAAAGGTGCACCAAAGGCAAGCCCGTCTGCACCCATCCACGTCCGAACAGAGCCAGGGGCCACTCACCATGCCCAATTGAAACCCGAACAGCCACAGAGGTATTCAGGAAAAGCTTTGAAGGATAGTCTGTGCTATCACTCACTGCGGGTAAATGCAGGGACTCTACGCTGTACCAGATGCTCTTTTTCATTTGACCCTGATAAGTCAACACTCCGGCAAGATAACGTGAAGCTTTCTCTTCTAAATTGTATGTTTCTCACAGAACATAGTGATATAGTGCAAAATGTGCAAAAATGATAAAAAAGTGGAAAAAGAGACCCTTTTGAATTAAGTCATGTAAACAGGTATATTAAAAACAATATGATCTGCGGGAGAAATTAGGAAGCACCATCGCTATGCCCAATGTCAGGTGGTTATCAAACAGTGGGGGATTTCCAGTTTCATTCTGCTCCCAACGGTGCTTCTGTGCTCGGTGAGGCCCGGGCACCGACGGAATGGAAACAGGCTAAAATCCTTTCTCTCTTGAAGAAGCCCACCCTTGACCCTTTGATTCCAGGGAACTACCACCCTATTTCCCTCCTTCTCAGCCTAGCCAAAGTCTGTGAGTAGGTGGTCACCAGACAACTGACTGAGTTTGTTGAAAAGTCCGACGCCCTGCACCCAGCGCAGTCTGGGTTTCACTCTTCCTACAGTACAGAGGCAGCGCTGGTGGAGATCTCCGAAGCCATCCATGATTGTTTAGATGCCGGTGGGAGAGCAGCTTTGGTAATGCTCGATATGTCGGCAGCGTTCAACACGGTCCCGCATTCCAAGCTGCTCACCCGAGAACACTTTGTTTGCACTAAATAACCAGAGGGGCGCAGTCACCCAATTATCTTAGATTCAGGGCGTAAATTGGTAGAACAAATTACCCACTTGGGTTCTATTTTTGTATTTGCTCTATTTTGCACTTTTGCATAGCATTTGCACATGTAGGGGATGTCTTTTAAATGAATTTTATTCATCAGTATCTCCATTTGTTAAAATTCCGGATGTATTTGCCTATTTGCACTATTTCTATTTATTATATGGTTCTTGAGTTTAGTCTCAAAAAAGCTTATAGGCTTTTTTTAATAATGACTTTCTTTATTGTGCATTTTTTTGCTTACAATCATTGGGTTTTTAATTACATCTGTGAACCTGTAAGTAGTTTTTCTGTGCCCATGCTGCCAGTTTTAGTGACAACCATTCATGTGTCAGGTCTCATGCACTTTGCACTTTAAATGTTGTTTGTTTCTCACTGGGCGTTAAGTGACCAAGGCCTCTGGGTAGGCTGAAACGCGTAATGCGGGCAGGCTGCTGAAGAACTGAATAAAAACTCTCACCTGCACCTTTGGGTCGGCTCTCGTTTTTTCCTGTGGAGTCCCTGGTACGAGGGGGCCCCAGGAGTGGTGGAACGAGTCCTCAGGCATATATATATATATATATATATATATATATATATATATATATATATATATATATATATATATATATATATATATATATATATATATATATATAATAAAAATATCTTTACAGTACATTTTGTTATATTTTAAATGTAGTAATTCAAAAATATATAATAGCACTAATAATTTCAAAATATTATGAAAATGAATTAAATTTAAAATATTAATGATGGTATAATTAGTTAAATTAATATATGTACACAAAAATAAAGAATAAATACTATACTAATTAATGTAGGCAATACATAAAATATTATCAATTAAAAAATACAAAAAGCATGTTTACAGAAAATACTATAAACTTTAAAATAAATTGAAAAATAAAAACACACAATGTAAAATATGAGATAATAAACAGTTAATGCTATAAACTCTATTTAACCAACATTAACAAAACTACTGGAGTCGAAGAATATTAAATAGTCCCACTTTTTATACAATAGCAGGGAAAGTGTTGGACTTTGGAGGGGTAAAATCTACTATTCCCATTCTAGTCTGTGCAACATTAGAGAAAGGGTTGGATTTTGGAAGGATAACATTTACTATTCCCACTCTAGTCTCTGAAACAGAAGGGAAAGTGTTAGATTTCAGAGGGGTAAAATGCACTATTCCCACTCCAGTCTCCTAAACAATAGTGAAAGTGTTAGATTTCAGAGGGGTAACATTTACTACCGCCCACTCCAAACAGTGCAACAGTAGGGAAGGTGTTGAATCGCAAAGAGGTTATATTGACTATCCCTACTGCAATCTAAACAAGAGTAGAGACAGTACTTCACTTCAAACATATTACACATATAAGTAACATCATGAATGTAGAACAAATATTAAACTGGTAATATAAGAATTATGAATCAACCTAAAAATATACATATATATGTATATATATTGTAATACCAAATACAAATATTAATCAATTTACATAATTACTATTCAATACAATAATTTTCAGTTAATAAATAATGGACATTTACTATTAATCAATCGACTTCCCACCCTATACCCCTACAAATCTAGCAGCCTGTACCTAAAATATCACTTAAAGAACATAGGAGTGGCATAATTTACATGTCTATAATCAATGAAATAATCAATTCATAATTAATAGATACTACATTTCCCTTAATTAACTTCCCAGCCTTAACCTCTACAAACTTAGCAGCTCACAACTAGAATATAATTAAAATAAATAAGTATTTCATAGTCTAAATATTTAAAATTCAATTAAATAATTAAGTGACAGTTAATAATTATCAATTAATTAATTATGATTCAATTAATTCCCCACCATAAACCCCTACAAACCTAGCATCTCACAACTAAAATATCAGTAAAATACATGTTTTCCATATTTTACATGGTAGTAAGTTCATTAAATAATTAATTAGAAATTATTAATAAATTATGAATTAATTTTTACTTAATTAATTTTCCTCCCTACTCCCCTACACACCTAGCAGCCCGCAACCAAAATATAAGTAAAATAACTAAGTATTCCATAAATTACATAATTAACATCAATTAAATAATTAGCAATTAATAATTAATTATTACTTAATTAATTTTTCACCCTATACCCCTACCTAACAGTTTGCAAAAAACACATAACAAAAATAAATCATTATTTCATAAATTACATACTAAATATCAATCATATAATTAAATATCATTTATTAAATAATCCATAATTATTATTAACTAATTAACTTCCCACTCTAAACCCAACACCTAGTTATGTCTCTATAAAGTACTATAACAAATGTAATAGAAAAATCTAAATCACTTAAAATTACAAGCTATATTTAAATCAATAACCTTTATATAATAAATATTAACACTTAAAATTAATACATCTATGAAAACACATTCAAACCATTAAAAAATGATATCTTTAACCACAATAATATTAAACTATATTAAAAATATTGATATTATTTTTTATTATATTACCTTGAACAATGCTATTCTTGCCAACAATATCTGTGCATCACAAATTTTCTGCATTCTGACATTTCTAAATTGATATTTTGTCCACACACCCATAAATCCATTAAGCAAGAGACTTGAGCAGCATTGTAAGCATTTTTCCTAACTTCTTACACTTAATGGCATTGGAGTGGGGCAGATTGTCAAATGGATGCTAGGTAGTATGTCACAGGCCAGACAACCTAAGAGGTAGGAGCTCTTTCTGGGTGGAACAGGGGACCAGTTTCACTACGGGTGGGAATCTCTATTGCTGGCCCCAAAGGCTGCTACAAAAACAGAGAGGCTGCAATGCCTTTAACCCTGATGGGGCAATCACCATCTTGTGCAACATGTAATGTGTCCTTGAAGAGGATACCATTAATACCTCTTCCAGTTTTAACACCACAGCTAAACACAACCAAACAAATACTCCCAGTGGGAAGTGAAGAACCCCATTTCCGGGGAATTGTAGATCATTTTCATGTGAGTGTTGATAGATCCTCTCTGAAGGGTACAGATAAAACTGTTTGTGTCCCTGCAATAACAATCACAAACCACAAGCAAGCAGGAAGCAAACAAACATAGGATTCCAGATTTTGAGAATGCTGACAGACAATGTAAGATGACTCAGAGGAAGGATGCCACGGTAATCCTGAGATCTTCCTCTCAACAAAGGTGTATACATGGCTTATTCAGAAGGTTTTTCAAATCACTCTATGCTATTGGGTGAGGTGTTCACCTGAGCCGTAGATGGCCCACAACATTACCAGAATATATCTGATAATATATGGTGAACTAAAAACACATCAATGACTTGGAGATATTTAGGGGTTTAAAACTCTGCAGTTGGCTTCTGTTGATATTATCTTTGACAATCAGATAAGATAGAATATAAAGAGCCTTCACAGGATTCCCAAGAACCTATGGGGAAATGTGTCCCAGCACAGAATAGATTGTCAGTAAATTGAATAGTATAATCAGTAAAATAAGCTTTCTTGAGACGAGTATCAGTTAGAAACCTTAAAGGTTTAGTAAATGTTTTTTTTATTAGTCTCGATATCATTAAAAATGCACAATAATCATGTACAGGGAATTAGTATTAACATTGGTCAAATGCAGCATGAAGATTTGACAAATATTCTAGTCCTATGCATGAACGAGACTAATTTGGCGCAAGCACTCAGGCTTAACTTAGAGGCAATGTGTAAAGTATTTATGCAGCACTTCAAAAAGTAATAAAGTGAAAACCCAACACAAGAAACATCCTATACCAAATTAAAAAATAGAGTAAAGTTAAAAACTATTTAAAACCAAAACTACAAAATCCAATCAGTAGAACTAGAGATATGCAATTTTAAAGATGTGAGTGAAAACAGTACTCAGAAGCACAATGCACCAACTGTGGACATCTGGTAACGTCATATTAGGACAAAGTCATAATTTCAGGTCGACCGTAATGGAGCGCGTGCTGCACATAGGAGCCAAGTTAGACCAGCTGAACAGAGTACTTTAAATGCTGTTTGCAGAGCATTGTTAGATCCGCCTTTGAGAACGTGTCACGCATCAGTCGTTCAAAGAAGCTGCAGAGTTGCAATTTGGAGTCCTGCGTCGTCATCAAGGATGCTATAGACAAGAGGTTTGTAATGTGAAGTCCTCTGTCAATGATGTGTTGCTCAGCTGTGGCTCCAAAGAAGTTGCGGGGCTGCAATGCGAAGTCCTGCGTCATCATTGAGGATGCAGTTGATGGGGAGCTTAAGATGTGTAGTCCTGCGTCGAAGATGTGTCTCGCGCCGCGGTTCTCGCTGGGTGGCACCACTTAGAGGGCAAGATTAACAGCAAGTAAGGTCCAGATGCTGATTTAAAGATAGTTGGAACCTTTTCTTTCCCTGAGTCAATAGCAGCCAACTGGCCTTGGAGTCAGATGAACTTGAAATCAAAACTTTTTAATGGGGAAATTTTACCTCTTAACTTGAAACTTTTACATTAGGGAGAACACAAGACCATTTTATGATGGCGGTCAGACTTTCATCCGACTGCCATCCTATCGGAGATGGAACCACCCGACTAGCTGTTGGCAGTCCCGCCATAGGGATTACAATGCAACCACCTTGAAGGCAGTCTCAATGTGTATGTTTTGTATTGCGGCGTTTGCTGTGCGCTGCAAGCACATGTCACAGTACAGAAAATAAAAAAAATCATATCCCTGCACTATGCGGCAGGCACCATGCGGCGGCTGCCACATGGAGTAGGGATATGTAGGGGCACCATAGGTGCCCCAGTGCCCAAGGCCGAGAGCAAGGAGGCCCATCCACCGTTTCATGGTGGATTAACCACCATGAAATGGCCGGCTGAAAGGGACATTGTGATCCCTACTGCGGTGCCTGAGCAGGCACCACCACTGTTGTAGGAAAACAAGTCCCTCCGACAGACCAACGGAATCCTCGAGCCCGTCAGATCTGTGGCGGTCAGTCTCTCTGACCGCCTACCGTCCATCCACCATTGTAATGTGGCAGGTGGTCAAGCGGAGTCCTATGGCGGTGGGTCCGCCACCGACAGCCTGACAGTGGCGGTCCCACTCCCATCATAATGAGGCCCACTGAAACAATAGTGTGAAGAAACACCACATTTAGGAAACACCAGTGTGAGTACACAGGTCACCACTGTCCATTGTTGAACTTGTTGTACTTTGTGCATTGTGAAAGCTGATTGCTGCACATGGTCGACTTATATTACGTTGAGCATCATTAAGCCATCATTACAATGGTGGGCGGTCAAGCGGTGTCCGATGGCGGTGAGACCGCCACTGATGGTGGCAGTCCCACTGCCATCGTATTGGGGTCCACAGAAACAACTGTGTGAAGAAACACCACATTTAGGAAACACCAGTGCGAGTACACAGGACACTGCTGTGCATTGTTGAACATTTTGTACTTTGCGCATTGTGAAAATGCATCGCTGCACAAGGTTGACTTATATTACACTGAGCATCATTAAGCCATCCTTAATCTTGACTAAAGTGGTTTGTCTTATAATTTATGAAAAAGAGAAAGCCCGATTCTGATTTTGTTTCTTAGTGGCCTGAAGGGTTTCTAACATCATATTGAGTACTGCTGCAAACAGAGTTAAAGCAGTCATTTTATTTACCAAAGACACTGCAGCTCCTGTTGACTCACAGGTACAGAATGTGTTAATATTTGTCCACAAAAACGTAGCGGGCAATCGGGGATAACTAAGGACTTTAGGAAAGGAGCCGTTCACTAACATTATCTCTTCTCCACATATGGTTCGACAACTGAGTGCCCATAGATAACTCCACACTAACTGGACCTACAGCTGACCAGGCCCTCCTCCATGAGCTCAACCGATTTTCTGGTAGTGTACTGTTTCTAGTAGAGGAAAGGTAGGGCATAGAGGAACTGGGTCCATATTGACTCTCCAATGCCAATTACGAAGCCACAGGTAAAGCTTGTATGTCTTGTCTGAGAGGTAGGTCGTGCAGTAGAAAAAACACACATTTAAGAGTTTTCGCTACCAGGACATGTAAAAGTTAAAAGTCCATGTCCTTCTTTTTTTAGCAGTGGTAAAGTGTCTAGAGTCCTAAGGACAACAAAAGTGAGATCAGCAAAAATGGAGGAGTAAGGCAAAAGGTTTGGTGGAAGACCACCCTAAGGCTGAAAAGCCTAGTAGCAGTATTAACTAGCACAATTCTAAACACCATTCCTTAATAAATAATAATCTTCCTTTTGACCTAGTGTCATGGATGTGACAGTACAAATCTAGTAACACACACAGCAATGACAGGCTCATGGAACAAATAAACCCACTCAGGATGGCAGGAAAGACCTTTAACAGTTAATTTTTTTTTGATGGAATTCTTCCTCTAGAGTTTACCAAGAACAACAGATCAACACAGCTTTTCATTCGTGGATATAGTGAGAAATCAAACATGGTCCCATAGAAATACAAAATGTACTCGGCCTAGTTCAGTTTGGTCAATGTTCGAAAAGCATGATTCTGTAAATATAGTGTTATCGTTTTAAGTGCAAAACAATTACGTTACTAAGCAATCACTATTTTATAAATCTTTGAAATAAACCTTACAAATCCTCACCTATGATGGCTGCAGCCACAATGTACTAAGTAAACAGTTTAAATATAATCTCGCTCCGAACCAGAGACTGTATTCTTCGGTTGATGTAGCTTTTTTTTAAAGTGGTTTGACAGATGCAATACACTTATACTTAGGTTCATGTACTTATGTGTTTTGCTATAATTTCCCCCCTGCCTTCCTGTTTGTGGTTACGCTTTCATAAGCGTTAATTCAGTCCGGAAAACCCGTAGATGTAACCCGTACGCTATGAGAAACACACTACAAATAAGCTTTTGAAAGCCAGTTATAAGTCGGTACAATACATCAGTGATAGAAATCAATTCACTGCAGCGATCGTATTCTCCCATCAATTAAATTAAAGCGACTGCGCTGATTACAACAATGTCTCTTGTTTACATCAAAAGGCAGTTGTTATTAAAATAAATATACACATTGGTATGCTGTGCTTTTTCATGATGCAGCCTTAAAGAAAACAATCCTGTGAAACATTTGTGTTGTATTGAAGTCCCTAGAAACATATTTCTAACTACTATCTTTTTTTTCATTTTAAGAAATTTTTATTTCGTTTTAAGAACATACAAGATAATTATAACAAGTCACATATATCAGTCAAATAAAGTAATAAAGATGATATAAAATGACTATGAAGAATAAAACATTTAGGAATGAGAGGGGGGAAGGGAGAACGGAAAATAGAAAAGAAAGCTAGAAAAGAAAGAGAGAAGTAGGAAGAGAAGAGAAGGGAAAGGGAGAAAGAAAGAGAAGAGAAGAGGGTACAAGAATTAGACGGAGGAAAGAGAAGATAAATAGTTAGATAGGGGAAGCCAGAGAAGATCAGATTTAATTTTCTAACTACTATCTTTAACATCCATATTTGGGCTCCATATGTGAAACTTGAAATGCCCCAGGAGTTTAGTTGTATTTATTGCCGCATATTCTTCATCCTTGGGAGAAACTGAGCCTATTTACCCAGGTTATTGTTTAAAGATTTTCTAACGTTGGAACGATTTTGGACTAGCTTATCACAAATTGCATCAAGAGCCTGTATATCATTGTGAGGAAATGGGGTGTGTTATATGATGTGGTTGTGTGACCTCACCTTGTAATACACTAGCAACCCCCCTAGGACCGGTCAGTTTTTGTATGTGAAACTCTTAGCTCAACCCTGGGTAGCTCTGGCTCTGAGCAGTCAGGCTTACATAAAGGAACACATGTACTGAATTTAAACAAGCCAACATAATTTAAGAAGAAATACAGGAGACCCTAAAAAATTAGACACCAATTTATGAAATATAACTGTATTTTTCATGTATTTTTAGACAGCAAAATGAAAAAGATCTACCAGAGGGTTTCTGAGATACAGACTTTACAAGGTACAGTCAATATTCACTTTTGACTTTTTGACAAATAAGCCAATTCAATGAAATTTGACACTTAGAAACTTTTTTTTTTTTAAACTGGGGCAAGTCCATAAAGTTACTTGCAGTTACTTAAGTCGATCAAGTACGGCACGGAACCAGTCAAGGGGACTGTTAGACCTGACATTTCCAGCGGGTTAATCCCCAAACTTTATGCTTTTTAGCCTCTTGTATCTGACCTGTTTGAGTTGGTTTTATGACTCTGGGCACTTTTCCACTGCTGATCAGTGCTAAAGTGCATATGCTTTCCCTGTAAATTGTGTTTATAGATTGGCGTTTCCATGATTTGGCTTATGTGATTTCCTGCTAAGAACCTAGTACAGTGTATGCCCATGGCCTGAAAATCACATGCTGCTAGTGGTCCGGCAGCACTGATTGTGCCACCCACCCAAGCAGCCTTTTAATGCTGTCTCAGATGCCACTGCAGTGTCTGTGCGAAGTCTCTACTGCTATGTCGACCTGGCAAGTGCACCCATTTGCCAGGCCCTAACCTTCCTTTATATTACATATGAGTCACCCCTAAGGTAGGCCCACGGTACCCCTGTGGGCAGGGTACAGTGTATGTGAAAGGAAGGGCATGTACTGATGTGGGTGACATGTCCTAATAGTGAAATACAGTGTATTTTGGTTTTTCACTATTGAAAGGCTATCTGTTCCATAGGATAGAATGGGTGATACTTTGTAACATCTTACAAGAATAACATCCCATGGAGACAAGATGAAAGCTGGAGTTTAGTATGCCTGAACTCAGAATCTAAACATGCATGCTTTAATAAAGAAGATTTTTATATTGCGTTTTTGAAAATACCACTTTTAGAAAATGGGTATTTTCTTGCTTAGCCATCCTGTGTGCCTCTGCTGGTTTGTGGATTGACTGGCTTTGGAGTGACAGGGGCTGGGGATGTGCATTCTCTCAGACAGCCACTGGGGGTTGGGGGTCTTGATGTGTGTCCTGCCTTTCCTGAATGAGTCAGGCCTGGACTGAATAGACCTGGGCTGCATTTAGAGTAGGTGGAGGAGATTTCCCTACACCTGAAAAGGCCTGGTCTGCCTTACACAATGCTGTCTCCGCCTCCTGACAGGAAGCTGGGCTAGAGAGGAAAGAACTAGTTTAGACTGAGCACAGAAACTCTATGCCACAAGAGAACAAAGAGAAATTGAGTATAAATATTGGGCCTCAGACCCTAGAGCTTTAGAATACTTATGGACTCAAGAGGGACCTCTACCAAGGAGAATAGCTCGGGAACAGCTAAAGTAGAAGTACTTCCCCTTTGCTGAGTACTGTCTGTGGTTGGCCTGCAGTGGCTGCTTCTACCAAGGAGAGGACAACGACATTGCTGTGTGTTGTGTATCCTGCTTGAAGATCCCAAGGGCTTGAAGTAGACACAAAGACTTCACCACCAGCTCCCCAGAACTTTCTTGCTGGGAGTTCTGACCAGTCAAGTGGTGACTGTTCTTGTGTTGGGTCTCTGGAGGTTGTACCTGCTGCTGGGAGCTGGGAAAAGAGAAGCACCTACAGAAGCGTGATGCATCCGCACCTGTATCAGAATTTCCACGCATTGCCAGCATTTCTCTAAAGAAACCGACTCAGCACCTGCCTGTGACTTGAAAAATCACTGCACGCAGAGTCTCATGCACCGATCTCCAAAGTCAGAGATCACTGCATTGACTCCGATGGAGGCCCTGCGGTGCGCCTGCAGGAACAGATGCTTTAGGGCACCATGGCTGGAGAGATCAACGCATCGCCATTGCCGCCGCATCAAGAACCAATGTATCGCCGAATCACCACACATCCCACCGGGGCACCAAGTCTACAACAACGCCAGGGCCGCAGTTAGAAACTGACGCATCACCTCCTGCACAGTAAGAAACCGACGCATCACCTCGTCTTCAGTAAGGAACCGATACACCACCTCTCCTGCATGGCAGTAAGGAAACAACGCATTACCTCCCCTGGAGCAAGGAACCGACATATCACCATCCCTGTGCGTAAGGAACCAACGCATCACCCACCCTGCAGCTGTTTTTGCGTATGATTTTGACGCATCCAAGGTACTAAGGGCCTCATTTACAAAAAAGTGCCACAGCGCGGCACCACAAGCCCTTTGCGGCACTTTCAAAGCATAGGGGTGCGTCATATCCACAAGGATATGATGGAACTCTTTGCTCTCTCCTGCGCTGGTGCACAATTAGCTGACATGCACTGACACAGGCATCCTTGCACCATGGTGCACAGATTCCTGCGTCACAGGGGTGATTGCTTATATGCAGGAAGGTGTCCCTTCCTGAACATAAACAATCAGAAAGGATGTTTTTCATCTTCTATGTGTGCTAGCTGCATTAGCACACATAGAACTTATAAAACGTCATTTATTTTAATGATTGTTTATGTGCAGAAAGGTACACCTTCCTGCACGTAAACAATCATTCCTGTGACGCAGGCATCCTTGTACGCAGGGTGGCTTTTCCTGCCCTTGTAAATATGAAGAAGAAAAATGCGCTGCTGTTGCGCCCCAAAAAGTGATCCACCGGAGGCGCAAGGGGCTTATAAAATAAGCCACTTTGTGTCGAGAGTGTCGCATCTATAGTTTGATATGGACAGAACTGTGTTTACCTTTGAAAAGTCATATCTTGATAGCTTTCTGTTGGATTTGTTTTGTTTTGGTCTTGTTTGGTTTAGATACAGATGACTTATTTTTCTAAACGGGTGTGATGTCCACTTGTAGTGTGCTTTACACACTGACTCTGAAATAAGCCTGCCTTCTCTTGCCAAGCTACCAAGGGAGTGAGCAGGGGTTGTCTGAGGGCATAACTCCCTTACCATGACTAGAAGCAAAGGTCCCTACTTGGACAGAGGTGCAAACCATTGCCAACGAGAGACCCCCATTTTTAACAGGGACCTGCAAGGTCTTCAAAAAGAGTGCTCTCGGAGGAAGAAGCAGTCTATAGTGAGTTTCAGACACTTTTATTCTCTCACTGTAGGTACCTATGGAAGTGTTCCTGATGCAAGGGGATGCTGAAGGTGCTCAAGGATGCTGTGGATGTGATTGAGGGATATTGCTTTGGCTACTTCTTGGTCCATGAACTTGGTGAGGAAGTCCTGGCCACAGGGGTTGACATCACTCAATGTCCTCTCTGTCCTGGCAGAAAGCCAGTTGCCACTAGACTACCAGTTGCATGGTATTGCGGTCACAACAGAATCCTTTCTTGGGTTATAACATGCCTTCTTGGCAACCAAGCTGCACACAATGACTCTCTTTAGTCCAGCAGACTTGGGTGTAATTTGAGCATCGAGTCCTGATCTCTGGTGCTGTATGACAGTGAATGGTTGCAATGAGAAGATTTGGGCAGCCAGCTTGCTCCAGCAGGCTTCCTCAGCAGTTGTGGCCCTTTGCTATGAAATGGGGATCAGCCTTCTGACCCTTGGACACTCTTGCTTTGGCTGGGTTCGGGAAACGGCTTCTCCACGGGCAGGACACAGCATGAACAACCACAAGGTTCAGCAGGTATAATCTGGGTCAGTGCAGGCTCTCTTCACCAGGTCCTTGATGCTGCAGGGCTGTCCTTCTTGATCCTTTTCTCCAGACCATCGAGATCTGAAACCTGGCTGCCAGGGGTGCCCTTTTTTCCCAGCGAATTCCCTCAGGGTGGATGCCAATGGGTTACTGGGTTCCCCCCCTCCTGATGACCAATTCCTGGGAAGTGTGGCATCTGGTTATCCCAGAAGTCTCTATTCTGCCCACTCCCAAGAAGGCAGAACCCCACTCTGAATGTGTAGAGCTCCCTAGCCCAACTGGTTGGGTAACTAGTTTCCCCTCTCCTTTCTGAGTGCCAGCCTGTCTACCTAAACAATGGGGTAGCCCCTCTCCCAAGTTTTCGCCTTTACTGAAACTTGCCTTTTTAGCTAGCACTCATGTGGCTTCGATACAGGGAGAAATAACACCTCTCTCCAGTGCAGGGTTTTATTGTCTTCTTTTCTGGGAGTCATTTGCATGTCTCCCCAGGAGGGCAGAAAGTTGTCACCAGGAAAAACATGATATGCAACCATGGATGGGCACAGAGGATTTAGTGGCAGCTTTACAAAAGTTGCTGACTACAGCAAGTTACATCAATTCTGACTTAGGCATCCAGTTGGGCTTATGGCAACAAATTGTTTGCAACCTCAAAGTATCAACTTTAGCCTTCACATTCAGATGTTAGTAAGGCGGGGGTGTCAGTTTGTAACTCTGCACTTGCTGTTTGAGCTAATAGCCTTTTTCTTCATTAGAAACTACAATTGTGGGTCCTATTGTTGGACCATGTAAAAGTGCATGTTAGACTACATAATATATCACACTCTACCTTAGGGCTCGTTAGGCTTGCCTTAGGGACGACTTACATACCTTACATAAGGAAAGATTAGGCTTTTACAGTGCTTTAAATGGCAAAGTTGAGTTCGCTGTTTAGCACTGTTCTTCCAGTCTAAAGTGACAGACTGAGAGCCATGTTTTACTTCTGTAACAGCAGGGGTGGCAAAACAAGTGCTGCAATTCATGGGGTGAATCTCCACAGGCCCAGGGTACCTGGGTACAATATACTTGAGACCTACTAGTAAGCTAGCTTATGCTAATTTCTGTTAGACAATCAAATATACACAGTTGTAGGGCCAGGGCATAGGCACTAAGGTCTGGTTAGCAAGCCTCAGTTCACTTTCACAGTAGAAAAACCAGCAACATCAGTCCAAAACTTTGGGGGTGACCATAAAGAAAGAGACATTCCCTCCTTAAATGGCCCCCTTCCAGATGAGAGGTAATAAACAACTAAACCTTACCCAGGTAGTTCTCAACATCTAAGTGGAAAACCCTGGTAAAGCCATCTGCAATGCCATAGTAAGTCCCAGTTTTGTGTTCCATTGTAAAGTCCATACCCTGTAGGGAAATGGCCCACCTCACCAAATTGGGGTTCTCTCCTCTCATCTGCATGAGCCATCTGGGAGGTCTGTGGTCAGTTTGAACACTGAAGTGCGTCGCAAACAGGTAGGGTCTCAGCTTCTTCAAGGACCCAATCACAGCAAAGCCTTCCCTCTCAATATTACACCAATGCTGCTCTCTGTGGAGGAGTTGCTCACTAGTGAAGGCAACTGGCTGCTCGCGGCCAAATACAACAGTACTCCAATTCTATGTTCAAAGGCATCTGACTGAACACAATGAATTCCTTACTGAAGTCAGGCAACTTCAGGAGAGGTGCTGAGCACAGAACTTAATTGAGGGTGTCAAAAACCTTTTGATACTGCTCAGTTCGGATTACTTTTCAGAAATGCTTCTTGGAGATACATTCAGTTAGTGGTGCCACTATGGTATCACAACCCTTCACAATTTTCCTGTAGTATCCAGTCAGACAAAGAAAGGACTGGCTTGGGTTTGAATCCTAGGATCTATCAAGGCCACAATGGTCTGTATCTTGGGTTGAAGAAGTTGCGCTTGGCCTCCACCCATCTGGTGGCTCAAGTAAACAAAAGAGCCTTGCCCTATATGGGACTTACTTGGCTTGATAGACAGGCCCCCCTTCTGCATGCATAGAAGCACTTTCTTAATGTGGACCACGTGATCCCTGCAGGTGGAACTGAATACAGCTATGTCTTCAAGATGAGCTACACTGAAACTTTACAGATCTAAAAGTACTACGTTCACCAACCTCTGGAAGGTGGCAGGTACATTTCTCAGTCCAAAGGGCATCACTTTCAGTTGAAAGTAGTCTTTAGATGTAGAAACAGCAGAACTCTCCTTAACTCCTGGGGTAAAGTCAAAGATGCTCAGATATGTGACTACCCCTAAGCTATCAATCAGCTCATTGCATTGAGGCCCTTGTAGTCCACACAGAACCTCATCTCAGAATTCCTTCATTTGAATTTTGACTTGGGAAGCAGTACCACTGGGCTGGCCCATGGACTACTAGAGGGCTCAATCATACTCAACTCCAATATCTTGGCAACCTCAGCCTTAATGCCAGCCTTGAGACAACCTGCATATTTTACTCTTGATACCGGTGTCCACATCATGGGTATTCCATGTTGTCAGACCTGGGGTTAGAGAAAATATCCCAGCAAACTGCTTCAACAGCTGATCAGAGTCCCTTTGCTGCTCGTCGGCCAGGGTGTAGCAGAGACTACACCTTGCACAGTACCAACTTAGGCAAAGGAGGACAAGAGGTCTGGGAGAAACGCACTCTCCTCTTCCTCTCCCCAATTTGTCACCATGAACATGGTGATGTCTGCCCTGTAATGATGTAGCTTGTGCCTGTTCACATGGATGACCCAATGAGGGTTCTGGGGGTACCTAAGCCTACCAAGTAGGTCAGTTTCCCCTTCTTTGCTATGATTGGGTGTAGCCCAGTACAGTTGTCTTGCAGTGATCTGGGTGCCACAGGCCCTAAGACCTGCACCAACTGTCCTGGCTGGGCATCTCTCCATAGAGGACATTTGTCCATGTCTATGCTTCACAAACTTCTGGCTGGCTACCAAATTCTTGTTCACCTTCTTCATATACTCAGCCATCCTAGAGCAAAGGCCAAGCACATAGACCAGTTTGTCCTGCTTAGGCTCTTTGAGGGGTCTCACCCTCTCTCACTAAGCTGAGTAGCCGAGTGGACCCCTACAGGGTGTCCAAAGAGTAGCTCAAAGGGACCAAAGCCAGCTCCTTATTTAAGAGCTTCCTGTAGATGAACAACAGGCGTGGAAGAAGAGCTTCCTATCTTCTCCTGACTTGTAATAGGAAGATCTCAGCTACCCACTTGCCTCCCTGAGCAGGACACAGTATGCAAAGTCCATTCTCCATTGCTACCCACCAGGTTCAGCTGGTGCAGTCCACTTCAGTGCAGCTGGGTCCTTGTTGCAGAAGGGCGGTCCTTCCCTGATCCTCTTCTCCAGTCCATCAAGATCTAAGATCTGGGTGCCAAGAGTGCCTTTTTGTGCCCAGGAAATGCCCTAAGGGTGGACGCGGTCAGTAGCCAATGGACTACTAGGTTACATCTCTCCTGATGACCACTTCCTGCAAAGTGTGGCATCTGGCTATCCCAGAATTCTCCATTCTGCCCACTGTCCAGATGGTGAACCCCACTCTTGTTGTATAGATCTCTGTAGCCCAAGCCAGAGGTCTGGCTACCAAGGGGCATCACACCTCTGAAATAGCCTGTTTCGCTACTGGTTTCCCTCTCCTTCCCAAATGCCAGCCTATCTACCTAACAATAGGGCACCCCCTCTCCCAAGTGTACACTATTTTTCCTTCAAGGTGGCTTCTCCTTTGAAGCTTGGCTTTTGGGCCAACACCAATGTGGTTTCCTGCCAGGGAGAGATAACTCCTCTCTCCTGCACAGGGTTCTATTTTCTTTTTCCCTGCAAGTCGTTTGCATATTTTCCCAGGAGGGCAGAAAGTTGTCCCAAGGAAAAACCCCATGTGCAACTGTGGACAGGGATTAAGAAAACAAAGTGGCTACTTTAAAATGGTTGCCCACTGCAACAGGTTACATTAATTCTGATTTGGGCATCAAGTCAGGCTTAACGCAACAAGCTGTTCCATATCCTACAATATCAACTTTTGTAGTCCCAATCCGAAATTAGCAAGACTGCTGTGTCAACTAGCAACTCTGCACTCGCTACTGGGGCTACTAGCCTTTTGTCACAATAAAATCAATAGCAGGTTTTTACTGCTGGAACATGTAAAGATACATGTTCCACTACCTAATATATCACACCCTGCCTTAGGGTTTGTTAGACCTGCTTGAGGGGTGGCTTACATATATTAAATAAGGAAATATTAGACGTTGCCATCACTTTAAATAGAAAAGTCGAGTTAGCAGTTTAGCACTGACCTTCCAGTTTGCAGTGGCAGACTGGGCGCAATGTTTTACCTTTGTCACACCAAGGGTGGAACAACCAGTGCTGCAATCCCTGGGATAAACCTCTAAGTTACAGGCCTTGCGTACCTGGTTAGCATGTCCTTGGGGCTTACTAGTAAGCTAGAGCATGTCAATTGGGTATAAGCCAATTAAATATACACAGTTATAGGGTAATGCACACACGCACAGGCATTGAGGTCTTGTTGGCAGGTCTCAGTACACTTTCAGAGTTGAAAAACCATCAGCATCAGTCCAAAACTTTGGGAGTGACTATACAAAAAGAGGCTTTTTCTTACAATCATTACTTGTATTTCTGGCCATGTGGCCATATTTACTTTTCTTTCACTAATATTTCTACTCTTTACAGGGCATTCAACTTTTTGGGGTTTTTGCCATTAGGAGAATATAAATGAAAGAGTGACTGTGCACACACTGTTGTGTACTCAATAAACCACCTGAATATATACACCACCCATTACCAAAATACACACCTTTATTTGAAAAATACAAAGTCAGTCATTTTATAGTGTATAGACTTGAAAGAGCTGGGTGTCTGTGGTGCTTTTTAGATAGCATGAGTTAGCGGGCCTCGTGCTCATTTACCTCCCTTCCCTAGAGTGCATAGTGAAAGAAATGCAGAAGAAAGACTATTGTGCCAGGTCTGTGAGAGTGTTATCATCATAGGCCATTTGCCAGTCTTCCCTAGAATGCAAAGCAAAAGGCTTGTAGCAGAAAGACTCTAAAGCCAGGTCTGGAAGAGTGTTGTCCTTGCATTATATTGTACTGTAACATTTACATAGCAACTACTACCCCTATATAGGTTGCTGCAGTGATTACCTGCACAAATAGCACACTACAGCATGCAGGTGGTGTGGCTGGATGGATGGTATTTTTGTGTTGAGCCTATGTGGGAAGTGTTTTCATGTCATGTGCGATGATCATCAAAGGGAAGTTCTTGTGTTAAGGGATGCAGTACCTGGCGATGTGACAGGTGAGGCTATTTGAGGGAGAGGCATGCAAATTTGTAATAAGTGCTAAAACACATAGGACGTGCACAGCACCAGCCAGACCTCAAAGACAATGGGACTCTCAGTGTGTGTACACTAAAAAATACAGAGGGGCGCAATCAGGGCAGGCCTAGTAATCCCTATGGTAACGGACGACAGTCAGATACTGCTACATATTAATGAAGGCATAAGGTTGCTATAGTAATAATAGTCTCTCCAGTAATGCAGTATGCTCACGGCATGCTTTGTCGAGGCGCTCCGTGCCCTCTGCAGAAGATTGTGCCTGTTTCTCTTAACTGAGCCGCACCGTCTCCGCTTGGGAGAGTTCACCATTAAGCTGCAACCACATATTCAGGGTGCTGCCCAGAAAATGTCCTCTGGTCGCCAGTTAAAGGCATCCCACTCAAACAGTCTGAAGTTTTCGTCAAAGTGGGGAACCTCTGAGGTAATCAATGAAAAGAAGGTGAATGGGGCTAAATCTGGCTTGGTATCTCTAAGGCAGTCATTACATTTATGGGATTATAGTGTCCAAAAAATAACTATATTCTCTTCCCTAAAATATAAAACCATAACTGCATTTGCCCCCTGCATACAACCTGCTATATGATGCCATCCCATGGTGACTGATTCTGTCTAAAGTTTCAATTCAAACATATTCATAGTAGAGCCTGATGTCATATGAAGCACTTATAGTTTCTGGGGCTCTATGTTTATTTCTGTGTTGTTTGAAATTGGATTATCATTTTCGGAATTTTCATCATGATGAACAGAAAATGTATTGTAGCCATCAATCATGCACTCATCTAACTCACTGATCATTCATTTACTGTTTTGCTCAGTTAGTGCTCTCACTCACTCCTAAGGCACTCATTTATCATCTCATGTGTTTTCTCAGTCACTCATTCATTGCCCACTCATCATGGATGCCCTGTCTCACGCATCTTGCAACCTTAAAACATCTCGCTCACTTACTCCCACACTCACTCACTCACTCACTCACTCACTCACTCACTCACTCATCCTTCATTCAGTCCTCTCCTAACTCACCCACCAATGTCTTGATTCACTGCTTCATTCACTCATGTCATTGATCCATTAATCATCTCATAAACTCAGTTAGTCTTTTACCCCTCTGTTTACTTGCTTATCACTTAAGTTACTTAATCAGTCACTCACACACGCAGTACCTTTTATTCCATTCATCTCACTCACTCTCTGATGACTCACACATTACCTATTGCTCAATTCCTCATCTCACTTGCTAATGTGTCCTCATCCCCTCACTTATTCACTTATTCACAATCCATGTATTAATCCTCAAATCCTCCCATTCATATATTCAACATCCACTAATTCATTCGTTCTGGCATGGCACTATGTGAAGGGACATTTACGCCTCCACCTGTCCCATTCGTGGCAGTTAGAAATTCAACCACATAGTCCCACACTTCAAAATATATATCAAAATCATCTCCCAGCCTGGACTCATTTTTATGATCTGGTTTGCATCTCTCTTGCACCGCACACCTTGGTGGAAAAGATAAAAAAAAACATAAGCCACATTTTTAAGCTATGCAAGACCACTTTGTATGGCTCCAAAACATGGAGTAATGGAATGTAGTGCAAATCGCTGCTTTGCGTTACTCTGCCGTAGGTAGGCATTCCATGGGCGTTGCATGGTTGTTCCCAGCCAACTCTTCTGTTTTTTTGACTAATTCCCAGATTTACAAGACCTTGTAAACCTGGGAATGTGCCAAAAAGACACGCCCCCCCCCCCAGGGGAGGCATAACGAGGAGAAATATGTTTATTTCTCCTTGTTTTTTCCCCTTTCTATGTGTGCTGCATTCTAGCACACATGGAAAGAGGAAGAAGCCTCTCAGAACTGTTTTTGTGCAAGAAGTGCCTCTTCCTGCACAAAAACAATCCTGCCTACACCACAGGCACCCTTGCACCATGGTGGAAGGGTGCTTGCATTTGCGCTAGATTGCCAAAACGGCACCAGTGCAAAGGAATGAGCCATATTGGATAAATACATCACAAACAACTTCTCCACAGGTAATATTTTTAGGCAATTAAATAAAATGGGAAATAAATTGTGACAGAGCAGTTGCAAGGGGACAAAACAATTCTTTAGGAAAAAAGTGAACTGTATTCAAGAGCTACAAATACAAATTGTATAACTTATATCAGCACTATTAATTGTATGTAGGTGTAATCCAAAGAAAGTGTGCACAAGGTGCTCATGTAAAGGTAAACAACATAGGTGAACATGTAAAGAAACAATAAAAAGGCGCAATAGTATTTAAAGTTATAATCACTCTAAAACGTTACTGACTTCCTCATTCATCATTCATCAATTCATCATCTCACACATTGTCACTTACTCAATCTCAGCCATTCATTCATCATCACACTTCACAACTCATTCATCTGTTCACTAAATCATCAATACATTCATCTTACTAACTCAATCACTCACTTGTTTTCTCGCTCAGTCCAATTACTCATTCACTCAGTCCTAACTCTGTTTCATTCTCTTCCATCTTCCCGCTCTAATTTTGGCCATCAATCTCTACTTCAATCCCTCCATTACTCTTTCAAGAAAAATAGGGGTATATTTGTCAAAGGTTTTGCATTGCCCTTCAGCCATGCAAGGGGACGCAGGGCTACTGTTAGACCTGGCACCTTGGCGTATGTCTCCCGTCCATTTTTGCTGTTGCCTTATGTGTTTTTGCTGGTTTTAGATGATTTGGGCACCGTGCCACTGCTGTCCAGTGCCACAGTGCAAGTGCTCCCTTTTGTAAATTAATGTATGGATTAGTGACTCCATGATTGGCTGGTTTGGTTTACCTGTCAGACCCTAGTACAGTGCACCATGAGTGCCCAGGGCTGGTAATCCAAATGCTGCTAGTGAGCTTGCAGCACTGGTTGTGCCACCCACAGAAGCAGCCTGTAAAAGTGTGTCTAAGGCGTGCCATTGCAGAGCCTGTGTGCAGTCTGGTACTGCCATGCTGACTGGGCAAGTGCACCCACTTGCCAGTCCCTAAACCTTCTCTTTTCTTCATATCAGACTCCCCTATGGTAGGCCCACGGGCAGAACGCATTGTAAGTATAAGGTAGGACATGCCCTGGTGTGTGTGGCATTTCCTAATAGTGAATTACAGCCATTTTCATTTTTCACTATTGCAAGGCTACCTGTTCTCCATAGGCCAGAATGGGCAGTTAGATTATTACATTTTATATTCCTAACTGACTCAGGGAACATGGTAGAAATTTGAGTTTAGTATGCCTGAACCCAGAATGATAAAATACATCTTTTAGTGAAGTTGGTTTTAAAATTCTGTGTTTGAAAATACCACTTTTAGAAAGTAGGTATTTTCTTGTCTAACTATCCAAGCCTGCCTCTGGTAGGCTGTGTATTCCTTGTCTGGAGTTTGAGTGACAGGGGCTGGGGGATTCCAGGAGACAGGGTGAGTCAGCCCAGTGGTGAATAGAGAAATCTGCATCTAGATGAGAGGGAGGAGTTGCACCTGGGACCTGATTAGGGCTGTGCCTTCCCTCTACAAAGGAGAGAAGGAGTCATGTCAAAAGAGTGCTCCAGGGCTCTGCCTTCCCTCCACAATGCTAGCTCCACCTCCTGTGGGGCATCTGATGTTTCTGCCCTGCACTGTGAAAGGAAAGAAGGAGTCATGTCAACAGAGTGCTCCAGGACTGACCAGAACTGGTTTGGACTAGGCAAAGGCCTCTCTGCCTCCAGAGAACAAAGAGAAAAGTAGTATAAAAGAGGGGACCCAAGCCCCAGAGAGTTAGATCACTTTTGGACAACAAGAAGAAACCTTTGCTGAGGAGTGGAACCAGAAGAAACTGAGGAGAGACTATCCCTAAGCTGAAGTGCTCCTTGGGGGATTGGTCTGCAGTGGTTGCCTGACTGCCAAAGGAAGGAGAAAGGAACTTTGTGTACTTTATTCAACTTGTAAAGGAAGTCCAAGGGCTTGAGAGTAGAGCTTGCCTCCTGCTGAAGTCTCACTGACAACGGACTTCAATCACCAGGTCCCTAAGAGTTCTTTGGAAGTGCCTGTTGCTGTTTTAGGCCTTCTGAGGAACTTTGTGTCGCAAGGAGCCGGAAGCTTCTCGCAACGAAGTAGAAGCATGTCGCCGTCGCTTCCGTCACATCGTGGATGTCGCAGCTGTAGCTGTCGCATTGCACCGCATCAAGAGAAGCGTCTCGCATCCACCGAGAAGCGTGCCGCAGTTGAAGCCACTGTCGATGCATCACGGAACCAGGGTGTCACCGCTGCAGCTGTCACATCAAGCAGAAGCGTCTCCCATCGTCAGAGAAGAGTGTCGCCGCCAAAGCCGCTGTCGTCGCATCACTGAACAAGGTGTCACCACTGCAACTGACGCATCGAGTCAAGACTTCTCTCAACATCATTGATGCCGCATCAAGAAGAAAACATTGTCTTTATTTCTTTGCACCAAAATTTCATTGCATTGTGGCGTTGCTCGCCGCATCGCCCCGGAAAAGCAGTAAGGAATCAACGCATCACCATCCTTGCAACACTTTCGTTGCCCTGTGTGTTGCATCTTAAGGTACATTGACTCAAAGTGCCGCATTTTAAGATCTAAAGAGAACTAAGCTAATTCTACCATTTTAAGTACAGTATTGTGGATTTGTGTTGTTTGTGGTCTTGTCTTAAATTTACATAAAGAATACTTATTTTTGATAAACAATTGTGTGGTGTCCTTCTGTAGTGTTGTCACTGGATTACTGTATGTGTTCACAAATGCTTTACACACTGCCTCTGAGATAAGCCTGTCTGCTCATGCAAAGCTACCAAGGGGGTGAGCAGGGGTTATTTTAGGAGTGTACCCCCTTACCCTGACTAGAGGCAAGGGTTCCTATTTGTCACAAGTACCTACTTGTGCCAACTAGAGACCCTCAAATCTAACATTGGTGGTCAGCCGTGAGGATTCTGGACTTACATTTGTGACTCATGTACAGTGCTTGGTGAACACTACTAGTGAGTGCAGACCAAAACGCGACCCCATCATTTTTGGTAGATTGTTTTCCTGGGATTTTCTATTTTTGAGAACTGCCAAGTTTAACCATCATGAAGAGAGCAGAATCCATAGCCTCTGTTGATTTTGAGTGGGAAGAGTAGAAACTGGAATGCTACAAATTAAAGCAGCTGAAGCACTTCTGCAAGAAATGTAATGTCTCCATTATTGGGGTCACCATAAAGGAGGAGTTCCATAAGGCGCTGAGGGCCTCAATAGAAGCAAGGAATACCCCTGAGAATGAGGAAGGGGGAGAATATGCAGATGTGCAGCAGGAAGGGCCATTGGGTCCAGGAGGAAGAAGAGTACCTTCCCCCGCAGGTAGCAGTGTTTCTGTCAATAGTCTGTCTCCAGAGGAGCTGGAGGACAGAGAGAGATGCAGGAGGCATGAGATGGAGCTGAAAAAACTCAAGTTAAATGGGCAGTTAGAATTGGAAATGCACACTAGGAAGTTAGCCCTGGAAGAAAATAAATTGCAATTTGTACATGAAAAGGTTTTGAGGGAATTGAAATTCAAGGCCAAGAGCTTAGATATTACTCCCTCTGGTGGCAGCACAACATCAGTGCCTGTGGAAGCTAGAGTGTATATTCCTAAGGATGTGGTGAAGGAATTTTATAAGAATGATGATATTGGGAAGTGGTTCAGACCCTATGAGGTAGCCACGTCTTCTCACTGGGTCCCTGAGAGAGATTGGGGAGCGGGGTTGTGGGGCGGTTCCTTAGTGAGCGGCGGGACACACTGCTAGACTTGCCTTCAGAAGTCCATAATTCTTATAGCCACATGAAGGATGCCTTAATATCCAGGTATGATTTGACCCTTGAACTGTATAGGCAGAGGTTCAGGAATTGCAAGAAAATAGAGAGCAGTACCTGGGTGGAATATGTCACTTTCTTTTGCAGAGCATTGGATGGTTGGGTGAAGGGCAGCAAAGTTAATGATTTTCAAGGTCTCTTTCATTTAATTGCATGGGAGCACTTGCCCAGTAATTGTTTTCCAGAGCTGCGCCAGCACCTGATTGATAGCAGGCTGACTAACCCTACGAAGCTTGCTGAGGAAGCGGACAGCTGGGTGAGCACCCGGGTTCACAAGGCTGACATGGGAGACTCAGCCAAAGGTGGGTAGGGTCCCCAGCAGAAGAGATGGGGGGACAAGTGTAAACAGAAGGAGTTCCATAAAGGGCCCCAAAGTAATTCCCAAGGGAACCTAGGGAAAAGTTCCCAGCCTCCCCCTGAGAGAAAGCAAGGGGCCCGACAGGTAATCCTGTTCAAGGGGGACCCCTGAAATGTTACAAATGTGGGGACCTGGGTCATAAGGCGAATGACACCAGGTGCCGCCTATTTGGAAAAGCAGCACCCCCTGGGTGCTCCACCCCGGCAGATGGCAAGTGTAGCCTTGGGAGAGGAGATTGGTGTCCAAGGTGGGTGGGGTCCCGCAGAGATGGCTCTTGTCTCTTCAGGAGACTGTGAGATGGTCCCAGGGACCCAATTGCCCAACAGCACTAAGAAATATGGGCAGTGGGTGACCATCAATGGCCGTAAGGTGGAGGCTCTTAGAGACACAGGAGCCAGTGTGACAGCTGTCAAGTGTCACCTGGTGTCTCAAGAGCAGAGAAGGGGGCGCAGGAAACTGGCCCCGAAGTTCCCACGGTCCAGGAGGAGGTAGACCCTGAGGGGGATGCCCTGGAGCATACAGGGGAACAGGTAGCTGAACTGGGGGACCTGCCTGAGCTGACCCATTGGCAGCAGGAAGGAGGCCCCTCCAGGGAAGAATTCTGCAAGGAGCAAAGAGAATGCCCCTCTCCTGTGGGTTTATGGCAACAGGCTGCAAGCCAGGCAGCAAGTGACCAGTCTGAGTCACATTGGATCTACTGGGAGAATGGTCTCCTGTATAGTGAGCCTAAGGTTGCTGAGCCTGGGCCAGCCCGTGTGCTGGTGGTACCCCAGCGCTTCAGAGCCTTCCTACTGGGGCTGGCTCATGATGTGCCATTTGGCAGGACATTTGGGGCAGGACAAGACCTTTGAGAGGCGTGTCACCCACTTTCATTGGCCCCAAATGCGCTAGAGTTCAGACACTCTTTGCAAGACATGTCAGACTTGATGGGCAAGTGAAAAGAGTGGGAGGAAGCAGAAGGCTCCTCTCCAGCCATTCCCTGTGGTCAGCACCCCTGTTGAGCGCGTGGGTATTGACACTGGACCTCAAGACAGTCAAGGGCAACAGGTTCATCCCGGTCTTGGTGGACCATGCCACCCGGTACCCAGACAACATCTTCTGTGAGGGACATTACGAGCTGAGTGGTGTTGGCGTAAGAGATAATATTGAGTTCATGGTTGTGGGTGATGTCTGCCAATGGCGTCATGTAGGAGTTGAAGATGGTAGGGCTGCGGGAGGAGCCTTGGGGGACACCACTGATGATGTCTTTGGGAGAGGAGGAGAAGGGTGGTAGATGGATCCATGTGGTGGGAGACGATGTCAAACGCTGTTGAGAGGTCTAAAAGGATAAGGGCAGCTGTTCCACCTAGGTCGAATAGGTGTCTGATGTTGTCTGTCTCTGGGATCAGGGTGGTCTCAGTGCTGGGGTTGGGCCGGAAGCCTGATTGGGAGGGGTCGAGCAGGTTGTTTTCCTTGAGGTAGTTGGTAAAATGGCAGTTGATGGCTTTTTCTAAGACTTTGGCGGAGAAGGGGAGTAGCGAGATGGGCAGTAGTTCTTGAGGTCGCTGGGGTTGGCGGAGGATCTGTGATTGCATGCTGGCCTACCAATAGAAGGGAGGTTTGTTGGATTTGTGTATTTATGTTTCTATTTTTTTGTTTGTTTTTTATTTTCTTATTATTAGTATTATATTTCTTCTATTTTTCTATGCCCTTTCTGGAATTGACCTATCTGAAATAGTGTATATGGCTACACATAGAAGAAGGGGCACTTGCCCATTAAAAAAGACTTCCTATAATATAGTCTGCATTTTATAAAACATATTTGATGCATATAAATTACATGGAGGTCTTTGCCAGTGCATCTGACTTCTGAATTGTGCCATTGATTTTAAACATGGTGCACAGTGTGTTTGCTTATGTTCCTGTGGGGAACAAGTGCAGTATTGCAGCTCAAGTTGAAATCCCATATGAAAGAAGGGACAAAGTAAATCATTTTGCGGTGCATGTGGTCCAAGCTAATGATCACACATGACATTTCGAAGGGCAGAAAGCTCTTCTTGATGAATGAAAGCATTTTTCTCTCTTTACTTGCAACTCTAACCATACTGGACCCTTTACGGTCAGTCAATTCTCATCACTGCACTTTACCACAGAGGCGATGGCCCCCTGACGGATCTTTCTCCACTGATAGGAGAGGTGGGAATTAGGTATCCAAATTCACAATAGACAAAATTAGCCCAGCACACTTTAAAAGTCAAGTAATGAAAATTAAGCAGTTTTCAAGATGCGAATATCTTCCAAATGAAGAGTCGATGTTATGTGATTATGTTAAATTCCATCCTTTATTTTTCTTTTTTTTAAACGTTTTGTAACCGCCAACGCGTTTCGTCCTCACACAGACTCCTTCAGGGCTACAAAAGTACATAAAAACACTATTTACAATATTATCAACAAACATTTAAAACCAATTCAAAACCATTTTCTTGAACACACATCAACATCGTTAGCGTTATTACATTATTTTCATCATAATCAGCCAATTATTCCACAGATTTGCGAGTATACAATGTATCTCGCTGCCTTCGTGGAAGACTCGGGCTGTCTGGATTTTTCCCAGCACGGATTCAAGAGGGAATACAGCACTGAGTCGGCCCTCACTATTGTGCTTGATAAGATCCGCACGAAAGTGGATGGGGGCCAGACCGCCCTCCTGGTCCTGTTAGATCTAACTGCGGCCTTTGATACCCTCTTCCCCTCAGTACTTACATCTCGTCTGAGGGAAGTGGGGGTGAAGGACGCAGCTCTAGATCTACTGACCTCCTTCCTTGACGGAAGGGAACAAAGAGTCAAGCTGGGGGAGTTCCTATCTCCATCCTGACCGGTGCTGTGTGGGGTCCCGCAAGGGTCGGCTCTTAGTCCTACCCTACATCTACGTGA